>NC_092764.1:34084566-34686754 GCF_047496795.1 Chiloscyllium punctatum
TGACATGTGGCTGTTTTGTAAAATTCGCAAGCTCGAATAAAGACATTCAAAATGCTGGCATCAAGCTTCAGTTTTAAAGCAGAGGAAGGAAGGGTGACAGGAGACATCAGTAATTATAGAGGCAGCTTTCTTCATAAAACAACTCTATAAAGTATACTGTAAAAAACCTTCAATAAAAAGAAAACAAAAAGCAACTTGGCAGTACAGCATTTGAGCATTGCTTAAAAGAAGAACATCTTGCTAAAGATTTTCGTCTTGCGCTCAGCAGGACAAATACAATAATGGCAAATTTCAATGGATCATAATAGCTTACACTACAGCAGGAAGGTAGGCTGAACGGTTCACAAGCCAGCTCTGGTTGGCTGACATGTTGCCTTAGAAAAAACAACAGGGAAATACAGGCTCCCATGCCTTAATACTAACGCTGGAAAAGCACTGCCGCTGCAAAATTTTTTCATCATTAAACCAGGAGAAAGGAAACGAAAATGCATAATTTATACTGATATTACATTTATCCAAACATTCAAAGACATTTAGCTGGAGCTCATCTGCTTCATCCGTTTCCTTTTCTTTTATTCTTTTCACTTCTGCATTTTGTTTTTCATGTTTCTTCTTGGTGACATCCTGAACTCAGACTCCTAGCCCCTTGGCCCAGTGTCACGATCAAATGGCAGCCCGTGCCAGTTTTTCGACCCAGCGTGGCCTCAGTGTGGACTTCCAGCCGCGAGGTGATTCCAGAGTGATCTCCCAGCCTCGATAGCCTTGAGGTGAAACCTAGCACGGTCTGGAGTCAAGGCTTGATGTGGACTAGATGCTAGGTGCCAGCATGGACTCGGTTGAAAGGAATGTTATTCTGAACTTCTTATTTCTCTATTTTCTCACTTATTCTTCTTACAACCAGTAATGCTAGACTTCTTGTTTACTTTTCTAATTTTTTTTCTCTAAGAACTTCTACTGAAGAATCTGTACCTAGGTACCTTGTACGTAAGATGGCAGCTTATCACCTTTTCACTGTACTTGTTTGAGTACCTGTGACAACAAAGCTAATTCAATTCAATTCAATTCAAATTTTATACCGAGATTATTTTACATCAGTATAGTGAAAACACGGAGCCCAAGTAGAACTCACTTCAAAATTCAGTACGTTTTTTGGATAGACAACAGCCTATTTTCTTCTCCCTATCACCTTGTTCCTGAGTCTAGGAATGGTTATATTTGTTTCAAATTTGTACATACTTTAACACTTGTGAGGTTATATTCTTGAATCAATTTTATTTTCACCCTTAGAAGAACAAATACTAAAGTTTTGCTAAAGTTTAACATCCTTCTTTTAAAAATGTGAATGTATATATCTACAAAAAATGTCTTAAATACTTATGTATTACACAAAAATGAGGTAGATCAATAAGATTAATATACACCAGCCAAGCAGCAATAAAACTTTAAAATAGCAGAGATAAGCACATTTGACTTGACCTAGTTCGATAGCTGTCTCAGATGCACTTTTTTTTAAAAAATGGACATTGTGCACTAATAAAGAGACTGCATTTCCAGCAATTTTAACCAAAAAACGTTCTGCGCTCAAAAACAACTGTCAGATTTCATTAATGTAATTGTCACATATGTACATGATGAAAACTTAGTCAATCTCAATGTATAAAATCCAAGGTAAATAAATGTTTATCACATCAAGTTTTGTTCTCAGCTTAGTTAATTGTCTTTTGCTGTAAAAAAGAACTCGAGGCCAACTGAACATACTATATATAATTCTGTTGCAGTAATACTTTTAATTTACGTTAACATAAATATTACATACATCATGCTGCAGATTATCACATTTGAATGGGACCAGTGATGCATGCGATGACTTTCAAAGAGTTAGGTCTGCAATGACAGGCATTGATTTACACCAAAGAAACTTAAAAAGATAATCATAAATCAGAGCTAACAGCAAGATAAGCATATATATCATATTATCACTGGGTAAAACGTACTGATCGATCTTGATTTCAAAATGTATGTGGTCCCTGACGACTGCAAGTAAAAAAATATGCCAACATCAAGGTCAATGAATCAATGACACAATGAAACTTGCTTCCTATTTTCATTCTAAAACCATAGCTCTATGAAACATAGTAAGTATTGCAAAGAATAGATCACTGGGGCCATTCAATCCCAAGACTAACATCAATTAAGTGATGGATCTAACAGTCAGAGATCTACAGAAGAGAAAGAGGCCCTTCAACCCATCGTGCCCATGCCAATCAAAAACAACCATCTAACTATTCTAATCTCATTTTCAAGCACTTTACCCATAAACTTGTACGCCTTAGCATCGCCAAGTACATATCTGAATACTACTTGAATGTTAAGAGTGTTTCTGCCTCCACCGTTCTTACAGGCAGTAAGTTCCAGATTCCTACCACCCTCTGGGTGAAAATGTTTTTCCTGACATCTCCAAGTCTTCTGATCTTTACCCTAAATTTATGCCTCCTGGTCACTGATCCCTCCTTCAAGGTGGAAGGTTTCTTCCTGTTTACCATATTTATACACATCTCTATAATGTCTCTTCTCAATCTTCGCTGCTCTAATGAAAACAACCTCAATCTATCCAACTTCTCTTCCAAGTGAATTATTCTGCCCAGGCAACATCGTGGTAAATCTCTTCTGTACCATCTTTAGTGCTCATACATCCCTCCTATAAAGTAGATTCCAGAACTGCAGACAATACTCTTAATGTGGCCTAACCAACATTTTATTCAGTTCTAGCATAAACTTCCTGTTCTTAAGTTTTATGCCTTGACTAATAAGGGCAAGTATCCCATATGCCTTCTGAACCACTTTATCCACCTGTCCTGATGCTTTAAGGGACAGGTGGACATGCACACCAAGGTCCATTTGAACCTCAGTACTTCCCAGGTCCTTCAGTCCCTCACCTTGTTTGTCCAAATGCTTTTCATCATTTATATAAATGACACGAAATATGAACATAGGAGGTACGGTTAGTAAGTTTGCAGATAACACCAAAGTTGGAGGTTTAGGGGACAGCGAAGAAGGTTACCTCAGAGTACAACGGGATCTTGATCAGATAGGCCAGTGGACTGAGGAGTGATAGATGGAGTTTAATTCAGATAAATGTGAGATGCTGCATCTTGGAAAGGCAAATCAGAGTGGGACTTATACACTTAATGGGAAGGTCCTGGGGAGTGTTGCTGAACAAAGCGACCTTGGAGTACAAGTTCATAGCTCCTTGTAAGTAGAGTCGCAGGTAGATAAGACAGTGAAGGTGGGGTTTGGTGTGTTTCTTGTATTGATCACAGCATGGTGTATAGGAGTTGGGAGGATGTTGCCTGGGCAGAAGAATTCACTTGGGAAGAGCATAGGAGTTGGCAGCTATATAGGACATTGGTTAGGCCACCTTTGGAATGTTGTGTGCAATTCTGGTCTCCTTCCTATCAGAAGGATGTTGTGAAACTTGAAAGGGTTCAGAAAAAATTTATAAGGATTGCCCGGGTTAGAGGTTTTAAGCTATAGGGAGAGGCTGAATAGGCTGGGGCTGTTTTCCCTGGAGCGTCAGAGGCTGAGGGGTGACCTTCTAGAGGTTTATAAAATCATGAAGGGCATAGATAGGGAAAATAGACAAGATATTTTCCCCCCTAGGGTGGGGGGAGTTCTGAACTAGAGAGCAGATGTTTAGGGTGAGATGGGAAAAACGTAATAGAGACCTAAGGGGCAACATTTTCACATAGGGTGGTGGGGGTATGGAATGAGCTGCCAGTGGAAGTGGTGGAGGCTGGCACAACAGTTAAAAGGCATCTGGATGGATATATGAATAGGAAGGGTTGAGGGGGATATGAGCCAAGTGCTGGCAAATGACATTAAATTAGGCGAGGTTAGGATATCTAGTCAGCAGGGACAAGTTGGGCCAAAGGGTCTTTCCATGCTGAACTTACAGATCAACCTCCTACATTCAAGACAATCAACACACATTACAGTTACATTGGCCTATCTTGCTGGCCATTCTATGACATTACCTCACATTTATACAGACTAAATTTCATTTGAGTTGTCAGTGTGGTGCTGGAAAAGCACAGCCGGTCAGGCAACATCCAAGAAGCAGGAGAATCGACGTTTCGGGCATAAGCCCTTCATCAGGAATGAGGTTTGTGAGGCTGGGCGCGGGGGGGGGGGGGGGGGGGGGAAACAGAGATAAATGGGAGGGAGGTGGAGTGGCATGGTGGCTCAGTGGTTAGCACAGCTGTCTCAAAGTGCAGGGACCCAGGTTCGATCCCTGCCTCAGGCGACTGTCTGTGTAGAGTTTGCACAATCTCCCCATGTTTGCGTGGATTTCCTCCGGATGCTCCAGTTTCCTCCCACAATTCAAAGATGTGCAAATCAGGTGAATTGGCTATGTCTTCGGAGAGTCAGTATGGATTGTTGAGCTGAAGGGCCTGTTACCATACTGTATGGAATCTAATCATCTAATTTAATCTAGCGGACAATGTGATAGGTAGATGAAGGTGGGGGAGAAGGTGATAGGTCACCTTTTCCATCTATCACCAACCTATCACCTTCTCCCCCACCTTCATCTACCTATCACATTCTCAGCTACCTTCCCCCCAACCCCACCCCCCCCCTCCCATTTATCTGTCAGCCCCCCGGCCAACAAATCTATTCATGATGAAGGGCTTATGCCTGAAATGTTGATTCTCCTGCTCCTTGGTTGCTGCCTGACCTGCTGTGCTTTTCCAGCGCCACACTCTCGACTCGGATCTCCAGCATCTGCAGTCCTCACTTTCTCCCTCCTGAATTTCATTTGATATTGGTCAACCCATCTGACCAGCTCCTGCAAATCAAAGGTGACCCTCCTCCCTATTTACCACCCCACCAATTTTTGTTGCATTTATAAACTTACAGATCAACCTCCTACATTCAAGACAATCAACACACATTACAGTTACATTGGCCTATCTTTCTGGCCATTCTTCCATTGCCTTTCAAAACTGACATTATGCCCCTCCATTTTTTAAATATTCATCCATGTCCCTCTTAAATCTTGACAAATAGGAGTGAGAAAGACGGTGACACAAACTTATGTCGGTACTGATGTTTAAACGAACTGCTATCTAGTAATAGGGTGCTCTGCTATTCTCTATACAATGAGTTCCTGACATTGACCTTGCTTTAGCAAATGCAAACTTGGCCATCTGTTTTCCAGTTTCCATGCACCTTCAGTTAGCCAACGAAAGAGTAGCCCTGACAAATGCCCATTTTCACAGCTTAGCGAAGGATAAGGAAGGACTGATTTGTAGTTACTTGAGTGCTATAACATTACACTACGGTGAAAGACAAAACTTGGAGAAATTGTTCTTGTGCAAATAAAGGAAACCGTGCCAACAACCAGAGGTAAAAATACTAACTTGAACAACTCAGCTAAGCTGCACTACTACATGCCAACCATGAAAGAACAAAGACTTACAATACATATAATTCAGGCTGAAACACCTACATCCTGTTGCCAGGAAAATGGTTTAGTTGGTAAGTTATTTAATGATTTCAGAATTAGTATATTTTTTCCTTTTTACGCAGCCCTTTTAGGTAAAGAAAATCGTAAAATCTTCCAGCATTTGTACTTTAATGTTTAGCTCCTCTTAACTATTCTAGCTTAATCACTTCTGTTAAAGCAAAATACAAGCATGCTCTGCCAGGACTCAAAGCACGAGCTATCCAGCCAACTATGTAGACAAGAGTTCCATGATAAGCATCCTGATAACAGATAGAAAATAGCAGCATATTCAAACTTTCCCACAATCCAGAAATCTGGAGACAAGGCAACTAGCCTATCAGCCCACTAACCCCCTTCTGAAAGTTTCCAGCCGCTCACCAGCTCCCTTCCTGAACGTGGCCATGAAAGAGCAAGGGGAGCGATTGTGATGGAATGAACTTGCCACAAAACAGGTCCCCCCGCAATTCACTGAACTTGATATAAAACAGATAATCTCTTTGTCCTTCAGACTGTTATCTAGTCTGTGACCCTGAATTCATCTTCAAAACTGAAGGAAAAATAACAAACTGCAGATGTTTTTTATTAGTTGAAAAGCTCCTGAAACCACAATGTTTAATGGCACAAAATCAGACCCATTACCAAGGGAGGCTGGGCTGTCACACATATTTCTATAGCCAAATCACTTCAGCAAAGAACAACTTTTTTTTGCAAAACAACGGCAACATTCACTACTTGGAAAGGAAGTCGCATCATATGACATCAAGACTAAGTGTGTAAAATGTGAATGAGCTTCTAAAGATTATTAAAGCTCTCAACAAAGCTTCACAGGCTTTCAGGTTTTAGTTGGTTTACCATCAAATACTTGTACATCACTAACTGAAGTTACAAAGTAACTTGTGGTTTCATTGTATGCTTTTAAGGCTGAGTGAAATTAGGCTGAAACAAAAAGAATAGTAATTTAAAGCAAGGCTATATTCAAAAACTTCAGCCAAAGAACCAAACTATATGCATATAACATTAAATTAATAAAAATCAATAAACAAAGGCACTGTTTTAGGTAAAACACCAAATACACAAAAAGGAAATTGCAGCTCAAAGAGACCAATGCAGTTTTGAAAAAACTTGATCTTGTCATACAGCATGGAAACAGGCTCTTCAGTCCAACCAGTCCACACCGTCCAGATTTCTAAATTAAACTAAAACTAGCCTGCGTTTGGCCAAACTTTTCTGATTCATGTACTTATCCAAATGCCTTTGGATAAGTACATGTTCCAACTGTCACCACATCCACCACTTCCTCTGGCAGTTTTCTCCACACACGAACCACTGTAAAAAGATGCTCCTCGTGTCCTTTCTAAATCTTCTCCTCTCACCTTAAAAATGTCTCCTAGTTTTGAATTCCCCCCACTCAATGGAAAAGACCCATGCTATTCACTTTATCTATACTCATGACCCCTCAGCTTTCTCAGCTCCATCCTCAAATCCTCCATTCCCAGCAACATCCAGGTAATTTATTTCTGCCATAACTATTAATTTAACCTGGGGCAGTGTTTTGTAGAGGAATAAGACGGTGTTATTTTCTGGGTCTGTAGATTGTGAAGGAGCAAAAATGGCCTTTAGTACAGTGATATGTACTTCTTGTGGGAGTTTAAAGAGAGTTTAAGGCTTACTGCGGATTATATCTGCCATAAATGCTGTTGGATGCGAATCTTATCAGATCGAATGGATCGGTTGGAGAGACAATTAGAAGCAATGAGGAATTTGCAACAGCAACAGTATGTGATGGATGACAGTTATAAGAAGTGGGGAGGGGGGGGAAGTCTCAGATATAGTCACATAGATGGGTTAACTCCAGGAAGGGCAAGAGAAGTAGGCATTGAGTGCAGGAGTCTTTTGTGCATATATATCCATTTCAAACAGGTATGCTGTTTTGGAAAATGTAGGGGGTGTTGAATTCTCAGGGGAACGTAGCACAAACAGCCAGGTTTCTGGTATTGAGACTGGCTCTAATTGTGTTAGGGGATTCTGTAGTCAGAGGTACAGACAGATGCTTCTGTGGCCAACAGCGAAAAAGCAGAATGGTGTGTTGCTTTCTTGGTGCCAGGATCAAGAATGTCTCAGAGATGGTATAGAATGTTCTCACAGGGGAGAGGGGCCAGCAAGAGGTCATTGTCCACATTGGAACCAACAACATAGGAAGGGAAAAGGTTGAGATTCTGAAGGGAGATTACAGAAAGTTAGGCCGAAATTTAAAAGAGAGGCCCTCAAGGGTAGTAATATCAGGATTCCTCCCAGTGCTATGAGCTAGTGAGGGCAGGAATAGGAGGATAGAGCAGATGAATGCATGGCTGAGGAGCTGGTGTATGGGAGAAGGATTCACATTTTTGGATCATTGGAATCTCTTTTGGGGTAGAAGTGAGCTGTACAAAAAGGACGGATTGCGCCTAAATTGGAAGGGGACTAATATACTGGTAGGGTAATTTGCTAGAACTGCTTGGGAGGATTTAAATTAGTAAAGTGGTTGGGGGGGGGGGGGGGGGGGGGGGGGGGCGGGATGGGACCTAAGGTGATAGTGAGAAAAGAGATCAACCTGAGACTGGTACAGTTGAGAACAGAAGTGAGTCATACAATCAGGGCAGGCAGGGACAAGGTAGGACTAATAAATTAAACTGCATTTATTTCAATGCAAGGGGCTTAACTAGGAAGGCAGATGAACTCAAGGCATGGTTAGGAACATGGGACTGGGATATCATAGCATGGCTCAGGGATGGGCAGGACTGGCAGCTTAATGTTCCAGGATACAAATGCTACAGGAAGGATAGAAAGGGAGGCAAGAGGGGGAGTGGCATTTTTGATAAGGGATAGCATTACAGTTGTGCTGAGGGAAGATATTCCCGGAAATACATTCAGGGAAGTTATTGGGTGGAACTATGAAATAAGAAAGGGATGATTACCTTATTGGGATTGTATTATCCTGGCCCCTAATAGTCAGAGGGAAATTGAGAAACAAACTTCCAAGGAGATCTCAGCTATCTGTAAGAATAATAGGGTGGTTATGGTAGGGGATTTTAACTTTCCAAACATTGATTGGGACTGCCATAGTATTAAAGGTTTAGATGGAGAGGAATTGGTTAAGTGCGTACAAGACAATTTTCTAATTCAGTATGTGGATGTACATACTAGATAAGGTGCAAAACTTGACCTACTCTTGGGAAATAAGGCAGGGCAGGTGACTGAGGTGTCAGTGGGGAACACTTTGGGGCCAGTGATCATAATTCTATTAGATTTAAAGTAATGATGGAAAAGGATAGACCAGATCTAAAAGTTGAAGTTCTAAATTGGAGACAGGCCAATTTTGACAGTTTCACGTATGAATGTTCAAAAGCTGATTGGGGCCAGCTGTTCGCAGGTAAAGGTACGACTGGAAAATGGGAAGTCTTCAGAAATGAGATAACGAGAATCTAGAAAAAGTATATTCCTGTTAGGGTGAAAGGAAAGGTATAGGGAATGTTGGATGACTAAAGAAATTGAGGGTTTGTTTAAAAAAAGGAAGCATGTGTAAAGTATAGATAGGATAGATCGAGTGAATCCTTAGAAGAGTATAAAGGAAGTAGGAACATACTTAAGAGGGAAATCAGGAGGGCAAAAAGGGGACATGAGATAGCTTTGGCAAATAGAATTAAGGAGAATCCAAAGGGTTTTTACAAATACATGAAGGACAAAAGGGTAACTAGGAAGAGAATAGGGCCCCTCAAAGATCAGCAAGGCGGCCTTTGTGTGGAGCCGCAGAAAATGGGGGAGATACTAAATGAGTATTTTGCATCAGTATTTACTGTGGAAAAGGATATAGAAGATATAGACTGTAGATAAATAGATGATGACATCTTGCAAAATGTCCAGATTACAAACAAGGAAGTGCTGGATGTCTTGAAATGGGTAAAGTGGATAAATCCCCAGGACCTGATCAGGTGTACCCGAGAAGTCTGTGGGAAGCTAGAGAAGTGATTGCTGGGCCTCTTGCTGAGATATTTGTATCATCGATAGTCACAGGTGAGGTGCTGGAAAACTGGAGGTTGGCAAACATGGTGCCACTGTTTAAGAAGGGCGGTAAGGACAAGCCAGGGAACTACAGACCGGTGAGCCTGATGTCAGTGGTGGACAAGTTGTTGGAGGGAATCCTGAGGGACAGGATGTACATGTATTTGGAAAGGCAAGGACTGATTAGGGATAGTCAACATGGATTTGTGTGTGGGAAACCATGTCTCACAAACTTGATTGAGTTTTTTTGAAGAAATAACAAAGAGGATTGATAAGGGCAGAGCAGTTGATGTGATCTATATGGACTTCAGTAAGGTGTTCGACAAGGTGCTCCATGGGAGACTGATCAGCAAGGTTAGATGTCATGGAATACAGGGAGAACTAGCCATTTGGATACAGAACTGGCTCAAAAGGTCTGAAAAACAACCGTCCACCACCACCCTCCGTCTTCTACCTGTGACCAGTGGAGTGCTGCAAGGATCAGTGCTGGGTCCTCTACTTTTTGTCATTTACATAAATGATTTGGATGTGAGCATAAGAGGTACAGTTAGTAAGTTTGCAGATGACATCAAAATTGGAGGTGTAGTGGACAGCGAAGAGGGTTGTCAGATTACAACAGGATCTTGACCAGATGGGCCAATGGGCTAAGAAGTGGCAGATGGAGTTTAATTCAGATAAATGAGAGGTGCTGCATTTTGGGAAAGCAAATCTTAGCAGGACATACACTGAATGGTAAGGGAGTGCTGCTGAACAAAGAGACCTTGGAGTGCAAGTTCAGAGCTTCTTGAAAGTGGAGTCACAGGTGGATAGAATAGTGAAGGCGGCATTTGGTATACTTTCCTTTATTAGTCAGAGTATTGAGTACAGGAGTTGGGAGGTGATGTTGTGGCTGTACAGGACATTGGTTAGGCCACTGTTGGAATATTGCGCGTAATTCTGGTCTCCTTCCTATTGGAAAGATGTTGTGAATTTGAAATGGGTTCAGAAAAGATTTACAAGGATATTGCCGGGGTTGGAGGATTTGAGCTATAGGGAGAGGCTGAACAGGCTGGGGCTGTTTTCCCTGGAGTGTCAAAGGTTGAGGGGGTGACCTTATAGAGGTTTATGTAAATTGAGGGGCGTGGATAGGGTAAATAGACAAAGTCTTTTCCCTGGGGTCAGGGAGTGCAGAACTCGAGCGCATAGGTTTAGGGTGAGTGGGGAAAGATATAAGAGAGACCTACAGGGCAATTTTTTCACACATGGAGTGGTACGGGTATGGAATGAGCTGCCAGAGGATGTGGTGGAGGCTGGTACAATTGCAACATTTAAGAGGTATTTGGATGGATATATGAATAGGAAGGGTTTGGAGGGACATGGGCCGGATACTGTCAGGTGGGATAGATTGAGTTGGGCTATCTGGTTGGACCAAACGGTCTGTTTCCATGCAGTACCTCTTTATGACTCTAATTGGTTTCGTAAAGCCATGATTGAAATTGGAAATTTTTAAGAGGTTTTTGCTGGTGAGATGTCACAACTCAGATGGATTAAAGTAAAATTCCACGGTACCATGGCGCATGACGATGAAGTTTCTATTCAACACAGTGTGCCAAAGGAAAGTGAAACACAAAGGAAAGCAGTCGACAAAGTACAAGCAAGCAAGTGAAAGGTTGCAGCAAGTCTCAAGGGGCAAGCTGACTGGGGCTTTTAAGCCAGAAGCTAACAGAAGTGGAAGCAGGCAGAGTTGAGGATTGGCTGATCGAGGGGTAAAATTCAGCTTCGGTTTTCAGTGAAGAAAACATATTGTTTGTCAGGCCTACGGTAAACATCTAACATGGGGAATGGAATCGTGGGCGAGGGTAGGATGTTGTCTATGACCTGATATCGGTAACAGACAATTTCAGCAACTAAATATTGGAGCGGTGATCTGAAACACAAATAAAGTTACATCATCCTGTTGGATCACATTGTTAAGGTGTAACAAACAAGAATAAGAGGCAATCATGCTGTATATTTCAGGTGACTGTACATATACAAGAGAAGCCAAAGCAGGAGCTATGGTTGTGGCATAAATATAGATACCAATAACAGGTCTGAGGAACAAATGAACCATAAATGAGACACAGTGGAAGTAAACATTATAGTTAGACGGAAGAGCACTTATGACTGAAAAAGGAAAAGATAATAGTGCACCATGTCACACAAATTGTGACTGAATAACCACAATTCTATGGATAGAATGAAAGTCAAACTGAAAAAAGCAAATCAAGAGGAGAGACGAACATGAAACATTTCTCAACAACTGTAATTCTGAAAGATCAGTGGTATTATGGAAGCTAGACAGGACAGAGTGTGATGGACACTGCAATTACAGCAGTTTAGAAAGTGAGCTAAAATATTCCACCAGGAGTGTCAGCAATTTACAATGTTGACAATCTTAGGTTATTTATCGGAAACTACACCAAGGAAGCAATTGGTAGTTCTTAAAAGATATTAAAAGGAATTTGCATTTAAATTGCACTTTTCATGTCTTCAGGAAGTCTAAGTCTTTCCACAGTGAACAAAATAATTTTGAGATGTTGCCATTGTAAATGCAGGAAAAGGTGAGAGCTTCTTTGGAGATAGCAGAATGCCACAAACAACAATGAGGTAAATGACCAGTTAACGTTTTTTGACAGAGTTGATTGAACCACAGAATTATAAAGTGGTATTAGGGGCTTCCTATGGTGCAGTGTTAGGCGTCCCTGACTCTGAGCCAAGGAGTCTGGGTTCAAGTTTCACCTGCTCCAGAGGTATACAATAACATTGGAGTGTAGATTGCTTAGAATGGTTACTTCATTTGGTCCAAAGAGTCTTACAAAGTCTCAAAAGAAGCAAGTTACCTGGAGCCATTTCCAAGCCTTAATCCCTGCTCTGATAGTTTTTTTTAAGGAAGGAATCCAATTACCTTGAGCACCTCAAATGAACCTACTCCCACCACACAATTAGGCAGTACATTTCAAGTCCTTATCACACAGAGCCTTGCAAATTACTTCAAATCTGCATCTTCTGGCAAATGTTTCTTGTGATCTACTCTGTTCAAGTCCCTCATGAACGCGAACACCTCTATCAAATCTCTTACCCTCCTCTTCTCATAGAAAACAAACAGCCTTATTTTTATATAATCAGATTCACGTTCAGGTCAAGGAAAGTTCTCTACGTATCTAAACAGGCCATTCAATATCCAATGAATGTTTAAAATGTCATCTGAAAGATGGTAATGCAACTCTTGACAAGACAGCTCTTTTGGTACTCCTTTGAACTACAGGTGAGAGTTGTAGTTCACTCTTTGACTACATTTTGAATTAGGGCTCCAATGCAAGAGTGTTACACTTCAGTCCAGTGACAATTTTATACAATCTTCTGCAATCTCACTTATGTTGAGTGTTAAAATTGGGGCAGATAGGCATGCAAATGTTTGGGAGGATGAGACGGGATAATGATACTTTCAACTTTAAAAATACACAATTCTATGAACTCTTCTCAATAGTTAATGTGAGCTTCAATGGGACAAGCGACACCCCTTAAAATGAGACATTAAAGAGGTGATCCTACCATAATGTAACTCCATTGTCTTTATGCCCCAACCTTCAATTGTGATGAAGCATTCAGCATTATACTGTTCCTACGCACAGAATAAAATTCTTCTAACATGTCCATTCCTTTTTACTGTGATAATTACAAGTTCAGGTTCCTTTACAGTATTACTAATTCACTGCCAAATAAATTATCTTCACATTTTACCATTTCAAAAACCTAACATCACTGTTACAGTGATTAAAATATATCACAACTGTTTCAAGTTTTTCTTTTCAATGCTTATCTCTCACAACTAGTAACATACACTGCAATGAATAACTTTTCCTGGGCTTCAGAATTCTTCCCATAATGCAGTGTACTAAGCAGTTCAAAATACTTCATATGTAGCCTAACCTGTGTATGTATTATTCAACATCACCTGCAGATTTCTGTATTTAATACCACTACATTTCAAATCCATATTCCTATTTCGTTTCTTTTTCTACCTGCACTCCCGCTTCTAATACAAGATAAGTCTACTCTTCATTCCCTAACCATTTAATATTCAACACGTCTTAATGATCTTTCCCTTGAAAGATAATACTCTCTCAGCTTAAAATGCCCCAGCCACCCATCCCCACATTAGCAAACATGCATACCCACGAGCACTGCTTACAGTTTGTCAGGTTCTCTGATTTTGCATTTCACCAATTTTAGTCTTCAGATGTTTTCTACCTTTGGTATACAAGGCCCAAGTCTGGGATTTAAATCAACACAATTAGTACAGCTCCAACACCACTCATGTAGCACAATATCACATAGCATCCCACTTGATTGGCACACTGATCACCATATTAAACATTCACTTACTCCATTACCAATGTATTGTGATAGCAATATCCACAAGATGCATTGCAGCAACTCACCAAGACTCCTTTGACAGCACCTCCCAAATCCACTACCTCTATCACTTAGGAGGAGAAGGGCAGAAGTAGAGAAAATTGGAGCAGGAATAGTGCATTCAGCCATTCAGGCCTATTCCACCATTCATTTCGATCATGGGCTTAAAATCCAACTCAATAGCCCATTCCTGTTTCTTCCTCATATCCTTTGACCCCTTTAGCCCCAAGTGCTATATCCAACTCTTTCTTGAAATCATACATTTTGGCCTTGACCGCTTTCTGTGGAGATAAATTCCACAGGTGCCTCACCTTTCGGATGATGAAATTTCTCCATAGCTGTTTAAAAATATTTGGTAAGGAGCAGGCAAGTGGGACTAGTAGTTTGGGATTATTTTTGGCACAGACTAGTTGGACCGAAGGGTCTGTTTCCATACT
The DNA here is from genome assembly GCF_047496795.1 of Chiloscyllium punctatum. Classification (NCBI taxonomy): domain Eukaryota; kingdom Metazoa; phylum Chordata; class Chondrichthyes; order Orectolobiformes; family Hemiscylliidae; genus Chiloscyllium; species Chiloscyllium punctatum. The sequence continues at coordinate 34,098,985 of NC_092764.1, forward strand.
GTATGACCCAGTCCTAAATGGTTTATCCCATATCCTTAGACTGTGACCACTGGTTCTGGATTCCCCACCAGCAGGAACATCCTTCCAGTCAGTCTAATGGATCGAATTTTATAGGTTTCTGTGCGATCCCCCTCTTTCTTCTGAACTCCAGTGAATATAATCCTAACCAATTCAAGCGCTTCTTATACATCATTCCAACTGTCCCAGGAATCAGTCTGGTAAATTATCACTGTGCTCTGTCTATAGCAAGAACATCTTACTTCAAAACAAGGAGGTCAAATCTGCACATAATATTCCAGGCTTAACCTCACAAAGGCTCTGTACAATTGCAGCAAGCCATCCTTGCTCTTGTATACAAATCTTCTTGCTGTGAACATACAAGTTTGCCTTCATTACCTGCTGTACCTGCATGCTTACCCTCAATGACTATGTACAAGGACACCTAGGTCTCATTCCCCTCTCTCAATTTATAGCCATTCAAATAATAAGCTGCCTTCCTATTTTTGTTACCAACATTTACCCACCTTACTGCAATAAGTATCTGCAATACTTTTGCCAACTCATTCAGCTTGTCCAAAATATACTGAAGTATTTATCCTTACATCCTCATAACTACGCAACTTCCCACCTAGCTTTGTGTTATCTGCAAATTCAGTGACATTCCATTAATTTCCTCATCCAAATCACAGTCAGTTATTGAGTATCTGAGGTTCTAGCACTGATCCCTGCAATACAGACTAGTTTCAGCCTACCATTCAGAAAATGACCTGTTTCTTCCTACTCTTTTCCCACCTGCCAACCAGTTTTATATCCACCTCAATAAACTAGATCTATTCCTATTTTTTTTTAAACTTTAAGCATTAATCCCTTATTGGGACTTTGTTAAAAGTTTTCTGAAATTCCAAATAAACCACATCCACTGGCTCCCTTTCAGTAACTCTATTATTTACATCCTCAAAACATTCCAGTAAATTTGTCAAGCTTGACTTCCCTTTCATTAATCTATGCTGACTCTCTCCAATTCTGCTAATGGTTTCCAAATGCTCAGCTATTCAAGCTATGGATGATCCATTTACTCTGTAATCCCATGTATCTTAGTACATAGATAGAAAGGTACAGCACAGAACAGGCCCTGAGGCCCACCATGTTGTGCAGAGGTTTAATTCTAATGTAAAATATAGTAACTTAACCTACGCACCCCTCAACTCACTGCTATCCATGTGCATGTCCAGCAGTCGCTTAAATGTCCCCAATGACTCTGCTTCCACCACTACGGCTGGCAACGCATTCCATGCATTTACGACTCTCTGCGTAAAGAACCTACCTCTGACATCTCCTCTATTCCTTTCCCCTAATATCTTTAAACTATAACCCCTCGTACCAGTGAATCCTGCCCTGGAGAAAAGTCTCCTTCTCTCCAGAGAGAAAAGTCCAAGCTTTTTCAATCTTTCTTCATAAGGCAAGCCCTCCAGCCCAAACAGCATCCTGGTAAACCTTCTTTGCACTCTCTCCAAAGCCTCTATCTTTCCTGTAGTAAGGTGACCAGAACTGGACACAATATTCCAAGTGTGGTCTCACTAAGGACTTGTAGAGTTGCAGCAAAACCTCACGGCTCTTAAACTTGATACCCCTGTTAATAAAAGCCAAAACACCATATGCTTTCTTAACAATCCTATCCACTTGGCTGACATCTTTGAGGCATCTATGTACTTGGCACACCCAGATCCCTGTGTTCCTCCACACTACCAAGAATCCTATCTTTAATCCTATATTCAGAATTCAAGTTCGACCTTCCAAAATGCATCACTTCGCATGTATCCAGGTTGGACTCCATCTGCCATTTCTCAGCCTAACTCTGCATTCTGTCTATGTCGCGCTGCAGCCTGCTATAGCCCTCGATACTATCGACGTCACCTCCAACCTTTGTGTCATCTGCAAATTTACTAACCCACCCCTCAACCTTCTCATCAAAGTCATTTATAAAAACTATAAAGAGCAGAGGCCCAAGAACATAGCCCTGCGGGACCCCACTCAACACTGACCTCCAGGCAGAATACTTTCCATCTACAACCACTCTCTGCCTTCTGACAGCCAACCAATTCTGAATCCAGATAGCCAAATCTCCCTTTATCCCATACTTCCTGACTTTATGAATGAGCCTATCATAGGGAACCTTCTCAAATGCCTTGCTGAAGTCCATATACACCACATCCACTGCTTGACCTTTGTCGAACTGTCTTGACACCTCCTCGAAGAACTCAATAAGATTTGAGAGGCATGACCTGCCCCTCACAAAGCCATGCTGACTGCCTTTAATCATGCTATGCTTTGCCAAATAGTTATAGATCCTATCCACAATTCTTTCCAAAACTTTGCTGATCACAGACGTAAGACTCACTGGTCTGTAATTATCAGGGATTTCTCTATTAGCCTTCTTGAAAAGAGGAACAACATTCGCCTCCTTCCAATCCTCCAGTACGACTCCCGTGGAGAGTGAGGAGGCCAGTGGCTTAGCAACCTCCTTTCTCACTTCCCGGAGCAACCTAGGATAAATCTGGTCTGGCCCTGGGGACTTATCAATCTTAATGTTTTCCAAAATTTCCAGCACATCAACTTCATCAATCTTGATCTGGTCAAGCCTGTATCCTAGCTCCTCAAAGTTCTCATTCACAACAAGGTCCCTTTCCTTAGAGAAAACTAAAACAAAATATTCATTTATGGCTTCCCCTATCTGCTCAGAAGATTTCCCTCCTTGCTGATCAAGAATCTATATTTAACACCACATTTTGCAGAACAGTTCCAAAGACTCCCAATTCTCCATAAGGAAGAAAAATTGTTCTAATCTGTGGCCTTTGAAACAGAGACTTCTAATTTTAGATTATCCCACCAGATGAAACTTCAAAACCACTCAGCATCTTAAGTTTCAATTAATAACCACTCACTCTGCAAAGCTCCTGCAGATATAAACAAAGCCTGTTCTCAAACCATTCCTTCCAAGTATTAGTCTGGCAAATGCTCTCTGAACACATACACCCATTCTTAAATAGGAGGTGCCCAACATTGTGCCGTGTTTCAGATATGGTCTCCACAAATGCCCTCTATAACTGAAGCATCATCTCTTAACTTGTGGGATTTAACTCCCCTCACAATAAGGAATAACATTCCATTAGCATCAAGGCTGTATGCTGGACTCACTTTCTTCTAATACATTTTGATCCCTTTAGCCCTATCTAACTCCTTCTTGAAAAACATTCAATGTTTTAGACTCAACCACCTTCTGTGGCACAGAATTGTATGGACTCACCACTCTCTGGGTGAAGAAATGTTTCCTCATCTCAGTTTTAAATGGCCCAACCCCTATCCTAAGCTTGTGACCCACTGGCTCTCCTGAACATAACTTTCCTTTCAAATACAGTTTTGTTTTCATGGTTTTTCTCCATGAATGTTCTCATCACTATCCCTTTCAAGAGTTTTGACAGATCATAATTTCATTTTCCTCTGCAACAGCACAGTGAAAATATTTAATGAAAATAACAAAGTACTGGCGATGTTTAAGTAAAAAATGACCACTTTCACCTTTAGATTACCTCATCTATTTTTTTGACTATGCTTTTATTTCTTAGGAGATACTTTATTATATTCTTATTTTTAACATTCCAAATGCCACTTTCTCATTCCTTTCTTATATTTTACTTTCCATTTTTCTTCTGTAGCTTTTGCTTTATTCTTGGAAGCTTAAACCTAAATGTATTTTCTTCAGTCAGACTATATTACCTTGCTCTCTGTTGAACTGGTTTTAAAACATTCTCCACGGTTATCTCACTATTCAAACTGTTTCTTTTAAATGTTGCCACTAAAATAAACATCCCGATGCCTTTATCTTTCAGACTCTATCTTTTTTTGATCTGAACCTAATTTGGTCATTACTACCATGTGTTAAGAGTTGAACCTTCAACCTTCAGGTCATTCACTTTTCTGTTTAACCACCTAGAACCAAAACTGGAAACGTTCCTGGTCAGACCTGCAAAATGCTGATTAACAACCAGTCCAGGATGTGCCCCAAAACCCTTTCTCATCTGTTGTCTACAATTAGCATGTGCATTATCATGATTCTGTTCCTACTTCAAACCTCTCTGAACATTGTATTTTGTCTCGCTTAAGTTTCCAAGATTTAATGATCTAGACAGTTCCATTTCTTAAATTGTAAGCAAAAATGTAGAAAGTACTCAGCAGGTCAGGCAGCATCTGCAAGTGACAAAGATAGATTTGACATGTCAGATGTATGACTCTTTTCCCAGGGGTGGTGGGGGTGGGGGTAAGAGGGAGAGGGAGAGATGGATTCATATTAAGGCCAGAAATTGATTGAGTCACAGAAATGGTCATGGTGCAACAAAAGGAAGCATCATTAATATCAATAAATGATGGATCTAACACACAGAAGCATGGTAAGTCTGGCAATGTAGAGAAGACATATGATGTGAGAAAAAGGCAAGTAGCATCAGGGGGGTGGGAGGGGGGATAGACACAACTGGTAGCTGATTGTGTCTAACAATTCAGTTTTCCCTTTCCCAAGCACAAGTCCAAAAACTCCTTCTACTCGATACTTTTTAAAAAAATTATTCCAGACAGTTCTGTATTACACATTAGTTACATTCTCTCTCGGGTCTTCCCTGATCAAGTCAGCTTATAATGGGCAACGGACCCAGCAGCGGCAGTGAATTCCTATCTGCTACTGCTGTAAGTTTCTTTCCTTCAGAACTGACGATTCTTCATTCTGAATGTCAGCTCCATTGCAAAGTTCCACTACTAATTTAAAACTGGAGAAGATTCAGCAGGATAGATAAAGGGGAAAGCATGTCCGGAATCAACTATGTAGCCTGGAACTGAGGCAAAGAGTCAGCTGCTACTTAATTTTCATCATGCCATAGATGAGGTGTAGTTACTAGTTTTGGTGGAATTTTGAGGTTTCCATTTATGTGACTAAGTGGGAAATTGTACACAGGCATGCATACCTATTTTAAAACATTGGATTATATTGCTTCTGTAACTAAGTTGTACCACATGGGTAGGTACTGCAGCAATAAGGTCTCAACAACACTACACAATTTAACAAATTTAATGAGGCCCTAATAATGGCAGCCAAATGAAGTAGTAATTTCTGTGAGAAGTTCTATATACTCCATCTATCTTGGTCATGTTAATCATAAAATGTTTGACAATTCATCCATAATATTGTTAAATTAACTTTTAAAATATCAGATATCTCTAAATGTTCATTACAATAAAAACTGCTCATCTACTGGACCTAATGGAAGCACTAATAAGACTCATAAATGTTGTTTGCTGAGTTCATCATGGCATGCTAATTAATGCTAGAAACCCAATTAATTTTAGGTGGGAAGGAAACTATGACAAAAACAGTGTGAATAGATGACCAGATTACTTTGCATTAAGTACTCTTCATACACTTCCATGCTTCAATTTCATAGCTGTAGCTTTAATCATCAATAAAAAAGCACTCAAGTTTTAGCAGTGGTAATGCTTTTTATATTCCTCACATTGCAAGCATAAAATTAAATAAGAAAAATGTTATCAAAAAAAGGCTGTGTAAAATTGTATTTAAAACGCAATAGATGTTACAAATAAACAAGCTCCTATTCTGTCCAAAAAGGAAATCACAAGATTCCTGCTGGGTCAACCTTTGGTCTCCAGTAAGAACACTATCTAAGATGTGTCATTGTGACACTCCAACATTCTCATCATAGTATTCTTTATTCAATTTACTGAAACTTACAAAACTCCTAAAGGGCAAGTCAGGGTAGATGCAGAAAGAATGTTTCCCCCATTTTGGGACTCTAGAACAAACAGACATAGCATCAGTAATAGGGACAAGTCATTCAAGAGTCTGATATAGAGAAATTTCTTCAACCAGGAGGCAGTGAACTTTAGAAATTTGTTACCGCAGAGGACTGTGGAAGCCATTGAGTATACGTAAGATAGAGATGAATAGATTTCTAGATAGTAATAACATCAAGCATTGAAAAATGGCATTGAGATCTATGATAAACCATAATCTAGAATGGCACAGCAGTGTCAAAAAACTAAATGGTCAACTGCTGCTCTTATGATCACATTTAAAATGTGATACCCACACAGTTGAAATAAGTAAAAGATCTCTAAAATCTTTTGGAGCTGCTTTATGCTATACCATGATATATTAGCAGACAGACAGAAACAGGAAACATCTAGATCATTGGTGTGATCAAGCTCCCAAACCTTTCTGGTTAACCCTTGAGCAAAAGTCATGTGTTGCAGTGTCCATACATAGTCAATGGACACAAATGCATGAATATCATACAGCATGCACATGCTCAAAGTATTTCTAGCATAAACTGACATAAATGAAATGAGAGAAAAAAAAAGTTTCACAATACTATTTCTTTTCTATGATAATAAACAATAACTGACGACAAAAATCTGTTCCAGTTCATTACTTTTCAAATTGGTGACTTTCGCACTGTGAATTCAAATTCAGTTTCTACATTAAGTAGTACACGCTTTTATTCTCATAAGTTTCATGGAAAGTCTGTTGCACCTCATTACTTAAAAGGGATACTGAAATCTAAATAAATCCATTTACCAAAGATGAGCTATGTTTCAGTTGATAGGTTCAGGGTTCAGGGTTCAAGTCCTATTCCAAGACTTCAGCACAAAATCTATGCTGACATATTGTAGTGCTGTCGAAAACACTGCACACTGATATATAGTGTCCTCTCAAATGAGAAGTACAACAGGGGTCTCATCTGCCTGCTTAGGTGGACACAAAAACACAGTCCCTTTTGCTATTCAAAACAAGCAGAGAGATGTTATTGCTGGTATTCTGGCCATTACTTATTCCCCAATCAACATGACAAACAAAATGGATCTAGCAATTATCACATTACTATTCGCGGAGGTTTACTATGCACATCTTGGCTGCTTTTTTTTTAACATTACAGCAGTAAACTACCCTTCAAAAGTACTTCACTAGTTGTAAAGCCCCAGAGGGTGGTCATTAAAAGCACAATATAAATTCTGTCATATAAGCATGCAATGTCAACCACTGCCAAAATGTGGTTGGGTACAGCTGCCATCATTTTTATTTTCTGACTGGATCTAAACAGCCTACTTGGTCTGAAGTGGAAGAGGAAAGCCACTGGATAGAGGGCAGAGAAGATACATTCGTAATAAAAAAGATGTAGTTTATAGCACGATAGCAATCAGTTGCACCTACATCAGTAACATAGATGTTGTTACCAAGTCTATTTGGAGGCACAGGATAACAGGTGTACTTCCTTAAAGATCCTAAGATTGTTCTGGCATTACATGCAGCTGAATACAATCTTCTGCATTAACTCTTTCAGAGCTATTACCTACTACATCTTCCCCAAACTTATTTCTACATAATTAACATTACACAATGATGTGCACAATTATATTTACCTTTACCTCATGTTGCTTCCCACTCTAAGTCTCTAACTTCACAAACTCAAGAGTCATAGAGCTGTATAGCATAGAACAGACCTTTGGGTCCAACTTGTCCATGTCGATCAGATATTCTAACTTAATCTAGTCCAACTTATCAGCATTTGGCCTGCATCCCTCTCGACCCTTCCTATTCATATACCCATCCATACGCCTTTGAAATGCTGCAATTGTATCAGCCTCCACTACTCCCTCTGGCAGCTCATTCCATACATGCACCACCCTCTGCGTGAAAAAGTTGGCTCTTAGGTCCCTTTTAAATCTTTCCCTTCTCACCTTAAACTTATGCCCTTTAGGTTTGGACACCCCCATTCGAGGGAAAAGACCTTGGCTATTCACCCTCCAATAACCCCTAATGCTCCAATGCTCTGGGGAAAAATAGGCCCAGCCTATTCAGCTTCCAATGAAGGACATCTGATCTCTTGAATGGCCTTCATTGGGGGCAGTGTTCCTGCTAAACCAGCATATGGTCCATTACTTCAATCAGAAAGCCCTTAATCTACTGTATTTCCTTAACAAAGGAGCTCTTTTCTGCTTAAAGTAGTATGTGGCTTATAACATCATCTGGGTAGTCTTTAATTTCATTAATTTTCTTAATGGGTAGTAGTTGATGAAAAAGGTATCTTCTTTTTGATGATATCCTGGATTGGACACAGGCAATTTCTTCTCAACAGTTTCTTCTCACCTCCCTCCACTTCTATTATCTACTCCCACAATCCCAGGTCCTGTTAGGAAATGGGCTGCTTTCAGCATAGCCAATCCAATTTCATTTATTCAAAGCACCATTATCACATATCTAGTTTCTCTTTATCAATAACTCCAGTGTGCGCCTACTTTTTTGTTCGGTCTCTGGGCCTATCCACTCCCAACTTTACCACTCCACATCCCTTTATCTGCATAATTACCACCTTTTCCAAGATGCTTTCAGATCTGAAAGATCACTGAACTTGAGACGTTCACTCTGTTTTCTTCCGACGGGTGCTGCCAGTTTCAAGTTTCTCCAGCAATTTCTATTTGTTTTTTTTCAGATCTCCAGCATCGGCCGTTCTTTGCTTTACCCTCTCAAAAGTATTGCAGATCTTTGTGCTGGGTAATTTCTTCTTGACCATATCCTGAATTTGTGGACACGAGCCATTTCAGTTCAGTGGTGGCTTCACAGGAGTCCTGTGTAACTCATCTTCAATCCTTGAAGGCAAATATTTCTGGTCATCTGCTGGATGAAGTATGCATATTCTGTATTTAAATTTGTTGATTTAGCTGGATGCTTACAATTGCCCTCTTGGCTGCTTTACTGCTGAACCCAGTTGTGCTCCTTAAGGATTGCCACTTTCTTGGAATGATCACTGTAACTGGTATTGATGATACTTTGCCTTATAAAGACAGACTTGCATTTGTTGTATAGGATACTTATTCAATATGAAAGTTTGGTTTCAAATTTAAAAAAAATTATATCTTGGAGTTTTACTGTTTGCCCGATTTAAATTAATATGGTATTAATAGCTAAATAATGATTTGTTCAAACTATCAAGATAGCTGTTCAAATTTTCCAACATTAAAAAATGAGGCAAAGATGAAAAAGAATCATTTGACAACGACAGCAAAGTGCAATTAAACAACATTTTATTCATTTACAGGATCTGTGTGTTGCTTGCTAGACCAGAATTTATTACCCATCCCTAATGGCCCAGAAGCCCATACCCGGCCAGCATTTATTGCCCATCCCTAATTGTCCAGAAGCCCGTAACCGGCCAACATTTATTGCCCATCCCTAATTGTCCAGAAGCCCGTAACCGGCCAACATTTATTGCCCATCCCTAATTGTCCAGAAGCCCGTACCCGGCCAACATTTATTGCCCATCCCTAATTGTCCAGAAGCCCGTACCCAGCCAACATTTATTGCCCATCCCTAATTGCCCAGTAAAGTGTTTCCATGGGGTTTAGATGCCAGTCGAGGTAAGGACAGCAGGTTTCTTTCCATAAAGGATATTAGTGAACAAGTTGGATATTTACAACAATTGACAGTGGTTATACGGTCGACGTTACGTATGGGCAGCATGGTGGCTCAGGAGTTAACACTGCTGCTTCACAACATCAGAGTCCCAAGCCAACTGTCCGTATGGAGTTTGCATATTCTCCCCATGTCTCCGTGGGTTTCCTCAGGATGCTCCGGTTTCCTCCCATGGTCCAAAGATGTGCAGGTTAGATGAACAGGCCATGCTGTTCAGTGTTCAGGGGTGTGTAGGTGAGGTGCATTAGTCAGGGGAAATGAAAAGTAATAGGATAGGGGAATCGGTCTGGGTCAGGTTACTCTTTGGAGGATCAGTATGGACTTGTTGGGCCAAATGGCCTGTTTTCACACTGTAGGGATTCTATGATTAGGTGTCAGAATTATTCTGACAAGTATGCATTTCATCCCTTCAAGTTCTGATGAAAGGTTAACATTAACTTTGCTTCTTTCCCCCCACAGACGTTGACTAGTTTCTTCTGAGTGTTTCCAATACTTTTTGTTCTTATTTCAAAACATTCATCCAGAATTGCTGTACTTGAAATTGAACACAGTACTCCAGGTGAGGTCTAAGTATACCTATCTCCTCTTTATTTATATCTGAAATATAGGAAAATATGTACGAGTGTTTTATGTACCTGTCTGCTAGTTATTAATCATTTATGTTTGTCAATTCCTAATTGTTTTGTTACTCTAGAGTTCTTATTCGTCAACCATTGACAAAATACTTCAATTTTCTTGGGTCCAAAATGCATGGCGTCACAGTTACAATGGTTTGTCCACTCAATCTATTTATGTCCCTTTGTCATTTCCTGTTCTCTGCTGACTGCTTACTGTTATTCCCGATTTATTGTTATATGCATTCTTGAACAACTTCCCATTTCTTCATTCAGGTCATTAATAAAAGTGATGAAAATATGAGGCTCCAAAACTGATCTCAGGCAACATGTGGCTTTCCACCACCAAACTAATTTCTAATCCAAGTCAAAAGGTTAGCTTCAATTCTGCATTTCCTCATTTTAGCTTCCTAATTTCTCACATGAATCTAATCAACTGAAGTGCATATAGACACTTTCTTATTAGTGACAGCTTCAAAATATTCAACTCAATTATTATTTACACTTTTTCCAAACCTGATGTTAAAAAATGCACACCATAAGTGGGTACTATGCAAATACAGGGCACAAGTATTCAGGAAGAGAATTCCAAAGAATGAGGACTGGATGATTGAAGGCAGTGGAGTGAAAAGTGAGAAATGCACAAGTGGACAATCAGGAAAACTGTGTTTCGAAAAGTGGTCCAACTGCCATTTAAGAGATTAAAGAGATATTGTGTATCAAGGACATGAACAAGGATAAAAGTAGGTCAGTAAAGGTTGTGAGGGGTATTGGTACAAGATGATAAAAAAAAGCTGCAGAGTCTCAGAAGAAATACAGAAAACCGAAAGGTCAGGAATTTGAAGCCAATCAAGAAAGTCTGTCAGTTATCAACTGTCTATAGTACGCCGAAGAGAAGGAAAGGTTCAGTGGCTAAGAATGGTGAAAATGTGCTCAAGCAAACAAAAACTTCCAGAGATTGATTTGTTTGGAGGTCTTTTTGAGACAGGACAATAATTATCATAGCACTGGGGATTCAAACCAGGACTGGAGAGTGGGCAAGAGCAACATAAGCAGCTGAAGAGTCTCAGACATTAGTAAAGATGGTAGAGGGGTCAGGAGAAGCACTTAAGGACACAGTTGGTGGAAAGAAATATGTTGTTCAGGCAAATGGAACAAGGTTTGTTGCTGCTTGTTGTGGTCCAGACAGATTTGGTTATGGATGGTCAAATCATCTGTGCACAGTTCAAGTCTATACATTGATTTGAGAGACTAAGCGACAGGCATTACCAAGACGAAAAACAAGATGGCAAAGATTTAATTGGAGGAAAACATGATGATAATGAGTATTTGAATAGATAAAGAGTTGCACGAATACCATAGCACATGGAAGGCCTTAGATAAGGATATGACATATGGAAATATGTGGAACATAGAAAAATAAGAAGGAAACTGATGAAGGAGGAAACAAGGAAATGGTGATAAGTGTCATGTATGTGACTGAGGACATAAGTGTACAAAGCCCACAGCAACACCAATGAGAGTTTATACAGAAGATGACATGCAAGGAGCACAAGAGAATTGCTAAATCAGAAGGCAAGCGCAAAGTAAATTGAGACTAAGAATGAAGACTTTGTCAGTGCAGAAGCTAAAGGAGGAAAGTAGGGCAATATCACATAACTTTGAGAAGGTCAAAGGAATTGAAGGTTTCAAAGGTGAAGTTATTGTGAACCTCCTGACGTGTTTAAAGGAGAAGTTGCCAAATGAGTTGGAGAGTTCCTTTGATTTCTAAGTCACTAACCAAATGCACCATGCACCTGGTTAAGCTAATTAATGGTATCAGTATATTCCATTTGCAATGAAGTTGCAAAGAAGATACAAAGAATATTTTGTGCTATTTTTAAATTGATTTTTATGATCCAAAAATCCATGCAACCAACCTGATATTCAAAACAAAAAGTACTGATTGAGGTATACTTACAATTCACTACACAAAAAACATTAATTCAGTTTCAGTCACACCATTTGGGAAGGTACCATCTAAACAGACTCCAAGCAAAAAGAAATGTCTTTTCAATTTGTCAGAGAAGTAGAGTTTCTCAAGCAGTATTTTTTTGTTAATTGTAAATAAAATGAAAAGTGACAGTTAGATGGAAAATTGCATGCAGAATAAGGAGTTAATTTTAATAAAAACATTCCAATTCCTTTCAGATACCACATCACTGACTGACTTGTTAAAGCATAATCAGATAATGTTGATATAAACAATTAGGTAGCACAAGTTATTTTAACATCACAATCCAATTTTGGCATTTCAAGTGCATACAGCTGAACTTCAATAGTGCTTGTGGAGAGGGAAACTACCCTCAGACTGCTTTTTCACATACACCTATGATCTATTCAAAAGAGCAATTGCAGAGGATCCAAGGGGAGATTACATTCCCACCATTTCAGCGACAATCACTGCAGTATCAGGGAGAAAAAAATCCGAAGTGTACATTATCAACAAAGACAAATATGATAAGACAGGTTCTGCGGAAGGGTTACCGGACCTAAATCGTGAACTGATTTCTCTTCACAGATGCTGCCAGACCTACTGAGCTTTTCCAGTAATTTGTTTTGTTTCGGTTCTTTTGATTTTTATGATAATTGTTGTGAAGTCCAACATTTGCCCTCTACCTGCAAAGTAACATCCTTTTTGTTAAACGTATCAAATTATTTCCTTAAAATAATGTCAATAAATGTTGTTTGATACGGCTTTCACTTTAGATTTACATCATGAGCAAATGAGCTCACTTTATCTCAGTTCAGCTGTATTAGGAATAGTTACTGAACAGATGCACCTTGACTGAGAAAGAGAAAAACAGGGAGGAAGTTTCTCCTGCAGTATCAGATTATGAGGTCTAGGTACAAATCACTTACTGTGGTAAATTGTCGAACAGGTGTACAAACAGAAATAACATCTCTAAACTACTTCCATTCAATTCGAAGGGCATTCATTTTAATCTCAAATGCTTAAAACTAACCTAAACGTCGGTACATGATGTGCAAAAATTAAAGCAGACTTACTTCAATAGATTTGAATAATCTCAATATTGAAAATTGATCTTATTTTTACAATGGCAGATGAAAATTAAGCCTATTTTATTCCTCCATAAGTAGGAGCCCTTACATTTAAGCAAGTCAATGGTTATCATTTTTCCATTAACTTACTGGCCTGTGCAAAACAATAACTGGTGAAGTCCTGTAGTTATAGGATGGACAGAGACATGCAGATAATAATTGCTCATTTACTCAGTTCTGGTGTTATCAGGACAGAACACAAAATGCAGAAGCTCTGTACATTTTATGATCTCCTAAATATTAAAATCAATATTGCAGATCTGTAAAGTATATGTTTTTAAATTGTGTTTCATTTCACAGCTCTTTTAAATTGTGCAAAGTATGCAGTTTAATAAATAAGCAACCTTTTATTTTTGTGAACTGACAGTTTAGTTTATTAAAAAGAAAGGTTTGTAAAAAAGGGTGTTGCATCGATAAGGTTTTTTTAAAAATCAAACTTGCTGAGTATTAATCATCTGTTTCAAATAATGGCTTACAAATGGACACAACTGTTGAATTTTTAAATTTTAAAATATGCTATTCCACTTTTCCCATTTTAAATTGCAGAAAAAAATCTCAGATTTAAGGTACAAAAATAAAAGCAGAATAACTCCAATTTGTATTTAGGAAAATAAGAACTAAATAATGTATGCAATATTTTGAATGTCTTAAAACAATTCATAACATGATAGAATTTTTCTCAATCTTTGCAGTCTCAACTTAAAACAGCAGATGCATCAAATGCCTCTTAACAGCTAACACCAGATGCTTTTAGCTTACTTGCACCATCATACAGGAGTTAATTTTAATATTACACTGGTGTGCATCATGGAAATGAGTACAACTGCTGTTAGACTTTGCCAATCCAATATCTATCTCTAATTAGTAACTGTCCATATCATGATAAGGTAAACTTGGTTTGACCTTTTCATCATGTATCTATAGCAACCAAGCCATTTAGTTTATTTTTAAACTGATGAAATAGCAAATAGTAAAAGATCAATTCGATATGAGTGATTAATTAACACATTTTGATTGGAATAAACATTTCTTCTGACGACTACACGAGTCAAGTGTTAAAGGACTATTGTTGAAAGGAAATCTGAAAAAAAGCCAGTGATTAAGATGCAGAGTAGCTTAGTTTCAAATACCTAGTCCTTCTGCCAAGTCCATATCCTATCTAATGAGGGTGTAGTTACTTAACATTCATCACCAGTGAACTCTGTAACTTTATCAGCTTACAAGCATGGCGCCATTGCAAGGCCAGGCCATTTTCAGTTCTCAGATAGTACAGATAAAAGTGTGATAGATTACAATAGATTGTTTCACTTGAGAATATGTGGCTCCCAGAACACATAATATAGTTCCCATCAGTTGGTTGGGGGAGGAAAATGAATGAAAAAGAGAGGAACAGCATAAGGAATAAGTGCGACAGCAACAGAAATATTAAGAAAGAACCTTTTACAAAGAATAAATAAGCAAGCAATTAAATTTAAAAAGAGCTAGGAGTAAAAGAGAAGGGAGAAAAGGATATGTATTTTATAAGTGAGAAGAAAAAGACTAAAAGCAGGATTGGGAAAACAAAGGAGAGAAATAACAGGATGATTGTAAGTTATCCAGGTACAGGGAGAAGTGGACCAACAAATCACCAGGAACAGAAAAGGAGGAATTGGTTGTGATGCAATAGAAATGTGCCATGAATCTCATCCTCAAGCTCAAGTTCATTAATATTGCACAAGATATTAATTTGAGCTGATGTATTCAAAGAATAGAAATAAAATAATCAATTTCCTATTTTAATTTGCATGAAACATTGCAATATATCCTGTATACTTTCAGAATAAAATATTTTGATCTTTTTGATAGGAATATTTTCCTTCAGGTCAATATAGGTAAACTAGATTATTTAAAAAAAAGAGATCTGACAGTGTAACATGTGGTTCAGGTACAATTTGTGGTTTTAATTATTTTAGATTACCCGCGGTAATCAATGTCAGCCAACATATTTTTATTTATATTTAGTTTGCAAACTTGTGGGAAAAGGAAGTGGATTTAAGACGACAACCTTTGGATGCAAAGACATGCTTATATTTTGGGGTTGTTGCATCAACACAAACAATTCAGTAGAGGCATTTATTGAAAAGTCAAATTACCATCGTGAGAGAAACCAGCAGTCAGCCTTCGGGTGAATAGAGACTCAGCTAGTAGTCAGAATTATCATCAGGACCCCTTCAAGTATGCACTCTAATGTTGTTGTTTGCAGAGACAGAAATAACCACTTCTTCAGTGCTTGGAAATTTAAGAGAAGCACTATTGTTTGCTATAGTAGTGGCATACATAGTTTAGATGCTTGTGAAAACCAAAATGCAGACTTTTGGTTGGCCATATTTTTGCCCCAAGATTTCCTGCTGTGGTACACTTAATTGGACACTGACTATTAACCAATATTGCACCCATGTGTCTACTTGCACGTGAATTATAGCCTTGAATGCACTCATGCCTTGCCTACGCTATGTTTTAAGTACAGGATACATGGCAAATTTCATGATTCATATTCATTACTATTTCAGCATAGACCCTTTATGGAAACATGAATTTTCCAGCTTTTATTGGCTCGTCTAGTCACTATCTCTACCAGAGAAGACATAATAATTAGGGATGAATAGTTAATGTATAAAAAACCAAAAATAGTTCCAATATAATTGAACATGTGTCAAATTTGTAAATTAATAAAAACTCAATCAATTTACACAAAGTACAACACTTTGTACCAAATAATCAACAATTTGACTCAAAGATAACTTAAAAATGACTGGAGAAATGAAAGATTTCAACTTTTTGAACAGTCTCACTCCACCTACTCAATTACTTC
The DNA here is from genome assembly GCF_047496795.1 of Chiloscyllium punctatum. Taxonomy (NCBI): domain Eukaryota; kingdom Metazoa; phylum Chordata; class Chondrichthyes; order Orectolobiformes; family Hemiscylliidae; genus Chiloscyllium; species Chiloscyllium punctatum. The sequence continues at coordinate 34,115,084 of NC_092764.1, forward strand.
TGTACAAATATGCTTTCTGCAAGGGTGCATCATACTAAACATTGATTATAAAAAGATATTCAGTTCCCAATATTGAAGCATCTTGCTTTGTACCTACAAACCAGCCCAGGACCAAATATTTATGCTGAAATCCCAAATCCTACTTAGCATGAGATGCTATTTCCTGAGGCAAGAAACTGGTAAGTAAACTAATCCCATGGATTTGGTGCTCCGAAGGAAATATCAGGACATGCAAACAATGTTGCTTCTTCCTTGTAGCAAAATATCTCATTCACCTAATCTTATATGAACATTTGAACATACAGCAGGTAGGCCATTCAGTCCCTGTTCTGCCTTTCAATAAGATCTTGGCAGATATGATTGCAATCTCAAATTCACATTCCTACCTACTCCATATAACATCTCCCCTAACTCCCAACCCTTGTTCTGCAAGAATCTATCCACCTCTGCTTCAAGAATAGTCAAAAACTCTGCTTCCACCACATTTCTGGGAACAAAGTTCTAAAGAGTCACAACCCTCTAAGAATAAAAATCACGTGTTTTAAATAGATTTTTAAATAGTGAAATATCCTCTACACACCCTACCTGTCAAAACTGCTCAGGATCTAATTCAATCAAGTTGACACTTATTCTTTTGAATTTCAGCAAATTTAAGCCTAGCCTGTCCAACCTTTCATCATCAGGGAACCTATGCATTCCAGCTGTTTGTCTCGCACACCTTTTCTGAACTGCCTCCAATACATTCACATCCTTTCTTAAGAAAGAAAGGCTACTCTGGATGTGGTCTCACTTGTGCCTGTACAAGTGAAGCAAAAATGCCCCACCTTTGCATTCAATTCCCCTTGTGATAAATGATAACATTCCGTAAGATTTCCTAAACACTAACTCTGCCTGCTTTACCTAACCCTAACCCTAACCCTAACACTAATATACCAAGATCCTTCTGCATTCCTCTCATTTTACATAATGTGCCTTATTATTCTTGCTGCCAAAATGGACAATTTCATATTTTCCCCACATTATACATTTGACAGAATTCTGCCCACTCACCACCCATATATACCTTTTGCGACCTGTGTGCCATCATTACTACTTCCTTTACTACATATCTTTGTGTTATCCACAAATTTGCCAACCATACCTTCAATCCATTCATACAAGTTATTTATACAAACTAAAAACGTTGAGGTCCCAGCACCAACCCCTATGACACACCACACATTACATTAAGCCAACCTGGAAGAGACCCATTTGTACATATTCTCTACCTCCTGTTAGGGAGCCAATCTTCTGTCAATGATAAAATGCTACCAACTAAACCATAAACTTTTATTTTTCACAGTAACCTTCAATGTAGCATGTACAGTACATCCATTATCCACAGTATATGTTACTTCCTCAAGGGGATCCTAATACATTGTTTAAACAAGATTTCTCCTTGTCAAAACCATGTTGACTCCACCTGATTTCCTTGAACAGCCCCAAGTACCTTGCTATAACTTCTTAATAACTTCTAGCATTTTCCCTATGAAAGATGTTAGTCTAACTAGTAGTTTCCTGCTTTTAATCTCCCTCCCTTTCTGAATAAAGGAGTTATATTTACATTTTACCAATCTACTGAGACTTTCCCCTAATCAAGGGAGTATTGGGAAATTAAAAATAATGTATCAATTCTCCCACCAGCCACTTCTTTTAAGACCCTAAAAACGAAGTCCAACAGGATGTGGGCACTTATAAGCCCACATTTTCAACAATTTGCTCATTACCACTTTTTGGATTATTGCAATTCTCCCTTCAATTCTTCCTACTCTTCATTTTCTTTGATGTGGAAGTGCTGGTGTCAGACTGGGATGAATGAAGAAGCAACATTCCAAAAGCTTGGACTTCCAAATACAACTGTTGGACTATAACCTGGTGTGGTGTGATTCTTTTTCCTTGTTAGAAGTACCAACGAACATGGAACAAAAGGTGGGTAAATGGAACAGAGATACACATCAATCATGATCTAATTGAATGGTGGAGCATGCTCAGTAGCTAAAAGGCCTATTCCTGTACCAATGCTCATTACATCAAAAACTAAAAATGGGTTCAACACCATATTGCACTGATTTGCTTAAGTAATTGATACACTGCAGTACCATGAAGAGTAAAGGCATTATTGCCCAAACAAACATGGCACGTTATCACTATATTGAAGTGGGCACTGTTCCGACAATAGATTTATTTTTAGTGTACAGCCAAATGGAGAAAGGTATATAATGCAGTCGTCAATTCTTTCAATACCCCCTAATTCTTAAATATGAATCAGAAAGTCTACCAAACATCTCACGCTAATAGAAACCAAGAACCCCATATATGATTAGTTATATGTTACTCAATCAAGTGTATTCAGTGGAGGGAGGTCCCTGATTACAACAAACCTCTGTATCAATGGCTTGCTTTTTATTCAAATCAAAGGCCGTGATGATACGTGTCAAGTCATAAAACAAAATCTAAGTGAAAGAGTTTTGCTATGTGATATTAACCAGGGGATGATTCGATGTAAACAGCTCCCAAAGAAATTGTACATGACACTGAAAAGTATTTTGTTCTTTCTCAAAACATAGATTGTGTGTGTGGAACGACAGTGATTTAATTTTCAGCAAAAAACAATTCATTGTCATTATTATTCTCTGGTCAAAACCTGATAACATCACATCATTTAATAACAAACAATTTTTTATCATAAACTCAGAACTCAAATTTCAATCTACCTACCTTGATAAGTAGGAAAACGAAATGGATCAGATCTATTCCATTTTGTTTAATGTTTGGGGGAGAAAGGAAAAGGTGGGGGGGGGGTGAAAAAAGGAAAAGGGGTGGGAGAAATAAAAAAGGAGGAAGGGGAAAGAAAGAAAAAACGGAGGGGGAGGGGAGAAAGAGAAGCGAGCTCCCTGTTGTACTAAACGTAACCCTATGGAAAGCAGGCAATAGAACTCGTTGTTTGTGGGTGGGAGCTAAGTAGCCTTGCATTACTCAGCATTCAGGAGGACCAACCAGTCAGTTCAATAAGCTAGAAGTACAAGTGGTTGGCTCACATCCATCACTAAAGTTTAGACTGTTTTTTTCACTCTAAGTAATATCACAAAAAAAAGGCAGACAGCCACAACTGCACAAGGTTTCCCTTGATCAAGCAGCCAAATTTTTCTCTCCTCTAAACAGCAGACAGTCAAAGACGCAGTGCAAGAAACTCATTACTTTACCCAAGGAAGCAATGTGGGTTGACAACAAAATGTCCAGATCATGGTCATTCCAAAGACTGCCAAACACTCAATTTTCTTTTTCAGTACTGATTCAATTAAAACGTTCAGTCCAAAATTAATATTTAAAAAGACAGAGGACAGTAAGCTTATTCCCCTGAAGACAGGCAGTCAATCATGCAGTATCTTATTGCAAGAACATTCACCTTATTTACGCAGACCTAATTTAAAAAATTAAAAAAAAGATTACAAAAAAATGTTATCATCAAGCAATGAATAATCCAGGCAGTTTTTTTTCCCTGGCATTTTGGTGGAGTGTGATAAGGCTAAAAACAACAGGCTGCTCAGTAAAGTGAAAAAAAAGATAGATAACATTGATACGCACTCCTACACAAAACAGTCCAGTCCTTATCTTTGCTTTTTATCACAGTACTTTTTTTAAAAAAAAACACAACTGGACTGGAGCTCCTTTAATAAAACACCATGAGAGGGAAAATAGATGTGAAGTTTTGACTCTCCCCCTTTTAAAAAAAGGAAACATAATTTATCAAGGTATTATCGAGAAATCCAGACACCCTAATCAGCTCCCATGAAGTCAGTATTTCCATTCTTATCTGGTAGAGGAGTGGAAATGGAGAAGTGATTGTCAGAGCTGTGCAGATTACTGGAGCGGAATGCTAATGGAAGACAAGGCTCGACCATTGGTCGCTTAGTACTTGCTATCTGCACCATTATCAAAGCTTATCAATGCAACCATCACTTTATAGTAATGGGGCCAGTTCAACTTTCTGTATTATCATATAGCAAACCTGCCCAAGAGGCCTATACCAGGAGAATGTTATCCAGCTCAGAAAGGGAGAGAAAGAGTAAAAAAAACAGAAATGATGGCAGCAGCAGCAGCAAATAGTGGAACCAGAGATGGGTGCATGCATAGGAACAGGACAGAATAGTGGAAATTATAAGACACGCACAGATCATAGAAACCCAAGGAACTGGAATGAACAAAAACAAAATGTATGAATGAACATACTCAAAAAGGAGACAGGGCAACTAATAACAACTTAAAAAAGCAGACGAGTGAATTTAGAAGTATGAAACCAGGTAGATAAAGTAACTGTGCAAAGATGAAAAAGTGAAAATCACAAAAAATCAAGGACAGAGACTAAAGACTGTGTAACATTAGATAACAGACAAAAGGAAAGAAATGAGACAAAAAGGACAAAACACTTGTAAATGAAAACACCTAAAAGACACATTGTAAACATTATGAAGAACGTATGATCTCAAGTACATTACATTCTTTACTTTCACAATGTAACTGATACAAGATACTCTTTATAGTCACCACGTAAAGTTTGTTTTAACATTAAAAGTTTCCAATGTTCATCAAAAGCACATAAGGATTTCTGAAATTATTTCTACAAAAAGAACAGTTAAGGCCAAACTTTATTTCAGTTACAATATTAAATGTCATGTCATGTCATTGGCTTGAAAGGTTGTGCAAAAACAATTAATGATGGTGCATTAATCAAAGATATCCAGCTTAACACACTTAGCATTATGCTTGCAATTAAAAACAAGGACAATATCTTAAACTTAAGGCCATTTCAAACATAGCATTTGATATCTAGAAGCCAACTTAGATGCAAAATTGCATGTAACAGAGGCCAAGAATATTAAAATAATTTTCTTAAATCTGTTCATTTATAACATTTATATCATCGAAAAATGTATCTAGTAATGGCTTTTGGACGTAGAGGGAACTGCTCCAACACATTCTGAACAGCTAACAACAAATAGTACTAATTCATACTTCCAAATAGGTAGTTTATTTTCACCTCTTTCTTGAATTATTACATAACTTATGATTACAAAGAGGTGAAATTCAATAAGATTCCCATTGAATTAATTACCTGCACATTGCAAGTTATTATATAACTATGTACATGTTAGCAAGAAAGGCACAAGCTAAAGTCCCACTGAAGTTTCTTTTACTTCCCACAAAAATCTACATTCCCTTAAAATTTTATAACATTTCTACATATTTGTAAGCATGATCCCCTAGTATCTACTGCAATATAAGCTGTGCATAGCCAGTTCAAGACAAATCTCATCAAACAAATTGAGAATCAATCCTAAAAATACACAATAGTGTATTTCCATATTGCATATAAATGTCAGCAATCAATCCGCAAAACACTGCAAACTAACGTCAGATCAAACAATAAGGTTTATTTTAGTATTTTAAAATGTGGTATTTTAAGCAAAGCTCATGAAGTATAGAACATTTAAGTCAAAATGACCTCTTAACTAAAGCATAAGATTGGCCAGTGCAGTGGAGAATTATCAATTACAAAAATCTAACAGATCATCAGTTTTGTCTCTTTCACATGGGTAATTTTTTTTCGAAACTTTCACCTGTGAATCTAATCTATTTGTTATTAGCATGGCTTAAAACTGAGTAAGGAAGTGGAATGAAGTGGATAAAAACTCTGTTTACACACTGTCACTCAAACACCTGAACAAGTTTTAACAACTCAAAATTCGAAGTGTGTGGCAGTATAAACAGTTAAACGCATCTAACTCATAGGAACACAGCACATATGGGCACGACTAGACCACTTGGCCCATTTCATAGCTTCACCATTAAATAAGATCATGGTCGATCTTATTTTGACCTCATTTCCACATTATCTTCTGCCACCATAACATTTGGCCTCCTTGTCAATCATAAATCTAACTCAGCCTTGAATAAATTCAATGACCCAGTATCCACTGCTTTCTGGACAGAAATTTCCACAAACAACCCACACGAAATAAAATTCTTCTTGGTTTTCAAAGTGAGACCTCATTCTTAAATTACATACAGTAACCCTAGTCTCCTCCACAACATCCTCCCAATAACCAGTTTATCAAGCCCCTTCAAGATCATGTATGTTTCAACAAGGTCATCTCTCACTCTCCTAAACTCCAATGGATATTGGCCCAACTTGTTCAACTTCTCTTTCTTTATAAGAGAAACCCCTCATCCCAAGTATGGATTAAGAGAATTTACTCTGACTTGTTTCTTATGCAACTATATTGGATAGTAATATACAACTTTAAGCTTATTTCCACTATATAGTATGGTCAGTTTTTTGCAAACCAAAAGTGTAGATTATGAAATTCACCTGATATACAACTTGGCATCATATCCAAATAACTCTGATATTTAACCAGTTGTTAAATTTTGCTAATATAAAACAGAAATAAAAGTAGGTTGTACTACTGTAAAGCTTCATGAGCCACCAGTTATGTGTTTTTCACACAGAGATCAATTACTTGTGTTATGTAATATTGTACATCCAATTTCCCTTCTGGGTTAAAATAACTAGAAAAAATTGCTTCCTGAATCCTATCAGCTGTAGAGCATTGTTGCAAATCAAAAGAAGTGGAATCCATTCAAATTAACAAGTGACAAATATTTTTTGCCTAATTGGAATAAGTACAATGTTGAAAAACAAAGCTATGTACACATGCCATCTTAGCCTCTCCAAATGCAATGAATTCAACGTTAGATGTAAAGAAATCAACGGCATTAATAGCTTAACGATGGAATCAATTACATCAGCAGACTTTCTGGGGATTTTTCTTTGCTTTTTTTTATTTTTTTGTATTTCAATAACCGTCCTACTCGGTACCTCTCCAGTCTGGTATGAACTGATAAGAACTGTTATCTCACTTGGCAATCTATATCAGGACCTAGATCAAGCCTCCGGCTTATCATGTTTTCTCATCATCCAGTCTACAGTCAAACAAGCTCTACTTTTGTTCAATGTTTCCTTTACCAGAAAAATTGAGTCGTCATCAGAAAAGAGGGCTCTGTTTTTCTTTTTAAAAAGTAAAACAAAAGCAAATCATATAGGGAAAATCAAATAGGGAAAGTCTAGAATATCCAAAACTGATGATTGTTCCGGCGATATAAAATCACCAGATAAGTAAATTATTTTTAGCTTGCATTGAGCAGACACTCTGGTTCGCTGACGAGGTCGACTGTGAAAATATATCCTGTGCCTCCTACCTCTCATCAGAAATATGAACACCTGCCTGGAAACAGTCGTTTTTAAAACTGAGAGGAGAGACGCCGCGGCGTTGACAGACGGCAAGAGAGTTTGTGAAGTGAGCAGAAGGACAGGCATAGCGACAAACTCACGTTTAATCTGCCGGGGGTTACTCTGTTTCCTCCTGGACATTGTGGCTGCTGGTTGCCGAGGTTTAGGTTGGAATGGGGGGGGGGGGGGAAGAGGTGGAGCTGGGTGGGTGCGGGTATCCGGGGGGGGGGGGGGGGTAAGAGTTGGTGGATCACGGATGGACAGCCGTGGTTTGCAGTCGCAGCATGGCACCACGGTCAGAGAGCGCAGACTGAGCACGGAACTGAGTGATCAGAGAGCCCAGCAGAGTAGCCGCAGCCGTAGCCGCAGCGAGCCATTCACAAGCGCCGCGCGAGTATCCTGCCAACACTCACCCGATACACTGTATCAACTCCGCCGTCTGACGTCATGCCGCTCGCCGCCATAGCAACCGGGCAGCATTGAGCCGTGCGTCGGGACGCCCCAGTGTAAACAATGGCGTGTGACGTCACCTGCTCCACCTGTATCCCCCCTTCCCACGCGGAACCTGGGGAGGGAGGTGATCAAGTGGATCTGCCGTGGACCTTAATTTTGACCAGTTCATGTTCAAGAGTGACACCTGCGGAGTTTTTTCAATGCACCCCGGGTCGGTCAAGTGCTTTTGAAAATTTGGCAACTTTTTTTTAAAAGCACACATTTTTGCATGATCTCACACCATTTAGAATCCAATCTTAACACTTCCTCTGCACATTTTTTTCTTACAGAATTCATACTCCCAAAACTAGCCACCTATGTTTATTTACCCGATCATCTCGTCCCCTCTGCCGACAGTAAAATATCTATAGTCCCGGTTTAAGTACGAGGAGTTTTATGGCTGGGAAAGCAATGTTTTCGGGCCCCAACAATCTGTATAGAGAGAGATTGTTGGAGTTTAACCAGTTAAATCAAAGTAAAATACTGCAGATGCCGGACATCTGAAACGACAACGGAAAGCGTTAGAAATATTCAGGTCTACAGTATTTGTGGAGAGCGAAACAGTTAAGGTTTCGAGTCGAATATGACTTCTTAAGAATTTTAACCAGACAAAGCTGTACAACAAAGAATACTAATAAACTTTTCACTATCTATTCAACCAAGAGTTCGACAGGCAGAAGTACAGGAATCGAAAACAGCAATTCAGCAGGAAACCCTGGATTTGGATTTTCGCCAGCATACATTTTAGAAGGGACTATACAGCATGGCTAAGCATCCCTACTCATCTGTATGAACTTTAACTTCTAATATTATTGATGCATGCCTGCTCCTATTGTCACTGAAAAGTTATGTGGATATTGCAATGCACCATGGGATGCAGGTTTTGAAACAGAGCTGGTAGGTGTGAAAAATAATTCAATCGGCGTTCAGGGATTATTTGGCAGTATTAAGCACAATACAGCCATCGGTAAATTCATTCTGCATGTTTATAAATTGTTCTTGAACAACTCTCCACATCTAAGTCAGGGCAATGGTACGTATTACAACCGTTTAATGATGTCTAGTGCACATACCTTATTCACAAATGTCTGATATGGATATTTTGTACGGCACCATCAACAAATAAAGTTTGGCATAAACTGGTACCTGTCATCAAAAGGCAACACGACTTCTACCAATTTGTATGAATCCTTAGAATTCAATTAAGAATTATTTGCAGCTGTATTGCTACTTGGGTATTTTTCAGTAATACTATTGCTAGTTATAAACTCAAAAGAGTCACTATTATTAAGCTGGCATGTGGCACTCACTTTTTCACTTCTAGATTAGATTCCCCACAGTGTGGAAACAGGCCCTTCAGCCCAACAAGTTCACACCGACCCTCCAAAGAGCAACCCACCCAGACCCATTCCCCTACACCTAACACTACGGGCAATCTAGCATGGCCAATTCACCCTAACCTGCACATTTTTGGACTATAGGAGGAAACCCACACAGACACAGGGAGAATGTGCAAACTCCACACACACAGTTGCCCAAGGCAGGAATTGAACCCAGGTCTCTGGTACTGTGAGGCAGTCGTGCTAACCACTGTGCCACCGTGCCAAATTGTGAAATAACCACAATTCATGGATCCAGCAGCAATCCAACATATGATGGCTGCAAGTTATGGATTGTGCCTAACAACCATTGTTTAATACAACCTACATACCCAGGCTGGAAAGTAGCATAACAGGTTAGAAATTAGTTCACGCTGGCTGAACAAAGTGTAGAGATTTATTCATGCAACTAAAGTAGACTGAGACTCATCTGATAATAGGTCTCTTGAAAATGATATCAATGACCTGTACTCAACTACTGGGTGTAACTGAGTTCATGAGCAAGGAGACCTTCAATACCCTGTATGGTATGTGTGTTTACTGCTTGCCATATTGAAGACTTAATTGCCAGTAAAGACCTGAAACCACTGAAGATTTCTAGGCCACTGAACTTTATGCCTGGGGACCCAGACCAACATAATAATCACGCAGGGTGTTTGGATGATCAAACTGTGCATCAGGTGACTGGCAAGTTGTTCTTCATTAGTGTAATGGTTAGTATCCCTGTCTGTCACACAGGGGGCCAGAGGTCAATTTCCTGAAGGGGATTATGTACTATATTTGAGCTGGACAGTGCACAAGTAATAAAGGTGTATTCTTTAAGGGACACTCTTGTGGGCAGTGGTAGCATCCCTATTCTTGACCCAAGTTCAAGTCCCATCCACACCAGAGGTGTGTAATAAAATCTCTGAATAGGTTGATCAGGAAAATAAAAATCAGGTGACTGGCAAACACCTCAAAAATGCTTCTGCTAAAATGGCTAAAGTAATAATGTGCTGCATTCTGCATCACATTTTAATTGTTCAAAACCCAGTGATTGAGTAAAACCATCAAGAAGCAGATCAGAAGAATTATGAAGGAGGACATGCAGATATTTCCCCACACATAAAGAAGCCCTGGTTATCTGCAAAGCAATGATCATTGGCATATGGCTTTCTCCCCTGAGAACAATCATAAATCTGTCTTGTTTTGACTTCACTGTTATCTATATACTTGTGTACGCAGGTCTTTCATTGCACCAGTAACTCATCCACATCAAACCTGCATTAATATCCTCTGGTGGTTATAGAACAGGCATAATCATTGTTTATTTAATTGCATTGTGCATTACTATATGAAACAGTGCATCTGTCCAAAGGTGCTTTGCACTTTAAACTGAGTGTAGGGAAAGATTCCTGGCACATAGCCTGACTAAATGGGAGCAAAAGACAGTGTTTAACTTATAACAACAAGACCTAATTATCTGTTCCATTCCTCAGATGAGCTTGATGCCCCATAAGAGAATATTGAGTAGACTCAGCCTATATTCCTTAGAGTTCAGAAAACTGACTGAATAAAGATATGAAAAATTCTACAGGATAAATCTGAGAAAGTGTTTCTCCTGCCTTGAGAATATAGAGCATGGAATTATACTCTTTGAATAAAGGTAGGAAAGGATTCAAGGGGTATGGGGATAGCAAAGAAGATGAATTTGAGGGAGAAAATCATCCATGATTTTGTTGAACAGCAGAACAGATTTATAGGGTCAAATAACCTATTGCTACTCATGTTTTCTATCTCCTGAAATTCTCCTGTCTGGCAATACTCGGCAACAGGAGAGGAGCTTTACTGTAATTACCTGTCTATGTGATGAAAGTACATTTTTGTGTATTATGCTCTGTTCTATGCCTGTTACCCTAATTTATGTCCTTCACATGAGATTCTTGTGCTACTTACTAGGAACAATAGCTGAGGTGATTTCTCTATACTGCTTTCCAAGACTTTATTTTCAGGTAATATTGTTATTGAAGGGCTTCAACCAGAGGTGCGTCTACCCTGTGAGATGATGCTTGGGAGAACTGAGGATGTTTTGCACCCGTCAGTTACAGGTACCTCTGCTAGATGCCAAATTAGTATTCACGGTCGGCACCCTGCTCTCTGTTAGCTGATTGTGGTCCCAAGCTACCATTTCTGACACCTGTGAGAGCATGAGCACTGAATCCAACCAATATGGATACCCTGTGGATATCAGACCAGTATTTTGAAAAACAAACACAAAATGCTGGAGAAACAGAGCTGGTCTGGCAGCATGTATGGGATGGGAAACTGAGTTAATATTTCTCATCTAATATGAGTTCTTCAAATTGTATTTAGAGACAATTGCTGGGATTGATTTCTACAGTGCCAAGTTACTTCTGCTCTCACCAACAAGAAAACTTGCTAGATCCAACTCCAATTAACTAATCTGGAGCTGAGCTTCTGCAAAGCTACTTGACATTGAAGTCCCACTTTACCAGAAGCTACCAGCCAATCAAAGGCTAGCAGTCTCTGCAATTGCCTATGAGGTTATCATAGGTTACCATTTCATCCCTCCTAAGATAAGGAAAACAAAACTGTTTACAGTATTCCAGGTATGGTCTAACTATTGCCTTGTATAGTTTTAAACAAGACTCCCCATTTCTTTTGAAATAAAGTTAAAAATCACACATAGGGTTATAGTCCAACAGGTTTATTTGAAAGTACAAGCTTTCGGAGCCTTCCCTATTCCCTGTTGAACTTGTATGTGAGATTTTTTGTGACTCATACATGAGCACTCCCAAATTCCTTTGTGCTGTAAATTTCTGCAGCTTTCTCCATATAAGTAATATTCAGTTCCTCTAGTCTTCCTGCCAAAGTGCATAACCTCACAGTTTCTCCATTTATATTCCAACTGCCAGGCTTTAACTCACTTGCTTGACCTATATCCATCCCTCTGCAAACTCTGTGTTATCTTAAACCACTTGCCTTTCCACCAATTCTTATGTCATCTACAATCTTAGCCATAGTACATTCGCAATTCTGATGTCATCTACAATCTTAGCCATAGTACATTCGCATTTCTGATCCAAATCATGAACATATACTGTAAAATACTGTGGTACGAGCATTAATCCTTGTGATACAGGGGTGTCATCTAGAAAGTGCCCTCTTTATCTCAACTCTGTCTTCTATTAGTTAGCCAATCCTCTATCCATGCAAATATACTACCCTCAATGCGTGGATATTAAGTAGCCATATTATTATATTATGTGTGTAGCTTAAGGAACACCTCCTGGAAATGCAAAATATTACATCCGCTAATTCCCTTTTATCTATGTTACTTAATACCTCATAAAATAACTCTAATAAATTTTCAGGCATGATCTCCTCTTCAAGAAGCCAGGCTAACTCTCCTTAACTAAATTATGTAATTCTAAATATGTCGCTATTACAGCCGTTTTAACTGATCATAACATTCACTGAACAACAGATGTTAAGTTATAGCCATAGTTTAATGTCCTACAGTTACGTATTTTTTGTCTCACATTTTGAATACGCATGTTACATTAGCAGTTGTCCAATCTTTTGGGACATCTCCAAGATCTAAAGATTCTTGGAAGATTGCTACCAGTGCATCATTATCTCTCTAAAATCCTAGAATGTAACCCATCATGTTACTAGCCCTATTAGCCTTTCGTACTGTTAGTTTCCTCATATAGTCCATAGCTATTGTATTTTTTTATATACCACTCCACCCAACCAACCCGTTTTAACCCTCTGATTATTTGTTAATGCTTTTGGTGTATTCAACTGTAAAGACTGATGCAGACTATTTATTCAACACATTTGCCATGTGCTGCTTTCCCATTATTATACCCTCAGAGATTAAAGTTCACTTTGGCCTCTTTCTTCCAAACTATCAGTTTCTGCCTGTCTTGATGTTACTTGCAAGTTTATCCTCAATGTTTATTTTCTCCTTTTTTCATTATCTTTTTGTCTTTAGGTCATTTCTGTATTAGTGCCACTCCTTTATCAACATATAAGAATAGGGAAATTTGATAATAAACCAAAAGCTTTGTATTTATATTTGAATACACAAAGCATTCAAAATAAAATTAATAAGTCAACAGTGCAAGTAGAGATGAATGGGTATGATTTGGTGACGATTACTGAGACGTGGTTGCAAGAGATCAGGTTTGGGAATTGAATAACCAAGAGTACTTCACTGTTTCAGAAGGGCAGACTGGGAGGAAAGGGAGATAGTATAGCTTTATTAGAAAATGAAGAGGTCAATGCTTTAGTCAGAAATGGTATAGGTACTGGAGATCTAGATGCAGAGTCAGTCTGGGTAGAAATAAGACATAGCAAGTGAAAGAAATCCTTGATGGAATTAATCTATAGGTCCCCAAACCATAATTCCACAGTGGAGTGCAGTACACCAGGAAATACTCAAGCTTCTCTGAAAGGAATGGCAAAAATCATGGGTGATTTTAATATGTGCATAGACTAGGTTAATCAAATTGACAAGGGTAGTCTCAAGGGAGAGTTCTTTGAATGTATTAAAGATTGTTTCTTTGTGCAGCACATTGACGAATCAACCAGGGAGCAAATTGTTCTGGATTTGGCAATGTGTAATGAGGTGGGATTAATCAATGATCTCACAGTAAAGGATCCTCTAGGATCTAGTGATCATGGCGTGCTAGAATTTCAAAGTAGTAGACTTGCCAACTTTAGGGGCATTTAAACAGTCATTGGATAAACATATGGATGATAATGGAATAGCGTAGATGGACTTCAGATTGGTTTCACAGTTTGGTGCAACACCGATGGCCAAATGGTCTGTACTGCACTGCACTGTAATGTTCGATGTTCTATGTGCCTACTCATGCTTCTAGTTCTTATGTTCTTATCCTCAGGTGAGGGGCGCAAGCCACAATATTTCTGCTAGCCTTGCTGTTTGCATAAAACTGCCTCAAAATGTCTTTATATTTGTTCACCTGAAGATATAGTTTGATGTTGAGGGTAATCCATTCAGTGGCTTCAAGTAACTTAGTATGAACGGTTGCTATGTAACCAGGAATAGATCTCTCTGGCAGTACAATGGGTGATTGTTTGCTTTGGTTGACTGTGGAGCTACTTCTCATGTACCACTTGTGGAACAAATGGCCACATCTCCCCTGACCTCTCTTCAAGAACTTGAAGTTTGTCCATGTTTCCATTGGACTTCATCCGCTCGAGTCAGTCACCAGATTACTGTTGTAATCTTTGCAGTCAACCAGGAGGTTCACCGCTTACGAAAATGGGGCTGTCATCAGATCATCGCTTATAGAGTTGACTCCAGAAGGGACCACCGGATTTTAGATGAGCTGTGGGGTTTTTTCGTGTCACTGGGGATGCTTTGTTAACAATCAGCTTATGGTATACTTTGAGAGGGATGTTTTCCCTGTAGACATCAGGAGATTTAATATATACTCACACAGGAAGCCACTCAAACAATGTTAGTCTCAAGATCCCAAAAATAATCCTCATGGTTTTCCAAAGTTGTATATGTACCACATTTGTGTGGCATCCTCAGGCCAGGTTGAACTGCAGTACAGTACTGTTGGGTAGACTTGAGTACGTGAAACAATGCATATTGCATTGATCTGCTGCTCTCGATGCTATGCGCCAGTTCCTACATGAGATTCACTCCCATCTTGACATTAGTCCCAGTGTTCTGCCAGTAAATATATATATGTCCTGAAGAAAATCATTCTTGAGATAAGAATAGTCTCTAAACTGGACATGAAGCCAGAAGTGGAAGAAGTAAATACATTTCTTTATGTAACTGGGAATAAAGTAGATCACGTTGTTGCTTACCAAGGAGTAAAGGAAGATACAGACACCTTTATAGAGATATGAAAGCCTTTGGTAATCATTGCATCAGTACTAAGAAAAATCTTGAAAGACCAAGATTTAACAGAAGAATATAACATGTTGATGAAGTGTGAAGCAAACAATTCCATGGAAGACATTACGAAGAGACAAAGATGATTTAATTAATGATCTCTCATATCCTACTGAATGGCAGATCAGGCTTGAGAGGCTGAACAGCCAACTCTTGTTTCTATGTCTTATGGTCTTATGGCCTTTTGATAGAGGCAGTACTGATGGGCATTCATCACATTTATTAAGTGTAAGAGAAGTGCAAAGTTTCCTTAGGGAAATTGGCAGCTCAGACCAAACATTTTGATTTTCAATGGGTATCTCATAAATTTCAAGTTAGACTTCATAATGTCACAGTATTATCACATAGTGAGCTTTGATTGGTAAAACATTGCTTACAGTGACAGAAATTCAACTACATGGTCTAGTTAGCAATACACATAACTTAAAGGTATGCGCCACAAACACCTCTCCAGCAACATCAGCAACCTAAATACTAGAAAATCTATACATACTACAAAATAGTCACTCATGCTTAAAAAGGCATATGTTGGTCCTAAAGTCATTCAAAAGTACAAAGGAGTTACATAGCAAAAGGCTATGGAACAGCCGGTCAAGGCATAGCCAGTTCAAGGAATAGCCAGTAGAAGATTTTATAGAACTTAACCAACAAGTAGACTCCCCTAAGATTAATTATATTTGCATAAAGAAGTTATTTCATATTATCAATAAGATAGAAAGCTGTGATTATATAGGTTTGGCAAAAATGTTTTACATTACTACAAAGATTGATTTGAGTCAGATTTCTACACAACACAGTGAAACACCTAGTTATGACAAACTTAAGTTACAAATTAGATACTAGAGTTGACTAGGAAAGGACAAGTTCAAATAGAATATCTGAAACATCTACTTTCCAAAGAAGAATTCTGAACAACCATTATCAAGCAAGAATAATTCTTCAGGTAACACAATTTAAGGAATGGGCAAGATTGATTTATAAATAAATCAATCATCGAGGGCAAACAAAGTCCAAAATAATCAACAAGCTGATGTATCGAGATGACCAATTTCAAAACAGATCCACTTGTACTTTGAGAACAAAAATCTCCTGACACAAATTGGAAGTGTGAAGCAAACAATTCCATGGAAGACATTACGAAGAGACAATGATTAATGGTATTGCAAAAAACAGGTGCCTACCCTAGTAGGAGTGATATTTCCAAGAAAAAAAAATAGAAGAAACTAAAGGTTCTTAAGAAAATATGTCCTCATACAATCAGAAATAAATTCCAAAACAGCTATCTTCTATTCAACAAATGACTGGTCTCCCAAGTCCAAAGACAATAGGTTTGGGGAGAATAGTAAACCCCAGGAGCATCTAAGTTTGTCAAGTCAAAGTCTTGGTGAAAGTTGGGATAAGTGGTAAATGTAATTATATAAATAAATGCATAACAATAATAGCTAAAAGAAAAAGGCTTTGGAGGATGATAAAAATAGATCTAAAAGGATTAATACTTGATTGAGTGTATGATGATATGGTGAGGATTTTGTGGGGCAGTAAAGTAGGATCCCATTTAAGGCAGCCCTAAGATTAAATCCTGCCAAGTGCCAACTGCAATGTGGAGCCTCTTCTTCTAAAATGTAAATAGTTGCAGAACATTTTGTTTACTCTTCAAGATTCTTTTTTTTCGACTAAAAAGTAGCTCCTCAGCACATTTGATATCATATGAGGTCCCAAAGAACTCTCATACTTAAATGATACAGATAGCAGCACACACAATGTGAATCCCAGGGCTGGAAAATCGGTAACGTGACAGGTACCAAAAAATTAGGATATTAGTCATAATTTTAGAGAGGTACACCATGGCTACAGACCCTTCAGTTCAAATTGTCCATGTTGACTGGATATTTTACATTAATCTAGTCCAATTTGCCAGCACTACCTACCCATTCAGATGCCTTTTAAATGTTGAAATAGTACCAGCCTCCACCACTTCCTTTGGCAGCTCATTCCATACATGCACTACCCCTCTGCGTAAAATGTTGCCCCTTAGGTCCTTTTTAGGATAGAAGTGGAGTCCCAGAAGAATCTGTGATAGGGTCTTCATTATTCACATTATTTACTAACAACTTGAATAATGGCATAAAAAGTTATACATTTAATTTTTCTGGTTGCATAAAGTTAGGCAGCATTGTAGACAGTGTTGATGATAGTTTAAATTACAAAGGGATATTGATAGACTAGGTGAATGGACAAAACAGTGGAATTCAATCTAAGTAAGTGTGAGGTTATCTATTTTTGAACCAAAAAAAGGAATAGATCAGGGCGGTTTCGAAGTGGTGTGAAGTTAAATAGCGTGGATGTCAAAGAGACCGGGGGCGGGGGGCTGGGGGGAGTGTGGTTCAGGTGCATAGAATTTTAAAATGTCATGAATGGGTGCAGAAAATAATCAAGAAGGCTAACTGATTGCTGACCTTTATATCTAGAGGACTGAATAAAAGGATGCAGAAGTTATGCTGCAGTTAAACAAAACTCCGGTTAGACCCCACTCGCTGTACTTTGAGGAGATCTGGGCACCACAGCATGGGAAAGATATGTTGGATTTAGAGGGAGTAGGAGGTGGATTTACAAGAATGATACCTAGACTTCGGGGGTTAAGTCATGAGAAGAGATTATACAAATTAGACCTGTTTTCTCTAAAATTTAGATGGTTAAGGGTATAGAGATTTGGAACTCTCTTCCACAATAAACAGTTAATGTTAGTTCAGTCATTGATTTTAAATCTGACATAGATAATTTTTGGTTAAGCAAAGCTTTTAAGGGTATGGGCCAAAGGCAGGAATATGGAGTTAGACATGGATCAGCCATGATCTCATTGAATGGTGGAACAGGCTCAAGGGGCTAAGTGGTAAAAACCGCAAAGACCGTTCCCTCCGTGACTACCTGGTCAGGTCCACACCCCCCTACGACCCACCCTCCCATTCTGGCACTTTCCCCTGCCACTGCAGGAACTGTAAAACCTGTGCCCACACCTCCTCCCTCACCTCTATCCAAGGCCCTAAAGGAGCCTTCCACATCCATCAAAGTTTCACCTGCACATCCACCAATATCATTTATTGTATCCGTTGCTCCCGATGTGGTCTCCTCTACATTGGGGAGACTGGGCGCCTCCTAGCAGAGCGCTTTAGGGAACATCTCCGAGACACCCACACCAATCAACCAAACCGCCCTGTGGCCCAACATTTCAACTCCCCCTCCCACTCTGCCGAGGACATGGAGGTCCTGGGCCTCCTTCACCGCCGCTCCCTCACCACCAGACGCCTGGAGGAAGAACGCCTCATCTTCCGCCTCGGAACACTTCAACCCCAGGGCATCAATGTGGACTTCAACAGCTTCCTCATTTCCCCTTCCCCCACCTCATCCTAGTTTCAAACTTCCAGCTCAGTAACTGTCTCCTTGACTTGTTCGGACTTGTCCTACCTGCCTATCTTCTTTTCCACCTATCCACTCCACCCTCTCCTCCTTGACCTATCACCTTCATCTCCTCCCCCATTCACCCATTGTACTCTATGCTACTTTCTCCCCACCCCCACCCTCCTCTAGCTTATCTCTCCACGCTTCAGGCTCACTGCCTTTATTCCTGATGAAGGGCTTTTGCCCGAAACGTCGATTTCACTGCTCGTTGGATGCTGCCTGAACTGCTGTGCTCTTCCAGCACCACTAATCCAGTATCAAGGGGCTAAGTGGTCTAGTCCTAAACCTATGTTCATATATTCCTATGTGAACAGCCATGACTTTGTGGGAGAAATGGCATTAGTGCATACATTGATGACAGCTGATGAAAAGACTAATTATGTGGGAGCCTACTGTTGGTTATGTACAGGAGGGTGATTTGGTTTTCAAGGTGCACATGCAACTGTTTGTTAGTTTTAGGGTTTTCAGACTGCTGATGATTCTGAGCATTCCCAGTTGTATGCATGTGTGATGGGGAGAGAGACATAGCAACCTTCATGTGGTTCCCCCTAATAAAATACTGAATTGGAGGTGCCAGTGTTGGACTGGGATGTTCAAAGTTAAAAATCACACAACACCAGATTATAGTCCAACAGGTTTATTTGGAAGCACTAGCTTTCGGAGGACCGGTCCTTCTTCAGGTGGTTGTTTTCAACCTGAAGACATGCAAACAAAAGCTGTAGAGAAGGCAAATAAAATCCAGACACTGGGCTCCAGGTTCAACCAGTAAATATCCACTGAAAATGCATTTTTCCAGGGTCACCAAAGCTGGTAAGCAGAACCAGTAACAAGAATACTTTAGCTCGATTTTGTAATCCTCAGCTGGGAATGTAAGCTACTTGCAAACAAAGATTTTTTTAAGGGAAGGTGGACATATTCATTCTGCGAAACCCCACTTCCTAGTTTAGTACAGTCATTGAACCCACATTGCCAGGTACCAATGCATTACAAGCAGATACAACAAGAATACAGAATAGCTACCCATATCAAGTAAAGCTTCATCAAAGACACAGAAGATCTAAAATCTGGTCACTTCCTACTCTATCTCTATCAAAGTTGGTAAACTGACCATCACAACTATCTGCAAGCCATCAAATGTCCTATGGCCCAACATTCTCATACATCCTGCAGTACACCCAACTATCTACACTGATGACTACAATAACTAACAACATATGTGGGGCAACATCTACAAAATACCGTGGTAGAACGGTAAGACTGGGCCTCCAATCCTGTGATTGATGCAAAGCAGCCTGGCATATTTTGCTCCATCAGGTAGAATACAAATTATTCATCTGATCTTTGCTTCACATCCCACAATAGCATGAGCGAACAATTACTTTACTCCAAACATGTCTGCGGAAAGGTAACTGAGAATCAACCAATAAATTCTGTGAGTTGCCTTATCATTAAACTGCTGCCACCCTGGGTTTCCCTATCCTTTGCAATTGCACAAACCCCTAACTTAATTTACTAATGTCCTAGCTGGTTTGGAACTGGTGAGTTACACCAAAATGTGAATTTAGAGCAAACTGCTCTGGTATATAGCAATATCTGATGTTGCAGCATTGCTGTAGTTAGGCATGATAAGCAAAATGATCTGATTTTTGTTTTTCAAATGACACTATCTTCCTGGGTTTTCCTGTGCAGCCCATGACCACTCACCTGAGATCCAAGTGACTTAGCATAAAAGTCTGCAGTGTTACAAGTGTGGGAATCTTCGGCCCTCAGGTAGTCAGACTCCTTCAAAGTGGTAAGGCTCAGAGGACTAGAGTAACCATAATTGGCTAAAGATCGAGAAGAAGATGCAGGAGAATTGTATTGTATTGTAAGTTGTTTTGCTCTGGAATGCATTTCATGAAAGGGTAATGGAAATCCATCTGATAATGACTGTCAAAAGGAATTGATTGAACTGTTAAATACTTGAAGGAGATACATTTGGTGGGCTACGGAGAAAGGGCAGGGTGTGTATCTAATTGACCAGCTCTTTTACAGTCTTGGCACTGACCCTTTTGGGCTGATTGGCCTTCTTTTATACTGCATCATTGTATGATTCAGTGACTCCAAATATATTTCAGGAACAAGTGAGCTGGTCCAGCATTCAGTTAAGTTACAGTTTAGTGGGAGTCACATGGAACAGCTGGAGATATTCTGCTCTACTGATTTTATATTCTGTCACATTTGCTGGCAAGTGAAATTCTGTGAAGTTGTCCGGCTATTACAGCTGCAATTGAAAGAAATGAGCAGGATCTATGCTGTAAAAAGCTCACAGCACACTGAACTGACCATGCCCAATTTTGTTAGGTTGGCTTATTTGCATAATTATCATGCCTTCCAAGCATAATATTAGCATTGCACTGACAGCTGGGCTAATTGGTGATTGCAAAAATCTGACTGGCAGCTCAAATTTAAAGCATGTGCACACATTAAAATGAAACTGTTGACTACGGGGATAATATGTTTATAGACTTTATAAAGCTATAAGATAGAACATAGTCTTAGAAATCATTTGTTCTTTCTGTCTTCATGAATTTATTTTCCTCATCTGAACCATACAGTGTTTTTGAAACCTTAAATAATTCTCATCCTCATCATTGCCAAAAAATATGTTTTTTTTCCAAAAATACACATTCCAACAGAGACAATTAATGTACATTTCAAATTCTGATTGAAACATTGAAAAATAAATCAATTTTTTAACAATTGCTATGATTCAATAGTCTCACTTTAAAAAACGGAATAAGCAGACCAGATAACCACAAAAGTCATCACTAATTTTATGTATAAATACTCAATGCTGAAATAAAAAGCATCAGTGTTGTTTTGAGATAACTTCGATGACAGACAAAAATAAGTTTAAGTTGTGCCAAGTTGCAGCTACCAGGTTAAAATGTATACATAGCAAAGGAGGCATATGATGGTTTTGCAATAGCAGCTCTACCACTTTGAGAATAGGTTTCTGGCAGTGAAAAGCTTGCCAACAGACCTTGATTAGGAACCCATCTTTCCAGGTAATATGATATCCAGCAATTGAAGTGACCATGCCCAATTTTGTTAGGTTAGCTTATTTGAATAAATTATTATGCCTTCCAAGCAGATTATTAGCCTTGCATTGACAGCTGGGCTAATTGGTAATTGCAAATATTTGACTGGCAGCTCAAATTGAAAGTATCTTAAAGTGCTATATCCCACTGTAATAAAGGAATTGCAGCTGCAGCATAAGAAGTGGCTCGGTTATTCGGAATGGCAGAGTAGGAAGTATGGCTTCTTTAGATGATGAAGAATTGGAGGTCCTGCTCAAGGAGGTATACTAAATGACAAGGTATACTAATTTCTGATTGAAGGCTCAATTGAATAAAAGTACATTTGAAGATTAATCACAAAGTTAGTGCAATCATTTTAATGTAAATGAGGAAGATGAATCAGCATCCTAGCACAGGGACACACGGGTAGGCTTCAAGTCAACATCTTCATTCTGCTCTTTTTGTAATTCACAGAAAAACAATTCTAGCTTTCATTTTCTTCCTTCTCTTACCGTTTCCCTCAACTTCCACATCGTCTGACACTAATCATCTCTATCCCTCTCCCTACAACCAAAACCACAACTATTCTTGCAGTAGATCTTCAGGAAGAATCGTGAGAAATGGTGACAATTTATTCCTTTGGTGTACAGAGGTAAGAGCTGGATGCTTGCTTGTATGTGCTATTTCTCAGTGATGACATAATGTCTCTGAAAGTTATGATACTGGCACTATGTCCCTATCCTTGTTATTAAAGAAGAGCCCCAATCTAATTAGTCTGTGGGATAATTCATGGGATTGAACACCTTCTCATCAGAGATGTCTTCTGTGGTGCACTGCCACATGCTTACTGTTCTCAGGCTTCTCTTGCATCAAAATGGTGGGGGTATAGTGAAATCTAACAACTAAGGATGACCTGCCCTTTTTATTCTGTCTTGGGATATTTGCATCACTGGCAAGGCCATATTGTTGGCTGTCTCCAATTGTACTTGAACCATTAGCATGGAATCACATGCACACCAGGCCGATAACGATGGTATGTTTCCTTCCCCAGGACATTAGTAAACCAGATAAGATATACCGACCACTGCAACGGACAGCTGGAACTGAAAACTGGAAGCGGCAGATTCAAACCACTATAAATGCCGGAGGAAACATCACAGAAGCACTTCACAGGAGGCTCCCAAGCACTGAGGATGTCACCTAGACAGGGGACGAAACGTCTGCAACACAAATTCCCAGCTCGGCGAACAGAACCACAGCAAATAAGATTTTATAACAATCAATGATAGGGTCACGTTTATCATGACTGTGATTAACATTATATTCCAAATTTATTAACTGAATTTAAATCAATATTCTGCATAGTGTACTGATCCTCTGGATTACTGATCCAGTAACAATATTACTATTTCCCACAGTAAAGATTTCATTTAAAAAATTGCCAAAAACCTGGCACCATCAAAGTATTTAAATGAAGAAAAAAAGTGAAATGATTGTTATGCAAGTAAATGATATTAAGCAAGATGTTAGCACATTCTTTAAGGTCTGGACAACTGCCATGTAGGTTGAAGGATTAGTTATATAGATTGTAATTTTAAATGTGAAATGCATGCTAGTATCTGTGGAAGAATGGAAGGATGGGTTTGCCTGATACTTGGCTCAGTTGGTCAGATTAGTAATCTTCTGAAGGACTAATCTGTAGTTCTAGGATAAACATGCAACATTAAGTGTCAGCACCATCTTCCCTCACCCAACTTATAGGACACAAGACCCCTTACAACTTCCTCCCATTAAGACCAAGCAGTCTGCCTAACTCTTAGTTCATTCCCTTTCAAAAGAATTTGGATTCTTGAGCCAAGTAACAGACAAACCATCCTTCCATTCTTCCTCGGGGACTAGCATGCATTTCATATTTAAAATTTAATCTATATAACTAATTCTTCATCCTTCCAAGAAAATTTGGAGATTATTCCTTCTAGATTTCTGCTCAGTTTCTATCCATTTTAATTCAGCTACAACAGATTCTGCTGTGGCAGATGTGCTTGAAAGTTTTCTAAAGATAGATGTGAGTTCCCAGTGCAAGTGAGTAATCTAAACATTAGTGACTCTTCCTGCAGCCCACTGATCAATCTTCAGCCAGATTTGTTTTTTTTTAAAAGACTGCACATTTAATTTCTAAGCACCCTGTTTTACAAAGGATAGACACCAGTGGATATGTAAATAAACTGTTTGATAAAATCTGATAGATCTGGCTCAAGCCACTTTTGTGTCCATATTTTTCCATGTACTAACTTTGGTTCACCTGGCAGTATTCTGGATTCTGTTACCACAGGGAGTAGTAAAAATATCATGGTCACTTTGACTGGCCTCCTTGATGCCACTTCTAGGTAGTTTTGCTTATGATGTGCTTGTCTCCTGACAGTTAGCATGAAATACTGAGAAACACAAGTGTGCTGAAGGCAGAAGTAAAATTAAACTATTGATTTCTCAACAAATGGATGCAGAACATTCAAATTATGAATATGAAAAGTAACTTCATTGCAGTGAATAGCCTGTTTGGCTCAGCAATTATCACTGCTGCCTCACAGTACCAGGGACCCAGGTTCGATTCCACCCTTGCACAACTGTCTGTGTAGTGTTTGCATGTTCTTCCCACGTGTGAGTTCCCTCCCACAGTCTAAAGATGTGCAGGTTAGGTGGATTGCTATGGGAAATGCAGGGTTACAGGGATGGGAGTGGGATGCTCTTTGGAGAGTCAAAGTGGATTTGATGGGCCAACTGTCTGCTTCCACGCTGTAGGGATTCTATGTTAAAATGCTGCCTAAAATCAATTCATTACTGCATCAATTTTAATTTTGTGAAACAAAATGCTTTATGGCTATTTATTTTAACATTTTTCACATAGTACCAAACAAGTATAAAACAATAGTGACAAGATTGTGTTTACCTTTTAAAAATAATGAGGGCCTCGTCAGTGAACTTTTGTTTTCACCAAATGGAAAGAATCTAAATAGCAGAGAGAATGGAACAATTTTCACTTCCGATAACAATGGTCTGAGTCAAAAAAAACTATAGGGTGGGTATTGCGAAAGCCAGATATACAATATAGCCTTTTAAAACCTATCAAATTAAGATAAGCTTTAACTTGAACATCAAGACTACAATAACTTAAAAGATCTATCCAGTACAAACAAATACAAATACAAATAATCTAAGTAACAGATCTTTTGATGGACTTACATGTTAGTTCATGGTATTATGACTGGTTGCCAGAGACAAAATAGTCATACATAGCACAGTAGGATTCGACATCCATTTTCTTCCTTAGCAGAGAACAACGACAAGCTTAGATTTTACATAAAATGAGTCAAGGGCCTTGTAAAACAGCACTCATATTTTGAGCACTAAATGGTAAGCTCATGTACTTAAGGTGTCAGACAAAAGAGTACATATCCCACTACTAATCTGCAATATTGGTAAGAGTTCATAATGGCAGCAGGAAGGCACATTTATATTGTCCATTTAAATTCAAGAATAATTATATGTAAATTAAGGAGTCTGTCTTTGCAGGACCCCATGTTCCATTTTTGATTCTGTTATGCTTCATGCTGATCACATGCTGATCTTGCCAAGCACAACATGAAGCTAACTGACCTGAAAGTCTTGCAGAACATATGATTTAGCTGTTCTTTTCTGCCTCCAGCTTCTTTTCTAGGCATCTTTTATATGTTGTATGACTTTAGCAAGTTCTGTCTATGCCTGCATAGAGGTTTCAGCTGACCCTTCACTGATTTTGCTCTTTGAGTCACAAATCACTTGGCTGAAGATTTACTTGATCTCATAAAGTTGCCTTTAAGGCTGGGTAGCAAGGTAAAATGGCAAGCAATTTATGAGAGATCTAAGAGCAGTTGAGAACTGAACAAGAGGCCGTATACAAAGGATCTCTAAGGAGATCCTAAGGATCTCTAAAAACTTATTCAACATTAACTAATGCATGTGCACAGTGTGATAGCCAAGAACAGCCCAATTGTCTGAATAAACATGGTTGCACAACAACCTTATGGTTCATGTTCAGGCACCAAGCTGGTAGCTAAAAACACAGCCACAGATGTAACTTGCTATGTGAGATATCTTTAGCCCAATATAATAGTTGCATGAATCTCCAAGAGGTTTGACTGCATGTTATAATCCACGTTTTTCAGAGTTTTGACTCAATCAGTGAAGCAACTTGCCATACCAAAGAAGACTTTTTGAGAATGACTTTTACTTTGAAAGCTATGGGACATTTATGTTCAGAGTGATCTCTTGAAAACATCATTACCAATTCTACCCCATTCCCAGGCATGATTATATTAATAATATTTGGAGCTGTAAAATGTAACAACACTTTGGCACTTCCTACTCCCAGAACGTTATATTTTCACACATTGCTAGCTTACAATTGTGTACAACCAAATGGTTGTTCAAGAAGGCATTTCACCACCACCTTGTCAAATTTCAATCAGTGATGACCTAGCCAGTGATGCCCTCAACCTGTAAAATAATTTCAAAAAATCCACTATGTTTTATTGTGTATTTTTTCCTTAAGTCAGCAAAGACGGAAAGCAAGTTGCTGCAAATGGGCCTCTGATAATGCCCCTCTTGACTGACTATTTGGAAACGTCTCAGAGTAGAACAGATTGCTCTTGAAATTTGACTTTCATGCAGTAAAAGTTGAAATCTCTGCACAGTAGCTCCCCATAATAGCACTGTCTCAAAACATAATGTCTATTTATTCAAACAACTAAGCTGACAACTTACTGAAGTTCAATGGTTTAATATTGTGAATGGTTAGCAAAGATGTGAAAAGTAAGTCACTATATTAAACATGCTTTATAATTTTATACAGTCAAAATTACTCCCATGAAGATAATATAATGACACATGACCATTTCTAAAGAGTTTGCAATTGTCAGAGTTTAGATTTATTGTGGGATGAACGTTTCTTCATTGTAAATGTATTTAATTAGTATTGAACAAATTAATGATTAACATTTCCTGTTAATAGTTCATGCAATACTTCAGTACAGGTGTAATTTATTACCATCAGGAACTCTGGAATTACTGCCACTGGTGATTGAACAAAATGTTGGCCCCAGTTTCCCCACTAAATGCTACCTGTGGTGTTTGCATGGTACAAATACAAGTTAAATTTATTATGCAAGCCAAAATTATGTGGCAGGTGACTTTAAAGGTTTTCCCTAATGTTCTTTGATAGTTACATAAATACTCATGCTTTATTTATACTGTGACCAAATGCATTCAGTCTTTGTGCCAGTAGAACTAATATTTCATTCACCATGTAAAGTTAAGACTGCTGTCTATGTAGTATTGTAGGTCGTTGCTTTATATAAGTTCTAATACACAATTTGAGAAGGCACATATCATTGATGCCATAGATGCTATGGGAAAGCATTATCTCAGAGTAGTATATACACACTTAATTGTGATTCACTTCTTCACACAGTTACATTTAAAATACAATCATTATGATCACAAAATGATAATAAATAATCACAATTGCAGTGTGGAATCACTGATTCTTCACTGTGTCAGCTCCACCAACATATCTCAAGGACATGTGGAGTGACACAATGACATCTGAACAATATAAAAGGAAATAATTGAACACTTTAGATCCTGTCATTGCTATCATTGACCAACACTTATATCTACCAAAGTCAATCTAACATGTTTTCAATAAACAATATCATGGTGGATGACTGAAATTAATATTAATCAAGTTACACTTGTTAAGTGTACTGGATATATTAGTTTCAAGATCAACAATGATTATGGTTGAGGTGCACACAGCTAAAAAGGTAAAGAAAAAAGATGCAGTTTCTTTAAAAGGGTTGTGCTTCAAAGTTGGGGAGGGCTCTCATGACAAGGGGTTACACTACAAATCATCGGACTGGAAAATATTGAAGATCAAAGAGACTATGGTGCAGATATCCACAGATTTCTGCAGGTTGCAGAAGAGGTAGATAAGATAGTTAAGAAGATATATGGGATAATTCTGTTTATTAGCTAAGCCATAGATAAAGAGTAGGGGGTGTGCTGGAGCTATCTGAAATGCTGTTTAGGCCTTTGGAGTACTGTGTGCAATTCTTGTCAGCCCAATTTAAGAAGGGTGTGATTGCAATAAAGAGGCTGCATAGGAAATTTGCCACATGTCACCTTGGCTGGAAGGTCAGAGCTATGAGGAAAAATTGTATAGATTGCGGTTGTTTTCCTTGGACCAGAGAAGTTTGAGAACAGACCTGATAGAGGTGTATAAGATTATGCAGGGCAAGTATAGGGCTATAGGAAGGCACTTTTTACCTCAGTGGAGGAGTCAACAAACAGGGATCATAGGTTTAAGGTAAAAGGTGGAAGTTTAAGAAGAAAGTTGAGGAGAAACATTTTTAGCCAGAGGGTAGTCAGAGTTTGGAACTCCCTTACTCAAAAAATGGTCAAGTCAGAAGCTGTCATAATATTTAAGCAGCATTTAGCTATCTACTCATGCCACTATAGCTTCATGGACTATGGGCCAAAAGCTGCAAAATGGGATTAGTGTAGTCAGATCTTTGTTGATTGTGTAGACATGATGGGCTGAATGGCTTCCATCTGTACCATAAAAGCCTATGAGTCTATGAGTCAAAAATCCTCACTGGCTGGCTATAGAGCAGTACTAATTGCTGAGGGAGTGATGCCATAGTTATTTGATCATCTTCTCAGGTAGTCTCCAGGTGTCACCGCCAAGAAAGCTGCAGTGAAAGGAAATAGACAATGTATGTAATGGCTATTAGATTTATCTTATATGGTTGCTAGTTTGCCTTTTCATTTCCTTCAGCATGGCTTCTGTGGGGCTGCTGTCAACTTAGTTACCAGTGTCAAAAAGAAAAATCTAACTTTGAAAACTCAAGTAAAGCAAATTCCATTTTGCTGCATTGTTTCATCCTTCTTTTTTAAAAACATAACACTTTAAAGAACTTTGAACTTATCATCAGACTTGTATGATTTAAGTGCTACCCTTTCAAAAAGCGTATTGATTGCTATAAAATTCGTTAGATAAATAATGACATTGGAGTGGTTCCAAGAAAAACTGAATCACGGGATAAGCATTTCACAAATGTTAGCTACCCTGTTACACGGTCACAATCCAACACTATTACATAGTTCATTGCCTGCTCTTGTATTATTACCTTATCACCAACACTTCCAGACAATTTCTCTCTCTTGCAAACAGATAAGATTTTATATGATGATGGCAGTGCAGTTCTAGAATTCATCTTTTATGCATACTTAAAATTAAATATGGCAGTAAGATGATAGAATTAATTTGTGTTTGCTTTTGGAGTTCCCTGCTTATTGGCTTATATAACAGGCCTGCCTGATAGAAAAACTATTGGAAATGCAAGTTTGCATCAATCATGTTTGTATCCAAGTGGTAATTTGCAAGTATTGTAATTTACTAATTTGCTAAGTATTTCATTTGTCTAATGGTGTCACTTCAGTTTTAATCAACCACAAATCCATGAAATTTGATATTTATATATTTTCTTTAAAGGGTGAGTTTTTTGACAGTTTGAAAAATTGTAAAATATTTTAGAGAACATAGAGGTTTATAGAATGTAAAGATACATGCAGACAGAATTTATGTGGGAAAGTGTGAGGAGTTTGAGAGGAAAGGATTGAAATAGAAAGTGTGATCATTTATAGGAACGGATCAAGCATCAACCAGAAATCACCTCATGGAAATCAAGGTACTGTTACATACATAGAACTCCATGCAATTTTGGGTATAATTCACAAACCTTGCTCAGTGGAACAAGACAGCGTGATGTAATCAGCAGTCCTTAAACAGACCGATGGAGGGTTTTCCAAAATTGAAAAAAGTAAGTTGTTGAACTATTTGATGGGGCTTGAAGCAGCAAGGCTCTTGGCTTGGCAAAAATATTTCTGCTGGTTCCTTTGTGATTCCCGACTCAGAATTGCCTTTTGCAACCCCACTCAAGTGGCTTGATTCTGTAATGGAGACACCAGAATTCCCGCAAACTGCCCACCCACCATCCCCTCCATACTCCCTCTCTCTCAAAGAGCAGTCAGCTTTCCAAATATAATTTACGAAGATCCAGTTATAAAAACTGTTTGAGTGTCTCCTCAGTTACATGAAGTTGATAACAGGCAAGCTTTTGCAATCACTAATGTGCACCCAAATTGAACATGAGTTTCTCTGCCCTGCAAGCTGCCTGCTTTTGTATAGAATGGTTCTTTAATCTACAGGTTATCTTTTAGATTGGAAACAATATGAATTCTATAGAGTCCATTGGTTTTTTTTAGTAATTTACTCTCCCAATAGTGCAGTGCTGCCTACAAGCTGCCTGCCTGTCATTTGCCAAGATGCACTTCCTGTTAAAGTCAATTGCTGCTAGTAGAGTCATAGAGATGTGCAGCACAGAAACAGACTCTTCAGTCCAACTTGTCCATGCTGACCAGATATCCCAACCCAATCCAATCCCACCTGCCAGCCCACACCTCTCCAAACCTTACCTATTCATATATCCATCCAGATGCCGTTTAAATGTTGCAATTGTACTAGCCTCCACCAATTCCTCTAGCAGCTCATTCCATACATGTACCACCTTCTGCGTGAAAAAAGTTGCCCCTTAAGTCTTTTTTATATCTTTCCCCTCTCACCCTAAACCTATGCCCTCTACTTCTGGACTCCCCTATCCAGGGGAAAAATTTTGTCTATTTATCCCATCCGTGCCCCTCATGATTTTATAAATCTCTATAAGGTCACCGATTTTACTGCTCCTCGGATGCTGCCTGAACTCTTCCAGCACCACTAATCCAGAATCTGGATTCCAGCATCTGCAGTCATTGGTTTTACCAAGTTCCTTTATTTTCCCAGTTACCAGTGCAGACTTTGTTAATACCAGAAACCACCAAGAGAGAGATAGAGGCAATTTTTGGGTTAGTAGCACTAAACATCCTAAGTCATTTCATGAAGAAATGTGGCCAGAGCTGTTCGGCACTTTCACCATTCACCTACTATTTTAAGCCTTTGTCTCAACTGTGGCCTGGCAAAATATTCAATTCCTTCTTTGCAGCTCTTTTCTCCCCTACTTTTTCTGTTATTATAGCGATAATATTAATGCCCAATTCCCTCCGTATTTCTGCATACCAGTTGGATATGCATGTTGCATGTAAAGAATATACAAACATAGAAACATGGGAACAAAGAACAAGAGCAGGCCACTCTGCCCTTTGGGCCAGCTCCACCATTCAATAAGATTGTGGCTAATCTGATTTTAACCTCAACTCTACATTCCTGCATATCCCAGTCATCTTTCACTCCCTTTGAGGGTTTTTGCTGTCTGATTGATGTAACTACAAAGCTGAAACTAACTTATTATGAGTTTGCATCCCACTAAAGAGGCTTCAAAACACTCCACATCTAACAACCTGTTCTGAAAACACTTCTCACATTTTGACAGCTGTAACATATTGTCCTAAAATGTCTTGTACTAAAACATCCAGATCATTCTAAAACAATCAACAGAATACTAAATAAAATAAAGATCCCAAAAAAGTAAATTCACCATAAATCCCAATATTAATGGATCCTATAAACAATTCCAGAATCTGTGTCCACATTTTGTCAAAATCTAATCAGTTCTTCCTCAGGCCACTGTGCACCAAGTCATTGAAATCTGTCCATTGGTTTTTGAAACCTTTTGCATATCAACAGGGCTGAAAACATTCCAACCACTTTCAGTGACAAAAGGAAGGAGCCATGCTCCTTGAAAACAGGCTGAAGTTATGACTGGATTAAAGTGGTGAGCACACTTATTACCACACATGTGACAGAAGAATATTTTCCTTGGACTTTTATTACGTTTTGCATAAGAACAAATTAAGTTAGATACTGCTGATTACACAATTAAAAGCTTGCAAAACAGTAAAGACAAAGGACGTAAGAAAGGATTTGATCTGCTATCCAAACTTGTGGACAGTTAATATCTTGTGTAATAGTAAAGACTCTTAAATGTACAGCACAATTTCGCTATCCCAAATTAAATAAATGTAGTGGTTTTGACATGGAGAAAACAACTCAATGACATACTGCTGCTGAGAAAAGTAATTTGTAATTTGGATTTATCTAAAATATTCTGACCCATCTATTTTGTTCTGGTTTTAATTGGTTTAACTATTATAAAAAGAAATAGAATGAGAAAGGGTTATATGAGTCATCATTCCTTCTATGGCCAAGTACAGTCAGTTCTCTTATAAAGGATAATTTAATGATCTGGAATTGAAAGGGTTCAGAAAAGATGCACAAAGATGTTGCCAGGGTAGGAGGATTTGAAGTAAAGGGAAAGGTTGAATAGGCTGGGGCTGTTTTCCCTGAAGGTGCCAGGATGGGAGGGTGGGTTGTAGGGGGGCATGGACCTGACTAGGTAGTCACGGAGGGAACGGTCTTTGCGGAAAGCGGAAAGGGGTGGGGAGGGAAATATATCCCTGGTGGTGGGGTCTGTTTGGAGGTGGCGGAAATGTCGGCGGATGATTTGGTTTTTGCGAAGGTTGGTAGGGTGGAAGGTGTGCACCAGGGGGGGTTCTGTCCTTGTTACGGTTGGAGGGGTAGGGTCTGAGGGCGGAGGTGCGGGATGTAGACGAGATGCGTTGGAGGTAGGGTGGGAAGAGGTGTAATCCAGGTAGCTGTGGGAGTCGGTGAGTTTGTAAAAAATGTCGGTGTCAAGTCGGTCATCATTAATGGAGATGAAGAGGTCCAGGAAGGGGAGGGAGGTGTCAGAGATGGTCCAGGTAAATTTAAGGTCAGGGTGGAATGTGTTGGTGAAGTTGATGAATTGCTCAACCTCCTCACGGGAGCACGAGGTGGCGCCAATGCAGTCATCAATGTAGCCGAGAAAGAGGTGGGGAGTGGTGCAGGTGTAATTACGGAAGATGGACAGTTCTACATAGCCAACAAAGAGACAGGCATAGCTGGGGCCCATACGGGTGCCCATGGCTACCCCTTTGGTCTGGAGGAAGTGGGAGGATTTGAAGGAGAAATTGTTAAGGGTGAGGACCAGTTTGGCCAAACGAATGAGAGTGTCAGTGGAAGGGTACTGTTGGGGACGTCAGGAGAGGAAGAAACGGAGGGCTTGGAGGCCCTGGTTATAGCGGATGGAGGTGTAGAGGGATTGGATATCCATGGTGAAGATGAGGCGTTCGTGGCTGGGGAAACAAAAGTCTTAGAGGAATTGGAGGGCGTGGGTGGTGTACCTGGTCAGGTCCATACCCCCCTACAACCCACCCTCCCATCCTGGCACCTTCCCTTGCCACAGCAAGAATTGCAAAACCTGCACCCACACCTCCTCCCTCACCTCCATCCAAGGCCCTAAAGGAGCCTTCGACATCCATCAAAGTTTTACCTGCACATCCACCAATATCATTTATTGTATCCGTTGCTCCCGATGTGGTCTCCTCTACATTGGGGAGACTGGGCGCCTCCTAGCGGAGCGCTTTAGGGAACATCTCCGAGACACCCACACCAATCAACCAAACCATCCCATGGCCCAACATTTCAACTCCCCCTCCCACTCTGCCGAGGACATGGAGGTCCTGGGCCTCCTTCACTGCCGCTCCCTCACCACCAGACGCCTGGAGGAAGAACGCCTCATCTTCCGCCTCGGAATACTTCAACCCCAGGGCATTAATGTGGACATCAACAGTTTCCTCATTTCCTCTTCTCACCTCACCCGAGTTCCAAACTTCCAGCTCAGTACTGTCCCCATGACTTGTCCTACCTGCCTATCTTCTTGTCCACCTATCCACTCCACCCTCCCCCCCCCGACCTATCACCTTCATCCCCTCCCCCACTCACCTATTGTACTCTATGCTATTTTCTCCCCACCCCCATCCTCCTCTCACTTATCTCTCCACCCTTCAGGCTCTCTGCCTGTATTCCTGATGAAGGGTTTTGCCCGAAACGTCGATTTTACTGCTCCTCGGATGCTGCCTGAACTGCTGTGCTCTTCCAGCACCACTTATCCAAAATAAAGGAACTTGCTAACCCTTGCTCCACAAAGATATTTAATACAGAAAGCACAATGGTCATGAAGTCCATGTAGGTCAATGGATGAATAAAGTGTAATGCAGATAAGGATACAGGCAGCATAGTACTGGATGAGCTCCCATTTATAGAGATTGGAAAGTGGGACACCAGCCAATAGGGCATTATAATTTGGTGTAGAGCTAAAAAAACACAAAGATTTCAGCAGCTGATAATCTCAGGCAGAGGCAATGGCTTAGTGGTGATATCACTAAACTAGTTAACTCAGAGGCTTTGTCTGATGCTGTAGAGATATGGGTGGAATCTGCCATGGCAAATGGTGAAATTTGAATTCAATTAAAGTCTAGCCCAGTGGTAACTATAAAACCATTTTCGATTGTTTGTAAAAGCCCATATCCTTCACCAATGCTCTTCAGAAAAGGAGATCTGTTGTTCTTACCTGGTCTGGCTACATGTGATTCCAGACCCACAGCAGTGTGGTCATCCGCGACATGGCCTAACAAACTATCCATTGTGTCTAATGGCCATTAAACCTAAGGAAAGGAATTAAACCAGATGGGCTGTACTGCATCAACCTATGTACCGGAAATGACAATGCTGAACCCAGCCCTGAGGTTTGTACCAAAATTGGGAGAGTTGTTCAACAGATGAGACAAACAACAGCCTGACAAAGTCACAGTCAGTGAACCAAACCTTACATGCAATTCTTAGAAAGTATATTTACTATCTCTAGGTATGTTCTGTTGCACTGACAAGATAGACCTACCAGAAACAGCAGCACAGTGGAATCCACTCTGGGAGGGATAGCCTGAAAGTCCTCAACTTGGCATCAAACCAGTGAACCCTCACAACTTCGGATTGAACATGCCTACCTGAATGCTTGCAGTATCCACGCTTTGCCATGCCATGTCATGTTGAGCTCTCAGCTCATTGGTAATCCAGCCAGAGCCAAAAGCTATTAGTACTGCCATATTGATGTGCTTTCAGCAGTCATACATCAGGCTGCTCACTATACTTGTTATTAGATTCTGCCTGGGGTGTTGGGGGGAATATCTTGATTCAAAACATGGAGACATTAATCTGACACTCACAGCATGTGCAGCAAACTCACCACATGATTATTCAATTGAATGGTCATGTCAGAAAGTGGGTGGGGACTAGTCTTCAGTGCAGTCCAGCAGCGTATGCTGTAGGTCAGGGGCTTCTAATACCACCAACCACAAGTGCAGACTACACACAGTCCTGGGGCTTGGCTATAGCAGTCATCCACTCAGGTCAGGCACAGTTGGGGGATATTATTAATTACTGTCCAAGGAGTGGCAATGATCAGTCCTGTAGGTCATCACAAGCAGTTAGGAGATTGCATTTCATCTAGTAGGGAGTTACAAAAATAGCTGTCTCAGGTCTGGTCAGGTCAAGAGACTATTCTTTGAGTTGGTCAAAGATTTTGCATGAATAATACTTTTATTGATCATGGAGGAGGGTGCAAGGAGGGACTTTAGGGACAGATGGGGTATCACTGCCAAACGATTTGGGGATTCACGGCTGCAAGGGAGTAAAAGGAGAGGTATGTGTTGAGCTGAGGCAAGGACAGTGATGTGGGGAGTCTCAAGGTTTATAGATGATAGGCAGAGTAGCATCAGAGGGCACAGTTGTCTCCAGGAGAGGGGATAATTGGTAGTGACCACCACTGTGGCTTCCACAGAGCAAGCATAGAAGACAACAGTGAGGCATCGTGTAGGTGTAATGTTGTGGTTCAGGAGGCAAGGAGGAAAGTTAGAGACAAACAAACATGGAAAAAATCAGCAGTTCTGGCAGCATCTACAGAAAGAGAAACAGTAATTAATGTTTTGAGTCTGGTGTGACTCTTCTTTAGAACTTGGTGTGGAACTTCAGTTGGAAGCTAAGTTCAATGTGGTGAGGAGAATGGGTGAAAATGAGTTGATAGGATAATACGAGGTAAAAGAGGACATGGACACTATGGGGAGGGGAGTGACCTGTGTACCTGACAACCAGATAGTGCTTAATGCTGATAGGGTCTACTGCATGCTGTTTTCCCTGCAACTACTTGATGTTCACTAGAAGAAATATGCAACTGAAAAATGGCTGGGACAAAACTCAGAGTGGGTGGAATCGATGTCAGTTTAATGAGAAAACATAGGATCTATTTCTGTTGGTATACCAGGATATTGAAGGGGCAAATACGTGAAGCATGCCTTTGCAAACTCCAGCTACATTTCACTTGCAATTATTTCTTTGCTCATTTACTGAACATGCTGAGTATATCTGCCTACATTTCAAATGCTAGT
The DNA here is from genome assembly GCF_047496795.1 of Chiloscyllium punctatum. Lineage (NCBI taxonomy): Eukaryota > Metazoa > Chordata > Chondrichthyes > Orectolobiformes > Hemiscylliidae > Chiloscyllium > Chiloscyllium punctatum. The sequence continues at coordinate 34,151,159 of NC_092764.1, forward strand.
CAAGGACAAATTGCACCATGCTATCAGTGATTGCAAATCAAATTTTGTCATCTCATTGATACAGGAGTTAGTGGCAGTGACTTAAAGAGAAGCAAATGTTAGTCAAAATTTTCCCATCTGTTGTGAAACATCCAGGGACTCTCTGGGAGAGGGTGACAATTACTCATCATGTGTCATTTATGTGTGATGATCGTCTTGACTGAATTGGCGAATGTGAGTCTGGGAAGGGAAGAGGGTTGGTGCACAGTTGGCACTCCTTTTTTGATATAACATGTGGTTACTCAGCCACTGCAGTGTCTTCACATGCTGCGATAGGGCCGTGATGGAGCAGATGATAGGGCTGCTGAAGATGCCATTTCACTCCTCGGACCGAGCTGAGGAGATCCTCCAGTTTAGGTCAGACAGAATGTGTTCCACTGTTCAGGCATGCTGTGCTCTGCACAATCAGAGCAGACAATGAGACAATGTGATAGATGCTGAGGAATGCAGTAGACTACTGAGAAAGAGAAGGATGATGCAGGCACTGGGCAAGTGAAGCTCTCCTGTCCAGACAGAACCTGATCGACACCCCGTTCCACTGGCTGACATCTGGATGCAATAGACCACTGTGGACTCCAACATAGTTTTTGGCCACAACATCAGCATTAGACTTGTATTATAGGGGCAACCTCTACTCATTTTCTTTGTGGTCCCTTTTTCAAATTAAAGCTCATGTTTGGAGTTTGATGGTTGTTCTCCAGGTATGTGATGTTTCCCTACCAATCAGTCACAGGCTGCAGATCGCCAGTGGGCATTAGTGACAGAGTAGTTTGGACAGAATGTGGCTAAACTGTGTGGCCTGGTGGTTAAACAGTTACTAGGCTGAGAGAATGGGCTTGTATGTGCGAGGGAGTGTCAGCCATGTGCTGTGAGCCGTGTGGCTTTGTGGCTGTTGCGCTCTTAATGTTGCTGAGGAGGGGCAACACTGATCTATGTGCAGAGCCACCTTTTTAAGATGGTGAAGGCCCAGGGATAATGGACTTTCAGTTGTTTGCTGAATGGCTAGTTATTGTATGAATGACATATAGTAAAATGGGGATATAATCAAACAAGTAGAACACCATAGGATAGGGTAGGTAGCTAATGAAATGAGTTTGATAAGACACCGCAAGAAATCTAACTGGACCTCAGTGAAAAACCCTGCAAAAAATTTCAACACAACTGGTATTTCGACAAATAAGGATTTGACCTGAAGTCCTGCCTGTTCACTGAGAAAGCCCTCCATCATATTGTGTGGCAGTGTTACCATGCTAAATAGTATAGTGGTCAAATAGATCTAACAACTCAAATCTGGGTATCCATAAACTATGTGAGACATCAGCAGCAACTGAATTGCATTGCAATCTATAACATTAAACCGAGTGTGTTTCTCCATTCCACAATAACCATCAACCCTTGTTCAATGAAAAGTTTAGAAAGGCATGTTAGGAGTAACATTGACATATGTAAAACAAGAATGTCAACCTGGTGAAGCTGCAACACAGGATTACATGCATGCCAAACAGGAAAAGCAGCAAGCAATAGTCAGGGCTAAGTGATGGTGATGGACAGTTTAAAAACTAGTGAGAGTTGGCTTTGCAAACATCTTTACTTCCAATGATGGGAGAGCCTGGCACACCAGTGCTTAAATCAAGGCTGAAACATTTTGCAACTATTTTGAGATAATCCATTTTGGACTCTTCCCAAGATTCCTTGCAGCACAGATACCAGTTTTTAAACGTGTGATGTCAAGAAACTACTGAAAGTATTGGATATTGCAAAGCCTTGGCACCCTGAGAAACTTCGAAGCTTTGTGATCCAGAACTTAGCAATCTGTTTTCAGTACAGCTACAACATTGGCATTTACCTGGCAATATGGAAAACTTCCTATGTATGTCCCATCAACAAAAAAAGGGACAAATCCAACCTGACTAGTTCTCACCCAGCTCTTGATTTTTCACAGAGTGATAGAAGGTGTCGTCAACAGTGCTACCAAGAGGCAGGTACTCAGGAATAACCTGCTCATTGATATTAGGTTCCTGTCCACCAGCACCATTCAACTTCTTACCTTCATATCATTGGTCCAAACTTGGATTAAAAAGCAGAATCCCAGAAATGATATTACAATGATTTTTTTTATATCAAGATATCATTTGACCAACTGCAGTATCAATAAGGCAGAGTAAAACAAAATCACTGGAAATCAAGAGGAGAACACTCAGCTGATTTTTGTCAAACCTAATACAAAGGAAGATACTTTTATTACTGGAGATTTCTTTACCATTTCTGGGCACAAGTCAAGAATGTAATGGAATAATCTCCAGTTGCCTAAGTGGGTGCAACTCTAATAACATTCCAGAAGCTTGACACTATTCAGGATAAAGCAGTCTGCTTGATTGACATCCCAGTCATCAGTTTGAACATTCATTACCGATGAACACTGGAGCAATGTGTACCATCTACAAGGTACACTGCAACAACTCACCCACCTCTTTCAAGGGGCTCTTCCAAAATAATGAGCTTCACCATCTAGAAGGACAAAGCAACAGACACCTGGGAACACAATGTCTTCTTCAAGCTACACATTATCTTGACTTGAAACTGCATCAACATTCCCTCACTGTTGCTAGGTCGAGATCCATGAATTCGCTTCCGAATAACTGCATCTACACCCCAAGGAAGTGCAACATTCAAGAGACCAATTCATCACAACATTCTCAAGGCCAATTAGGCATGGGCAATAAACACTGGTCTAATCACATCCTATGAAGAATTTTAAAAAAATGTAGATTCAATAGAGAGCACACATATTTAAGGAAGTGAATGAAGAAGCCTTTGTGATGGAGAGACTATGGTCCCAGAAGCTTAGCTCAGGGTCAAATTGGAAGCCTGTGAGCCAATAGATGGCATGGGAGGAAGATGCAATTGTTTGCTGAAATTACAGCTTTTTAGATATTGGTATTTGCAACAATTAACTATGTGTTGGACCAGACCAAACCCCTTCAAAACATATCAAGGAGATAGCCTAGATCCTAACTTTTTCTTATTTTAAAGGCAAGTATCAGGCATTCAAAATACCAGGCTTGAAGCAAAGCACACTTTATTCATACACCATAGTTAAAAGAATTGGCTTAACAGTAACTCTATTGAAATTTATAAAATTGTAATACTCATTAATTGTTCCAAAAAAGTAATATTCCATAAGCACATCCTTGGCAAAGGCAAAGTCAGTAAATGAGATTGTCTCACACACAATTCTAGCAGCAGTAAAAAAACCCCAGCGTTTAGCGGTAACAGAGAGAGGAATAAGAACTTTCACATTCAGCTTCAAGAGCCCAGCAACTGTCACTGAAGGCTGAATTAAAAATCCTGCTTCTGTGGGCATTTGACCCATCCTGTTCAGGCTACTTCTATTGTTCCACATGAATAAAAAACCCAAGGTCTTTCAAGCTGTTTTACTTCATTGGCTTTGGGGCAGACCTCCTGGAACCTTTGACTCAACCTTTTTTCATTAAAAAAACCAGGACAATATACATCTCTTAACGACATAGTATCATCACAGTTGAAGCTTCTCAAATGTCAGAAATGGCTGTGGATGGATTGGGAGATGTAGTAAAAATGAAGGGAGAGTTTACGGGAAGGTGATGCCTCTCACAGGGCTGTTAATCCAGAGATTTAGGTAATGTTCTGGAGACCAGGGCTTGCATCTACCATGGCAGATGGTGGAATTTGAAATCACAAATCTGGAATTAAAACTCTAATGATGACCATTATTGGTTATCAGAAAAACCCATCTGGTTCACTTTAGTCCTTTAGGGAAGGAAACTACCTAAGACCTACATAGAGCCAACATATGACTCCAGATCCACAGCAATATGGTTGACTCTTAACTGCCCTCTTGGCAATTAGGGTTGGGCAGCAAATACTGGCCTAAAAAGCAATGCCCTCATTCCATTAATTAATAAAAAAAAACATGATTGCAGTCTTAGAGAATGGCATTCGTGCCTCTCCTTGGAATAGCTTCAGTGTTGGGACAGTGGATGAAATGTGTTCGGCAAGATGACGGAGTTGCACGAAAAATAAATGTGTATGTGGGAGATGACAGCAGGTTCAAAAATTTGGAGAGGTAAGTAAGGTTAGAAATGGATCAGTAGTTTCCAAGGACAGAATAGTTAATAGTAAATCAATGGGCCAATGACAGCAGATTCAGAAAGAAGCAGTGCCTATATCTGAGGAGGGAGAGCTATTTACAATGTGTGTTCGAGTAGATCATGAAGGAAAGTTGAAACAGCAGTAGTTAAATTGAAATAAGATAAGAATATTGAAAAGATTGGAATAGCAGTTAATTAGAATAACTCCTCAACTTTAGCTTGAGGAGCTAGTTATCATGGACAAGATGGGTTTATAGAGATCTTAAGGGAGGAAACTAGAGGACATGTAAGTACAAAAAACAGGATGGAGAGATGGATTACACCTCTTCCCACCCTACCTCTTGCAAAAATGCCATCCCGTATTCCCAATTCCTCCGCCGCCGCCGGATCTGCTCCCAGGAGGACCAGTTCCACCACAGAACACACCAGATGGCCTCCTTCTTTAGAGACCACAATTTCTCTTCCCACGTGGTTAAAGATGCCCTCCAACGCATCTCGTCTACATCCCGTACCTCCGCCCTCAGACCCCACCCCTCCAACAGTAACAAGGACAGAACGCCCCTGGTGCTCACCTTCCACCCTACCAACCTTTGCATAAACCAAATCATCCGCCGACATTTCCACCACCTCCAAACAGACCCCACCACCAGGGATATATTTCCCTCCCCACCCCTTTCCGCCTTCTGCGGAAGTTGGAGGGCGTGGGTGGTGTACCTGGTCAGGTCCACGCCCCCCTACAACCCACCCTCCCATCCTGGCACTTTCCCCTGCCACCGCAGGAACTGTAAAACCTGTGGCCACACCTCCTCCCTCACCTCTATCCAAGGCCCTAAAGGAGCTTCCACATCCATCAAAGTTTTACTTGCACATCCACTAATATCATTTATTGTATCTGTTGCTCCCGATGCGGTCTCCTCTACATTGGGGAGACTGGGCACCTCCTAGCAGAGCGCTTTAGGGAACACCTCCAGGACACCCGCACCAATCAACCACACCGCCCCGTGGCCCAACATTTCAACTCCCCCTTCCACTCTGCCGAGGACATGGAGGTCCTGGGCCTCCTTCACCTCCGCTCCCTCACCACCAGACGCCTGGAGGAAGGAAGCCTCATCTTCCACCTCGGAACACTTCAACCCCAGGGCATCAATGTGGACTTCAACAGTTTCCTCATTTCCCCTTCCCCCACCTCACCCTAGTTCCAAACTTCCAGCTCAGCACTGTCCCCATGACTTGTCCGGACTTGTCCTACCTGCCTATCTCCTTTTCCACCTATCCACTCCACCCTCTCCTCCTTGACCTATCACCTTCATCCCCTCGCCTACTCACCCATTGTACTCTATGCTTCTTTCTCCCCACCCCCACCCTCCTCTAGCTTATCTCTCCATGCTTCAGGCTCACTGTCTTTATTCCTGATGAAGGGCTTTTGCCTGAAACGTCGATTTCGAAGCTACTTGGATGCTGCCTGAACTGTGTTGCTCTTCCAGCTCCACTAATCCAGAATCTGGTTTCCAGCATCTGCAGTCATTGTTTTTACCTCGTAGAATCTTGGTGGAAGTCTGGCTGAATAGCCCAGGGGGATAGAGTGGAATGCAGGTGAACAATTGATCACAATCACAAGGACAAAGAAGTCCATGATATTGATTGTTGGACATGACAATGAAAGAGATAGAAGAGGAGAATTTCAGGAGACAGGAGAAGTGGAGGAAAAAAAGCCAGTTGTTATCCGAATGATTCAAGAATAGTGAATGGTTTTGGCAGGAGTTCCTGTACAGTTGGATACTGTTCATTGATTTATTTTGAACATAAATTATTGACATGAAATGATACAGCCTTTTTAAAAAGGGAATGATAGGTTGGGATTGAATTACTTATTATGATATTTTTTCCGCAGCAGAAATTAGTTTGGCTGAAATGGACTTTGCAATTAATATAGTTTTTGGTAGGACCTCACATGGGTACTGCAATTGTAACTGCTTGCTTGTCTAATCTACAGTAAGTAATTCACATAGCCTAAATTTGATTTGAGAAGTAAAATATTGGCTTCCTCAGACAAGTTAAAACCATCTGTAATAAATTAATTTTCAGTATAATTGTCTGCTTTGGAATTAATAACTCATTCAAGGAATGATTTAAAGGAAAGATGCATTTTCTGGTTTTCAATTTGATATACATAAAAGAGATTTTTAACAAGAATGACTAAGGGATTGAAAATAAAGTTGTAGTGAATGTTTTTCAAGATGTGTACATAGTTATGTTCCCATGTATTCAATATGAGTATCGCTGATGTTTTGACATCATTTAGTGACTTGGATGTGAAGAGACAGTGCAAATTTAAAATTACAAAGTGACCCCAAGCTGGGAAATGTAACAAAAAGTGAATAGCTTTCGGGAAGATTTAGGAAGACTGATGGAATGAGCAAACAGCCATTCAACATCACAAATTGAGAGGGGTATATTGTAATTTTTTAAAATAATTCAATGTTGAAAATTCAACATCAAAAACTCAGAGCTTGTAGATTTGATAGAAAAAAACAGGAGAGACAAAGCTATCGAAATAGTAAAATTTACATTTGAAGCCAAAGACAGAGGAGTTGTTGTGCATAAATCTTTGAAACTGGCATGTGACATTAATGAAGCAGTTAATAAAACATATGCTGGACTTAATTAGAGACATGCAAGGCAATGCAAAAACAAGGAAGTTATGCTAAACTATACAAAACATTAATTCAGCCTCACTGCACTTTAGGAAGGATATAAGGGTTTGCATTGAAAAAAAGTATAGAAGAGATTTATTTACAGAAGAGGCATAAGAAAATCCAGTAAATAGATGAACTTGTTGAACTTGGGATTGTTTTACTGGTGTATGACTTATGTATAGCCAGGTGAGGAGAGGTGAACTGGCTCCTCTTTTTTTCAACCTGCTCAGCTGGGTGTAACGCAGGTTTAAGTTCTTCTTAGCATGAGGTTCAAAGGAATCAGCGGCATAGTGATAACGTCTTTAGACTAGTAATCCAGAATTCCAGATTTAATGATCTGGAGACATGGCTTTGAAGCTGACCATGATAGATAGCGAAATTGAATTTAATAAAAATCTGGAATAAAAAGCTAGACTGATGATGACTCTAACTGAAATGGGTTATTGTACAACCCAGATTATTCATTAATGTCCATGAGGGAAGGAAATCTGCTGCCCTTACCTGATCTGGTCTACTTGTGATTCCAGAGTCATAGAAGTGTGACTCTTAATTATTCTCTGGCCAATTAGGAATGGATAATAAATGCTGGCCTAGCCAGCAATGCCCTTATCCAATGAACATTAAATTTAGTTTGTTCTTCTCTAATCAAGAAATAACTAATTGCAAGGTTTCTTGAGTGAAAGAAAGATATTTTATTACCGATCAATCCAAGCAAAATAATTAAGATGCAACATCATTTTGGTCAACACATACACATATGCAAAGTTAAGATGGGTTAGTGTTCATTATAAAGGACAATTTAAAAAAATACAGTTTAGAGACTTTTAATTGTTTTTGAGATGTAAGGTTAAACCTGAAGCCAAAGTGGATTTTCTGAATTCTTGATGTAGTCTGCAGTAGCAGATGTTGCATTTATTGTAAAGTACTCAGGTCCCTAACACCAGGCTATTTTCTTAAGGAGAGACAGAAAGGCAGGTACAAAAGCTTCCCTTCCAGTAATCTCTAGAAGGTCCCGGAATCTCCTTTGGAATGCAGTTCCAAGATGTATTTCCAAGAAGTTATTTTTGATGAGTCTCCTCATGACAACAATGCATCAATGTTCAGTATTTTTCAATTGTTATTGTTTATTCCTGAGGCCATAATATGTTTTGTTGGCTGCTTAGACTATAGGAAGTTTCTCTCTTTCCACACACCCAATCATGAGAGTGTTACAAGGGGACATAAATTTAAGGTGAAGGGTGGAAGGTATAGGGGGGATGTCAGGGGTAGGTTCTTTACCCAGAGAGTGGTGGGGGCATGGAATGCGCTGCCTGTGGGAGTGGCAGAGTCAGAATCATTGGTGACCTTTAAGCAGCAATTGGATAGGTACATGGATAGGTGCTTAAGCTAGGACAAATGTTCGGCACAACATCGTGGGCCGAAGGGCCTATTCTGTGCTGTATTGTTCTATGTTCTATGTTCTATGAGGGCAATTCTTTTGTTATCCTATCTCCATAATAAGCTGGCTTCACATTTTTAAGCAGTATGCATTGTCTCAGTTCAGTTTGCAACAGTGACAACTAACTGGAAGTTTTAAAAATCATATTTTCAAAAATACTGGTGTCTAGTCTTGTGAAACATAGAATAAAGGAAACTAAGAAGAAATTCATAGAAGTATTTAAAATCTTGTATGATTTACACGTAGTAAATAAGAAGAGTCTATTTCCAAAGGCGGAAAGTTTGGTAACCAGAGGGCACAGATATTAGGTAATTGGCAAATGAAGCAGAGACAGTAAGATTAGATTAGATTCCCTACTGTGTGGAAACAGGCCCTTCGGCCCAACAACCATCCGAAGAGACACCCATTCCCCTCTAACAAATGCACCTAACATTATGGACAATCTAGCATGGGCAATTCACCTGACCTGCACATCTTTGGACTGTGAGAGGAAACCCACACAGACACAGGGAGAACATGCAAACTTCACACAGATAGTCACCCAAGGCTAGAATTGAACCTGGGACCCTAGCGCTGTGAGACAGCAGTGCTAGCCAATGAGCCACATTGCCACCCATGGAAGAGTAAGAGTAAAACTCCTTTCTGCAGAGTTGCTTAGAATTTAAAATGTACTGCCTGTAGCACAATGAAAACAGATTTACAGTGGCCTAATAAAGAGAATTAGATAAGTACATAAAGAGGGAAAAATGTAAGGAAGAGCAGGGCAGTGGAACTATCTGGATGGCTCTTTGAAAGAGCCAGGGTGAATTGGATAGATTAAATGGCTTCCTTTTGTAGTATTTTGCTCTATGCATCTATGAATAAAAATATAATATTTAAGGATTAACTATCCAAATTGAAATCTTTATTAAAACACATACTTTTTCTTTTTTGGCAGCTGCTCCCAAGCTTCAGTGACTGCAGAAGGTTTCTGATTGCAGTAGAGTTAATGCCTGCTCTAATAATTGCAGGCCAAATCAATGAAAGGGCCAAAAAAACAGGAATTGTGTTTCCTAAAACAGGGAAAAGGAAGTATGTAAGGGTTTGAACAGGAGAGACACCTCAAAAATCACTTGACCAAATATGGGACTGTATGTCTTTCAGGGCATTGCTTTAGAATTGAGTCTTTTTGCACAGTTCCACCTTGAATCTTGTTTTTAGTAGGTAGAAGGCCCTTAAACTGAATACCAGTGTCATGTTCAAATTAAGAAGATCAAGACATTGAGAGCAATAGTTGAATTTTAGGACAATTCAAGGTTTTGATTTCCCACTTGAGTTGTGTTGGCTCCAGGGACAAAACTCACCATATATCACAAATATTGCAGATGACTGAAATACTGCACAATGTATTGACAAACAATATCCTCTCCATTCCTGCCTGCTATAGTTTTAACTGCATTTTTCACCATTCTTTTTTAAGGATACTGATTTACTTAGAGAGTTCCTAGCACTGAAATTGAGTGATGTGTTTACATGGACATTCTTTTTAAAAAAGCATTTGATGAGGTATCACATTAAAAAAATCTGAAAAAGATAATAACATAAAATTAAGAGAATATTGTCAATTGAAATAAAAGATTGTTGGAGGGCAAAAAGCAGAGGGTGGGGGTAAGGTCAAAAGGAAGTTTCTAATATTGCAAAAATGTGGTGTTTCAAAGGGATTCTGTATCCAGAGGCATGGAGAACAAAGACAAGGAGGTAATGTTGCACTTCTGAAAGAGCTTACAGTTAAGTAACAGTTTCAGTACATTCTGCTGTTTTGGAAAACCTATTATAGAACGGATATAAAAGGTAACATGGTATATTATCACAGGATGAGAAGTTAGTTCTGAAGAGGGACTGGAAAAGTTAAAGCTTTCTGAACTGGTGATCAGAATAGTGAGATAGGATTCCATAATTATGAATTACTATGAGAACTTGAACAGTAATGGATTGTTTTCATTAGTCAGTGAGACAGTAACAAGAGGGCACAGCTTGAGATAATCACAAAGAATAAAGGGGAAATTAGAGAGATACTAATACAGGGAGTAGAAAGTGAAATGTTTTTGCCACACAGAATGTTGTAGCAGAATTCAAAAGCATTTATTAAAGGAATTTAATAGCTAAGAAAGAACACTAAAGCACATGAATATCAAATAGAAAGGTGGGATTAAATCAGATGATTTGCATGGACAAAATGATACTGTACATCTAAAGGGGCAACTGTTCTTCGAGTATAGCATTCTGTGAGCTTTTAGTTTTTGAATAATTGTATATGTTTTATTTGCTTCACTATTGATTGCTATGATTTCAGCTGCCTCACACCAAAGCTCTGGAATACTTTCCCTAAATCTCTCTTCTTCTCTACTTAATTCATGTCTCACACCCAAGATATATCCCAGTGGGAACAAAGAACAAAGAACAAAGAAAATTTACAGCCCAGGTACAGGCCCTTCGGCCCTCCAAGCCCGAGCCAATCCAAATGTACTGTCTAAACCTGTCGCCCAATTCCTAAACATCTGTATCCCTCTGCTCCCCACCTACTCAGGCATTTGTCCAGACGCATCTTAAATGAATCTACCGTGCCTGCCTCTATCACCTCTGCTGGCAACACATTCCAAATGCCCACCACCCTCTGTGTGAAATACTTGCCGCGTGTATCCCCCTTAAACTTTCCACCTCTCACCTTGAAAGCGTGACCTCTCGTTATTGTATCCTTCACCCTGGGAAAAAGCTTGTCTCTATCCACCCTGTCTATACCCTTCATGATTTTGCAAACCTCAATCAGTCCCCCCTCAATCTCCTTTTTGCTAATGAAAATAAACCTAACCTCCTCAACCTCTCTTCATAGCTAGCACCTTCTCTGCGCCCTCTCCAAAGTGTCCATATCCTTTTGGTAATGCGGTGCCCAGAACTGTACACAGTATTCTAAATGTGGCCGAACCAATGTCTTGTACAATTGTAACATGACTTGCCAGCTCTTATACTCAATACCCCGTCCAATGAAGGCAAGCATACTATATGCCTTCTTGACCACTCTATCCACCTGTGCAGCAACCTTCAGGGGACAATGGACCTGCACTCCCAGATCTCTCTGCCCATCAACTTTTCCCAAGGCTCTTCCGTTCATTATATATTTCGCTCCAGAATTAGTCTTGCCTAAATGCATCACCTCACAATTGTCTGGATTGAAAACCATCTGCCACTTTTCTGCCCAACTCTCCAGTCTATCTATATTCTCCTATTCTCTGACAGTCCCTTATGCTTTCTGCTACTCCACCAACCTTCGTGTCATCTGCAAACTTGCTGATCATACCAACAGTGCCCTCTTCCAGATCATTTATGTATATCACAAACAGCAGTGGCCCTAACACTGACCCATGTGGAAAACCACTAGTCACCTTTCTCCATTTTGAGGAACTCCCTTCAACTACTGCTCTCTGTCTCCTGTTGCTCAACCAGTTCTTTATCCACTTAGCTAGAACACCCTGCACACCATGTGATTTCACTTTCCCCATTAGTCCGCCATGGGGAACCTTATCAAATGCCTTACTAAAGTCCATGTATATGACATCAACAGCCCTTCCTTCATCTATCAGTTTGGTCACTTCCTCAAAGAACTCTATTAAGTTGGTAAGGCATGATCTCCCCCACACAAAATCATGTTGCCTATCACTGATAAGCCCATTCTTTTCTAAATATAAGTAGATCCTATCCCTCAGTACCTTCTTCAGCAATTTTCCCACCACCGACGTCAGGCCCACTGGTCTGTAGTTACCCGGAATATCCCTACTACCCTTCTTGTATAGGGGACAACATGAGCAACTTTCCACTCCTATGGCACCTTACCTGTATTTAAGGATGCCACAAAGATATCTGTCAGGGCCCCAGCTATTTCCTCTCCTGCCTCCCTCAGCAACCTGGAATAGATTCCATCCAGTCCTGGGGATTTTTCCACATTAATAACCTCTCGCCTACCCAACACATCCTCCCTACTTATGCCAATGTGATCTAGACTAAATCAAACTTCTATCTCCAATCTCAAGATTCATCATGTTCCTCTCCTCAGTGAACACTGATGCAAAGTAATCATTCAGAATCTCTCAGGTTCGACACACAGCCTTCCTTCATTATCCTTTAGTGGACCAATCCTTTCTCTAGCTACCCACTTGCTTCTTATATAAGAATAAAATGCTTTGGGATTCCCTTTAATTCTGCTTGTTAAAGCTATTTCATTACCCCTTTTAGCTCACTTGATTCCTCATTTAAGACTTGTCCTACTCTTCCGATATTCCTCCAGGGCCCGTTCTGTTCTTAGCTGCCTAGATCTTATGTACGCTTCCCTTTTCCTCTTGGCTAGTCGTACAATTTCTCCTGTCATCCATGGCTCATGAATCTTGCCCTTCCTATCCTTTGCCTTCAACGGGACATGCCTATTTTGCACTATCTTTAACCTATCTTTGAAAGCCTCCCACATCTCAAATGTGGACTTCCCTTCAAACAGCTGTGTCCAATCCACATTTCTGAACTCCTGCCTAATTTTGATACAATTGGCCTTGGCCCAGTTTAGTTTGCTTCCCTTAGGACCACCCTCTTCTTTATCTATGAGTATTCTAAAACTTACAGAATTGTGGTCACTGATCCCAAAGAAATCCCCCACCGCAATTTCTACCACCTGTCCTGGCTCGTTCCCCAGTACCAGGTCCAATATGGCCCCTCCCCTCATCAGACTATCGATATACTGCACCAGAAAACTCTCCTGGACGCTTCTTACAAATTCTACCCCATACAGACCTCTGACACTAAGTGTATCCCAATCAATGTTGGGAAAATTAACATCTCCCATCACCACCACCCTGTTGCCTCTGCATCTTTCCATAATCTGTTTACCTATTTGTTCTTCTACCTCACGCTCAGTGTTGGGAGGCCTGTAATACAGCCCCGACAATGTAACTGCACCCTTCTTATTTCTCAGCTCCACCCATAAAACCTCACTACCCAAGACCTCCATAGTGTCCTCCTTTAGCAATGCTGTGATATCATTCCTGACCAGTAATGCAACTCCAACCCCCCTTTTACTTCCCTCCCTGTCCTGTCTGAAGCATCTCTACCCTGGAACATTTAATTGCCAATCATCATGCCCTTCCTTCAACCAAGTCTCTCTGATTGCAACATCATACTCCCAGGCACCAATCCAAGCCCTAAGTTCATCTGCCTTACACACTATACTTCTTGCATTAAAGTAGATGCATTTCAGGTCACCATTGTTTTTTGCGCTCATCTGCTCTCTGCCTAATCTTCCCTTTATTAATGCTATCTTCATAATTCTTACAGTCTCCAGTCTCCACCTCACTGCCTACTTATTTTCTCTTCTGGTTCCCAGTCCCCTGCCATATTACTTTAAAACCTCCCCAACAGTAATAGCAAAATCTCCCCAAGGACATTGGTTCCAGTCTGGTTCAGATGTGGACTGTCCATTTTGTAATAGTCCCATCTTCCCCAGAACTGGTCCCAATGTCCAACAAATCTGAACCCTTCCCTCCTACACCATCTCTCAAGCCACGTGTTCATCCTGCCTATTTTCTCAGTTCTACGCTGTCTAGCACATGGCACTGGTAGTAATCCCAAGATCACTACCTTTGGGTCCTCCTCTTTAACTTCTCTCCTAGCTCCCCGAATTCTTCTTTCAGGACATCATCTTGTTTTCTACTTATATCGTTGGTGCCTATGTGCACCAAGACAACTGGCTGTTCACCCTCCCCTTTTACAATGCTCTGCAGCCGATCGGTGACACCACTGCACAAATATAAATTAAGCCCTTACCTTCCCGGCAGCCCTCGCTTCACCTCAACTTCTCTCCTCGCCACTCCGGCAAAATGGAAGATGATTCTGGAAATGGGATAAACCAACCAAGGTTAACCAAGGAAACAAAGCATAATATCAAATGAAAAAAAACATACAATGTGTCAAAGCCTAGTGACAAGGCAGAGGATTTAGAAAGTTTTGAAAGTTAACAAAAGGTAAGCAAAAAAATGAGAAAATAAACAAGTAGGGCAAACTAGCAAGTCATCTAAAAATGGACAGTAAGAACTTCCTTTACTACATAAAAAGGAGGAAAAAGACTAAAGAGAACATTGGCCCTTAGAGAACAAAACTGAAGAAATGGGCGGCACGGTGGCACAGCTGCCTCACAGCGCCAGAGACCCGGGTTCAATTCCCGCCTCAGGCGACTGTGTGGAGTTTGCACATTCTCCCCGTGTCTGCGTGGGTTTCCTCTGGGTGCTCCGGTTTCCTCCCACAGTCCAAAGATGTGCAGATCAGGTGAATTGGCCATGCTAAATTGCCCGTAGTGTTAGGTAAGGGGTAAATGTAGGGGTATGGGTGGGTTGCGCTTCGGCGGGTCAGTTTGGACTTGTTGGGCCGAAGAGCCTGTTTCCACACTGTAAGTAATCTAACCTAAACTAATGATAATGGGTAATCAGGAAATCATAAAGGAGTTGAATGAATGCTTTGCATCAGTCTACAGTGGAGAATATTAATAAAATTCCAAAATTACCAAATAATCAAGGAGCTAAAGGTGGAAGTAGGGAGAGGGAAAAAAATACATAACTATCACTAAAGGGCAGCACGGTGGCTCAGTGGTTAGCACTGCTGCCTCACAGAGCCAGGGACCTGGATTCAATTCCCACCTTGGGCAACTGTCTGTGTGGAATTTGCACATTCTCCCTGTGTCTGCGTGGATTTCCTCCGGGTGCTCTGGTTTCCTCCCACGCTCCAAAGGTGTGCATGTTAGGTGAATTGGCCAAGCTAAATTGCCTGTAGTGCTAAGTGCATTAGTCAGGGGTGAATGTAGGGGAATGGGTCTGAGTGGGTTGCTCTTTGGAGGGTCGGTGTGGACTTGTTGGGCTGAAGGGCCTGTTTACATGCTGTAGTGAATCTCATCTAAAAAAGAAGTTCAACGGGAAATAATGAGTCTACAGGCCAATATGTTCACTAGACTTGATAGGTTGCATCTGAGAATTTAAAGGAAGCTCCAGAGATAATGGGTGCACTGGTAGTAATCTTCCAAGGATCCTCAGATTCTGGAAATTTCCAGACCACTGGAAAACTGTCAATGTAACTTATTCAAAAAGGTAACGAAGCAAAAAAAAGGTAACTATAGGCCAACAATAATATATCGATAACATATGTGTTATGGGTTAAATGCTGGATAAATAGCAGTACATTTAGAAACATATAATTTAATTAAGGAGAGTCAGCATAGCTTCATACAGGGGAGATCTTGCTAGACAAATTTATTTGAGTTCTTTGATGAGGTAACAAACAATATAAACTAAGGGGAACCAGTAGATGAAACATATATTTGGATTTCTGACAAGTATTTCATAAGGTACAGCTCAAAATATGATAATGTGGTTACTTAATATAAGAGCCGCTGATGTTGGGGAAATGTATTTGAATGGATAGAAGTTTTGCTTACTAATACAAGTCAGACAGTTGGAATAAAGGAGGCATTTTCAGAATACAACATGTAGTGGAGTTCTACAGTGCTGGAATCAGAATTATTTATAATATATATTAACTACTTGGATGAAGGAAGTGAATGTACTGTCACTAAATTTATGAATGACACAAAAGTAGGTAGGAAGGTAATTGCTGAAGA
This sequence comes from Chiloscyllium punctatum, assembly GCF_047496795.1. Classification (NCBI taxonomy): domain Eukaryota; kingdom Metazoa; phylum Chordata; class Chondrichthyes; order Orectolobiformes; family Hemiscylliidae; genus Chiloscyllium; species Chiloscyllium punctatum. The sequence continues at coordinate 34,167,143 of NC_092764.1, forward strand.
TGACACAAAAACCCTAAAGAGATATAGGCGGGTTAATTGAGTGGGAACAATCCCTCCGTGAGCGTTCCGAAAAGACCACTCCCTCCGTGAGCGTTCCGAAAAGACCACTCCCTCCGTGACTCCCTCGTCAGGTCCACACCCCCCACCAACCCAACCTCCACTCCCGGCACCTTCCCCTGCAACCGCAAGAAATGCAAAACTTGCGCCCACACTTCCCCCCTTACCTCACTCCAAGGCCCCAAGGGACACTTCCATATCCGCCACAAATTCATCTGCACCTCCACACACATCATCTATTGCATCTGCTGCACCCGATATGGCCTCCTCTATATTGGGGAGACAGGCCGCCTACTTGCGGAACGTTTCAGAGAACACCTCTGGGACACCCGGACCAACCAACCCAACCACCCCGTAGCCCAACACTTCAACTCCCCCTCCCACTCCACCAAGGACATGCAGGTCCTTGGACTCCTCCATCGCCAGACCATGGCAACACGATGGTTGGAGGAAGAGCGCCTCATCTTCCGCCTGGGAACCCTCCAACCACTCAGATTTCTCCAGTTTCCTCATTTCCCCTCCCCCACCTTGTCTCAGTCAAATCCCTCGAACTCAGCACCGCCTTCCTAACCTGCAATCTTCTTCCTGACCTCTTCGCCCCCACCCCACTCCGGCCTATCACCCTCACCTTGACCTCCCTCCACCTATCGCATTCCCAACACCCCTTCCCCAAGTCCCTCCTCCCTACCTTTTATCTTAGCCTGCTGGACACACTTTCCTCATTGCTGAAGAAGGGCTAATGCCCGAAACGTCGATTCTCCTGTTCCTTTGATGCTGCCTGACCTGCTGCGCTTTTCCAGCAACACATTTTCAGCTGGGAACAATCTTGACAAATGGTATGTAATGTGGGAAAATGCGATGCTATGCACTTTAATGGGAGGAATAGAGGAGCTGAATTTTATTTGGATGGGGAAAGACTACAGCAAGCTACAGCACAGAGGGACTTAGGTGTGTTAATGCATGAATCACAAAAAAGCTAACACCCAAGTTCAGGAGATAATGGTAAAGTAAATGGAATGCTGCTCTTTATTTCAAAGGGAATGAAGTTTAAAAGTAGGAGGGTTTTTCAAAAACAATGCAAACTACTAATCAAACTACAGATGAAATACTGTGAACAGTTTTGCTCCCCTATCTAAGGATATACATACTGACATTTGTGGCAGTTCAGAGACAGTTCATGAGGTTTATTATGGATAAAGAAAGATTTTTCTTATGAGACCAAGTTGACATGCATTCATTGAAATTTAAATGAATGAGAGGAGAAATATATAAAATCTTTTAAAGATTGATAGGCTAACTGCTAGGAGGTTGTTACCCTTTGTGGGAGAGTCCAGGACTAGAGGATATAATCTCAGAGTAAGTGGTTGCCCAATAAAAATATAAAGATGATTTTTCCTGAGGATTGTGACTCTGCAGAATTCTTTATTGCAGAGGGCTGTTGAGGCTGAGTCATTAATTATATTGAAGGCTAAGATTTATTTTATCAGTAAGGGTATCAAGGATTATACAGATAAAGCAAAAAATGGAGTTGAAGAATATCAGGTCAGCAATGATCTAATGGAATGCCAAAATAGAGTGGTCAACTTCTGCTTCTGCAGCTTATGGTCTAATAGCCTGCTTTCTTTCTTTAAGACCTTGCTCAAATAGTATTTATTTGAGCAAACTTTTGGCCATCTGCCCTTGCACCTTGCTTATTTTACTTCACTGCTCTCCTGCAAAATGTCTTGGGAAGTTTCATTACGTAAAGAGTTGACATAGGTTGTTGTTAAAATAAACAGTCTGTACTGAGAATGAAAAAGTGTTTAACTTTTATTGGTGACATCTGTATTGTGTTGTGCAAATACCAGGAGGTGCCATTGTGCCTAATTTACTATTACTTTCTATGTAAATGCTCCCTAAGTTGAAGAATCAAACGTGGTGCCAAGCTTCAAGGGACAGAGGCGAGAATTGGGCCACGTACTGACTCTGCTATGGCTTGGTCCTTGATCAAGACAGCAGAGGCTGCCAAAGCACATTGGCACTTTATTAGTCATTTGAGGGAGTTGAGAGAAGACATCTGCAGTCAGTCTGAGAGCTATTTTACATATCAATTCTCTTGCCAAATCTCATGTGCAACACACCCTTGCAGGATGACTTGCAATTCACATCACAACAAACCATAAAATACTAGTGAGAGGTATTGCCATCCCACATTCCTTCGGTGTCACTGGGTCAAATTCCAGAATCTCCCTCCTTCATAGTGCTGTGGGTATATTTACACATCATGGATCTAATACTTCAAGAATTCCTCCAGCTTCTCAAAGGCAATTAGGAATGGGCAATAAATTATGGACTTGTTCCACCACTTGAACAAATAAAACATACTGCAAAGCCAGGGATCATGAACTGCTAAGGGCTGTTCCATAGCTCCCTGTCAAATCTAGCAGCACAAACTCATGTCTGTTGGAATCAAGGTGTCTGAAGCATTAATGAGAGAAGCTGACTGAAATAGTAATGGAAGGGCAAGGAGGCTGCAGGAGAATCTAATAGAAGACCTGGAAACATGGAGCGACTGACATTGTTGAAATAAGTCTTAGCTGATTTCTGGTTGACACTGAGCCAATTTGAGTGCCTGGCCAGTCGGCAGGAATAGAAACTTAGGCACAAGTACACGCAGGGACAGTCCTTGGCAGACTGTAGAGAGAAGCTTTGCAGGAGAGAGGGGCTCCAGTGATTTTGGCATAGAGGCCAGTGTTTACGCAATCGTGTGCATTCCAGTGTGCTCGACATTGAATGAATTACTCTTTAATACAGTCAGGTGTTATGTAGTTACATAGTAGCCAATTTCAAGACACTGAAGTCTTGCATACAACGGTGCAATAAATACACGATAAATACAATCTGACAGCCAATCTTAGAGCTTGCATGTTGGATCCCATTAGATGGGGAAAAATAAGCTTGGATAAATTCAAATGGAGAAATCTTTACTATCAAATGATTTCAACATTTGAAGAGAACAAAGTCAAACATTGTCAGGAAGACTAAGTATTGTGCAAAGTCAATGCCTCCATCATTCCTCAAATACTGAGCTTATACATAGCACTTGCAATTGGTTATTCCATTTGAGATGTGGTCTAATGTTACATATGAAACAACATCAAAATCAAGACTGCAAGACGATTTTTGTCAAAGTGACAGGATAGCCTATCACTTACTTGTGATTTGTGAGCATTTTTACTTAGAAGTACAGGCAAGGTATCCAGATGTTACAAGATGGCAGAACATCCAAACATGAAGCCCTGTGGCAAGTGCACATCCCTCCTAGTGTGGATATGATCCAATGCACTTTGCATGTACTGTAGTTGTATTGCAGTGCTGTTTCAGATTAAAACTGAGCATTCAAAGTTCACAGTATAAGCTATTTGTATGCCTTCCAAAAATTGTATCCTGCAGCTTTATTGCAATTATATAGATAAGAGGAAAGTATGTTTGGATGATTTACATGGTACTTCATTGTAATTCTCAATTTTAGTTTGTGCCATTTGTAATATGGCCCAATAATAATAAAGTATACAAAGTTGTGTACACATCCTGATTCAATTAAACTATTTCCTTATTTGTACCCAGGACCTATGCAAGATTCCACTAACCCTATCTATCAGCTCCAACCATGCAGTTTGCACCTCGAACATCATTGGAATGTAGCCTTTAGTTCCAGAGAATACCTCCCTCAAATGTGTGCCTCCAATACATCTTGCAGAAAAATCGTACTTTTCCTTATTTTGTTCCTTCCCTCTGATGGAGCTTCAAAAACATTACAAATAAAAGAACATAGAATAGGCATTATGGACATGCAGTAAGTTTTCAAAGAACTGTTATGTTTCTAAAAATCCTTTTCCCATATTCAGGTTTGTCTAGTCCCAATATAATTTTCCATGAAGTTGCAATTGTGGGCAAAGAGGTGGGGTTGGGAGGGAGACGAGGAATGGCAGTGGGGCTGGGGAAGTTCTGATGGGACTATGGCACCAGAGAGATTTGGGAACTGAAGACAGGGATTAATATTTCCTGCAGGGCTAATAGCAATGTGGTGAGTATGAACAACACTATAAGACCTCGCAAAGAGTTCAGCGAAACCTGAGACTAACCCGGTCTAATGCTGCAATTTCAGTGGGCCTTAAAATTACTATTAGTTATAGGTAGAATATTTTATTTATTCATTCACAGGATTTGAGAATTGCTGAATTGCCCACAATTACCTTGGAAAGGAGCCAAGAATTGCCTCTACAATGGCCACAATCTGTGGTGAAAATTCTCCCTGACTGATATAAGATAGAGAACTCCAGTCCTTTGATGCAGCAAAAAGAACAATGATATATTGCCAAGCCAACGTTATATATTGCTTAGAGAGGAACTTGGAGGTGGTGATAACACTGTGCACCTACTGCTCTATTTATTTTAAATGATTGAGGTCATATGTCAGGGCTCTTGTGGCACAGTGGTGACATTCCTATCTCTGAGCCAGGAGGCCTGCTCCAAAGATTATAATTATGTCTTTGAACAGGTGATTAACAATATTTAGAAGTCATACTTGATGGAGCTGTTGTCAAGTTGCTGCAATTAGTGAGGGTTAGAGAATTACACTCTTTTACTACCAGCTGCATTTAAACTTTCAGTGGGTCATTGTATTGTTATTGGTTATGAGGGAAATCCGAGTTTTACTATGAGTTGTGAATACATTCACATTGATTTGCTGTTAATTAGTCATTCCAGTTTTTGACAATCATTCCTCCACTTTTAGTTTCTCCTTTTCCATATCCTTTGTTTCTTTTCACAGTATCATGGATGATTTCCAGAATCTAGCACAACTATGACTGACAGAAAATCATGGGCAAAGATATCCAACAACAAAGATCCAACCTTTAATTACAGGATAAGTGCATTAATGTTTACTGATATGATGAGATAAGATGTCATCTGATCAAATCTCCAGAAATGAATCAAAGTTGGCAATACTGAGTACATTAGGCTTGAAGTGGGCCTCAAGCATCTGATTCTGATATTACAGAGAATAAGCAATCAAGGTCCATGAAAATAACTGATGCAATATCAATCCTTTTCGGTATTCTATTTCTGCAAAAGGTTTATCACTCAGACATGAAAGATGCCAAAATTCCTAGTAAAATATAATTTCTACATGACAATTGTATCATGCATCTTCATGAAATGGATTTGTCGCTCAACCGAGCTAGAAAGGAAGCCAATACTTGAATGATATCGCTTTCTGTGGCATTCATGGGGAGAAATTGAACATTGTTGGACCATTATTGGATGGCAATACACTTCATGTTGTCAGCCTGCATTCAGGAAGGATGCAAATGCATTGGAAACAGTTCGGTACCAGACTAATACATAGAATTAAAGTGTTGAGTATTGTCTTATGAGGAAAATTTGGAAAGGCAACACTTGCCTCCATTGGAGTTTAGATGAGTAAGAGGCTCGTTTGGAACATATAGATTTTGGAGTGTTTTGACAGGGAACAGTTGGAGGAGATTTTTTTTTCACTGTTTCAAAACTAAGGGTTGCCATTTAAGACTCCTCGAATATTCTTAAAGTAGAGATAGCTTGTTATTTATTGAGCAAGAGGTTGAAAGATTATCAGAGATAGGTAGGTATGTAGATTTAAGTTTACAATCAGATCAGACATGATCTTACTGAATGGCAGAGCAGGTTGAGTAGCTAAATAGCCTACTCCTGCTACTAATTTGTATGTTGTGTGTAAGAATACTGGCTGTCAAATTCTTGGATATGAGCTGTCATGGAAAGTCAGCCGACAATGGTAGCATTGGAAAGTGGAATGTGGGATTAGATTTGCTGTGTAATTCTTACATTGTGGCAGTTGTGGTAAGTGTGGATTATGAGCCTTGGGAATAGTAGATTGGTAGTCCAGTAGTATGACAGCATTATTGACAGGATGGAGAGAGGGAGGGTCAGGTTTTGGGATTTTAAAAATGTTTTAATGACACATGGGCATTGGTCAGAATTTGTGGTCCATCCCTAATTACTTGGTGACTTACTTTCTTGAACTGCTGAAGCCTATGTTGTAAATTATGTCTACATTACATTTATGAAAGAGATTTCATGATTTTGACACAGTGACAGCGAAAAAATGGTAACTTCAACTCAGGATGAGGTATAGGGCCTTGGAATCTAAATGCAATGTTGATCTTATACATCCATTACCATTGTACTTCAATGAACAAGTTATGGATTTGGAAGGTACTGTTGAAAGAGCCTTGGAGAGGTTTTGCAGTACATTTTGAAAATGGCACATACTGCTACCACTGTGCATGCATAGCGGTGGGAGTGAGTGTTTAAGGTGGTGGATGGGGTGTTATCCCAGTGAGCATTTAAATTTTATTTGTGAATAGTAACCTGTTGCCAATTCTTAAAACAGTAATTCACAAATTTCTATTGCCTTTAATTTACACATTGAAAGGTTATTGTGCATTAAGCTATAAATTATCATTGAATTCTATAAATTACTCATAAACTATGTTTTTTTTCAAATACAGTAATATTTACAATGGAGAGTACAATACTTTCTGGAACAAACTATCCAGGCTCTCTCCAAATGGGAAATGGTGGCTGGATGTATTAAATGATGTAAAATTTATTATTTACTTTTTCTTAGCTCCCTATCAAAATCACTCAGATCAATAATTCTTAGATTAATGACTTGTGGAAAAGGTAAAACACAGCAGTGACATCAATGACTCATACAGCTGACAGCAAATATATTCACCACCAGAGAAGATGTACTTCACTTCCTCTTATGAGAAAATAACAGTAAAAAATGTCATTTGTTAAAATATAAAAAAAGACATTGTAACAAGCTCACTTCAAGGCTCAATGTCAAATTATCCAACATTCCTCTACTGAAGATGTTTTCATCTGTAACTTGAAAAAAAGTCAGAATCCAAGACCATGATGATAAGGATTGTAACAGCTTACCATTCCATCGAAATCAATTTATAAAATTAAAACTTAATTACCTCTAGTTGAAGTAATGAATCAAACAGCATGCAGCTTCTTTTATTTAGTTATTAAAATATATGACTGTCTGGAAAAGAGATATGAAAATTTTAAAATTTGACTCAAAGTACTTGCAATGTTAAAATATTTTGGATTAGTAAATGACACTTAGGCTAAATGTTATGCTCCCCTTGGGAGAATTGGCAGGCAGATGGGATCATAAAATTGAGCACATTCTTGATGAAGGGCTTATGCCATAAACTTTGACTCCCCCGATACCGCCTGACCTGCTGTGTTTTTCCTGCACCATACTTTTCAACTCTGATTCTCCAGCATCTGCAGCCCTCACTTTCTCTCACCTACCTGTTTCACCCTGTCCTGCCATAAATATGCACACAATGGGAGAGGTATCAGGTGGCCTGTGTGCCTTTAGGCCAATTGAGGAATTTACTAATTCTGAAAGAAAAGTGTCCCAAGCAGACCCCATTTAAGATAGAGATTTGCTCATTGTTTGCTCATTGGTCTTCAAATCCTCTCACTTGATGTCATTTCTTATACACCATTCTATTTGGTTTGTACACAGCTGTGGTCTTGCTGGATTTAACTTCAATGTAATTGTGGAGTTTCCTTCATTTCACTGCCGTAACCTTGGTAAAGCCCTTGGAGAAATAGGGCAAGTGTCTAATAAACATCCAAGAATCATCAATCCTCTGTGAGTTCCATTGATTCTCTGACAAGTTACAGCTGTGCTTCAGGTGAATGCAAAGAATTCATCAGCTAGTGGGCCATTTCTACCCTGCCTGCATGGGTGCCTGTATGGATGACTCACTTCAAAAGCAGAAACTGAGAGCATCGGGTTCTGCATTGGTAGGTACCTACCTCTGGTCCAGGAGTCCTGAGTTCAAGTCCCACCTGCTCTAGAGGTACATAATAACATCGCTGAAGAGCTTGACTTGAAAATAAGTAAGCTGCCAACATGGCAGGAATCTGAGTACAATTGTTAGTTCATGAGAAACTTTTATGGGTTAGACACCTCTGAGACTAATATGTTAAATGACAACTAAGTTTAGTTTTCAACCAGTGGTTTAGACTCAGAGTGCGCAGGTTTTGTGGTCCTCCTGAAATTGCCAGGTATTGAGAGACTGAGCAGTTATCAGGCAAAAAAGAATTGAAGTACATAAGACACCTGCATCCTTCTCTCTATCTGGGTATTTGCTGAAAAGACTTGAGGAAGTAATTGCCAGGAAATCGTTTTTGCCATCTTGGAAGATTTTGCTTTTGATCTGAACTTCTGGCTTTCAGCATTCTCAAACAGGAGCTGAGGATAACTGGACTGATAGTGAGAAATAAGAGAAACAGGACAGCATTAGTGCAGTTCTGCTGAAATATCAGCTATGGGGATAGCATATAACCCCAAATCTTGGAAGGTGTCACCCCAATACAAGGTACACTTAAAGGCAGGGCAATAGCGACCTGGGCACTACTGAGGAACATTGCCTCAGAATGCTCAGATGTTTCGCTCAGGTGATTGCTCAACTGGGTAAAGTGGGCACTTATTGTCTATGGTGGTCAAGGTCAATTCAGCATTTAATTACATATTTGGCTTACGTACCCACCTCTAGTAATGAGACAGCAATATTAGTCAATTGAACAGGATTTCACTCCATTAATTTTCGGCTGGAATGCAACAATTAAAGAAACACGATGCATGATTTCCCAAGATTCCCAAGAAATTGCCATGCTGCCTTCTTCCTATGCGAACCAAGCTTTTCCCAACTATTCATAGCCCAAGCAGTCATAGGATATTTCCTTAGAGAAAGGAACTAGCCTTTAAGGACCTGTCTGATGAAACCTATGAAAAGCTCTGCTAGTGACACTGAAGAAAGGGAGATTCGAGGTGTTATCATTGAGGAAACTATCAGAAAACTAAAGATGTGTTTCAGGTTCTGGACGATGTGCATTCACTATGTTCCAGCAATGGTTTTTTTTAATTCTTGCAATATTCTGTACCTGATCCAACATTGTGCAATACAAACTATCGATCCTGGGGAAGGAAGGTGAGTAGAAACATTTTCAGGAGCAGGAAGGGAAGGGGCAGGGGATGAAGAGGAGGAACCTATTGTGACCTGGGCACCTGCACCTGAAAACATCACCACCAGGGATTCCCAAGATGGTCTCATTCAGGAATACTTCAATTCACTTGAAGCAGTGCAACTATCTAACAGAAAGAATTTGAACCCACTATGAGCTCCACCACCCTCACCAATCTGAGCCTGTAGCATAAAGCAGTATTGCAAGCTAACTGATTTTCCTCACATTTCCTAGACCAACCACCTTCAGCTTGCTTATTAATAACTTTCCCTCCATTATAAGGTCAGAATGTTCACAACTGTTTGTGCTGTGATCAGCCTCATTCATGACTTCTCAGATACTGAAGCAGTGCGTGTTCATGTGCAGCAAGACTTGGACAAGTTTCTGGCTTGAGCGATAAATAGCAAGTAATATTCATGCCAAACTATTGCTCACCAATGATCATTTCCAAAAAGAGAGAATTTAATCATCCCACCTTGACATTTTATGGTATTATTATTGATGAATCTTCCACTTTCAACTTCCTCTTTTCCAAGAAACTGAACTGGACCAACTGCATAAATATTGTGACTACAAGACCAAGTAGGTTGTTGTGAATTCTGAAACAAGTAACTCACTTCCTGACTCCCCAAACCTGTCCATCATCTTCAAGGCACAAGTCACAGTGTGAAGAAATACTCTTCAATTGCCTGTAAAAGTGTATCTCCAACAGCACAGAAGATCTTCAACATAGTCTATGACAAAGCATCCTGCTTGAATAGCATCTCACCAAGTCTCCTTTAAACTTTTTCAAACCTACAACCTTTACCACCTAAAAAGACAAAGATATCACCATCTGAATTCCCCTCCAAGCCTTGCACCATTCTGGCTTGGAGCAATTAGTGTTCCTCACTGTTACTGTGAAGTTACCCCTAATGGCACTCTAGGGGTACCAGCTCCACATTAGTTGTTAGTTCAAAAAGGCAACTCACCCACTCAAGGTTAATTAGTGTTGGGCAATAATGCTTTCTAGCCAGTGATGCCCACAGAATATACAAAATACAGTATTGAAAAAATGACCTATTATTCATTGCTGATAACATCTCTCATAATTTCATGGTTCACAAGATAGGTTGGCAGAGGCAAAAATAGCCAAAAAGAGACAATGAATTTTGACATATTTCTGGCTGAAAAGTACTAAACAGATATGTGACACTTTAATACCCAAGAGAACATCTTGTATAACTACACAACGCTTTCTTTTTTTCTGGTTTTCCTATATGCAACCTTACAGCTTCAGTGAAGGTAAAGGTTGCACGTTTGTTTGATCTAACTGCAGCTGCTCTTAGTGAAGATTCTCTGGGAATTGAAAGCTTTGAGGGCCCTACACAAGGCTGTCTGACCTGTATCTGGGCAGATTCCACCATTCAGAGAAGAGGCTGCACACAGGACTCTGAGTAGAATGCAAAGTGTTAGAAGTAAAAGTGCTTTGACACAATTTCTCCCCAATTCATTTGCTCTTTCTTCTTCTTCCTTTTCATTGTCTTGTGTGTATTTCACTGCTAACCAAGACATAGAGATTGCCTTCAGAAAAAGCAATCTTGTCTCAATGTGTAGGTGATTGGTGTGGAGTGCACTGAGTTGACTGTTATGGCTGATGATCCAGCTTTTTGATGGAAATAAATACCATTTATAGGCATTCTCTAAAATCCCTCCTAACACGACACAGCACCTCTGGAGAACATGTTAGAACCATATTTTCTGTTGCTGCAGCAGAATAATCCTCTTCAGCAACAGACATCAAGGTATCTGTGTCCGGCAGAGCAGAGTTTTGAGTGTAATAAAGGCAAAATAATGCACACATTGAAAGTCTGAGAACAACCCAGAAAATGCTGGAAACAGTTCTGAAAGTAGGTCTGGCAGAATCTGTGGAGAGAGAAAAGCAGTTAAAGAAAATTAGTCTTTTTCAGAATGCCTAGTTTGAGAAAGTTCTGGCCTTGTTTACTTCAGATTTCCGTTTGTTTCTTTAACCTGTTCGCCTTCATGTCTTTCCATTTTCCTCCTGGGGTTTGATAAAGTGTTTGTCAAAACTCACTTTCATGGCCACATTTCCTTCCTCAGTGATTGTCTCTAGCTTGGACTTATTCTTTGTGGATTCCAGTTGAAGCTCTAACCTCTATGTTTCAAATTCACCCAGGATTACAGTAACTCTGAAGCACAAAGCCTTCCTGGGACTGCCATTCTCACTGTATTCTGAGATCAGCAGCCAGAGCTTTGCACTGCCATATTTACACACTTGATGTATCTCTCTGGCAGCATCACCTCACCCTATCTCAAAGCTGCTGTTTTCCACTGTTCAATTGCGTCCTTTACCTCATCTGAGTTTTAGCAAAAAACAACTTCTTCTCCTTTCAAGTGTTCAGCACAGGTTCCAACTATCCATGGTTTCCAAACTTTCATTCCCTTCCGTCTGACTCCACCCCTTCTTCTAATCCCACCTTTAAAAAAAAATTTGTCAGATGTGGGAATTGCTAGCTAGGCCAGCATTTATTGCCCATCCATAGTTACCTTTGAGAAGGTGGTGGTGAGCTGCCTTCTCAAACCGCTGCAGTCCATGTGCTGGAGGTAGACTCACAATGCCACTAGGGAGGGAATTCCAGAGTTTTTTCCAGCAACAGTGAAGGAACTGATATATTTCCAAATCAAGATGGCAAGTGGTTTTGAGAGGAACTTTAAAGAGGTGGTGATGTCCCCATGTGTCTGCTGCCCTTGTCCTTTTAGATGGAAGCAATCATGGGTTTGGAAGGCTGGAAAACCTGGATATCAGATGTAAATGAAACGGTCCTGTTTCAAAATCCCCTAATAAATACACTTTTGGTTTCTAACACATTGTTGAACTCTTCCATTACCAACTGGTCAGAACATTAAAATTTAGCCCTCTTGGTTATTTTTCTCTTCTCCAGCCCCTAAACATTTTGCTTTTTCATACTCAATGATTTAAATGTTAATTAATATGATTTTCTCCCATGAATTAATCATGGTGGATTTGTAGTTTCTGCTAAAGCTAGCATTGGTGTAGCCCTGCCAATAGATCACTTTGGCCTTATCAGATTTTCAGTGCCTGAACACTGAACAAAAGCTCATCATGCTGCAGACTTGACTGATAGATTGATTTTGGCTGCTGTAACTGAACTTGATATTGAGGGGCCTCATAAACATCATTTGGTCTGAGAGTAAACATTATTATCTCTCAGAAACACCAAAGACTCATAAATACAAATAACATTTCAGGTCTCTTGTCTATTGATTTCAACTATAAATATGCAAAATAAATTGTAATTATTTGGCAAATCATTCAAATGGGCACAGACTCATTTGGGAATCTTGCTCAAAGCTCAATAGAGGCAGACTTATTTCATGACAAGTGATCTTACAATTCCCTGCAGCACCAACATCCTCTTTCTTAAGATAGAGTACCACTTGCTTCCACTCTAGTTTGAAGGGTTTTGAGAAAGCTGATTATTCCAATGTGCCATCTACAGACTGCCACATCCAGGACACATTGTGTTTGAAAGTTGGGCAAATGGACTATTTAGAAATTTATGTGGTCCCTCCAACACCTTGCTTGTGTATTTGCATTTCCTTGACAAAGTGTCTTGATGTTTCTGGTGCATCCCAAATGAACCTTCTGTCGGTGGTCAGTCAAAAGCCAGGCTTTCGCTTGAGTTGGCAGATCAATTTGATCTTTTCTAAAATATTTCTGCTCTCATCCTATGGAGTGTCCTACTGCAAATGATTACTGTGTACAGCAGTTGCTCTGGGAGTCTGGCTTCATAATATGAATGTTGTTTTGTCCAGAGGAATTAGTATCTCAATTCTGGGAATATTGTCTTGGGAGAGGACAATGCTGTTGGACTTCCTTTCTTGCCATCGGTGAAGGTGCTGCTCCTTCAACAAGGTTTTGCTGTCCTTGGCTTCTTTTTTTTCACAGATGTCATAAAAGCTGTGGTTCCAAAAAGTCTAGGTTTAAAGGGTTTTAGGGCCAATTTGATTATAACTAACTTCAGGCAAAAGACCTTCAAGTTTTAAAAAACTTGTAGAATGATAGAGCAGTGGCCAGTTCTCCCAGCTCAGCTTTTCTCTGGTTCAGTTTGCTTTCAGTAGTCTGGCTGTTCACTGAAAGTAGTCAGTCAGTTTTGAGGCTGCTGGTTCAAGAAACAGCTACATGGAAGAAGATGTTCTCTGCTGAATCTCTCTACCATCTCTCTCTGACAATTTTCCTGTAAGACCCTCTGTTTGATTTTTCCTTTTGCCAAGAGATGTATATGGGAATTGTTGCAAGTATTTGGAACAGTATCATTTAGTTGGGATAACCTGTTGGGTTTTCAGATAGGTTACGTTATTCTATATTCTGTTGTCTTCTGTTTATGTTTCATTCAGTAATCTTGCAAATAAATTCTGTCTTGTTTAAAACAAAGTGGTTTGACCAGCTGCCTTACTCCTGAAATATCCACGTTACACCTGCTTAAAACAACTATCAAAGTTAGGATTCAGGCTACTATCTTGAAATGCTTGAGGCAGTCTGGCCTGGTCCATAGCACACTGGATTCAGAGAACCTTGCAAATGCAACACTAGTGCTTGTGACTGCCTATACATTGACTAGTCATGCAATCTCGCTGCTGAATACTACAGGAAGGGTCCTCTTTAACTGCCTCTTCCCAAAGCTGAGGAACTCCTTCCAGCATTTCTCTGTGGTTTCCATTCATGGAGAGGTATCTCTGTCTAGATCTTCACTTCATGACAAACTCAAGAAGAGTGTATGGAACAGCACCAACTGTTCTACTAGCTATCTAATAGTGACTGAATTAGACTCCACAATTGTCATTGCTATTGAAGAAAATGTGCATGATGTTTACCAGTTGCTGATGGACATCTTACATTTTCTTCCTCAATAACAGCCATGAGGCTCAATATCCATGTTCATTCAGTGACGTTTGGAGATGATTGTGTCATATCGCCATCACAATGCTCCCTTCAAAACCCCTCACCCATGCTGAGGACTCTCCACAAGTGTTCCAGCTACCAGTGAATGCTCATGCTCATTTATGAGATGTGACTTACCAAATGAAAAGCCAACCAATTGTCCAGATGAATCTAGTGGTGTTTCAATAGTAAATATTACTCTATATTTTCCAGCACAATTGGGGTAGGGAGAAATGTGAAATCTGTCTCTGATCTCTCATTGTATTGACAATACAAATCCACATTAGTTGTTAATGATGTCTATATTCTATGACAGTCTGCAGTACTAGTAATGATAATTAGTCATAGCCCATGAAGAACCATAGGCATCTTTCTGTATTAAATAGAGATACTTGGTTATTTAGCTTCAGAGGCACCAATCCACCTCAAGCATGTGACAAGGCAAGGAGAGGGTTCTCCATGAACCACCATAGCAGGTATTGGGATTGTTTTGCATCTGCAGAAGTAAGATTTGCCTCTTAAAGTATTAGGAGTTCCTGAAGCTATATAAATCCCCATGTGTTCCCAACAGAAAGTGTAACTTAAAGCTAGGTAATGAGACCAAGATTGTAGTTTATTCCCATTTAAACTTGAATTAATTAAGTTAGTTCCACAATTAATTGTTCACAGAATTGCTGAACCATGACAACTTCTTTTTTGTGACAAAGGCAGCATTCTCACATGATGACTTAATGTAGCAAGTTCAGTTCATACAAATAGGTAGAAAGGAAGAGTGAGGGGAAAAACATCTGTTAAAATTAATCGACAAAAATATTAAAATGACAACAAATTCATGTATTCTGCAAAATTTGGAGAAAGTGTTGTTTAAAGGACAATATTATATTATATAAGAGATTAATTCCAAGGGAGAGTGCATAGCTTACAGAACAAATCATTCAGAGGTTTGAAAATGATGCAATGATTTTTGTTACAATATCATTGCTTTACTAATTATATCTGTATTTATCAAAATTCTATGTCAGCTTGCAATCATTAAAACTAAATTGATATGTGAAGCTACATTGTAAATGTTTGTACTGTACCAAATACCTTCCCCTTAGCCTTTTTGCCACAATAGGCTTATTGTAAATTTCAGTCAGCCTTAGAAGTTTTCTTAAATAGAGCATTACTTGTTACTCTTGTAAGCCATCTGAATGTCTTACATTCATGTGTGCACCTGCATTAGCAAATGATATCTAATCAACAGCAAACTTATAACATTAGTAACAATAATGTACCCTTGTAATCTGAACAGGATACTGTAGGGTTGAATTTCAACAGGGATGTTCCAACACACTTTAATTTTAGAGAAAAGCCACAGAATCTTCAGAAAAATGGAAATTCAGAATCCTGTATATATATATATATATATATATATATATGTTCTGACATGCACTTCTCTATTGTTACAATAAATAGACTGAAAACATTTAAATGAGGTCAGATACAAATTGTCAATTGTATGTTGTGGACAAGCAATTGTGTAGAGTAATAACCTTAATCAAATCTAAATTTTAACTGACTTCCTGTCCTCAAAAACAAGAGCGATAACTTTATTAAACACCATTTGCATTGTCGGTTGGCTAGCTTACCTTCTCTTGGTTAGCTTTCTGGTTCTGACCAGTCCTGGGTTTAAGATGAGCAATGTTGCCTCGCTAGAGCTTCGTATGAGGATTTACTTTCCTTTACATCCTTTCGCTCTACTTCCCATGTTTTCAGAATGTCGGACCATGACCATTTTGACACCATCCCCCTTCAGTGATATTCCATTCAACTGGTAAATAAAACTGGCAAGTCCTTTCACTGTTTTTGTGTGGGAGTCTCAAAAACATTTCTCTTTGTTATTTACAAAATATTGGGGTTTGCACCAAAGGCTTTAATCTTGGTATAGACTGGATTGTTAGACAATAGAAGGCAAATGTTGTGAACTGTGCCTAAGGAATGTTTCTAGTGAAAACATTACTTCAATTAACCACACTCCATAAAACACACACCACTCTGATTATTAATTCCCCATATTTATATAATAAATTATTAACTAATTAATCCTTAATTAATTTGTACATCACCTGTTTCCTCAGCTTCCAGCATTCAGACGTTATTGGATAATAATAGATTCACTTTTTAAAGAAGTTAAACCCCTATAATAACAATAATAACAAACAAAGCAAAATTTACAAAGTGACAACCTCTTATGGGCTCTTTTTTCCTCCTGCACATTAAAGTTTCAAGTATTTGTTATCCACTGTGCCCAACAGTTTCTTAGAGCTTGCTCCTTTCCTTGCAAAGTGATCAGATAGTTGATTGCTGTCATCCATCCGTTTCAATTTTGAGATTTCTCCATTCTGCAGCGTTTCTTTTAACGCTGCATACAAACATTTCATGGATACATTTTGCTGAGTTTACATTATTCCATAAGTGACTTATTATCGATGTTGCACCCAATAGGTAGTGTTACTGATCGACTTTTTAGAAGTTATTCCAATATACTGCCTCAGAAAGACACCATATCTACCACCACACAAAGACTGAGAGGCCCCGCCACAAAGGTACTTTTTATTATTCTTCTGATCTTTTTAACTTCCCAAGCTAAAGGGGAACATATACTTTCCTTCTCAACAAGAAAAATTATAAACCCTCTTGTATTTGAGAATGCATCACAGAGATTTGCATTTAAAAATCACTAAAAACATCAAGCTTCATGTTCCTGACACCTTCCAATGATAGAAATTTCAAAAGACAGTGCTCCATTTTCCATGTTTTCAAATGTTTTGTTCACCAGAATAATATTTTTTATCTTTGGGATTTATATTCAACACAAAAACTTCAAAGCTAGTATCTGCCTTTGTCTGTATGCCCAGCTGCATCTTTTTTGGGAGACCTTGCTTTGATTAATAGCAATGAGGCTAACTTTTTTTCCGATAAAGGTTGAGAAGCCATTGAGAGGGTGGAAAAAAGAGAAATGCAGTTGTAATCAGGAATGACATAGTCAGAGGAATAGACACTGTTCTCTGTTGCCAGTATTAAAAATCTTGAAGGTTGTGTTGCCTCCCCAAGTGCCCAGGTTGAGGATATCTCATCTGGGCTGCAGAGAAATGGCGAGTGAGAGGAGAAGAATCCAGTTGCCATGCTCCACATAGTTATCAATGATATAAATAGAAAGAAGGAAAAGGTTCTGTTGAGGAAATATGTGGTGCTAGTGGCAAAATTAAAAAGCAGAACAAAAAAAGTAATAGTATCTGGATTACTATCTATCTGAGCCATGAGCTAATTAGTACATGAGTAAAACTGCATAAATCCATGTAAGACTTTGTACACTAGGAGACAGACAGACTTTAACGTCACACCTTCAATGCATTATCTGAGCTGAGATGGCACCCATTGTTCAAGATATCTTGAGAATGTAACTATAAAAAACGTCTGGGATTTACATATGAAACAACCAAAACTAATGTGGTTGTTCTAAAAGATGAAAGACTTAATCTAAATTTGTTTAATATTATATTCCATGATAATGCAGTCTTGTTGCTATAAGTCCTGTGTCTTGTGATTCTGCTCCACAACCACCTAATGAAGAAATAGCACTTCAAAAGTTAGTGCTTCCAAATAAAGCTGTTGGACTATAACCTGGTGTTATGTGATTTTTAACTTTGTCCGCCCCAGTCCAACAGCAGTACCTCTGAATCATGATAGGATATGTCTAGACTACCTGGGTTTAGCTGCTGCAACTGCACCAGGAACTGTTGCTTCAGCCCAGATTAGTAGCTGAATATCCTTCCTGGCTTCTGTCGGATTTCCACCAGTAATTTACCTGGTATAGGAACATAAGAACAGAAGTACCATTCATCACCGGGTGCTGTCACGTGGGACTAGATTGAGTTAGGATATCTGGTCGGCATGGATGGTTGCTACTCACAATGTATTGTCTCTTCATGGTCAGTCTGTAACATCAACTGTCCCTCTGTTAATCATAGTTAGCCAACAGCACCTTCTTTATTTTCTACTCAGCTTGTGCCTATCAGGTCTCCCTGAATGGCGAAATCTTGAAGATCATTATGTGCAGTAATTGCCACCATGATTGGCATAGTGAAACAAGCATGTTTAATACTGCTATTTTTCCCTGCAGCTTTGAAGGTGAGCTTGACTTTGAAAGTGTCTAGCTAGTGACTTCTGCATCTGCCTGTATTGGTCCAGCATTGGCATGTGATGTTACTCTAATCTCTAATTTTGAGCTGTCTGCATCCTCCATCCTCTATCAAAATAATGGACACCTTAACCACATCAACGTCCACTCCAATGATACTGCACACTAGTGTTGCTGATTCTAGTTGCAGGTATCTCTAGAGGATTGATCTAATGACACAGTGACACCATTATATCTGACCATGAGATATCTGGTCACGTAACATGGGATCACAGTCAAATTTGCTTTTGTCAAGATTGACAAATTTTCTCTGTGATTTCATGCCAGTGACTGATATGTGACAAGTTCGAAAAACTAGCAAGCCACCTGTGAGCAGGGCAAGAGGAGAAACCAAGGATGGAGAAAAGAGAAATCAAGGAACCCCTTCTCCATTTCAGAGACAGCCCATTATTTCAGAAAGCCAAATACCTAGTCATACAGTCATAGAGATGTACAGCATGGAAACAGACCCTTCAGTCAAACTTGTCCATACCGATCAGATATCCTCAATTAATCTAGTCCCATTTTCCATCACTTGGCCCATATCCCTTTAAACCCTTCCTATTCATATACCCATCCAAATGCCTTTTAAATGTTGGAATTGTACCAGCCTCCACCACTTCCTCTGGCACCTTATTCCATACACATATCATCCTCCGCGTGAAAAGGTCGGCCCTTAGGTCACTTTTATATCTTTCCCCTCTCACCCTAAATTTATGCCCACTAGTTCTGGACTCCCCTAACCCAGCAAAAATACCTTATCTCTTTACTCTATTCATGCCCCTCATGACTTTATAAACCTCTATAACCTCAGCCTCCGATGCTCCAGGGAAAACAGTCCCAGCCTATTCAGCCTCTCCCTAAAGCTCTAAACCTCCAATCCTTGTAAATTTTTTCTGAATTATTTCATGTTTTAAAACATGCATAGGAGGGAGACCAAAATTGCACACAATATGCCAATGTTCTGTACAAACACAACATGACCTCCTAACTCCTATACTCAATGCTCTGAGCAACAAAGGAAAGCAAACCAACGCCTTCTTCACTATTCTATCTATTTGAAACTCCACTTTCAAGGAACTATGAACTTGAACAAGGTCTCTTTTTTCAGCAACATACTCCAGGAACTTACCATTAAGTGTATAAGTTCTGCCCTGGTTTGCCTTTCCAAAATGTAGCACCTCACATTTATCTAAATTAAGCTCCATCTGCCACTCCTCGGTCCATTGGCCTATCTGATCTCAAAATCTCATTGTACTCTGAGGTAACCTTCTTCACTGTCCACTGCACC
Organism: Chiloscyllium punctatum; assembly: GCF_047496795.1. Taxonomy (NCBI): domain Eukaryota; kingdom Metazoa; phylum Chordata; class Chondrichthyes; order Orectolobiformes; family Hemiscylliidae; genus Chiloscyllium; species Chiloscyllium punctatum. Next base: position 34,186,778 of record NC_092764.1, read on the forward strand.
TCCAATTTTAGTGTCATCTATAAACTTATTAACTATGCCTCCTATGTTCACATTCAAGTCATTATTATAATTTACAAAAAGCAGTGGACCCAGCACCGATCCTTGTGGCACTGGTCACAGGCCTCCAAATCTGTTGATTCTTTCACAACCCTTCCAATGCTGCAACTTGCACGACTCTCCAGTTCCAAAATATACTACACCCAGCCTTCTTTGTTGCAGACATTACCAAGTGGTATGAGGAGCACTGTGCTTCAAAATTTAAATCATTGACCCACATGTTGCTGGAGGCCGTAATTGTGGGACAATCCCATGATTCCAAGAAATATAGGACATTAAAAACTTAAAAAGAGGTGCAAACATTGATCACACAGCCCATTCAACATGATCATGGCTGTTGGATATTAGAATGTCTTCAACTAAATATTCCTTGTATTTATTCTGGAGCATGGTATTTCATTTGACAGCTATAACAGCCATAATTAACTTTATAAAATTCTAGCATGGGAAAACAAAAGAGAAGTACAAGAAATACAGAGGTCACAGTGCACATTTAACTACTATCAACAGTTTATCTGGTGCCAAATGTACCCTATTATCAGCGTGTTTTGAAAATAAGAAGGTTTTGTTCTTAAAAGGAATGAAAACTAACCTTCAATTAGAGGTGAGCAAGGGGACAATGGTTGTCCTACGTCATGAGTAGTTGTCCCACGGCCATTGGCCAAAATGATTCCGACAATTGTATGACACAGAGAAAATAACCTGCCCCGAGAAATATGATATAACAATGAATGCTTGGGGGCAGAGAGTAGTTCTCATCAAACAGACCTAGAGGCAACAGGTCTTATCGCGTTTTATCAAAGACCAATCTTTATCAAGAAATCTTCATCAGATGGAAGGTGGACCAGATGAAGAAGAGGAAGAGCCAGGAAAGAGTTTCCTAATTCCCTACTTGAGAGCAGGATGCTGCCACCACTAAATCCCATGTCAAATGTTGTAATTGTACCCACCGCCATGACCTCCTCTGGCAGCTCGTTCCATATACGCACCACCTTCTGCGTGAAAAGACAGCCCCCCAGGTCCTTTTTAATTGTTCTGTCATTTCTTTGTGCCCCATTATAAATTCCCCATTTCAGACTTTAAGTGGCCTATATTTGTTATCACTAATAATTTTGTTTTTGCATATTTATAGAAGCTTGTATTGTCTGCTTTTATGTTATTTGCAAGTTTACTCCCATACTCTATTTTCCCTCTCTTAATATGCCTCTTGGTCCTCCTTTGCTGAATTCTAACATTCTAATTTGCTAGCTATGGTTGGACCATTTTTTGTTGGATTCTTCCACCCAAAAGGAATGAATAACAGTTCTAATGCATGCATTTGGTCCTTAAGTATAAGGTGCCCATTACCTATTCAGTATTATCAACAAGGTAAAAACAATGACTGCAGATGCTGAAAACCAAATACTGGATTAGTGGTGCTGGAAGAGCACAGCAGTTCAGGCAGCATCCAACGAGCAGCGAAATCGATGTTTCGGGCAAAAGCCCTTCATCAGGAATGAAGGGCTTTTGCCCAAAACGTCGATTTCGCTGCTCATTGGATGCTGCCTGAACTGCTGTGCTCTTCCAGCACCACTAATCCAGTATTCAGTATTATGTCTTTTAATGATGTTAAAAATCACACAACACCAGGCTATAGTCCAACAGGTTTAATTGGAAGCACACGAGCTTTCGGGGCGACGCTCCTTCATCAGGTGGTAGTGGGGGGCTCAATCCTAACACACAGAATTTATTGCAAAAATTTACAGTGTGATGTAACTGAAATTATACATTGAAAAATTGATTGTCTGTTAAGCCTTTCATCTGTTAGAATACCATGATAGTTTCACTTCTTGTGTTTTGTGTAAATCACAAAACCTTTTTTTAAAAAGTTGCATTCTCAGGTTAGCTGTTAACAATGGGTGCTAGCTAGACAATATGTTGAAGGTTTAGATTAGATTACATTACAGTGTGGAAAGTCCACACACAAGTCCACACCGACCCATCGAAGCGTAACCCACCCATACCCCTACATTTACCCCATACCTAACACTATGGGCAATTTAGCACGGCCAATTCACCTGACTTGCACATCTTTTGGACTGTGGGAGGAAACCGGAGCACCCGGAGGAAACCCACGCAGACACGGGGAGAACGTGTAAACTCCACACAGTCAGTCGCCTGAGGCAGGAACTGAACCTGGGTTTCTGGCACTGTGAGGCAGCAGTGCTAACCACTGTGCCACCATGCCACCCCCTGTGGTCTCTGTCTATGCCATGAAGTTTAAATTGATTCTAATTTAAAAAGTGAGGTAACGGAGTTTTACATGAATTCATACAGTTTTTGAGCTCAGAGTTCTACATGAATGCATGCAGTTTTTGCGCAAAGTACAATGTAACCCTGAAAGTGGGTCTTTGTCAGTCTGTGTGTGTGTGTCTGTTTGGGTTTGGGGGTTGTGAGTGTGAGAAAGTGTATGTGTGTGTGAATAGTGAGTGTAGAGTGTCTTAAGTCTGTGAGGGGGTACATGTGTGAGTGTGTGAGTGTGGGACTGTGTGTGTCTGTAAGGGTGTGTGTAAGGGTGGGCAGCATGTTTGCAATGCAGAATATCAACAGCATGGACTCAATTCCCACATTGGTTGAGGTTACCAGGAAGGATACTAGTTCTAAACTTCTCTCCTGCTTTGAAGGCATGGTGACCCTCAGGTTAAAACAATCACTTGTCAGTTGTCTCCAATCAGAGAGTAACCCTATGGTCTAGTAAGACTGTGGCAGCTTTACTGCTATGTAGATTAACTTCACCCATGATAAGTATAATACTGTTGTTGCATGCATCTCTTACTTCCTATTTAATGCCAAGTAACTTAACTACCTCTGCTTGGCTACCTATAGGTAACTGAGAGAAAGTGAGGACTGCAGAAGCTGGAGAAATAAGTGTCAAAATATGTGGTGCTGGAAAAAATAAGCAGGTCAGGCAGCATCCGAGGAGTAGGAGAGTCAATGTTTCAGGCGTGAGCCCTTCATCAGGAATGTGGGGGGAGGGGGCTGAGAGATTAATAGGAGGGTAACATTCAAGTCCTGGGCCTCCTCCACCACCAAATCCAAGCCACCCAATGACTGGAAGAAAAACACCTCATCTTCCAACCCCATGGCATCAACATCGATTCACCAATTTCCTTTTATCCCCTCCCCACACCTCATCCCAGATCCACCCTTCCAACTCGGTAATGCCCTCGTGAACTGTCCAACTGTCCATCTTCCTTTCCATCTATCTGCTCTACCCTCCCCTCCAACCTATCACTATCAACGCCCATCTGCATCTACCTTCCCCCATATCCATCTCCATACCCACCCTCCTATTTATCTCTCAGCCTCCATTTGCCCCACCCACATTTCTGATGAAGGGCTTATGCTCGAAGCATCGACTCTCCCCCTCCTCGGATGCTGCATGACTGGCTGTGCTTTTCCAGCGCCACACTTCTCGACTGCCTATAGGCAACACCTACAAATGATTTCCACTGGTTGTTCTTCATAGTTCTCGCCCAGACTGATTCTACATCAAGATTTTCTATTGCAATATCTTTTCTCATTGTTGCATTAGTTTCATCTTCACTAACAACACCAACTAAACCTTCTTTACCTTTTTGTGTTCTTTCCTACTGATTGAATTCTCTTGGATGTTCTGTTCCCATCCTTGGTCTCCCTGCTTTCATATTTGAAAATGCCATCATATGTTACCTGTTTGCAATATTTAAAACATAGAAGAGTACAGCACAGAACAGGCCCTTTGGCCCACGATGTTGTGCCTAGGTTTAATCCTAATGTAAAATATAGTAACTTAACCTACGCACTCCTCAACTCACTACTATCCATGTGCATGTCTAGCAGTCACTTAAATGTCCCCAATGACTCTGCTTCCTTCACACAGCTGACAATGCATTCCATGCATTCACAACTCTCTGTGAAAAGAACCTACCTCTGACGTCTCCTTTATACCTTCCTCCTAATATCTTCAAACTATGACCCCATCGTACCAGTCAATCCTGCCCTGGAGAAAAGTCTCTGGCCATTGACTCTATCTATTCCACTCATTATTTTGTACACCTCGATCAGGTCTTCTCTCTTCCTCCTTCTCTCCAGAGAGAAAAGTCCGAGCTTATTCAACCTTTCTTCATAAGGCAAGCCCTCCAGTCCAGGCAGCATCCTGGTAAACCCTCTTTGCACACTCTTCAAAGCCTCTGTATCTTTCCTATAGTAGGGCGACCAGAACTGGACACAATATTCCAAGTGTAGTCTCACCAGGGACTTGTAGAGCTGCAGCAAAACCTCGCGGCTCTTAAACTTGATCCCCCTGTTAATGAAAGCCAAAACACCATATGCTTTCTTAACAACCCCATCCACTTGGGTGCAACTTTGCGGGATCTATGAAATTGGACACCTCGATTCCTCTGTTCCTCCACACTGCCTAGAATCCTGCCTTGAATCCTATATTCAGCATTCGAGTTCGACCTTCCAAAATGCATCACTTTGCATTTATTCAGGTTGAACTCCATCTGCCATTTCTCAGCCCAGCTCTGCATCCTGTCTATGTTGCGCTGCAGCCTACAGTAGCCCTTTATACTATCGACGACACCTCCAACCTTTGTGTCATCTGCAAATTTACTAACCCACCCCTCAACCTCCTCATCCAAGTCATTTATAAAAATTACAAAGAGCAGAGGCCCAGGAACAGAGCCCTATGGGACCCCACTCAACACTGACCTCCAGGCAGAATACTTTCCATCTACAACCACTCTCTGCCTTCTGTCAGTCAACCAATTCTGAATCCAGATAGCCAAATCTCCCTTTATCCCATACTTCCTGACTTTATGAATGAGCCTATCACAGGGAACCTTATCAAATGCCTTGCTGAAGTCCATATACTGAAATTATACATTGAAAAAATTGATTGTTAAGTCTTTCTTCTGTTTGAATACCATGAAAGTTTCATGATTTGGAGATGCAGGTGTTGGACTGGGGTGTACAAAGTTAAAAATCACACAACACCAGGTTATAGTCCAACAGGTTTAATTGGAAGCACACTAGCTTTCAGAGCGACGCTTCTTCATCAGGTGGTAGTTGAGGGCTCAATCCTAACACAGAATTTATAGCAAAACTTTACAGTGTGATGTAACTGAAATTATACATTGAAAAATTGATTGTCTATTAAGCCTTTCATCTGTTAGAATGCTGTAATAGTTTCACTTCTTTCATGTGTAAATCACAAAACCTTTTTTTAAAAGTTGCATTCTCAGGTTAGCTGTTAACAATGGTGATAGCTAGACAATATGTTGAAGGTGTTGGCCCCCTGTTTTCTCTGTCTATGCCATGATGTTGAGATTGATTCTAATCTAAAAAGTGAGATAATGGAGTTTTACATAAATTCATGCAGTTTTTGAGCTCAGAGTTCTACGTGAATGCAAAGTACAATGTAACTATGCAAATTCAAATTCACCCCACAAAATATACGTGTGCATATGGGTCTTTGTCTGTCTGTGTGTGCGTGTCTGTCTGGGGTAGGAGTTGTGAGTATGAGAAAGTGTGTGTGTATGTGTGTGTGTGTGTGTGTTTTGAGTGTAGAGTGTCTTAAGTCTGTGAGGGGGTGCATGTGTGAGTGTGGGAGTGTGTGTGTTTATAAGGGTGTGTGTGGGTATCTGTGTGCACGTCTGTGTGTACCTGTGTCCGTGTGTATGTGAGAGTGTGTGTGTGTGTGTGTGTGTGTGTGTGTAGTGCAATATGACATGAACCCAAGGTCCCGGTTGAGGCCCTCCCTATAGGTACCAAACTTAGTTATCAGCCTCTGCTCGGACACTTTTCTCTGCTGCCTGTCCCGAAGTCCACCTTGGAGGATGGTCACCCGAAGGTCCGAGGCTGAATGTCCTGGACCACTGAAGTGTTCCCCAACTGGGAGGGAACCCTCCTGTCTGTTGATTGTTGTGCGGTGCCCATTCATCCATTGTTGTAGCCTTTGCTCGGTTTCCCCAATGTACCATGCCTCAGGGCATCCTAGACAACGTTGGCTGAGTCACATGAGTACCTGCCATGTACAAGATGGGAGGTGTTCCCACGCATAATAATGGTATCTATGTCCACAATCTGACATATTTTGCAGCGTCCACTGTGACAGGGTTGTATGGAGTTGTCCTGAGAGTCGGGCAGTTTGCTATGAACAATGATCTGTTTGAGGTTTGGCGGTTGTTTAAAGGCAAGTAGTGGAGGTGTGGGGAAGGTCTTGGTGAGGTGCTCATCCTCATTGATAATGTGTTGCAGGTCACGAAGAACATGGCATAATTTTTCAGCCCCTGGGAAGTACTGAACAACGAAGGGTACCCTGTCAGTTGCAGCACGTGTCTGTCTCCTGAGGAGGTCATTACGGTTCCTTGCTGTGGCACGTCGGAACTGGCGGTCAATGAGTTGAGTATCGTACCCTGTTCTTGTGAGGGCATCCCTGAGTATTTCCAGGTGTCCGTCACGTTCCTCCTCATCTGAGCAGATCCAGTGTATGCGTAGGGCTTGTCCATAGGGAATGGCTGTTTTAATATGTTTTAGGTGGAAGCTGGAGAAGTGTAGCATTGTGAGGTTATGTGTGGGTTTGCGGTAGAGTGTGGTGCTGAGGTGTCCATCCTTGCTGGAGTCGCATGTGTCCAAGAATGAGACAGATAGTCGAGAGTAGCCCGTGGTGAGTTTGATGGTGGGATGAAACTTGTTGATGTCACTGTGTAGTTTTATCAGTGACTCCTCGCCATGGGTCCAGAGGAAGAAAATGTCGTCAATGTACCTGGTGTATAATGTTGGTTGGAGATCCTGCATAGAGAAGAAGTCTTGTTCGAACCTGTGCATACAAATGTTGGCATATTGGGGTGCAAATTTGGTCCCCATGGCTGTTCCATGTGTCTGGATGAAGAACTGGTTGTCAAAGGTGAAGACGTTGTGATCGAGGATAAAGCGGATGAGTTGTAGGATGGTGTTTGGAGACTGGCAATTGTTGGTGTTGAATACTGAGGCTGTTGCCGCGATGCCATCATTGTGGGGGATGCTGGTGTAGAGTGCAGAAACGTCCATTGTGACAAGGAATGTTCCCGGTTCAACTGGTCTGTGGGTGCTGAGTTTCCATAAGAAATCCGTAGTGTCGCGACAGAAGCTGGAGATGCCCTGTACAATAGGTTTCAAGATGCCTTCTACATAGCCAGAGAGATTCTCATGTAGGGTCCCATTGCCCGACACAATGGGACATCCCGGTGTGTTGGCTTTGTGTACTTTTGGAAAGCAGTAGAAGTCGCCGACATGAATTTATGTAAAACTCTGTTATCTCACTTTTTAGATTAGAATCAATCTAAACATCATGGCATAGACAGAGAACACAGGAGGCCAACACCTTCAACATATTAAGGTAAAAACAATGACTGCAGATGCTGAAAACCAAATACTGGTCCCCTACGACCCACCCTCCCATTCTGGCACTTTCCCCTGCCACCGCAGGAACTGTAAAACCTGTGCCCACACCTCCTCCCTCACCTCTATCCAAGGCCCTAAAGGAGCCTTCCACATCCATCAAAGTTTCACCTGCACATCCACCAATATCATTTATTGTATCCGTTGCTCCCGATGTGGTCTCCTCTACATTGGGGAGACTGGGCGCCTCCTAGCAGAGCGCTTTAGGGAACATCTCCGAGACACCCGCACCAATCAACCAAACCGCCCCGTGGCCCAACATTTCAACTCCCCCTCCCACTCTGCCGAGGACATGGAGGTCCTGGGCCTCCTTCACCGCTGCTCCCTCACCACCAGACGCCTGGAGGAAGAACGCCTCATCTTCCGCCTCGGAACACTTCAACCCCAGGGCATCAATGTGGACTTCAACAGCTTCCTCATTTCCCCTTCCCCCACCTCATCCTAGTTTCAAACTTCCAGCTCAGTTACTGTCTCCTTGACTTGTCCGACCTGCCTATCTTCTTTTCCACCTATCCACTCCACCCTCTCCTCCTTGACCTATCACCTTTATCTCCTCCTCCACTCACCCATTGTACTCTATGCTACTCTCTCCCCACCCCCACCCTCCTCTAGCTTATCTCTCCATGCTTCAGGCTCACTGCCTTTATTCCTGATGAAGGGCTTTTGCCCGAAACGTTGATTTCGCTGCTCGTTGGATGCTGCCTGAACTGCTGTGCTCTTCCAGCACCACTAATCCACCTTCAACATATTGTCTAGCTATCACCATTGTTAACAGCGAACCCGAGAATGCAACTTTTTTTAAAAAAGGTTTTGTGTTTTACACATCAAAGAAGTGAAACTATCACTGTATTCTAACAGATGAAAGGCTTAACAGACAATCAATTTTGTCAATGTATAATTTCAGTTACATCACACTGTAAATTTTTGCTATAAATTCTGTGTTAGGATTGAGCCCTCAACTACCACCTGATGAAGAAGCGTCGCTCTGAAAGCTAGTGTGCTTCCAATTAAACCTGTTGGACTATAACCTGGTGTTGTGTGATTTTTAACTATGAAAGTTTCACTTCTTTAATGTGTAAATCACAAAACCTTTTTTTAAAAGTTGCATTCTCAGGTTAGCTGTTAACAATGGGTGATAGCTAGACAATATGTTGAAGGTGTTGGCCCCCTGTGTTCTCTGTCTATGCCATGATGTTGAGATTGATTCTAATCTAAAAAGTGAGATAACGGAGTTTTACATGAATTCATGCAGTTTTTGAGCTCAGAGTTTTACATGAATGTAAGCAGTTTTTGAGCAAAGTACAATGTAACCCTGAAAGCACAAATTCACCCCACAAAAGATATGTGTGCATGTGGGTCTTGGTCTGTGTGTGTGTGTCTGTCTGTCTGGTTTGGGGGTTGTGAGTGTGAGAAAGTGTATGGGTGTGTGTGTAGTGAGTGTAGAGTATCTTAGGTCTGTGAGGGGGTGCATGTGTGAGTGTGGGAGTGTGTGTGTCTGTACAGGTGTGTGTGAGTGTCTGTGTGCACGTCTGTGTATATGTGTGCCCATGTGTATGTGTGTATCGGAGTGTCTGTGCGTGTGTGAGAGTGTGTGTGTATAGAAGTGTCTGTGTGTATATATAGTGCAACGGTGGTCACCTGTAATGTGACGTGAACCCAAGGTCCCGATTGAGGCCCTCCCTATGGGTACCGAACTTAGCTATCAGCCTCTGCTTGGCCACTTTTCGCTGCTGTCTGTCCCGAAGTCCACCTTGGAGGCTGGTCACCCGAAGGTCCGAGGTCGAATGTCCTGGACCACTGAAGTGTTCCCCAACTGGGAGGGAACACTCCTGTTTGTTGATTGGTTGAATGGGCACCGCACAACATTCTGTCGCGACACTATGGATTTCTTACAGAAACCCACGGACCAGTCGAACCGGGAACATTCCTCGTCACAATGGACATTTCCGCACTCTACACCAACATCCCCCACAATGATGGCATCGCGGCAACAGCCTCAGTATTCAACACCAACAACTGCCAATCTCCAAACACCATCCTACAACTCATCCGCTTTATCCTCGATCACAACGCCTTCACCTTTGACAACCAGTTCTTCATCCAGACACATGGAACAGCCATGGGGACCAAATTTGCACCCCAATATGCCAACATTTGTATGCACAGGTTCGAACAAGACTTGCAGGATCTCCAACCAACATTATACACCAGGTACATTGACGACATTTTCTTCCTCTGGACCCATGGCGAGGACTCACTGATACAACTACACAGTGACGTGAACAAGTTTCACCCCACTGTCAAACTCACCATGGACTACTCTCGACTATCTGTCTCATTCTTGGACACATGCATCTCCATCAAGGATAGACACCTCAGCACAACACTCTACCGCAAACCCACGGACAATGTCACAATGCTGCACTTCTCCAGCTTCCACCCAAAACGTATTCAAACAGCCATTCCCTATGGACAAGCCCTATGCGTACATCGGATGTGCTCAGATGAGGAGGAACGTGACGGACACCTGGAAGTACTCAGGGATGCCCTCACAAGAACGGGGCACGATGTGCAACTCATCAACCGCCAGTTCCGACATGCCGCAGCAAGGAACCGTAATGACCTCCTCAGGAAACAGACACGTGCTGCAACCAACAGGGTAACCTTTGTTGTTCGGTACTTCCCAGGAGCTGAAAAATTACGCCATGTTCTTCGTGACTTGCAACACATTATCAGTGAGGATGAGCACCTCACCAAGACCTTCCCCACACCTCCACTACTTGCCTTTAAACAACCACCAAACCTCAAACAGATCATTGTTCGTAGCAAGCTGCCCAGCTCTCAGGACAACACCATACAACCCTGTCACGGTAGGCGCTGCAAGATGTGTCAGAGTCTGGACACAGATACCATTATGCGTGGGGACACCTCCCACCTTGTGCATGGCTGGTACTCATGTGACTTAGCCAACATTGTCTAACTTATATGTTGCAGGCAAGGATGCCCTGAGGCATGGTACATTGGGGAAACTGTGGTGTCCATTCATCCGTTATCGTAGCTACGATAAAGGATGAATGGACACCACACAACAATCACAGTTGGGGAACACTTCAGTGGCCCAGGACATTCAACCTCGGACCTTCGGGTGACCATCCTCCAAGGTGGACTTCGGGACAGGCAGCAGTGAAAAGTGGCTGAGCAGAGGCTGATTGCTAAGTTCGGTACCCATAGGGAGGTCCTCAACCGGGACCTTGGGTTCATGTCACATTACAGGTGATCACCATTGCACTATACACACACACAGATACTCCTATACACACACACTCTCACACAGGCACAGGCACCTCTATACACACATACACACGGACACACATACACACAGACGCGCACACAGACACCCACACACACCCTTACAGACACACGCACTCCCACACTCACACATGTACCCCCTCACAGGCTTACACTCACTACACACACACACCCATACACTTTCTCACACTCACAACCCCCAACCCAGACTGATAGACACACACAGATAGACAAAGACCCACATGCCCACATATATTTTGTGGGGTGAATTTGTACTTGCAGAATTACATTGTACTTTGCTCAAAAACTGCATGAATTCACGTAAAACTCCATTATCTCACTTTTTAGATTAGAATCAATCTAAACATCATGGCTAGACAGAGAACACAGGGGTTAACACCTTCAACATATTGTCTAGCTATCGCCCATTGTTAACAGCTAACCTGAGAATGCAACTTTTAAAAAAAGGTTTTGTGATTTACACATGAAAGAAGTGAAACTTTCATGGTATTCAAACAGATGAAAGACTTAACAATCAATTTTTCAATGTATAATTTCAGTTACATCATACTGTAAATGTTTGCTATAAATTCTGTGTTAGGATCGAGCCCTCCCCTATCACCTGATGAAGGAGCGTCGCTCCGAAAGCTAGTGTGCTTCCAATTAACTATAACCTGGTTTTGCGTGATTTTTATCTTCATAATCTTATATAACCTCCTGGAATCTACTGCAGAATTTTCCAGAACAGGAGCGATTCATCTTTTTTTTTGTTTTTAATATCCGAAAGTGCTCTTACCCACAATTGGACTTTATTTTCTCTCCATAACCAAACCGTCCATGGTAATCTTTTAATCCATTTACCACCACCAGTAAATCACCCATGTCTTCCAATTGAATAATTTATATGCAAAGCCTGTTAAAGATCAATCAAACCATCAAAGGTGAGAGAGAGGTACAGAGAGGGGAAGGGGCTAAATCAAAATGGAGTTAGAAGGAGGTGATTCACTTTTTGACCTACCTCACCAGCTTTAAAACACCTGATTTCATATCTGTTACATCAGTGAGGCTGGCCATCCATTTAGCCTCATCCTGGTTTTAATGAGCCAACTCTGTACTGAACTGTGTTCTGTGGAACAGTGCGAGACATCTGGTCTCTCATCTGTGTAATGGCTCACCTGTTCTTAAGGGTAATAAAATAAACACTGTGTCTGACTAGCCACTTGGCAGTTTTGCACTCTGTCAAGTTATCAAATTGTCAAATCATCTGGAACGATCTTTGGAAATCTTTCCCTTTGCACTAAGTTGCAGAAGTCTTCATAGTTCATTATGATTCCACTTGCTAGTTACATGTGCCTTGCATCTTCAAGCTTACTTACTAAATATTTATAGCTTGTTTTTCCTCAGCTTCATAACATTTTTTACATACACACTTCAGAGATTAAGTCAAAAACACTAAGCAGAGAACACCTTATAAAATTCAAGTCCATGTTATGACTAAAATTTACTCAAATTGATGGGCATTCCCAGTTGCTTTTATATCCTAAATTCTGTGGAGTCCTTCAGTAATGAACACCAAAAATAGTTCAAGATGTATTCAATTCCTTTGATATGCTTACATTGAATAGGCTGCCATATAATGCTTCCAAACAATATGCAAGTACCATTTGTATCAATCTACTCTGTTGCGTGCAAGTTGATTCTGATTGAATGAAAGCAAAAAGTAAAGAACTGGTTTTGCAAATAATATATGGTAAGCATCTTTCATAATTTCCCATGTTCTTTTAAGGAATGGGGATCTTTTTTAATCCAAGGCTGCATTTCTTTAAAGAATGAATTAACACTGTAAGATTTATTGCAAATAAAAGCTTGCTTCGAAAAATTGATCAAATAGCCAAGCTGCCTGATAAACAATTAAAAAAATCAGCTAGAAATTAAATACAGGGTGAGTATGTGCTTAGGTGTGATTCTGTAGTCAAGTTTGGGTTTAGTTTAGAACAAGCTAGCTAGAGGGAACATTCCTTTCAACCAGGATTCAGATACAATTATTTCATGTTGGCTAAAATGATTTTGAAAGTCCAGTTAACTGAAAGTCTTTCCTAACAGTGAGTTGGACTTGTAGGATAGCCAAGTTGAGAAGAGAGGTATTAGATACAAAACTCTAGAGATGAATGACATTAGAACTAAGATAGTTGCAACCCACTAAGATGCTTGAGACGTGAGAAATTGTATTGAGGTAGGAGGCAAACCTGTTGAATGGACTGGTGGAAATGTCAAGGGACAATCTTAGTGGAATGCCCAAGAAATCTCAATCCTTATATGAGTCTTTTAAACTATGCAGGAAGTGGTTATTCTTCCAATTTATAGTAAGTATCTAATGTTTTTTGGGCATTTCAGTCAAATGGATGTGGAAGAAAATATGAATTTAAATGTTTGGTTAATGTGTAAGTAATTGTTTATTTGCTTTAGTACTCTAGTGTAATCAAATAGTTAAGATATATAGTTATTAATATTCATGTTCTTTGAATATTTATGTAGTAAATTTATTTTTGATTGAACTGCGAATCTACTAGCTTCAATCTTTTAGTTAAAGCATGCATTTTTGGATTTTCAAACAAAAATAATTAAAAATATTATGAGTCTCTACCAAAAAGTGGTAAGTTGGCCAATCTTTTTTGTCCAACTAATCATTCAACCATATAGATAAAATTATCAATTTGTCTTCCTTTGTAAAAATTGAAATAAGATTTGAGTTTTTGAAACAATGATCCACATGTACGTGACCTCACTCATCAGACTTGCTATTAAGGGATGTTATTCTGCTAGTTCCAAAGTACAGCAAATCTTCTCTCCATTGATGATCTGAATTTGAATTGTTCCCTGTCTTGTAAATCTGTATTATTCTTGTTTCACTCTTCTCTCCAGTTGTGTTAATCTTTATTTCTGCCTATATTAATCCCAGTTTCTTCAGATGAAGATCTTGTTCTCTCTGCTGTAACTGTTACTCCTTTTTTTGAAATATTGTCATTTTCTCAACTTTACTAAGCATGCCATTGCAATTTCTACCATTTTTATTTTAGATGCATTTTCTTCATATTTAATTAAATTCTAATGATACTAAGTTATTGTGTCACAAATATAAAATTTTACCTCAGATAGCTATTGCCAGTTAATACAAATTTTGGACATTCTCATTGGGTATCCCTATAAGTGGTCTGAGAATCTTATTTACAATAATGTACCCAACAGCCCAATAGAACTTGTAATCTGAACTGGATATTGTGCCTAATGTGTACTTTTTCAATCTTTCAGACTAAAAACAAGTCAGTGAGCAAGGCCAGATACAAATAACAAAGCTACTCTACATAGACAAACAAATGTACAGAAAAACAGTTTTAATCAATTCTCATCTTAAGGCAACTAACCTTACCTCTCTCCTCAAGTAAAAAAAATTGAATAAACTTATATATCAGACTTGTCAGCTGAATCTTCCCTTAATGAGTCACAAACAGGCCCGTTTTCTGTTTCACCTGCCTTCTTGTTGATGAGTACATGTCTCAAGAATCCATTTCCTCATATTTTCAAAATGAATATGAACCTCTGAACTTAATTGAGTTTGGATGAATCCGAAGTGCCCCATTTTCTAAGTTGAAGAAGACGTTAATGAAGATATTTCACTCAGTGGACTGTTTAGCTTTATTTCAATGCTTGGTCATTCACAAAGAAGCTCTTTGCAGCAGCAACAGCAACACATGGATGTAAACAATATTTTAAATGATTTAGAACAACTGATTTCAGATGGAAACCTCAAATGTAATTCTTCCACAATCTGACCAGAAATGGAAAAATGTAAATTTTTAAATGATTTTTCTTTTGCTGACAGATGTTCCTTTTCCTGAATGAATATTGCTCGGATGCCAGTCTATTGGTGTGGGGTAGCTTTCCAATGCTGCATCCAAATGGTCATTATTTATCTGTAATCCATAATATTAAACTGCATGGTAATTACAACAAGGAAGCACACTATTTAAATACTTATTTCATGTTAATTATCCTCCAAGTGAGCTGTAGTCTCAATTCAACATCACTCTTTCAAAATTTTAAATTTATTTTCCTTTCCTTAAAATAACCATCCAGGCTGTTCTTAAATATTAACTCAATCTCAGCTTCAAATGCTCGCACTTGAGATGCATTTGGCAACTGCACAACCCTCTGTCTTCTTACCCTAAATTGTGTGTACTTAAACTTATACTTTTGTCCTCTTGTTCTATGCTCTGAAACCACCTGAAATTAGGTTATCTACTTTTCCCATTCATCATAATTGTGAACACATTTATCAAGTCACTCCTTCATTTGTTTTGTTTTACACACCAGCCCTCACCAACTTGTCAATTTTTTTTTTCGCAGGTATATGTTTCTTCAAAACAGGTGGCATCCTATTAAATCTGCATTGTACACTCTCTGCTACCTTAATATCCAAGCTATTAATGCAAACAAATATAGCATGACAAAAACTTCTACATGAATACTCTATTACTTCATAAAACAATGCCATAAAATTCAATATGATTTATGGAATAAATGACAGTAATTACAATTGAAGGAGGACAGCAGGATCACAACTGTGTTCAATCCATTCCTCAGCAACTGTCTGTGCATTCTTACTGTCTTGACAATACCAGGAACAGAAACCATAAACAATGTTTTCTTTCTTAGCAATGAAACCTTGCTGAAACTCATTGTGGACTATATGACTGGCAAAATCCACATCAGCTTATGAATACATGAGTTAGGAGCAGGCATAAACCAATTTGCCACCTGAGCCTGCACTGCCATTTAATAAGATCATTGTTGATCTGAATGTAATTTAAATTCTGCATTTTTCCACCTAACCCTGATCATCATCATCATAGGATCTGGAATGGAACAATCATTTATTTTCCAGAGGGGTTAAAATAAACTGTGGACCAAATCATTTCCATTTATCTGAATATTCTGCAAGATAAGGAAGACAATTATTACTTTGAAATTTTGAACCTATGGTATTTGTATATTTTTTGCAAACCAGATCTTTTGTTATATTTTAACAATTTATTAATTAATTTCATCATCATCTGAAAATATACTTAATATAGAAATCATTTTTGTCTTAAAATGTTTGCACACCAATTCCATGTGCAGCTTAGAAAACTTATTAAGCAGCAATAATCTTCAAAGGGATGTTGATTGAGGAGGGCAACCAACCGCTCCTTGTCTTTCAATGCTCCAGCGGGTTTGAATTCCAAATATTCAATTGAAGCAATGGTCTTAACTAATTATATTCTAAGGGTCAAATACAGTCTTGCAGGTTCAAGTCCTACCTGCTCCGGAGGTCTGTCATATCATCTGTGAAACAGGTTGGTTAAAAGTAAATACCCAGTCTCGAACTTAATCATGGTCAGCTAGGCAGTCAACACCATTAAATACAAATAGCGCCATCCCATGTTGCAAAAACATAACTCGCCAAAACTAAATTAAACACTCCTTTTCCTGGGTGTAAACCTAATGTTGAACTTATTTTATAATGAATTAGCAGTATGATTTTTACTTGATAGCATGTATAACTACTGAGCAACTTGCAACAATGGAAAAGGTCCAAACTGGATATAGATTTCATCATGATGATATTGGGTTTATCCATGCAAAGTAAATGAATGGTTTCTTACACCAGGAAGAGGCAGAAACAGGCGACAAACAAAGGTAAAGTGAAAGACTTGTATTTCTATAGCAACCTTTCATGCTCTCAGGAAGTACCAAATACTTACAGCCATGGAAGTGCTTTCAATGTGTATTTTCTATTTTAATTTAGAAAAGTGCTCACCATTTTGCCCATAACAAGATCTCATGAACAATAAAAGACGAGTGACCAGATAATGGGTCTTTAATCAATGTTGATAGAGAGTTAAATACTGGCCCAGACATGGGAGAACCTCCCTGCTATTCTTCAAATACTGACCCTGGGGATTATGTATGCCCATCTGAGATGGTCTAAATTTAACACTTCATCAGGAAACAACACCTCTGAAAGTATAGCACTCTCAGTAAAGTAGAAACTCATTAAAATTCTTGTCATTATTAAAAATACAAAAATCAGTTCTTAGCATATACTACAAACTGAGAGGACACAGGGTCATATGATTCAAATATTGAATTCCTGTTATCAGCTGAGCTGCAAGTAGTTCCTCCTAAAAAATAATAAATAGTGTGTATGCTAATTTAGAGTGTCTTTGGGTCTGGCTTGGCAGCTGATAATGATACTGCATATTGAGATGTCTTGTAACTGCCAGATACAGCTAAAGGATACCAGAAAAACAGTTCTGCTGTCAAAATATGTACTGAAAATATAGATTGAATCCAGACACTTTGTTTTATTCAGTTAATAACTGAGGCTTTCAAATTTCATTTTTTTCTGAAGAAAAACTATTTTATTTTGTTTCTATGTTTGAACACATTTCACACTGGAATTGGCCCTCTTTCTGCAAGTACTCAGGGATCTTAGTTAAACATTTCAAACAACCTGACTTCCAACTTTATCTATTCCATAAGGATTTTCTCTTCTGATTAGAACTGTCTTCTCATTACCGTGTACTTCTTTACAAAGAGTAAAAGTCCACCTGGAAGACAATGGAATCAAATTTCCTGTTGCTTCTTGGAAGTGCTGCAGCAACAGAGCTGAACTAAAGGATTGGGAAAGGAGAAATTAAATAATCTCTGGAATAATATATTTAAGTGGACTACAGGTGAACCATAAACTAAACCATTATAAATCCATTGAAACATGAACACAATTAGGAAAGAATTCCTGGTAGAAATAGTTCCTAAAACAATTTTTGTAATGATGATCAATACTGTAGAATCTATAGCATTTCTTTTTGCATGTATTTGATACTTTTGTTTATACTTCTGTTTGCCATTTTGTTGTGCTAATGTATAGGAAAAATTACAATTTTCCCTTTGTTTGCATTATCTGTCATATCAAACATTGCAAGGCTATAATGAACAGGCAGTTCACTTATACTGTTTGAACAATTTGGCTCAACACTAACCTCAGAAGAGCACCCTCTGTTGAACCGTTGCAACTATCACACTCTACCACTTACAACTTCCTACATTAAGGCTGAATTACTTGTAACTTTAGATTGCTGCAATAAAAATGTAAGAGATAGGAACAGCAGTAGACCATCCAGCCTTTTGAACTCTTTCCACTAGTTAGTAGAATGATGGCTGATTTCTATCATAATTCTGGAAGATGGAGTTATCTCCATATCCTTAATTTGTTTAGTACCCAAAACCTTTGTAACTCTGTCTTGAACTATCCAATGACTGAACTTCCACAGCTCCTGGTGGTAGACAATTTTAAAGATTCAGAATCATTTCAGTGAAAAGATTTCTCTTTAAATCAAAATGATTGACATTCTATTCTGAGGCTGTGACATAGTTCTGGATTCCTGAACTAAGGGTAACATCATCCCATTATCTGCCCTCTCACCTCTCATTTTTCTAAATTCTGGTAAATATTTTTCACTGATTTGATTGATTTGATTTGTTTAGATTGGTGAGAGGGATCAGTTGAAAGTCACAGTTATTGGTGTAACTATTGAGATAGAAATCATAAATAATAATGACTTTCAATTACCCCATCTCACCAGATAGTAGGGACATTCAAGTATTCCCCCACACTTGCCAACAACTCAATAGTTAGTCTGATTACCATTGTTGTTGTGAACTCTTAAAACTTAAATGTTATTTTTAATTAATGTTGTATTCAAGTGATTTCTAATGTTCACATTTTGGTGTCAAGGCCAGTTACCACATTCTGGAGTGTATATGTTGCTGTTAATTTTACCTTGACAAGAAGTGCTGATTGCTTTGCTGTTCTTAATCCAGGGAAATCCAGGGCAAGGAGTTGGTTCAAAGCATGAGATGTTTTCGTACTAACTTGACAGAGTTTAAATTGTTTATCATTTGAATAAGTATTTTGGTTTTGTGCTAAAAACAGAACAAGACTCTCAGCATTCATTATTTTTAAAGTGTCAACTGATGGTGATTGTACATATACAGTTACTTGCGGAAATGAAGTTGCTGAGCGAGTTACACTGTTGTTCCAGAAGCTTTGTATTAACAGTATCTGACCAAGATTGAAACTCATGGAATAATGTGTCCTTATGTGATAGATATACACTTTACTCACCAGAAAAAATTAAAGCTTGTTTAATCCATTGTAAGTACTTTTTAACAGTAAGTCTCAATTATTGACAATCTCTGATTTCAAAAATGAATTTTTACAAGAGTTTCTATTTTTCTATTATTGTTGGAAAGTTTAAACATGTAAGTTTTTAAAAACTTGTAATTTACTCTTTTATCTCTGCATTGCCCAACTTTCATCGCCTCACTTTATTTTGCTATCTTTAACTGGTTTTGCATTAACTTACCATGCCTAATTGACATTTCTTGGCTCAGACACTGTGCTGCTCAGTACCAATCCTTTAATGTGATTATTTAAGGAGATGCACAGGTTCCTGTTCTTACAGGCCATAGATGCCTTAATCAAGAGTAAAATTATGTTTTTGATCACAGCATGTTCCAATGTAACATTCCACTGAAGGCCTAAGAGAACATATAAGTTAATAAATGAATTCACTGCTGACCACAAAATCTGTCCATTATTAAAAATCACACCATACCAATTTATAGTCCAACAGGTTTAATTCGAAGCACTAGCTTTCGGAGCGCTGCTCCTTCATCAAGTGGTTGGTTGTATGCTTCCAATTAAACCTGTTGGACCATAACCTGGTGTTGTGTGATCTTTAACTTTGTCCACCCCAGTCCAACACCGGCATCTCCAAATCGTGTCTGTCCATCATATTCTTTAAATTTAATGTTGATTTATTAGAACACTATAGATTGGCACCAGCATCTGATAAAATGCTAGCTAACAATTTTATACCATTGATCAACAAATCTATCAATTAAATTTCATTACAAATTACAGTTTCATAAAAGTCCATCTTTCATTGTTAATTGGAAAGCTGATCATTTATGCATGTAAAAATTGAATTTTTAAAGTCATAGAGCAATAGAGATATACAGCACGGAAACAGAACCTTCAGTCTAACTCGTCCATACCGACCAGATATCCCAACCAAATCTAGTCTCACCTGCCAGCACCCAGCCCATATCTCTCCAAAACCTTTCTTTTCATATATCTATTCAGATGCCTTTTAAATGTTGCAATTGTACCAGCCTCCACCACTTCCTCTGGAAGCCCATTCCACACACGCACCACCCTCTGCATGAAAAAGTTGCCCCTTATGTCCCTTTTATATCTTTCCCCTCTCACCTTAAACCTATGCCCTTTAGTTCTGGATTCCGCCACCCCCGGGACAACGCCTTACCCTATCCGTGCCCCTCATGATTTTATAAACTTCTATAAGGTTACCCCTCAGCGTCCGATGCTCCAGGGAAAACAGCCCCAGCCTATTCAACCTCTCCCTATCGCTCAAATCCTCCAATCCTGGCAACATCCTTGTCGATCTTTTCTGAACCCTTTCAAGTTTCACAGCATCCTTCCAGTAGGAAGGAGGCCAGAATTGCATGCAGTATTCCCAAAGTGGCCTAACCAATGTCCTGTACAGTCGCAACATGACCTCCCAACTCCTGTACTCTATACTCTGACCAACAAAGGAAAGCATACCTTCCTATCTACCTGTGATTCTATTTTCAAGGAGCTATGAACCTGCACTCCAAGGTCTCTTTGTTCAGCAACATTCCCTAAGACTTTCCCATTAAGTGTATAAGTCTTGCTAAGATTTGCTTTCCCAAAATGCAGCACCTCGTATTTATCTGAATTAAACCCCATCTGCCACTCCTCAGCCCATTGGCTCATCTGATCAAGATCCCATTGTAATCCGAGGTAATCTTTTCAGCTGTCCACTGCACCTGCAGTTTTGGTGTCATCTGCAAACTTACTAACTATACCTCTTAAACTCACATCTAAATTATTTGTTTTAAAAAAGTACACAAGCATATTAAGAATTGTTTGTGATGAATTTTGTCTATTTTCACGTAGTAGATTTGACTACTAGATCGCTGAGGCAATTGCTTCATTTTGTCCAAATTTGCAAACTTTTAGGAAATTATTTATTTACATTACAAATTTATAACTATGTTTACAATGTATTAGCATAGTTTCAATTACGTAGCCAGACTGATGTGAACATTATACAATTTTTAAAAAAATCAGGCCAGTTATCAGGTGACAATTTCATCACACCAGTCAAGATGGCAGCACAGTAGGACGCTCCAAATGGAGCTCCTCTGCTCCTTCCTTATTCTTTTCTGTCTCGTTCCCTTTTGTCGCTCACCAGGTCTCAGCCTGGTCTCCTGTGGCTCATGGCACGTCTTGGGCTGATCTCTCAGTGGCTCTCAGCCAGGTCTTTCGGTGGAATGTCGGCTGGTCTCTATTGGTGGCACATGGCAGTGTCTGGGTTCAGCGTGCATTTAGATCTTGCCCAGGCATGTTCCTGAGATACTGGGGAAGATCGGTGATACTGGTCATTGCAAGGATGGCAGCAGGAAACTGATGATTTGCACATTTATCCTGATAATGCTGTGTAGCATGTGGAAATCCCCTGTGACACGACAGCTGAATAATTTTAATTATGCACTTATTTAATCCTGAATTGAAACTTTAACTGTGGGTCGAATTTTATGACCCACATCTTCCAATCTGGGGCAGAATCCCCGCTTCTGAACCAGATCAAATAAAAAGTTAACAACTCACCTTTGCCACTTTTTGGGTCCAATGTCCAATATGGATTGATCCGAATTCAGACAGTGCAGAAAATCATGGAGAGAGCAACTTGGAGAATCTTTCTAGAAGACACTTTTACAGTGTTCACTGCCACACTCCAGAAAGAAAGCATAATCTAAAGGACCTAACGTGTCTTTGAAATGTTGGGAGGGAAGGTAGATGTGAAAGGAAAATGGGTGAGTGGGTAGGGTGACCAGTGGCTGGATGCAGATATATGGTGCCCAGTAAATAAGAGGCTGTGGTGGGTTGGTGGGAAGTCAGTTGATGAGGTTGGGGAATGTCTGGAATGGCTCTAGACCTCATTGAGTAGATAGGGTGTCAAGGCAGTGTTGATTGAAGTCAGTGTGAATGATTGGAAGGTCTAATGGTGAAATGGGATGTCAGTTTTAGAGTTAACCAGGAGTTGGAGCAGGTGGTTTTCTAATCTTCCCTGGGTAACTGAAGATCTTGACCCCTTGAGAGGGCATCTCCATTCAGTGATGGGTCAAAAGAATCAATAGGAATGCAGTCCATATAAAGCATGGTTACAAGATTAATAAAATAAGGCAGTCTGGCTCAGGTTTGTCCAGCAACACAAAGCTTAAAGCTTCTGTGTTTCATGGTGAAATTGAGCAATTACAATTAAAAATTAAGCAATTTTTGTATGTTTCTTTAAGAGATAGTGCAGCCTTAATTACAAGGAAAGACCAAACAAATGTGATAAGGTGACATGATTGACAGCAAATTAATCCAATGATATTCCCTGGGAAATGATTTTGTCTTATGCAAATCATCATCTCATACTTGCAGTTCAAGATTAGTTTGAGTGGTCAGTTATTGTCTTATGATTCATTTTATGAAGACTCCATTGTCTGCTTTATCTTCTAGTTCAGCTAACTGAGCAAAGCAGAAATGCAGGTTCACAGTGTCAAATCATAACTTGAAGCCATTTTGTTGTGTTATTTTAAATTGATAAGCCATTTTGATGTTAATAAAAGCCTACATATATTTATTGCTCCTGACAACAGTGAAATTCAAATTTTAAATCCTCATAACCACCAGGTGTGTTGAACCCTTAGATTTTTTTGAAAAGCTCCAAATACAGAGTAATTACCCTTTGTAAGTTCAAACTTGCTGAGCAATTCCCATGCAGTCATTGCATTGGGATCTCAGAATGGACCTAACACAGATTTGTCAGAGTACGTTCTATCTCCAGATATCCAGAGATTGATAGATCTGGACTAGTACATCCCATTAAAGAGTGAGGTATAGCATTTTGGAAGGTCAGATTCAAGGGAAAAGTGTATAGTAAATGGCAGGACCCTTTGGAGCATTGATAAACAGAGGAATCTTGGGGTCCAAGTCCATAGCTCTCTGAAAGTGGCAACACGTGTGGATAAGGTAAAAAAGGCAAATCACGTGCTTGCCTTCACCGTTTGGGTCATTCAGTGTAAAAGTTGGCAAGTTATGTTGCAGCTGCATAAGACTTTGTATAGGCCACTTTTGGAGTATTGTGTGTAATTATAAGACCATAAGACCATAAGACATAGGAGTGGAAGTAAGGCCATTCGGCCCATCGAGTCCACTCCGCCATTCAATCATGGCTGATGCGCATTTCAGCTCCACTTACCAGCGTTCTCCCCGTAGCCCTTAATTCCTCTAGACAACAAGAATCTATCAATCTCGGCCTTGAAGACATTTAGCGTCCCGGCTTCCACTGCACTCCGTGGCAATAAATTCCACAGGCCCACCACTCTCTGGCTGATGAAATGTCTCCGCATTTCTGTTCTGAAATGACCCCCTCTAATTCTAAGGCTGTGTCCACGGGTCCTAGTCTCCTCGTCTAACGGAAACAATTTCCTAGCATCCACCTTTTCCAAGCCATGTATTATTTTGTACGTCTCTATTAAGTCTCCCCTTAATCTTCTAAACTCCAACGAATACAATCCCAGTATCCTCAGCCGTTCCTCATATGCTAGACCTGTCATTCCAGGGATCATCCGTGTGAATCTCCGCTGGACACGTTCCAGTGCCAGTATGTCCTTCCTGAGGTGTGGGGACCAAAACTGGACACAGTACTCCAAATGGGGCCTAACCAGAGCTTTATAAAGTCTTAGTAGTACATCTCTGCTTTTATATTCCAACCCTCTTGAGATAAGAGACAACATTGCATTCGCTTTCTTAATCACAGACTCAACCTGCATGTTTACCTTTAGAGAATCCTCGACTAGCACTCCCAGATCCCTTTGTGCTTTGGCTTTATTAATTTTCTCACCATTTAGAGAATAGTCCATGCTTTTATTCTTTTTGCCAAAGTGCAAGACCTCGCACTTGCTCACGTTAAATTCCATCAGCCATTTCCTGGACCACTCTCCCAACCTGTCTAGATCCTTCTGTAGCCTCCCCACTTCCTCAGTACTACCTGCCTGTCCACCTAACTTCGTATCATCGGCAAACTTTGCTAGAATGCCCCCGGTTCCCTCATCCAAATTATTAATATATAATGCGAACAGCTGTGGCCCCAGCACCGAACCCTGCGGGACACCGCTCGTCATCGGCTGCCATTCTGAAAAAGAACCTTTTATCCCAACTCTCTGCCTTCTGTTAGACAGCCAATCCTCAATCCATCCCAGCAGCTCACCTCGAACACCGTGGGCCCTCACCTTGCTCAGCAGCCTCCCGTGTGGCACCTTATCAAAGGCCTTTTGAAAGTCTAGATAGACCACATCCACTGGGTTTCCCTGGTCTAACCTACTTGTTACCTCTTCAAAAAATTCCAACAGGTTTGTCAGGCATGACCTCCCTTTACTAAATCCATGTTGACTTGTTCTAATCAGACTCTGCTCTTCCAAGAATTTAGAAACCTCATCCTTAATGATGGATTCTAGAATTTTACCAACAACCGAGGTTAAGCTGATTGGCCTATAATTTTCCATCTTTTGCCTTGATCCTTTCTTGAACAAGGGGGTTACAACAGCCATCTTCCAATCATCCGGGACCTTTCCTGATTCCAGTGACTCTTGAAAGATCTCAACCAATGCCTCTGCTATTTCCTCGGCCACCTCTCTCAGAACTCTAGGGTGTATCCCATCGGGGCCAGGAGATTTATCAATTTTAAGACTTTTTAACTTTTCTAGCACTATCTCTTTCATAATGGCAACCATACTCAACTCAGCCCCGTGACACCCTTTAATTTTTGGGATATTACTCATGTCTTCCACTGTGAAAACTGACGCAAAGTACTTGTTAAGTTCTCCTGCTATTTCCTTATCTCCCATCACCAGGCTTCCTGCATCAGTTTGAAGTGGCCCAATGTCTACTTTTGCCTGTCGTTTGTTTCTTATGTACTGAAAGAAACTTTTACTATTATTTCTAATATTACTGGCTAGCCTACCTTCATATTTGATCCTCTCATTTCTTATTACTCTCTTTGTTATCCTCTGTTTGCTTTTGTATCCTTCCCAATCTTCTGATTTCCCACTGTTCTTAGCCACTTTATAGGATCTCTCTTTTTCTTTAATACATTTCCTGACTTCCTTTGTCAGCCAATGTTGTCTAATCCCTCCCTGGTTAATCTTTCTTTTCTTGGGAATGAACCTCTGTACAGTGTCCTCAATTATACCTACAAACTCCTGCCATTTTTGCTCTACTGTCTTCCTGGTTAGCCTCTGCTTCCAGTCTATTTTAGTCAGTTCCTCTCTCATGCCCTCATAATTACCTTTATTCAACTGTAACACCATTACATCCGATTTTGCCTTCTCCCTTTCAAACTCCAGACTGAACTCTACCATATTATGGTCGCTACTTCCTAAGGGTTCCCTTACTTTAAGATCTTTTATAGAGTCTGGTTCATTGCAAAGCACTAGGTCCAGAATAGCCTGCTCTCTTGTGGGCTCCATGACAAGCTGTTCCAAAAAGCCATCCTGTAAGCATTCCATGAATTCCCTTTCTTTAGATCCACTAGCAACATTATTTACCCAGTCCACCTGCATATTGAAGTCTCCCATGATCAATGTAACCTTGCCTTTCTGACATGCCTTCTCTATTTCCCGGTACATGTTGCGTCCCTGGTCCTGACCACTGTTAGGAGGTCTATACACAACTCCAATTATGGTTTTTTTGCCTTTGTGGTTCCTCAATTCCACCCACACAGACTCCACATCATCCGACACTATGTCATTCAATACCATAGATTTAATTTTGTTCTTAACTAACAAGGCAACCCCACCCCCTCTGCCCACCTCTCTGTCTTTTCGATAAGTTGAAAAACCATGGAGGTTTAACTGCCAGTCCTGACCCCCCTGTAACCACGTCTCTGTGATGCCTACTACATCATAATCATTCACTATTATCTGTGTCATTAGTTCATCGGCTTTGTTATGAATGCTACGAGCATTCAGGTAAAGTGCCTTAATGCTAACTTCCTTATCATTAGAGATATTGGAAGTCATATGTCCTAAGTTATCCTTGCTTTTTTCTGCATTCTCAGTCTGCCTCAATTTTAAATCCGCCTGGAAACATGCTATCCTGCTGCTTATCTTTCCATTTACCTCCATACTCCCTGTCGCTTTCACTTTCCCTTCCCCCCAACTCAGAAGTTTAAAATCCTACTGACCACCCTATTTACCCTCTTCGCTAGAACATTGGTACCTGATCGGTTCAGGTGGAGACCGTCCCAACGGTACAGATCCCCCCTGTTCCAAAACTGATGCCAATGCCCCATGAAGTGGAATCCCTCTTTCCCACACCAATCCCTTAGCCACGTGTTTACTTGCCTAATTTTCTTGTCCCTATGCCAATTGGCACGTGGCTCGGGCAGTAATCCGGAGATTATGACCCTTGAGGACCTGTGCTTCAATTTCCTGCCTAGTGCTTCGTAATGCCCAAACAGGTCCTCCACCCTAGTCTTGCCTATGTTGTTGGTACCAACGTGGACCACAACAACTGGATCCTCCCCCTCCCGCTCCAATATCCTTTCAAGCCGGTGAGAGATGTCCCGCACCCTGGCACCGGGCAGGCAACACACCATGCGAGACTCCCGATCCGGCTTGCAAAGGATACTATCTGTCCCCCTAATTATAGAATCCCCTATAACCACTACTTGTCTATTAGCTCCCCCCTCTTGAATGGCCTTCTGCACCATGGTGCCTTGGTCAGTTGGCTCATCCTGTCCAGAGCCCTTTTCCTCATCCGAACAGGGAGCAAGAATCTCGTACCTGTTGGACAAGGTCAAGGGCTGAGGCTCCTCCACTCCTGAACTCTGGGTCCCCCTACCTGCCTCACTTACAGTCACACTCTTTTGTGCCTGATCACTAGCTGAGTGTGGATTAATTAATCTCCCAGGTGTGACTGCCTCCTGAAACAAAGCATCCAGGTAACTCTCCCCCTCCCGGATGTGCCGCAGTGTTTGAAGCTCAGATTCCAGATCATCAACTCTGATCCGGAGTTCTTCCAGCAACCAACACTTGCTGCAGATGTGGTCACTGCCGTTCACAATGGGATCAGCCAGCTCCCACATCATACAGCAACAGCACATCACCTGCCTGACTTATATACTCACTTTTCCTTCCCGGCTGCCCCTCTGCTTGCCGTCACTTCCTCTGCTGCTCCCGCTCTTTCTGTGGAGAGAGAGAAAAAACACACACCGCTGCCCGCCTCAGGTAAGCAATTTTAAAACAAACTGTCTTACCTTTGCTGTAGTCTCCCGGGTTCGCTTTTACTTCGACGCTGCTCCCACTCAAATTATAGTCACCATACTATAAAAAGGATGTGAAGGATTTGGAGAGGATGCAGAAGAGTTTTGCTGGGCTCTGAATTGGAGTGCATTACCTATAAGGAGAGACTGGACAAATTTGGATTGTTTTTGCTGGAGCATCAGAGACTGAGGTAGAAGCATATCAAATTATGAGAAGCATGGATAGGGTGAATAGTCGGAGTCTTTTTGCCATGGTGGAAATATCAAATACTAGGAGACATAGGTTTAAAGTGAGAAGGTAAAAGTTTAAGGGAGATTTGCAAGGGAAGTTTTTTATGTAGAGTGTGTTTGGTGCCTGGACCATGCTGCTGGAGAGGTGGTAGAAGCAATCACAATAACAATGTTTAACAGGCATTTAGACAGAATCATGAACGGGCAGATAATAGAGGGATACAACAAAGTGTAGGCAGATGGGATTAGTTTAGAATGGTATCATGCTTAGCACAGACATGGTGGGCCAAAGGTCCTGCTTCTGTGCTGTGTTCCATGTTTTATAGGAGTATCCACCAGTTGGAGAACAGTGAAAAACCTGCTTTGCTTTAGTGAGGGAAGCCTATCTAAACTAAATGCTCATCAGACCCTTTAATGGCCAATATTGGGCCTTTCATAGAAATGTAGCAAATAGGAGTAGGCATAGACAATTCAGCCCTTGAAGCCTGCTCAGTCATTCAGTCTGAACATTGTTAATCGTTCAACACAATACACTATTCCTGCTTTCCCACCAGACCATTTGATCCATTTAGTTTTAAGGACTAACACCTTTTTGAAAACATTCCATTTTTGCCTTAACTGCTTTCTGTGGCGTGGAACTCTGTAGGCTCACCACTCTTCTCATCTCAGTCCGAAATGGCTTCTCCACATCCTTCGACTATGACTCCTCATTCTGGATTCCCCAGTCATCAGGAACGTCATTCCTGCATTTGGCCTATCTAGTCCTCTTAGAATTTTATAGGTTTCTATGAGATCCCCCTTATCCTTCTAAACTCCAGTGAATACAATCCTAACTGACCCAATCTCGCCTCATATGTCAGTCCTAACATCACAGCAATCAATTTAATAATCCTTCACTGGTCTTCCTCTATCGCAAGAATATCCTTCCTCAGATAAGGAGACCAAAACTGCATATTATATCCCAGGTGTGGCCTCACTAATGTCCTGTATAATTGCAGCAAAAAGTCCTTGTTCCTATACTCGAATCCTCTCACTATTAAGGTCAACATACAATTTGCTTTCTGTACTACCTGCTGCACCTTCGTGTTTACTTTCAGCAATTTGTGCACAAGGGGATCCAAGTGAGGAGGTGCCAAGACACAGACGGATGTACATATCTGCAAAATATGTTGGTACAAAGAGAAAGATGCAGAGAAGGGCTTGAGAAGGCAGATTGAGGTTTACTTCAGGAAATAGCTAAATTTATCAGAATATTCATTTTCCTGACTGGGTCATTGAATCTCTTATGGGCATTGTATCCAAGAACATGGAACCATGACCGCTGCTCACATCCCTTAACATCCAACTTATTGTTTTCCAAGATAGGCTTCTTCTTCCTGTCCATTAGGAACGAGATCTGCCAATTAGCCACTACCTCCTGCAGTACCATGTCCAGAGATATCCTGGTGAAATGTGCTGTTGCCTTGTCTTTTATCTGTTTCCATCTAAAGACATATGTCATGCTTCAAGTCTGACCATCACAATTGTAAATATTTCAATTAACAAAAAGCTACTGTGGGATGGCATGATCCCACTACCTCTAATTGGACAGGCACAGAATGTACTTTGGGTGAGGGACCTCAATCCATCTCCACAAGTCACTCAGTAGCATCACTACTAACTACACCAAACTAATCAAGAATATAACTGTTAGTCTGGGCTTGTGGCAGATGGTGAGGGAAGCCACAGGAGGGAAAATCTACTTGATCTCGTCCTCGCCAATCTCCCTGTCACAGATAGAAACATAAAAATGATACAGCACAGAATGGGGCCATTTGGCCTATCTTGCCTATGCTGACACAAAGACACCTGAATGCTCTTCCTAATCCCATTTTGCCACACACAGCCCATACCCCTGCAACCTAGAGCACTTAAGGTGCAGATCCAGGTACCTTTTAGAAGAGTTGAGGATTTCTGCTTCCTCCACCAACTCATGCAATGAATTCCAGACATGCACCACCCTCTGTATAAAAAAAAATTATACTCATGTCCCCTCTCATCCTTCTGGCACTTAGCTTGAATCTATGACCCTTAGTTTTTGAACTCTTTCCCAAGGGAAACAGGTTTGTCCGGTGTACTCTTTCTCTATCCCCCACAATTTGGCCATGGGGGTGGTCAGGTTGCTTCATGTGTCCTGGAGATATTCTCTGAAGCTTTCTGCAAGTAGGCGTCCTGTCTGCCCAGTGTAGAGGAGACCACATCAGGAGTGACGGATACAGAAAGTGATATGTGTGAAGGTGCAGGTAAATCTCTGATGGATGTGGAAGGCTCCTTTGGGGCTTTGGACAGAGGTGAGAGGGGAGGTGTTGGTGCAGGCTTTGCAATTCTTGCAGTGGCGGGGAAGGTGCCAGAAGGGGAGGGTGGGTTGGTAGGGTGTGTGGACCTGACAAGAGAGTCACGGAGTGAATGGTCTTTATGGAACGCAGATAGGGGTGGGAGGGAAATATATCCCTGGTGGTGGGGTGCATTTGTACGTGGCAGAAATGGCAGAGGATCAACCCAAGGTCTTATACATATCAAAATTATATACATTTTTAAAGTGAATGCCCAGACATGTGTGTATTATGTGAATCCAAGCAAGTATATGTAGAGTTTTCTATGGCTGGACTATGCGAACTCAGTTGAGCTTTACTTATATCCAAATGTAAAGGATTGATATTACTGATTTCTGGCCTTTAACTTTATGGATTGTGGCCTTTTTTTTCCATGATTCCACCATTGTTACATTTTCGGGTAACATGTTTCAAAAGACAATTATAGTTGTAGGATATTTATGATCTCAACGCCAGAACCAGAACTGGAGAAGAGTCCTCAGATCCTGCCTGGTAGGCAGTGCTTGTAATTTAACTGTTTAATTAGTTAATTGGGTGATTTGATAGTGAGTATATAAAATTGAAAAAAATCGAATTCCCATTATCTGACTCTCTTCCATGACTAGGTTTGTGTCCCTGTGTCCTTCGAGAGGGAGTGTTCTGTATTCACCAGCCTCCACAAAGCTTTTACAGAGGTGGGTATCATAGACTGAAAACCCAACCTGATGCTGTCACCTGAAATTTTCAGGCTTCAAGACTGAAGAAATTTTTCTTTGAATATGTAGATCCAGTTTGAATTATGTTTTTGATTTATAGCTATTGTTTTAAGTCAGGCCTTAACTCCGTGAGGCTGCATAGTTGTGACAGCACAACAGGTCAGGCAGCATCTAAGGGGCAGCAAAATCAATGTTTTGGGCCGGAGCCCTTCATCAGGAATCAGGCTCTGGCACAAAACGTCAATTTTCCTGCCCCTTGGATGCTGCCTGACCTGCTGTGCTTTTGCAGCAACACGCTCTCAACTCTGACCTCCAGCATCTGCAGACCTCACTGTCTGCACAGTTGTGACCTCCTGGGAAGAGAAAGAAGGCCAAATGGGTAGCTGTTTCATTTTCTTTTTTATGTATTGGAGGCACAGGAGTGTTCCTCATCACCATATTTTCATTCTGTCCCCCCATCCCACATTCCTTCCTTCAGCTGGAACCCTCCTAAAATAGCTTTCCCCATACCACCTCCACATAACGAGGGGAGGACTGCTCAGTTTTCCAGGGGATTGCAGCTTCTCCTGCCTCACTTCCCATCTGATCAATTGCCTGGCAATAAATAAGACCCGATTATAAAAGTCAAAATGATCCTATGTTACTACTGATTTGAAATTAAGTATCTCTGAAAGTTGCAGCCAGAAACCTGCTGAGGTCTAAAGTTGGCCCCTTTGAATCTAGATGCATTGTGCAGTTTTGTAATTTGTTAGGTTAGAAATAAGATAAAACATGTGATTTGATAGGTGGGTCTGCAGAGATTTGACTCTAAACCTTTAAATAAATGAGTGGCTTTGGATCGAGGGTTTCTGTGAGAAGTAAGTGGATGAAACTACCTCAAGAAAATTGGATACATTTCAATACAAAGACTCTCCAAAGATATTGGCAGCCTGTAAAAGATGGAAAATCAGTGGAATTAAGTTTGCAATTCTGCTTCTGTAAACTCCCACAGTTCTGGTGCTATGACTAGATAGTTTTCTAATCAACCTACTCAGGCATGTTATCGTACACCTCAATGGCAAGTGGGACTCGAACCTTAACTGCTTGGCTAAGGGGTAGTAACACTACCACTGTGACACTGTGGCTTCTATTAGTACTGAAGTTGTGCAAAAGGAGCCCCTGCTTGTTTGAGTGTTCTTGTTCTGCTGATGATCATCAGTCATGTCTTTATTGCTTGGTCCTATTCAATGAGGAAAACCTTTATATATTTTACATAGGTGAAAATTTTAAATAAATTGAATGAGCTGGAGTAAGATATGGTTTATTAGAAAACTGGACTGATATCTGTTGATAATTTGTTGGTATACTTATTATTTGGAAATACGTTTTTCCAAAGATTTCATTCTATTGAATAAGGTTTCAAACTTTGGTTGAAATTTAGCCAATTCTAGCTCAAACTCTGAAGAGTTCAAGTTGTAAGCCTAGGAACTTACACTGACTGCAACAGTTTTAACTGTCATTACTCTAAAGTGTTTCAAAATTATTACGTGAAACATATTCTGGGTAAAATATCGAGTGTGATAAATTGGAAAGTAATTACTAACATTAAATGCAAGTAGCAATGTACAGTCCTCACAGTTATTTTAATTACACTCTTAACAAATTCCTGAGTGGGGTCCTCTCTGCAAATTTACCTTTTATCACTTCTCAGACTGGAGCAACAAAAATATGTGTGCTCAACGAAAATGTAAACCACCTGTTGTGACTGGAATGGATTGCTAATGAAAACACTGCCTTGCTTGTCTTTATTTTTGCAGTAAGTGCAGGTGATGCCCTAATCTGGAATCTTGGGTTCAATGTGGATATTTTTGCTGAAATAAATATTGCAATAGTGAATACGAAGAATGAAACTATTGAGCCTCTGGGCTCATGGCATATTAATGGAATCTGACTCCATGATGACAATTAATTGAATTATGTGCACTGCTGGTTAGATTTGAGGCCTGAAATCCAGAGCCAAATTGTTAATAATTTCAGACAAGAAAAAAGAAAATAAATAAGAATATTATTTTTGTTTTGTTGACACACATCTGCTTAGGATGAGAGTTGCAGTACTTATTGGCATTCGATACCTCGGTTCAGCATGAGATGAAAATTTTAAACTTAGCATGGAATCTTGTATTTTTAAAACTTCTGGTAACACACACAGAAAGAGTTCTATACTAAATACTTCATAGCCACAGTAATTTAAACAAGCAGTGAATAATGCAGAAAAAAAGCTGCAGCGAAGAAAGCAAAGTTGGAAACACTTAACATGCCAGGCAGCATCTTTGGAAGGGGTGAAAGATTTTTTATTATTATTCATTCATGCGATGGGAGCATTGCTGGCATTGATGGGAGAGCATATATCACCCATCCCTAACGGCTCTTGAGAGGGGGCGGTGAGCTTCCATCTTCACCCACAATGTCATTGAGGAAGGAGTTCAGGATTTTGATCCCGCAACATTGCAGGAATGACAATATATTTCCAAATCAGGACAGAGAGTGGATTGAAGAACTTGCAGTTGGCGGTATTCCCATGTAGCTGTTGCCCTTATCCTTCTAACAGGAAGCGGTCATGAATTTGGAAGGTGCTGTCTATGAAATCTTGGTAAATGTTTGCAGCACATCTTGTAGGTTGTACACACTGCTGCTCGAGAACATTGTTTGTGGGAGGGTGTGGATTTTGTGCCATTTTGTGCCATTTCAAGCGGGCTGTTTTATCCTGGTTGGTGTCAAGCTTCATGAGTATTTTTGGAGCTGTACTTATCCAGGCAAGTGCACAGCATTCCATCATACTCCTAATTTTAGACAGTGGACAGATTTTGGGGAGTCAGGAGATGAGTTACTTTCTGCAGTATTCCTAGCCCCTGTCCTGCTCTTGTATTCACTGCATTTATTTGGCTTCAAGAATGCTGTAAGTGACCAGTGTCCTTGAAGCAGCTAATAGCACCAAAGCCATGACCATCTGAAACCAACTCCACTTGGCCAACCATGTGCTTAGGAAGCCTGAGTCCTGACTAACAAAGCAAATCTTCTTTGCTCAGCTCAAGGAAGACACTCAAATTAGAAGAGGACAAAGGAAGTGTTTCAAAGACTCCCTGTAGGCATCCCTCAAGAAATGCAACATAATGTCACTGCATGGGAGGCCCTTCTTCAGAAGTAACTGACTTAGAGCAAACTCCTGTATGAAGGGGCATGATTCCTCAAGAACAGACATTGGCAAGAGAAAGTATGGAAGAGCAACTGGAAAAAGGTATATCAACAATCTTAAGGCCAAGAAGCACTTCC
The DNA here is from genome assembly GCF_047496795.1 of Chiloscyllium punctatum. Classification (NCBI taxonomy): domain Eukaryota; kingdom Metazoa; phylum Chordata; class Chondrichthyes; order Orectolobiformes; family Hemiscylliidae; genus Chiloscyllium; species Chiloscyllium punctatum. The sequence goes on from NC_092764.1 coordinate 34,220,738, forward strand.
ACCTCCAGGAAACACCTGTTAAGTATTAGGTTGGAGATTTGGCTCATCAGCCACATACAAGGACTCACAGAATCCATGACTAGTGACGTGGAATTTCCCAGTTGGACAGTCATACTCATTAGCATGTGATGTTGAAGATTTATTTGGCTACTCCAGTTCAAGTTGTGGTCAATGGTAATGCCACTGAATGTCAAAGGATGATATTAGGTACACTTTTGTCAGAGATGGTCTTTGCCTGGCATTTGTCTGACACAAGTGTTACTTGCTGCTTTTCAGCACAATCCTGGATGTTAGCCAAGCCCACTCACATTTGGACATGGACTGCATAGTATCTGAGGAGTTGTGAATCACACAGAATGTAGTGTGATCATCAGTGAGCATCCCCACTTCTGACTGATGAAGCAACTGAACATGTTTGGGCAAGAGCACTACTGAGGAAATCCTGCAGAAATATCCCGGGGGTGAGGTGACTGACTCCAACAACCACCTTCCTAAATGCCAGATATGAATCCAACCAATGGAGATTGTTCTCATTGACTTCGATTTAGTCCAGTTTTGGAAGGATTCTTTGCTGCCAAACCAAGTTGACTGTAGTTTCAGTGTTAAAGGCTATTACTCTTGCCTCACCTCTGGAACTTAGCTGTTTTGTTCCATGTTTGAAGTAAAGCTGTAATAAGGTCAGGAGCTGAGTGGCCCTGGTGTAATCCAAACTGGGTGTCACTGACCAGGTTATTGCTGAGTAAGTGCTGCTGGATAGCACTTTCGATGAAACTTTCCATCACCTCACTGATGATTGAGAGTAGTTTGATGGGATAGTAGTGAGCTGGGTTGGATTTACCCTTATTTTTGAGTATACAACATACTTGGGTAATTTTCCACATTGACAGATATCAGTGTTGTGGTATATTGGAGCAGCTTGATTAGTGGCCCAACAAGTTCTGGAGCATGTGTCATCAGGATTGTTGTTGAAATGTTGTCGGGACACATAGCCTTTTTAATATGCCTCTGACACTTTTGCGATATCATGTGCAGTGAATCGAATTAGCTGCAGCCAGGCATTTGTGATGCTGGGGACCTCTGGATGAAGCCACGCTGTACTTCTGGCTGAAGATTGCTGTGAATGCCTCGGCCATCAGTTTTGCGCTGATGTGCTGGACTCTTCCATCATTAAGAATGGGGATGTTTGCGGATTTTCTTCCTCATTGAGCGTTTTAATTGTTCACCACAATTCAAAACTGAATGTGGAAGGACTACAGAGCTTAGATATGATCCATTGATTGTGGAATCACTTAGTTGAACAAAGTAAGAATAGCACCTGCTCGTAGGGCCCATCTGGGACCCATTATGATTTCAAGCCTCTCCTCATTAACATGGAGGATGAAAACTGCCAGCATGGAAAGCACTATCGTTTTAAGCTGCTCAATAAATACTGACAGGAAACGGTTCCTTGAAGAGGAGGTGTTTGTTGGCAACAACAAGAAGCAACTTTCTGGAAACCAGATGGAAGCCTTTAAAATTTTGTACAGAGAGTGAGTATGGAGAAACTGGGTTGAATTTGTTGTCAGACCAATGTCAGGCTGATTTCCAGCTCAAAGAACTGTAATTGTGCACAGGTGACAATTTTCCTGTAAGAGGTCACCCTGGGTGCACTATCCCATTCGAATGGCAAGCAACCTAAGGGTCAAGAAGGAACAATCAGTCAGTCTGTCTGGCTGGTGTAAGTCCATTGTAAATGTTCTTGAGTTGTTGAGGTAAATCAAGAAGTTGGCACAATAGACACCAAACTGCTAATGGCAGCCAATTCTTCACACCAACGCAACTTGCTACATGTTCAGTTTGTCTAAAGAATTGCCAAATGTGTCATTTAAAGTGACCATTGTAATGATGATCTCCTACTCTGCTGTCATATCTTGTCAGCAAGAATGCCACATACTGCTGGCAAAATTTTTTCGCCCTTCAAAAACATCTGCTCATTGCCTCCATAGTTATTTTAGCTAGCTTCACCACTGATGAAAAACTGCTGTTTGCACACACATCCACTGCATGGGTAAAGTGGAGGAAATTGGGAATTCCTGCTCATCAATGTTTCTTGTTCAAATTTTCCCGGCTCCCTGTGTTTGATCCTGCTTTGGATATCCACCAATTCTGTCCATTGTTTCCACTTTTGGGTAGGTCCAAGATAGGGGGTTAAACATAAGGTTGCTGCTAACAGAATAATTAAATCAACAACCGTCTGTGTGGTGTTTGCACATTCTCCCTGTGTCTGCGTGGGTTTCCTCTAGGTGCTCTGGTTTCCTCCCACAGTCCAAAGATGTGCGGGTCAGGTGAATTGGCTATGCCAAATTGCCTGTGGTGATAGGTGCATTAGTCAGAGGGGAATGGGTCTGGGTGGGTTACTCTCCGGTGGGTCGGTGTGGACCTGTTGGGCCGAAGGGCCTGTTTCCACACTGTAGGGAATCTAATCTAATCTAATCAAAACCAGAATAATTTATTTACTTGGAGTTTGTGAACTCATTGTTAGATGAAGTGACTGAGAGATGCATTAATGTATTTAAATGGAAACTTACTGCAAAGGTGAAGAAGAGGGAATCCATATGTCAGGGGGTTCATATGAAATATCAACACATCTTTTCTGCTGGATGTTTAGCCTGCATTATCCTTTCTGAATTTGTATTTTACTGGAGGTATGTAATGAGGCCTCAAAATGCAGTAAAGGCAGTGAAGTTAATCATTTTTCCCTCTATATCTAAAAGAGAGATGTGAACAGAAGCAATCCTTGAATCAGAATCCAGTGGGATCTTGCTATCACATTCCAATCACACTAAGTAACAGGTCTTAACTTTTAGTTATTTACCCTTCTAACTAAATTTTAACCCTATACAAATATTGTCCTACTGCTGACTCTACACATTGTGCTGGATTTTCCAAGGCATGGTGTCACATGCAGATTGCCACTCTGCTTTTTTTTATTTTAAAAAAGGAGAGCCTTGCATTCCTGAGAGGTGACTCCAATCAGGGTTCCTTCAGCAATGTGGAAAGCACTTGAAATCTCACAATTGGTGAAGGCAAACCGCACCCCTTTTCACAGCAGCAGCTATTTAGTTGTGTAACATCTTAGACAGTTTCTTCATCAGCTCCCATGAAAGGGTAGATATGCAAGGTAAGTGAAACTTAGGATGCCAGATGCATAGGGAGCAAGTTGCCAGGTATACAAGGTGCCAATGGTAGAGAGTAGTGAACTCATTAGGTAAGATTCCAGGTAAGAAATGGAGTGTTGAGGGTAAGTTAGGATGGGTGCGAGTTATTGTAGCTGCCAGGCCCTGGGGATTAAAAAATGTTGTGTCCTGCAGGGGTGCAGGGTTGTGTATTAGGTGCTTGAGTGCAAAAGGATGAGTCAGTCCAGCAGGAGGAGAGTGGATGTTGGGTCCACCTTGGGGTCTGGGAGATCTGGGGCCTGGGGCAAGGAATGTGTTGTAGGTAGAACCCGGGCCAGGTTGGATCATGTTGGGTCCAGCAGTAGGGGAATGGGAGTCAGATCCTGCCCAGCAACAAGAAACAGTGAGGTCAAGTCGCTTGGGGCAGGGAGGGTATCCTGGTCCAGTCTGACCCTGTTGGGTCCCAAGGGTGGAGAGGCAGCTGACACCAAGGGTTTTGGTCCCAGGATAGAGTGGACCCATATCAGGGTATCCAGGCGGGGTGATTGGACATTATGGTAAGTTGGAGGGTAAGTTTGATAATTACTCAGGAATTGTACTTTGTTTTCAATAGTCTAACCTTTCCTGAGTAAGTATTTACTTAAATGCAATGGAACCTTCTGATTTCTCTGATTTAAATGGATGTTTCTGTAAAATTCCAGGTATAGAGAGAATTGCCAAGCAGAATCTTCAATTTCCTAGCCAATTTTGTTGGAGTCTGCTACATTGGGAATTCCACAAGTGCCCATGTGCAACTCTGATCTGGTAATACAGAATAGGTGTCTAGCAATAGGAAAATTCAACCCATGGGATTTATCATATTCATAACTCTCTGTCCTTGCAGGAGAAGAGAACTCACAAATCCAGGCAGACACAAAGGAGGTAGACAGTATGATGATCAAGGCCAATGTGTGTCCAACTGGTCCCCTGAGAAAGAGGACATGTTTTAGAAGGTTACCAATGTTAGTAATTACTTTGTCTCATGAAGAATTGGTGTTCAGATATGTCAATAGAGCTGATCTGTTCACAGCTTGTAAAGAAGCTAGCTTGTGCTGCTGATAGTGTTGTTTTTGCTACTTCTGATACAGTTAATATTGGTGTGAATTCTCCCCTTCTTCCTCATCAGAAGTTCAAGATAGAGAGGCATAAGTTAAAGCACGATGCAGTGAAGACTGATAGCAGAGAAGGTCAGATTAAGGTAAGTACAGTTCATGACAAGTGAAGTGACAACGTCAGAAGAAGTTGTCAGGTAGCAGTGCACTCTGTCAGAGTGCTTTGAACTCAGCTTTTCACTTAGGACTGACTGCAGCTATTTAGTTTCACTTTTTGAAGGCTTCTCAGAGCATTAGTTTCACGAAATGTTACTTCCCATTGTTCTCACCTAGTCGATACCAGCATTTTCTTCAAAGCACAGTTTCAAAAGCGAAAATTCTGGATGCTCAGTCATCAACTATATCCAAACTGTTAGATTTTTGAAATTTAAGAGAATCCAGGATATGTGAATTGGGTTAAGGAAGTGGAATTATGGTCATTGATCAGCCATGATTTTATTACACAGCTGAGCAATGCCAAGTTGTTACATGGCCTGCACCTACTCCCATTCTTGTGCTTTTCAAAGTCTTAAACAATTCTATTATATCTTCTCTTAACCTTTTAGGCTCTAAGGAGAATTTTCTCTAACTCTCGTCTCTCCACATTACAAAAGTCTCTTGTCCCTGTAGTATTTTATAAATGCCATCTGTATCCTCAAAACTGCTCACAATTCTCCAAACAAATCCTCAGGTTGATCTCTCCACACCATATGTAGAGCCAATTTTTAAGTAATGTTGCAATCCATTTTTTTGGTATGACCAGTCCCAGAGTAGTCATTCCCTCCACAAAAAAGCTAATGTTTCAAAATTAAAGAGAGCAATTTGAGGCATTCTTTAATCTAGCTTGTCCTTTCGTTTCCTAACCTCTAAAATAGCCACCATTCTTTTCTTTAATATTGGCTATTCCTTATCTCAAAGTCAAGTGACTACTATTTAAAATACTTGCTCTCCCTGATGAGTTAGATTATCGCCAACTCTGCCTTAAATTCTGAGATCTTAAACTCAATTAATCACATTTAAAGACATTTCCCACATGTCTTTATCTAGGTTAACATCTGCTATTTCAAACACCACATCTTGTAGCAACCACACATCACTGCCTCTTCCGGTACTGTCATTCTTACAGTTAATGTTAGCTATGTTTATGTGCTTATCTACTTAACTTTCAATCAAACTATTGTGCTCCTTTTCCTTCTCTACTCCAATTTTCCACTTTAGGTAAATTCCTGTCAAGAAAGTATTATTTGTACTCTGTATTTGCCTCATTATATTTCAAGTTAACTTCATTTAAACTGATCATTGCTGACCTTCTCTGAATCTCCTAATCTAATCGTACAAATTGAAGAATGTTTTCTAAAGGGTGCATTTTTAAAAATGAGGATGTATCACAATTGATGAACCATATAAAACCTATTATAGAGTCATAGAATTATACAGCATGGAAACAGACCCTTTGATCCAACTCATTTCCACTGACCAGATATCCAAAACTCATCTAGTCCATTTGGCCCATATCCCTCTAAACCTTTCCTATTCATGTACCCATCCTGGTGCCTTTTAACTCTACCACCTCCTCTGGCAGCTCGTTCCATCCATTCAATTTCTGTATTCAGTGCACTGACCAATGAAATCAAGTGTGCCAAAAGCCCTACCATGTCTACCTGCAAATTCACTTCCAAGGAATTATTGCAATTATTGTTCATAGTGCAGTACCATTGTAAAGATAAGTTTTATTTTATGAAATGATAATATGAGTGATGTCAACTCTGTACTTTCAGGGGGAACTATATTCTCAATTCTCAGACCCATATTCTCAATGAGTGTTGTTTTTCAATGGAAGCGTAGATTACCAGAATCCCTGTTAATGTATCAAACTTAGCTGCAAGCTTATAATTACATATTTAGAATAGACATTAGATAAAATTATTTGTAATGGTGATGATCACAAAGATTGGTGTGCAAAGTCATAATGTTAATAATTATCCTGCTTTTCCCAAAATAAAGTGCATTCTACATCCTTGAAAGATTGTTAAAAATCACCATGCCTTTTATTTTTTAATGCTTAAATGTGTTTCTGGTCCTGACACCATCTCCCATAGACTCGTTACCCCACCCCCAGAACTCCAGCCCCCAGGTCAACTCAATCACCTGCTCCCTTTCTTCTGGACTGACACTTCCCCTTGTGCCCAAGTAATTGATACACCACTCCAGCCCTTCTTCCCCCATGACCTACCAGATTCAACAACTCTCACTCACCCTGACTTACCATTAAATTCTATCACTCAACTATGCCTTACCTAACTAACACATTATTCCATACCCACCTGGCATCCTGTACACCTGCATTGCCCCTTATCCACCTGGCATCCTCACTTATCCTTTCACAGGAGCTGAGAAAGTGCCTGTCTGTGATGTTGCATATATTAATCACAGAATATACTGTGAAAAAGGGGCATGATTTTCCTTTTCCCACGATCCTAAACTGCGAGATTTAAGGTACACTCTTAATTTCTGAAGGAGCCTTGATTGGAGTCTCCTCTCAGGATCCAAAGTTCTTCCTGATGTTTATGGGGTGATCTGATCAAAGCCTTCACAATATTAACAGGAAAATACAGGGCCGATAAAGATGAATTTTTTCCACTGGTTGGGGATTCTAGAATTAAGGGGCTGAGAATTAGGGCCAGATCATTCAAATGAGATGTTAGAAGCATTTCTATGCACAAATGTGGAACACTCATCCATAAACAGCACTGGATGCAGGATCAGTTGTTAATTTTAAATCTGATAAATACATTTTAATTAAACAAAGGTATTAAGGGATATGAACCAAAGACAGGTATATGGAGTTAGGTCACAGAATAACCACAATCTCGTAAAATGGCAGAACATGCTCAAGGGGCTGAATGGCCTGGTCATATTCCTATGTTCCGAATATTTCAGGCCATAATTTGTATTTAACTTCAGCAGGATAACTTCATTTGGTGTTGGCTATTAGTTAAAATTCTGTCCACCACAGTGTTCTGTAATTCAAATAATGATTTAGTAAACAATGCTGTTTAACTGTTCAAGTTGAAGGAGCTTGAAATGAAAAGAGGGAAAAAAACTTACTCAGTGACATGTGGTTAGACTGTTTGAAAGGAAGTGGTATGCACTAACCTAGAGTCTGTGTATCAATATCTCAACTTTTCAACCCCTCTCACCCTTTTCATTAACACCTCCATGCTTATGTTGTTTGTTTTATCGGTTCTTATCAGTCTCAATCTTCTCTCACGCTGCAGCTAATTGTTTTGCTTTGCTTCATTAAATCTCAGACTATTTTTCTTGTTTTTTTATTTCCTGTCAAAGAACAATTGGATGACGGCACAATTTAAGGAATAGTAACTTAGAATAAATGAAGAAACAAACAGCCTGTGAAATAATAGAATGTAAGAACACTCTGGTATATCCATCTCTTTGCTGCTGTCACATGCATTCAGATCTACAGAAGGTGTTTCTTTATATACCAGAGCTATAGAAAGTTGTGATTTGGAGATGCCGGTGTTGGACTGGGGTGTACAAAGAGTTCATGTCACATTACAGGTGACCACCATTGCGCTATACACACACACAGATACTCCTATACATACACACTCACTTTCACACACACACACACATACACACAGACACACATATACACAGACGTGCACACAGACACCCACACACACCCTTACAGACACACACACTCCCACACTCACACATGCACCCCCTCACTCTACACTCACTACACACACACTTTCTCACACTCACAACCCCCAACCCAGACACACTCGCACAGACAAAGACCCATATGCACACATATATTTTGTGGGGTGAATTTGTACTTGCAGAGTTACATTGTACTTTGCTCAAAAACTGCATGAATTCAGTAAAACTCCATTATCTCACTTTTTGGATTAGAATCAATCTAAACATCATGGCATAGACAGAGAACACAGTGGGCTAACACCTTCAACATATCTTCCGCCTCGGAACACTTCAACCCCAGGGCATCAATGTGGACTTCAACAGTTTCCTCATTTCCCTTTCCCCCACCTCACCCCAGTTCCAAACTTCCAGCTCAGCACTGTCCCCATGACTTGTCCTACCTGCCTATCTTCTTGTCCACCCATCCACTCCACCCTCCCCCCGACCTATCACCTTCATCCCCTCCCCCACTCACCTATTGTACTCTATGCTACTTTCTCCCCACCCCCACCCTCCTCTCACTTATCTCTCCACCCTTCAGGCTCTCTGCCTGTATTCCTGATGAAGGGCTTTTGCCTGAAACGTCGATTTTACTGCTCCTCGAATGCTGCCTGAACTGCTGTGCTCTCCCAGCACCACTAATCCAGAATCTGGTTTCCAGCATCTGCAGTCATTGTTTTTACCTTCAACATATAGTCTAGCTATCACCCATTGTTAACAGCTAACCTGAGAATGCAACATTTAAAAAAAAATTCAAAATCACACAACACCAGGTTATAGTCCAACAGGTCTAACAGTCATTGTTTTTACCAGGTTTAATTGGAAGCACACTAGCTTTCGGAGTGACGCTCCTTCATCAGGTGATAGTGGAGGGCTTGATCGTAACAGAATTTATTGAAAAAATTTACAGTGTGATGTAACTGAAATTATACATTGAAAAATTGATTGTCTGTTAAGCCTTTCATCTGTTCGAATACAGTGACAGTTTCACTTCTTTCATGTGTAAATCACAAAACCTTTTTTTTTGAAAAGTTGCATTCTTGGGTTAGCTGTTAACAATGGTGATAGCTAGACAATATGTTGAAGGTGTTGGCCCCCTGTGTTCTCTGTCTATGACCTGATGTTTAGATTGATTCTAATCTAAAAAGTGAAATAACACAGTTTTACACAAATTCATGCAGTTTTTGAGCTCAGAGTTCTACATGAATGTATGCAGTTTTTGAGCAAAGTGCAATGTAACTCTGCAAGTACAAAAAAATTCACCACACAAAATATATGTGTGCATGTGGGTCCTTATCTGTGTGTGTGTGTGTATATGTGTCTATCTGGGGTGGGGGTTGTGAGTGTGAGAAAGTGTGTGTGTGTGTGTAATAAGTGCAGCGTCTTAAGTCTGTGAGGTGGTGCATGTGTGGGAGTGTGTGTGTCTATAAGGGTGTGTGTGGGTGTCTGTGTGCGCGTCTGTGTGTACCCGTGTCTGTGTGTATGCGAGAGTGTGTGTGTGTAGGAATATCTGTGTGTGTGTGTGTGTGTGTGTGTGTGTGTGTGTGTAGTGCAATGGTGTTCACCTGTAATGTGACATGAACCTAAGGTCCCGGTTGAGGCCCTCCCTTTGGGTACCGAACTTAGCTATCAGCTTCTGCTTGGCCACTTTCCTCTGCTGCCTGTCCCGAAGTCCACCTTGGAGGATGGTCACCCGAAGGTCCGCGGCTGAATGTCCTGGACCACTGAAGTGTTCCCCAAGTGAGAGGGAATACTCCTGTCTATTGATTGTTGTGCAGTGCCCATCCGACAACGGATGAATGGTTCCCCCCTCCCCTCCCTTGTCAGCCTTCTATGATGACTGTTCACGCAGAGTTCACGCAGACTGGTCCATTCCTCCTTCATTCCAACAGCCCCCATTACCCCCCAGCACAGCCCTGCAGCCCCTTCCCCAGCAATCACTGAAAATGTAACACCTGTCTGTTTACTTCTTCCCTTTTCACTATTCAAGGCATCACGCATATCTTTCAGGTGAAGCAGTGCTTTACCTACACTTTATTCAATCTAGTCTGCTGCATTCGCTGTTCACAATGTGGTCTCCTCTACTTTGGAGAAAAGAAGCGTAGACTGGGTGACCACTTTGCAGAACACCTACATTCTGTCCACAGAAAGGACCCTGACCTTCCAGTTGCCTATCGCTTCAACATGCCACCGTGTTCCCTGGCCAACATTTCTGTCTCAAGTTTGCTGTAGTGCTCTAGTGGAGCTCAGTGCAAGCTGAAAAAACAGTGCCTCATTTTCTGGTTGGGGACCTTGCAACCTTCTGGATTTTATATTGAGTTCAACAACTTCATGGCTTATGGACCTCACCCCACACACCAGGCCTTGTCATTACATAGGCTGCTAACACACGCTACCTATTGTCAGCCACTTCATTAGCGGCGATTCATTCCCTTAAACTAACTTTTAACCATTCCTTTGTTTGTGCAACTGTGCTTCTCTCTCTTTGGGTTCTATTTCCACCTATCGTTTACTCTCCGTCCTCCCCCACCCTATCTTCTGTATAAAAATCATCCTTTTCCTGGCTACCATCAGTTCTGAAGAACGGTCACTGGATCAGAAACATTAACTCTGATTTCTCTCCACTAATGCTGTCAGATCTGCTGAGATTTTCCAGCAATTTCTGTTTTTGTTTTCAGATTTTCAGCTTTCACAATTCTTTTCCTTTTTTTTGGTATGTTGTCTTATTGAGGCATGTCTGCTCCATGGATCTAGTGTTGTTTGTTTGTCAGAAAATGTTGAACTGCCCATTCACGCATGATAATGTGTTCTGGTGCCTCTCTGCTTTTCGATTGTCTGGACTTGAATGTTGCAAGGACCTGTCTCCAGGCAGAATTGTCTCTGTATGTCTTGGCTGAGGTGTTCCCAACATACCTTGCTTTTTGGCCACATTTTGTGCCCTGTTTATTTCAGTTGCTGTACCTTTATTTCTGGCTTTTAATAATTTTATGATACTTGAGCAGTCACGGGCTGCTACAATAGTTTGGTACAATTGCTGTAACAGAAATACTGTTGATGCCTGTGTATCTCACACAGTTGGAGAATCCAGCAACTGCCCACTGCTGGATGCAAGGAGATGCCAGGACCCCATTCATCCATTTCAGCTTGCTGTGTAAAGGCCAACCAAAACATTTAAATTTAAAGTTCCTTTTTCTCTGGGGCCCATGTCCCTGACCGAAAACTCTCATGGGGTCCACCTACTTTTGTTCAATGTATTTTTTACTGCTTTTTAAAATTAAAAAAATCTAAAAATTGGTTTTGTCTTATGCTGTATTTTTTGGCCTTATTATTTGATAAATGGATTTGACTAATACTTTTAAATTGCATGCGTTGATCTGATGGTATGTATTTTTCATTTTGTTTAGAAATACTGGAGAAAAGGGTCTGTGTGAAATGTAATGAAGAATATTTCAGAATTTGGGATCAGTTATTAAATATGATTATGCTAATCCCTATCTGACGTGTGTAATAGTACAGGCTTTGACTCACAGACAACCTAGTCTGTTTATAGAAATTGCCTTTTAACTATAAACACACATGTTGGGTGAATGCCAAACCATAAGAAAATCGCTAGAAGGATGGAAGGGTCAGAAAACAAAAGAGGTTATATTTTATATTTTATAGCTTGTTTTATTATTAAATGGAAGACAATGAATTAAGTGAATTCAGAGAATATTATATTTTCCTTTTAAAAAGTTTGATTGGTGGTTGGAACCTTCAGCCAATTATATAAAATGCAGGGGTACACAAAAGATACAATATGACAATATAGTGGCAAAAAGCAATTTTAATTTGTAAACTAATGGATTGGGATTAGCCTTGAAAGCAAGGTACAGGTGCTTCAAAGATACTTGGAAATAAGAAATAACATATGAGACGTAATTCTCCTCGTATTGCTATAAGACAGGTACTGGCACTAATGAAGATGCTCAAAATTAAACCAGTTTAAAATAATCAATTTATGTATCAGCTGAGACCAAAATAGTTGATATAATTTTGATTAACAATTTCTAGTTTTAGGCAATATACGAGGATTGAGCCTGATAACAATACAGACTGAAAGCAGGAAAATATTATTATTCGAACCATGGTCTAATACATATTCATAAATATAGGGCTGAACCAAAGATGCATTAGATATATTTGTACAATACTCAAAGCAAGGAGGACACCAGCTTGCTCACAAGACAGCCGCATAATCTTAGCAAAGGGAGGAGGAGTCGGACAGCAATTTAAGCCTCATTTTGTCATATTTATTCATTTTCCCAGAACATAGTGCTTTATCTTCCTTCTGCAGTTCATTGCTGATGGCAAAAACCTCTGAATCATTTAAGGCTGCAGAAACAAAAGCCTTTGCAGGCCAAATTATCATATCAATTAATCAAATTAAACCTTCACTGTTATTTACAAACCGAGCCTGCAGTTTCAGTGCACACCATTAAATATGCCTTGTAGGAATCTTTGCTAATGACACCAGTTTCCAAAACATTTCATAAAATAATTATCTATCAAAGTTTTAGAAAGCAGTGATTATATACTTTGGTGCTCTGTAACGCAGAAGCTTTTTGAATTATTTTCTGGCCTAGTAATATCAGTTGATATATTAAGCCGTGTTCTTTTCACTTGATGATAATTTATTAATTGTCTTTCAACTCTTTGATTACACAAGAATTAAAAGGACCAATAGTAAGATTTTTAGATTGGAAATTTCATTGTATATCTGCATTGTGTATAGCTATCACAGGCACTGACACCTGATTTTCATGGTTTCCATTGCCATCATCATAGTATCTATGCAGAGCACCCTGGTGATCAGTAGTGCACAGCTGCATTGGGTGGCAGTGGCCACATAGGGAGGGGCACCCAGTCAATGGTGAGGATCAGCATAAGGTGTTAGACCCAGCTGTCTGTCTCACCCTTTTGTAGTTATGTCTACACCCTAATGTTCCAGAAGAAGAGGCACGTGGTGTCCACTGAAACTTTTGAGATCTTCTATGAGTGGTGGACATTGCAGTGGATATGGTGCATTATCTCCTACAATCAAATGTAATTTAAGTTTAATTTATAGCATTTAATTTTGCAACAGTGCTGCTTAAGGACTTATCATTTGTTAAATTGATTTCTATAACATGCGTTTTTGTTAATGCGAATTCGCTGTAATGTGATTGATGAAATGGAGACACTGTTTCTAAAGTGCAAACTTTTAAAATGTGTGTTAGCTGAAATGCATTTACATTCGCCAACACTTCAAGCGCTGTTTTCTAAAATGTGATTCTTCTATAATGCAGGGTTGCAAACATCATGTTATAGAAGAAATACCTGTATGGACAAAAGAGCTGAATTGCAGACGAGGTGTGAGTGTGACAACCATTGATATCAAGGCAGCATTTACCTGACTGAAACATCAAAGAGGCCTAACAAGACTATATCAGTGTGAAAACTCTCCACTGTTTGGAGTTCTAGCTAGCTAAAGGAAAATGTTTGAGGTTTTTGAAGCTGAATCATTTCAGTCCCAGGACATCACTGATGGAATTTCTCAGGATTAGGAATCATTCCATCACCATTCCTGATTTGTGCCTTGGTTATGTTGTACAGGCTTTGGGCAGACAGGAAGTGAGTTACTCACTGCAGGGTTCCTAGCCTCTGACCTGCTCTTGTAGCCACAGTAACAATATGGACAATCCAGTTCAATTTCTGCTTAGTAGAGGTGACATAGTGGCTCAGTGGTTAACACTGCTGCCTCACAGCACCAGCCTTGGGCGACTATCTGTATGGAGTTTGCACATTCTCCCTTCGTCTGTGTGGGTTTCCTCCCACAATCTAAAGATGTGCAGGAGAGGTGAATTGGCCATGCTAAATTGCCCATAGTGTTAGGTGCATTATTCAAGGGTAGGGGAATGGGTCTGGGTGGATTATTCTTTGGAGGGTTGATGTGGACTTGTTGGGCCAAAGGGCCTGTTTCCATACTGTACGGAATCTAATCAATGTCCCACGATGTTGCTGTGATTCAGTAATGCTTTACTGCCATTGAGTGTCAAGAGGAGATAGTTAGATTCTCACTTGTTTGAGATAGTTGTTGCCTACTATTAGTGTATCACAAATGTTCCTTGTAACTTATCAGCCCAAGTGTATATGTTGTGAATGCAGTGGAGTTGAGGTCAAAATGAGATCAGTCATGATCGTATTAAATGGTAGAGCAAGCTCAAGGGTTTGAATTGCCTTCTCCTGCCCCTAGGTCTTATGGTCAGGATTTGAAGATTAATGAATCGTGTTGAGTATTGTGCAATCATCAATGAACAACCAGATGTGTGACTTTTGATGAGAGGAGGGCCATTGTTGAAGAGTCTGAAGACAGTAGGGCACTATCATGAACTAGTAAAAAGGATTCCATTCCTTCAATGTGCAGCTGATATGCAACCATATGAAGTTTATTGTGCAGGTCGACACCTGGTTTTCTGACAAACAGTTGTTTTGTCTTTGTTTTGCAGCAGTCTACTGTGTCATCTGCATTTGAGCCTGCAGGACAAGGCAAAGAGTGGCTCAAACGGTAATATTGTTAACCATGTCCCATTCAACAATAGTCCCCCATGTGACCTTCCCTGTGTTACATACCAACAGAGCTCCAATCAACTAAAACTCAAAAATAAAAGCCACGAGAAACAAACATTCCAAATGACCTTTATAAATCACATCATCCTATATCATATATAAATGCAAACTCATGTCTTTGTGCATTCCTTGTTCAGATGAAAAAGCATAATAAAACTGGCTAATATGACATACTGGTCCAACTTGTCTTTCATATTGCAAAATGGAGCTACAGTTAAACCAGCACATTGATTTTCCAGTAATATTGTATTTTATTAATTGTAGTACAAGCCTTGTAGATGTCTTTTCCTAACCTAGTTTTCCAATTTAGTAACCAGCCCACTGGTGAAAGGTGACAGCCTTGCAGTTTACCCATGGAGGAGGATATTGAGCAGCTCTGAATCAGAAAGCTGATCTCTGACTTCACGAATTCAAGATGGATGACAACAGAACAAGTTGTCTATCTGTCAGGAACTGCAAAGGTTCAAGGGGAGTGATAGATGTGGGAGAAATGCTGACAATTAACAAGAGGCTAACAGGTTCACACTCCATTGGGAAATCTTAGTGATTTGTTGGAGGAGAGATTGCTAAACTACTGTGACACTTTGAAAGCTCTTTTCAACACTAACTTTCACAGCTGTAATGTCATTAACACTCAGCTTTCATGATAGCAGCCAATCAACTATCTTTTGCATTGACTTCAATGGAAGATGAGACACTGGGGTCATCAGGTGCTATATACTGGATGGATCTGCTTGTGTGCCAAGGGTGTTAGCTATCACTTGCATGCCGGGAAGAATGGGCTTCACGCTCTTTGCAAAACTCTGTGGCAAATTGAAGACTGACTCCTTTGTGCTCCTAACACTGAGTGCAAGCTTTCAGGCAGCCTTGTCAAAACACCATGTTGTGTATCCCTGTCAGCCTTCTCCGCCCAACCAAAAGCCAGGTTGCCCCATCAAAATCCTCATTGACCAAGTACTCTACAGTGTGTAAAGACCACTCTTTTTTTTGGACTGAACAAAAAATTAGAAGTTATGTTCCATTAAACCAAAGGAATTATCTAATCAGATGTTTACAGTTTTAAAAACAAGTTACTGGAAAATATTATGAATTATATCAACAAGATTACCTAATTCAAACAAAGTGGATTTCAAGCAAGCCATTAAGAATGGCATGGCCTGTATGTGTTCAGGATAAATTTGCCCAAAGCAGTCTTTTATTTGGATTAGTTATGGGCTCAAGAGGAGTCAGTATACTAATAGCCACATGTGTAGATCCCAGGTAGGCAGCCACAGACCTGGACATGAACAATACTGCAGAAGTATCCAGCCTGTGAAAAGAAACCATCCATCTCTCTTCCTTTTTATGTGAAGTAAAAAAAAAGAGTAGCTAACTACTCTCTCATCTTACTCCATAGTTGGTTTCTCTGGAAATCCCCTGTTGAAAGGAAAAGGGATAAAAACATCCTTCAGAGAAACTGAAAAGGTAAACCCTCTACCAGTGAATGAAAGACCGAGAAACGATGAACCCACAATCTTGTATCTTTAGCAAAGAATTGGGAGATGCTGAAAGAAAACAAATGATTGACATTAGCATTGACTTCAATGCTAGACTAGAACCAGGACTGTGATTCTTTAATGACATGACAATGAGCAACTGAAGTAAAGTAGAGAAGTGGAGGAAAAGTAAGCCTGACGTAAAGGCTTTTGCCCGAAACGTTGATTTTCCTGTTCCTCAGATGCTCCTGCTTTTTCAGCACCACTCTAATCTAGACTCTGGTTTCCAGCATCTGCAGTCCTCACTTTTGCCTAGTAAAAACATCCTGACCTTGAAGGACAAAGGGAGCCGTCTGCTTGTGCAATCTACATGAAGCCACCTGGACTTGTTTTTCTTCCACTGCAAGAAATTACAGAGAGTTGTGAATGCAGCCCAGTCCATCTCGAAAACCAGCCTGCCTTCCATTGATTCCATGTATACTTCCTGCTGTCTTGTGAAAGCAGTTAACATAATCTAAAACCCCTCCCAAACCAATTATACTCTCTTCCACCTTTTTCGATCAGACAGAGGATACAAAAATTTGAAAATGATACCAACATATTTTAAGAACCGCTTCTTCTCCACTGTTATCAGATTTATGAACAGACCTCTGATATATTAAGGCTGATCTTTCTCCGCATGTTCTTTGTATCTATAAGACTATATTCTGTATGCTATTCTATTACCCTTCTGTACTTAGGTTAGGTATGATTCGTATCTCAGTACATGTGACAATAATAAATAAGTCAAAGTTCTGAAGTTATTATGAAATTGACCTTCAGCCCATAACCTTAGATTCAGAAAAGTGTTAATATCAGGGATTTTATCCCACTCTTCGGACTTTTCACCATTGAGCTGATGTTTGTAAGACCACGCCATGGAATTTGAGACAGAGCTCCAAGTGCCATCACCAACAAAATTCTTAATGGATAGAAGACAGTATGAGACTCACTTATTTGTTTTGTGTGTGTATAATGTGATTTAAGCTAATCGATTCACTCATTAGTTTGAATAAATCACTGACCTATATTAAGTAGATTGAGCTAATAAAGTTGCTTCATATTAAAGTGCATGTGTCTTATATTAATTTTGATCAGACCTTAAAGGGCACGTCAGGTACTTTCAGCCAAATAGTAAAGTGTGCAAATTAGAATTTTAAGGAAGAGATAGGGTATAAGTTAAAGGCTTATGGATAATAATTCAACCTCTTTGCTATGGATTAAAAACAGTTTGATTCCAACAAAAAGTTATTTTCTTGTTAAGCATAAAAACCTGCTGTGCATCTTATTTTAACCTTAATTAGACACTTGAATTATTCTGGAAATGGAGCTATGATTTCCAGTGCACTACCCAATTGGTCATGACAAGTACAACTCATGTGCAACTTCATGCCTCAAGGTACTTACACCCAGGCTACCTTTATCCCCTGCCCTGACTGAAGTCTTAGCTACTGAATTATCTTTTAACTTCCATTCAGTGTCAGTGTCTGAGCTGGTCATTGTCAATGAGAAAGCGAGTGATGGTGATTCTTCTTTTTCACCCTCTCTTCCACTTTTTTTCTTTTCCACCATTGTCTAGTAAATCTTTACAGTATTTTGAGTACAGGTCGTTCTGCCATAATGTGTGTTCATCAGCACGAATTTGCTATAACATGATTGACGAATTGTGGATATGGTTTGGATAATGCGAATATTCTACTGAAGACAAGTGGCAGTTTGTATTAGTGATCTTCTGCAGCACAATTTTCTATACCGTTTCCATAGCACAATATTCTACAGCGTGAGGTTGCAGAGGAACACAATTGTTGCTTTATGGCAGAACAATCTGTATTTGAAAGGGGACAAGCGCAAGGTTGAAGTTGCGGATGGGGTTGGAAACAAATGATACATGTTTGCAACAGTGCAACTAGTAAATCAGTAAAGGTTGTGGGATGAGAAGTAAGTGCAATGTGAGCAGAAGGATTAAATATGACAATAGCATCACCTTCAATGGTTTGAGCTTTGCCAACCAACCACAACCACCACAATTATGCCAAACAGCATATTCTTAATGTGGGTCAGGATAGGCAGTGGTGTCTGTTCTCTGCCAGTTTGATGCTTCTAACTGCAGTTACACATCACCTGCAGGAGACAAGGAGTATATCAATAAATGTACCACAGTAAGTTGAGTGATGTTTGACTGGTTGGCAGTATAAAAGTGAAATGTGAGAGTGAAGATTGCAGCATTGCTGACCTGGAAATGTCTTGTCATTCCTTTACCTGCATTAGAGCAAAAGCATGTACCTACAACACTGGGCTATACAGGTTTAAGAAGGCAGCTCCCCATTATCTTCTCAAAAGCCACCAGGGATGAGCTCTTGTTATGAAGACACTTGGTTATTAATTTTTTGAGGATTAATATTTGAAGGATTTTGGGTGGAGATTTGCTTGGACTGCTGATAATGTACTTTTTTGTTTTAAGCAGATCATGGAAAGGACAATGGGGCACTTCATTTCAAAGTCACTTAATAGGAATTGAAGCTCAGCAAGTCAGGCAGCATCTGTGCAGAGAAAACAGAGTTAATGCTCTGGGTCTGGTAACCATTCTTCAGAGCTATTAGGTATCTCATGGCTTAAGACAACTAGGCAGTCAAACCTGTTGAACTGCTGGATTTACTTGCAATCAGATGATTTCAGCTGCTTTGAATTACTGGAAATTAGATGCCTGAGTTTATGGCTGTCAAGAACTGTGGTAATATGATAGTTTGGAGAATTTGGTTCCTATCTCACCTGCCAAGAGTAAGAAAAGCTATCCAGTGCTTTCTCTGCCATTCTGAAAGAGTCCATTAGGAGAGTTCTGTGTGAGACCCAAAAAGCATTTGCAGCTGTCTCATGAAAATTTTCTGAATTCTCAAATTCCAGAATGACTTGTCCCAGCAAAAGTATCTGTGACAATTGCCTGTGATTGGTGATATCCATCTGTTTGTGCCAATGCATCTTGAACATTTTATATATTATTCTCTTTTCTTTCAAGAACCAATCATCATTTGGTCAATGTTTTGTTCTTAAAGTTATCTTCTACAGAGTAAGATAATATATTTGTTCTTAACCGGTGTGTAAATGATGTGTTTTTTGGCTTACTTAGTTAAATATTTATAATGTACTATTTCAAATTAAGTTAAGCAGCTTTACATTGTCATTGGGAGAGTGCTGTTTTCATAATAATTAATAATTCTGTTGTCCCTTGAAGAAACTTGTGTTTAAATGTTAAACCTAATAGAATATATAATCAGCAATATTAGTTACTACATAAAATATTTGATTATAAGTTATGACTAATCAAGTAGCAGGACTAGCAAGAGACAGCACCTTCCTTCAACTTGATTGCAGCATACAAGTGACAGCCTGTGAGATAACCCAAAGCAGAAAATGGAATTGGAAGTGGGGTAATAATTGAAAAGGATAAAAGGAAAGATGAGGAAAGAACTGGCTCCAGTCTATGACACAGTAGGAAGTTATTTGAATTTATGTAAGCCCTGCCAAAGTTTGAAAGGGATGCAAAGGATTTTTTCTTTTCTGTTGAAAAGATGTTCGAACAGAGGAGGTCGGCAAAAGAAAACTGATATGAGAAACAGGCTGTCTGGCAGGGCTCAAGGATTTTCTGCCACGCTTTCTGAGGAGGCCATTGCAGCTCACAAGCAGGCAAATAAAGATAATTGGCAGAACATACAAGTTGGTCCCTGAAGCTTACAGGCATAATTTTCAGCATTTCCAGAAGCAGCCTGGGCAAACTTACATAAAAGTTGAGAAGGTCAAGCAAATTATCTTTGACTGTCAGATGTGGGCACCAGCACTAGAAACATGAAATAATTCTCCTTTATGATTTTTAAAAAAAATCACTTTCTCCAATCGTAAAAAAAAACTTTCAACTGCCAGATAAACTTCTGATATTTATGAACTTATCCAGAAACCCAAATCCTTTATCAGTCAACCTAAACCCAAGAAGGATGGAAGGATGAAAGGAAGGCAAATAGCCAGGGGTGAAACGAGATAGCTGAGAGTCGCCCAGGCTTTACACTTCAGGCCTGATTGGAAGGTGCTGAATGTGAGACTGATGTTTGAATACCCAAATATTTATATTACTGCATTCAGCAAGTTGCTCTAAGTCTGGAGTAAAACTATCAGATTTATTGGGTGCACATGATCACTGCTGAGAAACTTACCTTGACCAAGATTATAACAGGTGAAATTGTAGCTCTGATCAGAGCTGTGAGGCTGATTCCGAACAATATACTTGAGAATTAAAGTGAATACTTCTCAGAAGGAACAGTAATCCCTTGAAGAGCACATTGCCAAAGTGAAGCAGAAATTAGTCCCTCTCCATTGCAGGAAAAAAAACTTGGTCATCAAGTGTGAGGCACTGTCTTTGTTATAGAATCCCTAGAGTGTGGAAACAGGCCCTTTGGCCCAACAATTCCACACCAACCTTCCGAAGACAAGGAATTCTCCCCCAGACTCATTCCCCCTACTCTATTATTCTATATTTAGCCCTGAATAATGCACCTAACCTACACATCCCTGAACACTATGGGCAACTTAGCATGGCCAATTCACCTAACTTGCACATCTTTGGATTGTGGGAAGAAACCGGAGCACCTGGAGGAAATCCACGCAGACACAGGGAGAATGCGCAAGCTCCAATCAGAAAATCGCCCAAGGCTGGAATCAAGCCTAGGTCCCTGGCTCTGTGAGGCAGCAGTGCTAACCACTGAGCCACTGTGCCACCACAAGTTTGTTGTTGTACATGGAACAGGTCTTGAAGAAGGGCTGATGCCCGAAACATCGATTCTTCTGTTCCTTGGATGCTGCCTGACCTGCTGCGCCTTTCCAGCAACACATTTTCAGCTCTGATCTTCAGCATCTGCAGTCCTCACTTTCTCCATGGAACAGGTCTGACCTATTCCCCAAAACTGCACTGTTTCAGTCACCTGAGCCAACTTCCACTTCATCAGGAAACCTAAAATAGATCAAGATAAGCAGGGGGAAAGAACGTACCCAAACACCTCCTGATGGCCACCTTTGTGTGTGACTGCATCAAAGCTGTGCGTTGACCCTTTATGCATGTCACTGTGTACTGAGGTTCTACCAGTCCCCAGTGTTGCGAAGGATGGGACTGGCCTCGTTGCAGTGGGATGCTCCAAGTAGTTGGACCATTCCGTATCAGCTGTTCTTCATGGAGAAATTTGCAAAGAAAAGCACCTTTGACTACAGGTTCATCAGGATGTGGTCAGCACATAGCATCCTTGAGATGCTGATGGAAAAGGAGAGGATGGATCCTTGTACAGACTGTCAAAGTCATTTGGCAGAATGCCTCATCATCAGAACTTTCCAACAAGCACCAAGATGTCACCTGGCTAGTGGTAAGAAAGAAAAACCTGTGAAATCCTTCATGTACACTCAACCAGTCTGTGCCACCACACACTGTTCTCAAAGCACCTGCGGGGGTGTTGGGATTGTCATAAATCTCCTGCTGGAATGTGCCTTTGCAAAGAAATCTAGAAAAAGATCCTGTGGTTTTTGTTGAGGTTCGTCCTGAGCAGCTCCGTGATGTGGGATTCTGTGTTCTACGCTCTGTTCCCTGGGATGTGCATTGAAATAAACATCAACTGTGCCTGGAGAACTTTCACTCAGCAAAAGACACTATTGGTCTTTCAGACCAAGGAATTGATCTTGACTGTGTGTTGCAAGCTGGCGCATTTTATGGTCCAGGACTGAAGGACACACTTGGTGCAGCTGTTGCCAAGGTGCAGTGGAGAAAGACCACTGTCTGAGGTTTTGCTACTGACAGTAGATAGGGATCTATGCAGTGATCAGATCCTCCTAGTGCTTCAAAAGGATCTAAATGTGGTAGGAAATGTGTAAGCATGGACTTTGATTTCTCTTGATTAGAGTCAAACTCCAACATTTGTTTGTTTCTGTGATTATACAGCTTTGATTAGACAGAACAGAACTATGTTCGTGACTATATATAAATAAACTTTTTTATGAATTGTACAACACTAACACCTCATTCCTCAAATGAGTCAAGTAAACTTATAGCTGTACTCAGCGATTCAGGAGACACCCAAACAGTTTTAATGGTGAGAAACATGATTTTTAATGGTGTTATTGGCAGAGACCTTTGGCGTAGCATAGTATATCACCTTCAGAAATGAGAGGCTATAAAAAGGTATCCCTCTGACCATGGTTGCTGACTTCAGTTTGGTGTGGGTGTGGTTGGTAGAGACAGAAATCTTCAGGTTTAAGAAGTATTTAGATGTGTGCTTGCGATGCCAAGTTGTACAAGGGATAAAGGTCAAGCGCTGGAAAATCAAGTTAGAATACTCAGATGGGAGTGGCACAGTGGCTCAATAGTTAGTGACTCACAGGCACTAGGGACACAGGTTTGAGTCTTGATGAATGTCTGTGTGAAATTTGCATGTTCTCTTCATGTCTGCATGGGCTTCCTCCAGGTGCACCAAAGGCATGCAATTTAGGTGGTTAGCCATGGTTAATACAGGGCAACAGGGATAGGGTGGGATGCTAATTAGAGGGTCATGCAGACTTGGACCAAATGGTCTCTTTCCACACTGTCGGGATTGTATGATCATCAAACACTCAAAACAAAGCTCATACTCGGGAACCTTGTCATGATTGGGATAAAGGGCTAGAATTTATTTTATTTGCCATCTGGGATTGTCTTAATGTTCCCATTGGTTTTAATCCTTTTGAATTAGTTTATGGATAAGAGTTCTATTGAAACATTGTTTCTGCCGAAACGCTCAAACTTCTTAGCCCCCATCACACACTTTCATTTCAGCTCTGATAAAGAGTAATTTAGACTTGAAATGTTAGCTTGCTCGCTTTCCAAGAATGCTGCCGACCTGCTGTGATCTCCAGCATGTTTTGTTTTCAGTTTTTCCAGTCATGTTGCCTAAAGATATGCATTCAACAAAATTCTGCATAGACTCTAGCAATGTCAATTCAGACAATGCAGACGGGTGGCACGGTGGCTCAGTGTTTAGAACTGCTGCCTCACAACACCAGGGTCCCAGGTTTGATCCCAGCCTTGGGAGACTGTCTGTGTGGAGTTTGGACATTCTCCCAGTGTCTGTGTGGGTTTCCTCCAGGTGGTCTGGTTTCCTCCCACAGTCCAAGATGTGCAGGTCAGGTGAATTGGTCATACTAAATCGCTCATAATGTTCGGTGCATTAGTCGGAGACAAATGGGTCTGGGTGGGTTACTCTTCGGAGGGTGGGTGTGGACTTGTTGGGCCAAACGGCCTGTTTCTGCACTGTAGGGAACCTAGTCTAATCCAATTTGAAAGGCGGATCCCTACCCAATTCTATGCATGGAAGATTGAAGTGATAAAGTTGGCAGTGCCAGATTTCTTACCAAAATAGATTCATTAAAGGGATATTGGAAGGTTCCCTTAATACTCAGAGATAAAGAAATATCAATTTTTTCAGAGGTGACTGTTTTTTCCAACGCTGAATGATGCTGGTTAGGCTACAAAACGCTCTCGGAGCTAAGATTCCTCAATGTGTAGTTTTCCATGATGATGCACTGACTTACAGTCACATTTAGAATGATTGCTTGGAATAACTAGAAGCTGTGTTTAGAAAGTAGTTGGCAGATTTGGTGATAAACCTTGCCTAAAATGAATTTGCAAAAGGATGGGTAACCTGCCCATAGCACATAATAGGTAAAGTGTACCTGCTGTCAAGAAAACAGCAAAAGTACAGGCATTACTGGAGTTCTCTGCACAAAGATAATTTGAGAAAACCTGAAATTTTTGGGAATGTATGGTTTCCGTCACAAATATGTACAAAACGTCAGCACTATAGCTGCTGTAATGGTGGACTGATCAGGAGAGTGCCAGACATCTTTTGAGATACTGAAAGCAATTTTGATCAATGCAGCTCATGATGGTTCATCAGATATTCTTCATGGTAATGGAATGGCACATGGAACTAGCAGATTCATCGGAAATCTCAAGATTTTCACTGATTGCTTTGGTTTCCTGGAAATCATAAAGTCATAGAGTGAGACAGCATGGAAACATACCTTCAGTTCAACTAGTCCACACTGACCACGTTCCCAAACTAAACTAGCTCCACCTCATGCATTTGACTCATATCCCTCCAAACCTTTCCTACTTTTCTAAATGTCTTTTGAATATTGTAACTGTACCTGCACCCACCATCCTCTTGAAGTTCATTCCACACACCAACAACTCTCTGTATAAAGAATACCTGCCCAACCCCACCTCCATGTCTTTTTAAATCTTTCTCCTCTCACCTTAAAAATATGGTTCCTAGTTTTGAACTCTCCCACTCTCGAGAAAAGACTTTTGCTATTCACTTTATCAATGCTCCTCATGTTTTTACAAACCTCCATAAGGTCACCCCTCAACCTTCTATGCTCCAGTGAAAAAAGCCACAGCCTAGCCACCCTCTCCTTTAACTCAAACCTTCCCTTTCTGGCAACATCCTGGCAAATCTTTTTTGAACCCTCTCCAGTTTAATAATACCATCCTATAACAGGGTAACCAGAATGCACACAGTTCTCCAGAGTCTATCATTTCCGTGCTGCTGGATTGTTTTTCAACATTCAGTTCTGAAACTACGTTAGCTTCCTTCAACTAAATATTAGGAAGATTGAAAGTGTAATTCTAGCCCCAACCACAACCTCTGTCCTCTCACCACTGATTCTATTCTAGTCCCTGGCCACGTAGTCTCAGGCTAATCTTAAAATCTTTGGTCTCTTCTGTGACCTCAAGTTCAGCTTCTGGGTGAAAAATGTTTCCCATCACAATATTCTGTGCTTAAATCTCCCCAAGCTTTCCACCCAGCCCCCTACCCAGCCCATCTGCTGCTGAAACCCTCACATATCTTCATTGCCTCCAGCATTAACTACTCCAGTATTCTTCTAAACAGCCTCAAGTTTTCCATCTTCAATATACTTCAGTTCATCAAGAGCTCTGCATTTCTTCTTCTGCACCAAATCCAAATTATCCACTTTCCCTTGTCATCACTGATCTATTTCAACACCTGAGCTTCCTCCTCCTCAGATTTAAGATTCTGGCCCTTGCGTTAAAAGCATTATGACCTTTCCCCCTCCCTATATCATTGGAAATATCTTCCACCCTACAACTCTCCAGAACTGCCAGTTTGAGCATTCCTCACTCCCTTTGCCTTACCATTTTCTGGCATTGCCTCCTGAAGACCCTCCAACTTGCTTCCCTTCTTCACTAAGTTCTGGAAAAAAAAACAACACCTCTATATCTCATTTTGCTGTTTCTGTGAAGCCCCTTTGGTACAAAATATAAATCATTGAAGGTTACTTATAAATCCAAGTCGTTGTTGTATTTACAAAAAAAAGTGAGAATTAGCAATCCTGTTTAAAGATGTAAGGTATTGAAAATTGTCATCTGGAACTTTCTTACTCATTCCTTTGTTCTTCAGTTTCCAGTGATGCCTAGGCAGACATTGAATTCATTTCATTTATTTAATTCACCTTACTTTAGCTCCTGACTTTTAACAGTATTTTTTGGAGCAATTTGTATTAAAAAGCAGTTATATATGCATTTCCTTATTGAATATTTTGATCCATTAAAAACTCAAGATTTAGAATTCTCTTTTGTCAACATGGAATGTTGGAAAAGAGTCTCTAGACCAAAACTTATCCTTGGAGATCACAGCCAACAGAAGTTTAATGCACATGCAACATTCCTTTATACTATTTACCTGAGACATGAAACTGCTTAAGATAAATGAGTCACTTCCAACGAGAAAACAACAGCCAGCAAAATGTCATATTCCTTCTTTAAACATCTACCAATGATACTCAACTGTCATTTCTCAGCTTCCATTTCACAGGGAATACTTGAACAGAGTAATAAGTACAGATTGTGATCCAATATAAGTCACTGCTTTAATCATTAATCCTTTACATAGTAAAATTCTTTATGCCTTGTACAGGCAGCTTGTGCTTTGAGAGTCTTGCTGACTTATTTAACACTCATGGTAGATTCACACATCTTATGTAGTTCAAATATTAATGCCATCAAATTGTTTGATTAGTGAATGATTTTGTGAAAAGATTGCAAATAGAAATGTTAAATGAACACATTAACCATTAGCTGCTAAAATAGAAGGCATATCAGAGCTAAAAGGTTGCTTCTCCACATCAAGGTAAAGCCACCACAGAGCTGCTCTCTCATTGCAGAGACAATTGGTGATAATTTAATCTGAAGGTCACCATGCTTCAGATGAGGAGTCAGGTTGAGAAAGAGAGTCTCTCACAGTAACCATAACCAGTGCAGGAATTGAACCCGTGCTGTTGTTCATTTTGCTTTGTAAACGAGCCAGCCAGCCAGCCAACTGAGCTAGCCAACCTCCCCCCCCCCCCCCCCCCTCTCTGTGGCAGGAAGATTAATTAATTGAAAAGTGTACTTCCCTATTTGCATGAATATTACACTATCACCTCTGTCTGCACAAACTCTTTTTGTGATAATTTTATGGATCTCAATTGAAGCATTCTTATGTCCTCTCAAAAGGTGTTGGATAAAAACTAGAATAGTGCATTACATTATAAATATTGCATATTTTACATTTGTGTTCCTAAGTAACTCAATTGTGCTGATAATTGTGTGTGTGAAGGTGTTCAGATTGAAAGGGAGAGATAGAAAGAGTGTATTCGCTGTACTCAGCTTGACCTGCCTACTGGGTATTACCTATGGACCTCATACGGACCTCCTAAGCAATATACCTGTTCTGCATCCTCAACCCTCTCCAAGGTCAGTCAGACTATTATCAGTACTGTATGTATTCACATAACCTTAGGCCAAAATAATAATTTGTTTTGAGGTCTTCTCTTGAGATTTTCTTTCGGATTTTGGATTTGGGGGTTGCTTTTCCATTTGATTGCATAGGTGCATAGGCAACAAATGCTTTTTGGAAAGAAACAAACTGATACATATTCCAAACAAAAATCCAAATCACATATCAGTGTTATAATTGTGAAGAGCTTAGTTATTGAGACAACTTCCTGAGACATCTCAGACCTTGCACTAACCCAAAATGAGGTGCTGCCCAGTACCAAACTGTTTATCTACACTCCAGCACAGACAATCTCGGGCCAAAGAGTAGGGGCTGGTCTCTAATTGCCTTGGAATCCCCACTCGCCACTGGACCAAGACATTGCACCACTAAGCCTGTGTGGTAACCGGTGTGCAATAGTTTCCCCACATTAAAAGAATTCACACAGGATGTAACTTGGGACCTGGAATGTCAGCACCCTTATGGACAGTCCTGCAAGTGATAGATTGGAATGCCGCACTCCATCATTGCTCAGGAACTCAGGTGCTATGATATTAACATCACTGTCCTGAGTGAAATTCACCAGACAAGGGAAGGACAGCTCAGAGAGCAAGCTGGGGGCCACACCTTTCTTTGGAAAAGCAAGACCAAAGAGGAACGCTGCTTCCATGGAGTCAGCTTCACCATCAAAACCGAATTGATGGACCGACTCAAAGACTCCGTTTGTGGAATAAGTGAATGCCTCATGACACTGCGATTCACCCTTGCTTAGAACCTGTATGTCACAGTATTCAGTGCATATGCATCAATGCTCGATGCAGTAGCTGATGACAAGGAGAAGTTCTACTCCAGCCTTGACCAATCTCGCACTTGGGTTGCTCTAATTGACAAGTTAATTGTCCTTGGTGACTTCAACGCCAGAGTTTGAAAAAGTCCAGACCATTCGTGGGTGGCACGGTGGCACTAGTGGGCGGCACGGTGGCACAGTGGTTAGCACTGCTGCCTCACAGCGCCTGAGACCCGGGTTCATTTCCCGCCTCAGGCGACTGATTGTGTGGAGTTTGCACGTTCTCCCCGTGTCTGCGTGGGTTTCCTCCGGGTGCTCCGGTTTCCTCCCACAGTCCAAAGATGTGCAGGCCAGGTGAATTGGCCATGCTAAATTGCCCATAGTGTTAGGTAAGGGGTAGATGTAGATGTAGGGGTATGGGTGGGTTATGCTTCGGCGGGGCAGTGTGGACTTGTTGGGCCAAAGGGCCTGTTTCCACACTGTAAGTAATCTAATCTAATCTAATCTAACTGGGGAGATGTAATTGGGAAAGGAGTTGGGAAGCTAAACTCCAATGGCATCCTTCTCCTGACCAAATGCCATGAACACAATCTCCTCATCACCAGCATATTGTTCTGCCAAAGGGATAAATACACGGCAATGTGCCAGCACCCACTCTCCAAATACTGGCACCTCCTTGACTATGTCATTGTCAGAGTGAGGGATTGGAAAAACATCAAAATCACATGTGCCGTGGCAGGAACTGATGACAGCTGGATGGACCATCACCTGATCTCAGCCAGGATCAACATAAATATTGCACTTTTGCAACAGAAACAACAGGGGAAGTACTGCAAGAAGTTCAACATTGAGGTACTTAATGACCCAGAAAAAATAGCTTCATACAACTAACTCATCTCCACAAACCTAACAACTCCCAGTGACACTGAGTCACAGGATCCCACATGCCCCTGATCCACCCTTGAGACTGCCTTCAGCAATGTCTGCAAAAACTGGGTCTGCCTCTCAAACAGGAAACACCAAGACAAGCTTGATGAAAATGATCATGAGATCCA
This sequence comes from Chiloscyllium punctatum, assembly GCF_047496795.1. NCBI lineage: Eukaryota > Metazoa > Chordata > Chondrichthyes > Orectolobiformes > Hemiscylliidae > Chiloscyllium > Chiloscyllium punctatum. The sequence goes on from NC_092764.1 coordinate 34,249,591, forward strand.
GGAACAATTAAGCTGGAAGCACATGGTATTTCTGAGTGTAAATCAACAACCGCAATCCAGAATAGAAAAGGCAGGCCTACAGGTAACTAAAGGCAAAGATGTGGAAACAAGCCTGTGACATAAAGAACAAGTGGTAGGTGGAGAAAGCACTGGACACCCAACGAATGGCTGACAGTCATGACATGCATGGTTTCATGTGTGCTGTTAAGACCACATATGGACTGAACACCCAAGGCCACACCCCATTGCTGGCCAAGGACGGAGTGAGTCTTATCAAAGAAAACAAAGCCATCAAAAATATGGGGAGAAGCACTTCTGACCTCCTCAACTCGGGCTTTTCTGTTGATCCAAGCATTCTTGAACGCATACCCTCAGCAAGGTAAAAACAATGACTGCAGATGCTGGAAACCAGATTTTGGATTAGTGGTGCTGTAAGAGCACAGCAGTTCAGGCAGCATCCAAGGAGCAGCATACCCACAGCATACTACACGTCATGAATTCAGCAACACCCCAGCCTTACATGAAGTAGAGAACACTCTACACTAGTTTAAGGAAAACAAGGCTTCTGGAGCATACTATATCCCTGCTGAGGTATTGAAGTGTTGAGAGAAAAGAGCTCCTGCTGCAGCTACATGCCTTTGCCTGCCCTATCTGAAGGGAGGGCAGCATCCTAGGAAAGCTCCAAGATGCCATAGTCGTAAGCAGTTTCAAAAAGGGAGCAAGTCCGACCGTGGTAACTACATAACAATCTCCCTGTTGCTGACTGCTGGAAAAGTAATTGTGGTTGAGGAACTCCTCCTGGAGTCACTATGTGGCTTTTGACCATGGAGGAGGACAACTGACATGATTTTCACTCCTGCGACAGTTGCAAGAGAAATAAATAGAGTAAAGAACCCATCCTTGCACATGGCCTTTGACACCATCAATTGAGAAATATTATGGAGTGTCCTTCCCTGCTTTGGTTGCACCAAGAAGCTTGTCACCATCCTTTGCCTGCTCCACGATGACATGGAAGGTAATGACAAATGGTTCCACCACCAACCCATTCCCCATTCGGACTGGTGTCATTGCCCCAAAACTATTCTCAATCTACTTCACCACATCATTTCCCCACATGAGTGGAGCTAACCTACAGAATCTATGAGAAATTATTTAACCTCCACCACCTTCAAGGCAAAACTAAAGTCACCACATCCAGTGTCATCAAACTGTAGTGTGCAGATGATGCTTGTGCATGTGCAATCTCATCGAGGTCCACGGGAGAGCTTTAAGAATTTTTTTTTGATTAGATTAGATTCTGTACAGTGTGGAAACAGGCCCTTCGGCCCAACAAGTCCACACCGACCCGCTGAAGAGTAACCCACTCAGACCCATTTCCCTCTGACAAATACACCGAACACTATGGGCAATTTAGCATGGCCAATTCACCTAACCTGCACACCTTTGGACTGTGGGAGGAAACCGAAGCACCTGGAGGAAATCCATGCAGACACGGGGAGAATGTGCAAACTCCACATAGACAGTCGCTCAAGGCTGGAATTGAACCTGGGACCCCTGAATCACTGAGCCACCATGCCGCCCCATGTTGTGCAGTTCAGATGGGTATATGAATAGGAAGGGTTTGGAGACATATGGGCCGGGTGCTGGCAGGTGGGACTAGATTGGGTTGGGATAGCTGGTCGGCATGGAAGGGTTTGGACCGAAAGGTCTGTTTCCATGCTGTACACCTCTATGACTCTACGACTCTAAGTGTCCTGTCGGCCAAAGCAGCTTTTGATGAAGAGATCTAGCACTGCCTGCAATGTGCTAGCACAGCCTTTGGCCACCTGGGGCAAAGGGCGTTTAATGACAGTAACATCAGATCTGAGGCAAAGGGCGTTTAATGACAGTAACATCAGACCTGACACGAAGTTCATGGTTTACAGAGCTGTGGTGGTTCCTGTTCTCCTACATGACTCTGAGATGTGGAGCAGTATGACCAACACTGCCTGCACAAGATCCTGTGAACTCGCTGGGAAGACAGACACACCAACACTAACATCCTTGACCTGGCCAACATCCCAGCATCGAGGCACTGACTACCCTTGATCAGCTGAGATGAGCTGGGCACGTCATCCACATGACTGACACAAGACTCCTCAAACAGGTGCTCTACTCCCAGCTTCGAGACAGCAGTCGAGCCCCAGGTGGACACAGGAAGTGCTTCAGTGCTATCCTCAAGGCCTCATTGGTGAAGTGCGGCATTCCCACAGACACCTGGGAATCACTGGCCCAAGACTGTGTAAAGTGGAGGTGGAGCATCCGGGAAAGCATCAAGCACCTTGTGACTTGCCACTGGGGGAGAAAAATGGAAGCCAGGTGAAAAGAGTGTGCTCCCATACCAATGCTGCACCCACTCTTTCCCATGACCACCTTTTGTCCAAGTGTAACAGAGCCTGTTGTAGCCACATCGGTCTGTACAGCCACTTATGGACTCGCCATGAGAGTGGAACAGATTAACTCTTGTCTGAGAGGAACCGTCCATGATAGTTATTGCAAGTTCAGTTTGCATCTGGCCTTCTGCAAGCAAGCGAGAGAGAGAACTTGGGTCCGCAAAGATCCTAATCACATTGCCTGTATTTTGTAACACTACTATTTGTTTGGCAGGACACTAAGTGAAAGTCACCTTGAACATTTCATGTGATTTTCTTTTTCTTTCAGGAGCTCCTTTATTTGGCCTAAGAGTATTTTTCAGAACTAATTCCTGCAGTGGAAGTTATTTATTTTCTTTTAATTGATTTGAGTGTTTTGGGGTTCTTTAGCAGAGTAAATATTTTCTCTGTTTCAAATTGTATTTTAATCAGCTTTACAGCTTGGCCAAATAAGTCCTCCTTTCACAGCAAATCAATAATTTTGTTGCTCCTCAAAGAAACCTTGTTGATACTGTTCTGAAAATCAAAATTACACAATTGGCTATATTGATAACTGGGTTAAGTGGATACGATAACTGGTGAAGAGGTGAGATGAGAGAAAGGGAGACAGGACACTTCACTAATCTTTGTTCTAACACAATGCATGCTAGCCCTGCCAATGATTTTCACATCTCATGAATAGAAAACTGGTGTGAGGTTCAGCTCTGAACTGTAGGCATGAAATGTGATTGACACAGATTGTTGCGAGCTATGTGCTGGGGATGTGGTGTATTGAGCAGTGTGCAGCTAATGATGCATTTAATAAAATGTGACATTTGAAAATCCATTCACTAATGAAGACCATTCAAGTGGAAGCATTGACCTTCTTGAGAACCGCATCCAGGTGCTGAGGCTAGCCTCCTGACAATGACAATCACAATGTCAGTTAGTACACAGTTTTTGGGGGGTTTCCTGACACACAGTATTGTTAGATCTTATGCCTCTTCATCACTACCTTCTCCATCAAAGCCTCCAGTGCAGCTTTGGAAAAAACTTGGAGCTTGCTTTTTGCCAAGTTGTGCCAGCTACCTATCTTGCTCATTTTGTAATAACTTCGAGAATAACTTCCAGGATCTGCTCCAGTAAAATGCGCATTTTCTTCAAGAGGTACAATCTGGCTTGAACTTTAAAGATAGCTTTAACATATGCTCACCCCACATGATTTATGATCTTTATTCCGGCATGTAGCCAGTCAACAGTATGTTTAATAATGGCTGTCTACAACAACGTTTCACAGGCAGCATGAATTATGTTTTCAACTTGCACAGAAAGCAGGTGAATCCCACGTCCCAAAACCCTTAAAGAGGGCAGAGTGGTAGAAGTTATCTACATGAATTTTAGTAAAGCCTTTGACAAGGTTCTGCATGATAGACTAATTATTAAAATTAGATCGCATGGAATTCAGGGAGAGCTTCCCAGTTGCAGACAATTGAATGGTAGAAGACAGAGTGCGTTGGTGGAGGGTTGTTTTTCAGACTGGAGGCCTGTGCCCGGTGGTGTTCTGCAGGGATCGGCGCAAAGTCCACTTTTGTCATATGTACAATGATTTAGATGACAATTTAGGAGGCATGGTTAAAAGTTTTGTGGATGATAACAAAATTGGTGGTATAATCAACAGTGAAAAAGGCTATCTAAAATTTCAAAGAGATGTTGATCAGTTGGGCCAATGGGCTGAGGAATGGCAGGATGGAGTTTAATTTGGATAAATGCAAACTATTGCACTTTGGTAAAACAAACAAGGGCAGGACTCATACAATTAATGGTAGGGCCCTGGGTAGTGTTGTCGAACAGCGAGATCTAGGAGTTCAGGGACATGGTTGAAAGTTGTGTCACAGTAGTCAGAATAGTAAAGAAGGCATTTAGCATGCTTACCTTCACTGCTCAGATCATTGAATCTGAGTTGGGAAGTCATGTTGAGGTTGTACAGGATGTTGGTGAGGCCATGTTTGGATCACTGATTACAGGTCACCTAACTATAGGAAAGATATTATTAAACTGGAGAGGGTTCAGTAAAGATTTACTGAATGTTGCTGGGATTGTACTGTTTGAGTTATAAGGAGAGGATAGGACTTTAATCATTGGAGTGTAAGAGGTTGAGGGGTGACCTTATTGAAGTTTATAATATCATGAGAGTTATAAATAAGATGAATAGCAATGTAAGGAGGGGTTTGTGGCGGTGGGGTGAGGGAGGGGGAGGGGGGGTCCAGAGCAGGCGGCATGGAGGGTGGGGGAGGGGAGGAGTTCAAAACATTCAAGCACATTTTTAAGGTGAAAGGAGAAAGATTTAAAAGGTACCTGAGCGTAACTCTTTCACACATGGTGCTTTGTATGTGGAACAAACTGCCATAGGAAGTAGTAGTTGCGGGTACAACATTTTAAATATATTTGGATAGGTACTTGAATAGGAAAGCTTTAGAAGGATATGGGCTAAATGCAGACAAGTGAAACTAGCTTGGTTTGGGACACTTGCTCAGCATAGATGAGTTGGACCGAAGGGTCTGTTTCCATGCTTAAGGCTCTGATTCTATGCTCATTTTTGAAGGTTTTGAAATTTGTGTTCATTAATTATTAGGTTCATAATCACCATGTTTCTTTTAAGAGCTGTAAATATATGGTATCAATGTTATGACTCACGGTTCTTCTTAAGTTTTAGACATTCTGATTACTATTCAGTATAACTCTTGGGTTGGAACCTTGTTGCTTTCTGAGGGGCAATCTTGGAAATGGAAAATGTGTTTAGTTAGGTGGTGGTGTAGTCAGACTTGCTGGCATTCTGCTCCACCAGAATTAAGTTCTGGGGGCGAAGACGTATGGTTGACCTACATACAACACCACCAATTAAAGTGGCCAGGTAAAGAATACTGTAGGCCCACCACCACTGGGACTAATCCATTTGGCAGGTGACTTTTACATATAGAATTACCCTGTGGGCAATTCAGTGGGACAGGAGTTGATCCCTTGATCAAACAATCAGTTCCAGGTCAAGGGACTGAACATCAGGCAGGCAGGTTCCTGTTTGGGAAATCTTCCTATGGCTTTGCTTACTTCTGCACCTGTGATTCTCAATCTTAGAAATCTTGCATGTTATCAATTACCACAACTGATCATTTGGCAAGTTCTTGGATCCTCTGCACCAGCTGGAGTCTGCTGGGATCCTTCATGGTGCTATTGGCAGCTCTAACTGGGTAGGAGTTCTGCCCCTGGTATCTTAATTCTAGGGAAGGCCCACTAGTGGTCTTAATAATGCCTAATGGGTATGTGGCTCAGCAGGCATACTCTAGATAAACAGTATGTTTCTTTAGCAGCTCCTTAGGAAGCAGTCAAGATCCCTTATAGCTCAACAAAAGTTTGTGTTTGGTTACTTCCTCCCATTTATGAGCCCCTAAACAGTTTTTGCTACAAAGTGAAATTGCACTACAGCCACTTTTTGTACAATGACTAAAATATATCCTATACTGCAAGACAAAATGTTATGGCTTCTTTACGTCTCCATCAGATCTGTCAAGGCTTTTAAATGTTTCCTTTAACAGAAGTAAGCTTTGTGCCCAGATCTGTTTTGGCTGATTTGCATGTCCTAGGGGGATATTGAACTATAACAGTGATATTTGTTCCAAGATTAATGCAATTTTGAAACTAAGAACATGGATCTAAGCCATAAATCTGGATTTGGTATATTTGATTCAGTTGAGATAAAATTGAGCTTTTGTCAGTTCAAGATTTGATATATTATTTATTTTTATTTTTAATAGAATTTATGCTTTTACTAATGGAGTGTAATAGATTACTTATATGGCATTTCAGTTTCAGAACCTCATGACATCAACTGATCCTGACTTAAGGCCTTCGTAAAGACAGTATTGTAGTGAATGGATTTTGCTGAAATAAGCAATTTGAACAGAGTTTTGGAAAGAAAGTACACAGCATAATCAAAACCTTTGATGGTAGGAAAAATCGCTACTAGACTGAAAAGAGTAAGGTTTTCAGTTGATAATGCCAAGTTTCCAGCCATAATGTAGATATTACCAATTGGAAAACAAGGTAATCAGGACATAATTTAGAAAGGACATCAATTTATGGTGTTCCCATTCACGTAGTACTTATTCATATTCTAACTGTTGAACATAGTTGTCTAGAATTGCTGGCTACTAATATAAAAGACAGGATTTTGTGTTTTATCTGAAGTTTGCCATTTTCAATCTCTCTTCCATTTTCTTTTCTTTTTCTGCTTTTCGGTAATGTATGAGAGCAGGTGTCTGTTTAGACTGATAGTTTTTTTTAAAATTAAAAACCATCACCTTTTCACAGTGATTTTCAAGGCTGGAACTGGGCCTCAAAGATTGACGAGTTAGGCCATGTTCTATACTTAAAAAGCTGTAAGGATTTAAAAGAACTTCACCAATTTTGCCGATCAAAGTCATTGCTGTCTTGAAGTTCGCAACTTCAAAATTTCAGTTTGTGACATCACTGAAGATTGTGGTCTCAGTTTGGGGGAAACCCAGGTTTCAGTGGTACTGGGTGAAGGAAGGAATAAAGTATCATACTCATCATACCTCAAGGTTTGGACTTCCTATTCGACTTAGTCCTGAGTGTGGTGTTCTGTTGTTAAGAAAGCAAGTGTAATGTCATTTATGTCAAAAGGGTTGGAATGTAAAAGCACTGATATGCTATTGAGACTTTATAAAGCTCTGGTTAGGTCCCACTTAGAATACTGTGTCCAGGTTTGGGCCCCACACTTCAGGAAGGACATACTGGCACTGGAGCATGTCCAGAGGAGATTCACATGGATGACCTCTGGAATGGTAGGCCTAACATACAATGAATGGCTAAGGATCCTGGGATTGTACTCATTAGAGTTTAAAACGTTGAGGGAAGATCTAATACAAACGTACAAGATAATGCATGGCTTAGAAAGGGTGAACGCTGGGAAATTGTTTCCATCAGGCGGGATACTAGGACTTGTGGGCACAGCATTAGAATTAGAGGGGGTCAATTTAGAACAGAAATGAGGAGACATTTTTTCAGCCAGAGAATGGTGGGCCTGTGGAGTTCATTGCTACGGAGCGCAATGGAGGCCGGGACGTTAAATATCTTCAAGGCAGAGATTGATAAATTCTTAATCCCGCAAGGAATTAAGGGATGCGGGCAGAGTGCAGGTAAGTGACGTTGAAATGCCCATCAGCCATGACTGAATGGTGAAGAGGACTCGATGAGCTGAATGGCCTCACTTCCACTCCTATTTCTTATTGTCTTTATGGTCTTATGTTCTAGATCTATAAGAACCAGACACAAAGTGGTACTGTTTTATGTAAGGACCAAAGCACCATTAGGACGATCCAGTCAGTAACAGTAACAGGGATGACAGCCTTAAATCTTCCTTCACCTCTAAGTTGGTCTGCTGCATGTCAAATTAAGAGGAACAACAACAACTTGCACATTGCATAGCATCTCCAGCATAGTAAAACTTTTCAAGATATTTCAAGGGAACATTATAAAGCAGAATTCAACACTAAGCCACATAAGGAGATGTTGGGGCAAATGGCTAAAAGCTTGGTCAAAGAGGTGGGGATTTTGAAGGAGCGTTTTGAAGAATGAAAGAGGCACAGAGGTGGGAGGTTTCAGGAAGAGATTGCCAAGATTTTGGGTGTTGGCAGATGAACGTATGGTTGTCTACATTGGCACAAAGAAAATCAGGATGTTTGACGGGCAAAAACTAGAGGAAAATTCAGAGGGCTATAGGACTGGAAAGGATTTCAAAAATTGGCACGAGTGAGGATATGGAGGTAGTTGCTTGTAAACAAGAATGCAAATTTTCAAATCAAAATGTTATGAAAATGAGAGTTAATGTAGATCAGTGTATTGAGGAGATATGGATGAATGAAACTTTATGCAAGTTAGGACAAGGCAGCAGAATTGCTGATATACAGATTTTTAGACAGTCATGTGAAAGTCAGCCAAAATGGTGGTGGAAAAGTCAAGGGTTAACAAAGGTATGAATAAACATTTTATCTTGAGCAAGGGTACAGCTGAGAAGACACAGTGACTCATTAGAGTTGGTTTTCACAGCAGGGTTTCATCTTCATAGTTTGGCAGTCCTCCCATTTGATCCTCAGAATTTGACGATGGTATCGCTGGTGGAAGTTGTCAAGAATCTTAATCTGACATCAATAGATGGTTCAAGCTTTATTGGAATAGAGGAGGCTAGTTGACCAGGATCATGGATTCTAGATGTCCCTGTTGTTAAAGACACACCTTGAAGAAGCCAGCTTTGGCACAATTACTGAGGAAGATCTAGCAATATTGATTCAGTGCTGGACTTCATCGATGGTGGTCCTTTGGGAGAGATGTTTGCTGAGATATGTGAAGTGGTGCATATCTTCAAAAGCCACCTGAGCTAATCTAGAAGGTGCAGTGTTCAATTGACCTTGGGAAGGTTGGTAGAGAATCATCTGGTTGCTGGAGAGGAGCACAGCAGTTCAGGCAGCATCCAAGGAGCTTCAAAATCGACGTTTCGGGCAAAAGCCCTTCATCAGGAATAATTTATTCCTGATGAAGGGCTTTTGCCCGAAACGTCGATTTCAAAGCTCCTTGGATGCTGCCTGAACTGGTGTGCTCTTCCAGCACCACTAATCCAGAATCTGGTTTCCAGCATCTGCAGTCATTGTTTTTACCTGGTTGCTGGAGAGGGACAGGTCAAGCATTATATATGAGATGTTTTAAAGGTAGAATGTCCTTTGCATTGCCTGTGCAGAGTGAGCACAGTCATCCACAAACTGCAGATTGTGGGCATCCACTTTTATGAATTTTCTTTTTGCCTGGAAGCAATCAAGGTGAAGATCGTGTGTAGACAATAATGGATGCTGACACCAAGTGGTAGGTCATCTTGGACGAGATGTACATGATGCTCAGGTAGATGATGAATGAGGTGGGGCTGATTACACAACCTCATTGACCCTGGTCAATTCATTTCAGATTCTCAACTCAGGACAGAGATGGTCATACAGTATTGTTATGCGGGCGTGTCAAGATGGTGACAAACTTCAACAGGCAACTAAAGCATTAGAAGATGAACTTAAGGCTTCATGATTTAGAAGATCAAAAGCCTTTGTTAGGTTAAAGAAGGAAAGGAAAAATTCTATACTTTGCTCCAAATACTTTTCCTGGATCTGTCTAGCAATGATGACAATGTCCGTAGTCCCCTGGGATAGTTGGAAGGCACACTGGGTTTCTGGGTAAAAACAAGGACTGCAGATGCTGGAAACCAGAGTCCAGATTAGAGTGGTGCCGGAAAAGCACAGCAGGTCAGGCAGCATCCGAGGAGCAGGAAAATTGATGTTTCAGGCAAAAGCCCTACATCATACACTGGGTTTCTGGATGGAATTCATCAGTGACAGGACGAAGATGGTTAAGGAGGATACAGGCCAGGATCTTACCCACAATGGACAGAGGAAATCTTTCTGCCATTTCCCCAATCGGATTTAACCCCTTTTGTACAGATAGTCATGGTGTTTGCATTCTTGGAACCCTTGAAGATTAATCTTAATTCCTGAGATAGAGGATGAGCTGTTGAGTCAGGATTGCAAGGTAATCTAGTAAGAAGCCAATTGGAGTACACCACTAAAGGGAATAAATAAATCTGTATAATTTTTGAATTCAATGATTTTTGAATTGGGCTATTCACACCTGGGGGCTGGATACCCTTATTAAGATCAACCCACTTGTACTGTATTAAAACTGCATCAGGCTAACACTCTTAAATATATCCAGGAGTACTTCTACTGAGAAAAAGGAAAAACAATTCTATTCTGTTGTGCTGCCTCTTTGAGAATCCTACCTTTGTGATTTTGCATGTGAATATTTATAAAAAAGACATGAACTTTAGGAATGCATTTTTATACCCATTATTTTCACCACTATTCAAACAACATGATTCCTGTTTTCAGAAAGAAATCTTTCCTTTCTCTTGAGAGGTTGTTCATGTGTACCGGTCCATCAAAATTTGTACTTTGTAAGAAAATCTTGATGTGCAAAGTGAAATGTTTTATTAACAATCATTATGGTACAATCTTTGTACTTGGAGTTAATTTGGAGAATTCCAATAAGTTATGTTTCTTATTTGTGTAAAGGATGAATGAGCATCGCTCCAACAGCTAGTGCTTCCAAATAAACCTGTTGGACTATAACCTGGTTTGTGTGATTTTTAACTTTGTACACCACAGTCTTACACTGGCTCCTCCACATTATATTTGTGGTATATTGTTCCATGTCAAAATCTACATTTCCGTTTTGTTTTGTCCTTCAACATATTTAGTTGAGAAAATCAGGATGGGGCATTCATGGCAAAATAACCTATGGACATCCACTGGGAGGCGCATGAGAGCTGCAGAGGTGACTCAATCTTGTTTCCTTCCTCCAATGAAGAACTCCCCCTAATGGCACAGAGGAGAATTGATTAGATCAGAATTTGCCATTTTTTGCTGTTGTCACTGAAAAGATTCTGGTATATGATTTCTAAAGTCTGTAGATATTTTGAATTTTTATTATACTTACAATCTGAAACACAACAGCTAGATATACACAAGCAGAAAAATATATCAGGATTCAACAGAATAATGAGAATTGTGTATCTCTTATTTAACGTTCAGGAGCACTGTCAAACAAGTGAATAATACAATGCGCTAAGCAGTAAATGTCCTTTGCACAATCTAGTGATGTTAATGAGAGGAATTTGGAATTAGGATAGCATTGCCATTCCTTGAACTGATTGATTTAATAATTCCTTTATTGATTGTGCTCTTGTGATAATGAGGCAAAAGTGAGGACTGCAGATGCTGGAAACCAGAGTTTAGATCAGAGTGGTGCTGGAAAAGCACAGCAGGTCAGGCAGCATCCGAGGAGCAGGAAAATCGATGTTTCAGGCAAAAGCCCATCATCAGGAATATCAGCCCTTCCTGATGAGGGGCTTTTGCCCAAAACATCACTTTCCCTGCTCCTCGGATGCTGCCTGACCTGCTGTGCTTTTTCAGCCCCACTCTGATCTAAACTCTTGTGATAATGAGTTAGGCAATGCATAATCAGGGTACAACATAAACTCAGATCAAGGGAAGGTGTTGAGCAATAGATTGTAACATTACTACCTTGAGTTTTGCCTGAAATACACAAGTAAAATATTTTGGAGAATTCTTTGAAGATATGAATTCTATATTTCATTTGACCCTTACAAGAATACAATACTTATCATTCTGTGCAAATAGAGACCATATCCAAGGTTTGTGTCCCACTGTTGTAAGAACAGACCATGCTTTCTGGAGTGTAGAAAATGTTTTTAGGGAAGATAGTTTTAGTCTGTTCCTCTGTCCAAATCCAATCAGCAAAATGAAGTGTGTTCAGATGAAATCCATACTGCTATATATCAGAGCCTGAATTACTTGCCATTTTTTTTAAACTCAAAGGCTGGACCCAATCTGGGCCGTTTAGGCTGGGAGACAGGACAACTGGAAAGATGCCCAGTCTCCTCCCAACGGTGTGACAGATTGACAGTAACAGGAACGTTGGTGGCTCTCATGCATTCCCAGGTGCTAAGTGAGATAATTAAGAGCTGGTTACAGCGTTGCTAAGCCTTCTGGTCCACAAACTGTTGGACAGCAGGTTTTATGATTGACTCTTTATTGGCCGGGACTAGCAAAATGCCACCTTTGATCCTGCCATTGGAGAAAGGTCTTCACCATTCATAGCAAACTCCAGAAAGGAGAAACTTTGTCTTGAACAGCTTCGAAGCTTTTTTAGCAAGATATACTTAGCCACTTCCACTCTTCTTCCAGCAGACTGTGAGGAACTACAGAAAGTGACGTCAGGGATGATGAGAGAGTCCTGCTGCAGTGTAGACACTGTTGTATATAGGCTCTGGTTGATAAGGTATAGTGTTGTAATTTGTGGTGATGCACGCATGTCACTTCATTGTCCATCAGTTGCTGAAAGCCACATGTGCACCAGTAGGTAATGCATATTCCATTTCCAGAAACATATGCTGGTATGTATGTTACCACCAAAGATAGGCAGGCTATCAGGGCAATGAACCCCTCCATAGCCCAGTAGTTGGATCCAATATTGGTCACATTGACCAGGTCCAGGAATAGGCACGTGGGGAGATTGTCTGATTTACCAGTCTCTCTCTACCCTGTGTATCCAAAGATCGGGAATGTAGGTTTGAAGTGCAATCAAATATAACAATAACTTCTTAAAAATAAACTATTATAAAAAAGGGGTTCAAGCCTCGAATGATCAATGTAAACAAGGTCGATGTGACCGCAAAAATTACATATGACCTGACAGTCTATGACTCATAACCCATGTTGCACCAGCAGCTCTGTGCACCCATCTCTACCCCAGATCCTCAGAGGTAAAGGAAAGCATTTACGCTTAGACAACCATCCAATTGGGATTACTGCCTCCACTGGATGGCAAGGTGGAACATCAGATGTGTCTAGATGGTCAACGGAGGTAAGTAAGTGAAAGGTGAGAAGCAAAAGCCCAAAGAGGAAACCTCTCTTTACCAAATGGAAGGACATGGAAGAAATTACCTTGTGAGAGCTAAAATTGTGGGCATGGGTCCTGGAGAGATGGCCTGGGGCTGATGTGGAATTCTGTCCAAGTGGGTGTCAGTTCAGAAGAAAGGCCACTGCATGCTTGAGTTTTCTCAATAGCATAGGTGCTCTCAGGGCTGACTACTTGGTTTTGAGGCACTGGATGACTTTGGCTGTGCACTGGATACAAACCAATGACTGCCCAGCAGTGTCATCTAGCCTGCTACTCCACAATGCAGGTCCCCAAGTCTTGTCAACCCCTAGCAGCCTGAGCACTACACAGTGGAAGTAAGATATCTGAACAGAGTTTCCCTTTTGTCAGTTTCTACTCCTGAAAAGGGAGAATTTTGATCCGAAGCAACCATGCTTCAAGCTCCGATAAGTTCCTGGTAAATGATAGGCAACTCTTATAATGAGTTACAAAGACCAGATTGATCTACAAACAGGAGCTGCTCGTAACTGAACCCATGAACCTGATGGAAGTAAAACAGTGCTAGGGCACACCACCTGTGAGAGATTCGATGTAAAAACCTGAAGGTGGCAAATTGCTACTAAAGTGTGAAGGCACATTGATGCCTGATTGTCCTCCTTAAGTGAAAGTCTCAGTATCTCAGTGAAGCAAGTACTGCCTTTTTCCTAGTACAATTCTATATTGTTGTGATGAACTCTGGGAGAGGAATCAAAGTGATCAACTAGTACCACAACACAGCAGCGATCAGTTTGTTTATGACCAATGTAACTCTTGTTCGACAACATCAAGCAGTCTTGTCCAGTGCCCAAGGTTTGTGGTAACTTTGGCCTTCAGTTTGTGCCAGTTATCTGGCCGGGATTCCTTAGTGGGGTGAAACTATACTGTCAAGTAGAGGAGATGGGTGGTGAACCAGGTAAAACAGCGGAGCTTATATAGCAGGGACTTTACCCATCACTGGCCAACCAGAATCCAGAACATTTTCCCAGTCTGTTGCAAATTACACTTCTTGACACTTTTGCAGCCTCTGCAGGTCGGTTGGGACAAAGAGAATACCAGCAGTATAAACCAAAGGGATAACCTCCCTTCTAGACCTGTTAGAGGAAAACCAACAACTTTCTCTGCAAGGAGCATAGAAATTGCTCCACCCAAATTAAATATAACTGACCAGACGAGGGGCATCTCTGACATGCTGAGCTCCTGAAGCAAAAGGGTGTCATCAAGGACCTGTTAACTTTAATTTAGCACTCTGCTGTGATGTATAGAATTCAGATTTAAGCGTTAAATTGCATTCTGAACCTAAGTATTCGCTGAGTCCCAAATTATTTTTTTGTGATCAACCCGGTCAAACGCCTTCGCCTGATCAAGGCGCAGGAGATAGTTGATGGACCAGCCCTCTGGGAAAGATAAATGTTATATGGTCCAAACTGGGACAGAATATAAATGGTATGGGTGGACCATGTGGTCCAGAATGGTGCCAAAGCAGGAACACATTGCCCTGGCAAAAATGTTAGAATCCGTACTGTTAGTTTTTGTGGTGGTGGAGATCTCCCCTCATTGGCAGCAGAGCTAAAACAGACCTTCACCAGGAGGTGGGCATCTCACTGACATTAAGCACTTAAGCATTCCTCTATTACCTGTGTATTCTGATTTTCTGGAGTATTCCAGACTGCCATATAGAATTCCATGGTCTAGCATCCAGAAGTAGGGATGTTCTCCTTTGAGTGCTTGTCAAGGATGCCCATAAGCACTTACAAACATAGAACATAGAACAATACAGTGCAGAACAGGCCCTTCAGCCCTCGAAGGTGTGTCTACCTGTGAACTAATCTAAGCCCATCCCCCTACATTATCCCATCATCATCTATGTGCTTATCCAAGAATAGTTTAAATCTCCCTAATGTGGCTGGGTTAACTACATTGGTAGGCAGGGCATTCCATGCCCTTACCACTCTGAGTAAAGAACCTGCTTCTGACATCTGTCTTAAATCTATCACCCCTCAATTTGCAGCTATGCCCCCTCATACAAACTGATGTCATCATCCTAGGAAAAAGAATCCCACTGACCACCCTACCTAATCCTCTAATCATCTTGTACGTCTCTATGAAATTCCCTCTTAGCCTTCTTCTCTCCAATAAGACCTTCCCTCCAGACCAGGCAATATCCTGGTAAATCTCCTCTGCACCTTTTCTGATGCTTCCACATCCTTCCTGTAATGGGGTGACCAGAATTGTACACAATATTCCAACTGAGACCACACTAGCATTTTGTATAGTTGCAGCATGACATCACAACTCCAGAACTCAATCCCTCTACCAATAAAACCTAACATATCATATGCCTTCTTAACAACACTATCAACCTGGGTGGCAACTTTCAGGGATCTATGTATATGGACACCAAGATCCCTACTTTACCAAGAATCTTTCCATTGACCCAGTATACTGTCTTCCTGTTATTCTTCCCAAAGTGAATCACCTCACATTTATCTGCATTGAACTCCATTTGTCACCCCTCAGCCCAAATCTGCAGTTTATCCAACTCTCCTGCAACCTGCAACATTATTCCACACTGTCCTCGACTCTATCGACTTTAGTGTAATCTAACCCATCCAACTATGCCTGCATCCAAGACATTTTTAAAAATGACAAACAGCAGTGGTCCCAAAACAGGAGGCACATCACTAATAACCGGACTCCAGGCTGAGTATTTTCTATCAACCACCACTCACTGCTGTCTTACAGAAAGCCAATTTCTAATCCAAACTGCTAATTCACCCTCAATCCCATGCCTTCGCATTTTCTCCAAAAATATACCATGTGGAGACTTATCAAAGGCTTTACTGAAGTCCATGTATACCATGTCAATTGCCCTACCCTCATCCACATGCTTGGTCACCTTCTCAAAGAACTCAATGAGGTTTATGAGACATGACCTGAAGTTGACGGAACCATGTTGACTATTTCCAATCGAATTGTTGCTTTCCAAATGTCTATAAACCCTATCTCTTATAAACCTTTCCATAACTTTTCTTACAATAGACGTAAGGCTCACTGGTCTATAATTACAGTCTATATCTTCCATATCCTTTTCCACAGTAAATACCAATACAAAATATTCATTTAGTATCTCCCTCATTTTCTGTGGCTCCACATAAAGGCCGCCTTGCTGATCTTTGAGGGGCCCTATTCTCTCCCCAGTTACCCTTTTGTCCTTAATATATCTGTAAAAACCCTTTGGATTCTCCTTAATTCTATTTGCCAAAGCTATCTCATGTCCCCCTTTTGCCCTCCTGATTTCCCTCTTAAGTATACTCCTACTTTCTTTATACTCTTCTAAGTATTCACTCGATCTATCCTGTCTATACCTGACGTATGCTTCCTTCTTTTTCTTAACCAAACCCCCAATTTCTTTAGTCATCCTGCATTCCCTATACCTACCAGCCTTCCCTTTCACCCTGACAGGAATATACTTTCTCTGGATTCTTGTTATCTGAGTTCTGAAGGCTTCCCATTTTCCATCTGTCCCTTTACTTGCGAACATCTGCCTCCAATCAGCTTTCGAAAGTTCTTGCCTCATACCACCAAAATTAGCCTTTCTCCAATTTAGAACTTCAACTTTTAGATCTGGTCTATCCTTTTCCATCACTTTTTTAAAATGAATAGAATTATGGTTGCTGACCCCAAAGTGCTCCCCCACTGACACCTCAGTCACCTGCCCTGCCTTACTTCCCAAGAGTAGGTCAAGTTTTGCACCTTCTCTAGTAGGTACATCCACATACTGAATCAGAAAATTGTCCTGTACGCACTTAAGAAATTCCTCTCCATCTAAACCTTTAACACTATAGCAGTGCCAGTCGATGTTTGGAAAGTTAAAATCCCCTACCATAACCACCCTATTATTCTTACAGATAGCTGAGATCTCCTTACAAGTTTGTTTCTCAATTTCCTTCTGACTATTAGGGGGCTTATAATACAATCCCAATAATGTGATCATCCCTTTCTTATTTCTCAGTTCCACCCAAATAACCTCCCTGGATGTATTTCCGGGAATATCCTCCCTCAGCACAGCTGTAATGCTATCCCTTATCAAAAATGCCACTCTCCTCCTCTCTTACCCCCCTTTCTATTCTTCCTTTAGCATTTGTATCCTGGAACATTAAGCTGCCAGTCCTGCCCATCCCTGAGCCATGTTTCAGTAATTGCTATGATATCCCAATCCCATGTTCCTAACCATGCCTTGAGGTCATCTGCTTTCCCTGTTAGGCCCCTTGCATTGAAATAAATGCAGTTTGATTTATTAGTCCTACCTTGTCCCTGCCTGCCCTGACTGTTTGACTTGCTTCTGTTCTCAGCTGTACCCGTCTCAGATTGATCTCTTTCCTCACTATCTCCCTGGGTCCCACCCCCCCACCTTACTAGTTTAAATCCTCCCAAGCAGTTCTAGCAAATTTCCCTGCCAGTATATTAGTCTCCTTCCAATTTAGGTGCAATCTGTCCTTCTTGTACAGGTGACTTCTACCCCAAAAGAGATTCCAATGATCCAAAAATGTGAATCTTTCTCCCATACACCTGCTCCTCAGCCATGCATTCATCTGCTCTATCCTCCTATTCTTGCCCTCACTAGCTCGTAGCACTGGGAGTAATCCAGATATTACCACCATTGAGGACCTCCTTTTTAAATTTCTGCCTAACTCTCTGTAATCGCCCTTCAGAATCTCAACCTTTTCCTTTCCTATGTCGTTGGTTCCAATGTGGACAGTGGCCCCTCTCCCCCGTGAGAACATTCTGCACCCTCTCTGAGACATCCTTGATCCTGGCACCAAGGAAACAACACACCATTCTGCTTTTTCTCTGCTGGCCACAGAAATGTCTGTCTGTATCTCGGACTACAGAATCCCCTAACACAATTTATCTCTTGGAAGCCGGTGTACCCCTTGTTGCATTAGAACCAGCCTCAATACCAGAAACTTGGCTGTTTGTGCTAGGTTCTTCTGAGAATCCATCACCCCCTACATTTTCCAAAACAGCATACCTGTTTGAAATGGGTATATCCACAAAAGACTCCTGCTCTAGTTGCCTACTTCTCTTACCCTTCCTGGAGTTAACCCATCTATGTGACTGTATCTGAGACTTTCCCCCCTTCCTATAACTGCCATCCATCACATACAGTTGCTGTTGCAAATTCCTCATCGCTTCTATCTGTCTCTCCAGCTGATCCACTTGATCTCATAAGATTCGCAGACAGCAGCATTTATGGCAGATATAATCCGCAGTAACCCTTAAACTCTCTTTAAACTCCCACATCTGACAAGAAGTACATCTTACTGCAAAGGCCACTTTTGTTCCTTCACAATCTACAGACCTAGAAAATAACACTGTCTTATTCCTCTACAAAACACTGCACCAGGTTAAATCAATAGTTATGGCTTATATTTTAAGTTTAATCAAGAGACGTATCTCCAAAAACAAATAATCAAGAAAGAACCCACTGTATTCACTAATATAGCCTTTCTCTTGGACAGACTTAAAACAGCAATTAACTTATCTGATTCTGTGTTGAGAACTTCGCCAAAACCGGGTCCTCCAAGATTGTAGGGAAATAGATGGTGGCATCTTGCAAAATGTTCAGATTATAGAGGAGGAAATGCTGGATGTCTTGAAATGGTTAAAGGTGGATAAATCCCTAGGACCTGATCAGGTGTACCCGAGATCTCTGTGGGAAGCTAGAGAAGTGATTGCTGGGCCTCTTGCTGAGATATTTGTATCATCAATAGTCACAGGTGAGGTGTCGGAAGACTGAAGGTTGGCAAACGTGGTGCCACTGTTTAAGAAGGGCGGTAAGGACAAGCCAGGGAACTATAGACTGGTGAACCTAACCTCGGTGGTGGGCAAGTTGTTGGAGGGAATCCTGAGGGACAGGATGTACATGTATTTGGAAAGGCAAGGACTGATTTGGGATAGTCAACATGGCTTTGTACATGGGAAATCATGTCTCACAAAAAGATTGAGTCTTTTGAAGAAGTAACAAAGAAGATTGATGAGGGCAGAGCAGTAGCTGTGCTCTATTTGGACTTCAGTAAGGCGTTTGACAAGGTTCCCCATGGGAGACTGATTAGCAAGGGAGAACTAGCCATTTGGATATAGAACTGGCTCAAAGGTAGAAGACAGAGGGTGGTGGTGGAGGGTTGTTTTTCAGACTGGAGGCATGTGACCAGTGGAGTGCCACAAGGATCGGTGCTGGGTCCTCTACTTTTTGTCATTTACATAAATGATTTGGATGCGAGCATAAGAGGTACAGTTAGTAAGTTTGCAGATAACACCAAAATTGGAGGTGTAGTGGACAGCGAAGAGGGTTACCTCAGATTACAACAGGATCTGGACCAGATGGGCCAATGTGCTGAGAAGTGACAGATGGAGTTTAATTCAGATAAATGTGAGGTGCTGCATTTGGGGAAAGCAAATCTTAGCAGGACTTATACACTTAATGGTAAGGTCCGAGGGAGTGTTGCTGAACAAAGAGACCTTGGACTGCAGGTGCGTAGCTCCTTGAAAGTGGAGTCGCAGGTAGATAGGATAATGAAGAAGGTGTTTGGTATGCTTTCCTTTATTGATTGGAGTATTGAATACAGGAGTTGGGAGGTCATGTTGCGGCTATACAGGACATTGGTTAGGCCACTGTTGGAATATTGTATGCAATTCTGGTCTCCTTCCTATCGGAAAGATGTTTTGAATCTTGAAAGGGTTCAGAAAAGATTTACAAGGATGTTGCCAGGGTTGGAGGATTTGAGTTATAGGGAGAGGCTGAACAGGCTGGGTTTGTTTTCCCTGGAGCGTCGGAGGCTGAGGGATGACCTTATAGAGGTTTACAAAATTATGAGGGGCATGGATAGGATAAATAGACAAAGTCTATTTATTCCCTGGTGTTGAGGAGTCCAGAACCTGAGGGCATAGGTTTAGGATGAGAGGGGAAAAATATAAAAGAGACCTAAGGGGCAACTCTTTCACGCAGAGGGTGGTACGCGTATGGAATGAGCTGCCAGAGGATGTGGTGGAGGCTGGTACAATTGCAACATTTAAGAGGCATTTGGATGGGTATATGAATAGGAAGGATTTGGAGGGATATGGATCGGGTGCTGGCAGGTGGGACTAGATTGGGTTGGGATATCTGGTCGGCATAGACAGGTTGGACCGAAGGGTCTGTTTCCATGCTGTACATCTCTATGACTCTATGATCTGAGTCATCTCTACTGCCCTTCTTGAACAAGGGCACAACATTTGCAATCCTCCAGTCCTCTGGTACTAAACCTGTAGACAACGATGACTCAAAGATCAAGGCCAAAGGCTCCGCCATCTCCTCCCTCATTTTCCAGAGAATCCTCTGATAAATCCTGTCTGGCCCAGGGTACTTATCTACTTGTACACCTTCTAGAATTGATAACACCTCCTCAATCCTTAATAGTCTAATAGCCCATATCTCAGTCTTCTCTACAATATTCACCTTTCCTGAGAGAAAACAGATGAGAAATATTTGTTTAGCACCTCTCCAATCTCAACAGGGTCCACACACAACTTCCTACTTCTGTCTTTGACTGGCCCTTTTCCTATCCTAGTCATCCTTTTATTCCTCATGTACCAACAGAAAGCTTTATGGTTCTCCTTTATTCTACCTGCTCAAGACTGCTCATGTCCTCTCCTTGCTCTTCTTAATTCTCTCTTTAAATCCTTCCTAACCAATCTGTAACTTTCTATCGTCTCAACTGAACCATCTCGTCTCAACATCACATAAGCCTCCCTCTTGCGCTGAACAAGAGATATAATTCCTTTAGTAAATCACATTTCCCTTACCTAATCACTTCCTCCCTGTCTGACAGGGACATAACAATCAAGGACACTCAATATCTGTTCCTTAAACCAGCTCCACATTTCCATTGTTCTCATTCTCTGCATTTTGTTCCCCCATTCGTTGCCTCCTAAGTCTTGCTTAATCACATTATAAGTGCCCTTCCCCCATTAAAGTCCCCCAGCTGGATCACCCTGTTCCTTTCACTCCTACCCAGAATCGTTTTGCCAATCGACTCCTCCACATCCCTGGAACTTTGCAGAGGCCTTTAAAAAACTCCCATAAGTGTGACCTCTCCTCCTGTTTCTAACCTCAGCCCCTATACTACTGCAGTGGGCGAGTCCTCGTCATGCGTTCTTTCAGCCACCGTTATACTGTCCTTGACTAACAAGGCCACACCTCACCCTCTTTTACCACCTTCCCTAATCTTAATGAAAGATCTAAACCCTGAAACCTGCAACATCCATTCCTGACCCTACTCTATCCATGTCTCCGAAATGGCCACAACATTGATCTATCCATGCTACAAGCTCACCTACCTTAGTCCGGATACTCCTGGCGTTGAAGTAGACACACTTTAAATCAGTTTGCTGTCAGCCAGCACACTCCTGTGACCATGAAATCCTGTCCATGCACTCCCTAATCTCATTCTCCTGTGCACTGGAACTACACCTCCGGTTCCTATCCTCCTGCTGAACTAGTTTAAACCCACCTGAATAGCACTAGCAAATTTTCTACCCAGGATATTAGTACTCCTCTGGTTCAAGTGAAGACCGTCCTGTTTGTAGAGGTTCCCCAGAATAAGCCCCAATTATCCATATACCTGAAACCCTTCCTCCTGCACCATCCCTGCAGCCACGTGTTAAGCTGATATTTGTCCCTGTTCCTCTCCTCGCTATCACATGGCATGGGTAACAAACCAAAGATAACAACTCTGTTTGTTCTAGCTCTCAGCTTCCACCCTAGCTCGCTGCAATCCTGTCTTACATTCCTATCCCTCTTTCCACCGATGTCGTTGGTACCTATGTGGACTACGACTTGGGATGGTCACCCTCTCCCTTCAGGACCCCAAAGACATGGTCCAAGACATCACGGACCCTGGCACCTGGGAGGCAACAAACAAGACTTAAAAACATTTTACAACATAGAAAAAAGCCATTTGGACCATTGTATCTACACCAATCAACAAAGATCTAACTATACCAATCCTATTTTCCAGCTTTGGGCTCATAGCCTTAGAGATTAAGTCAACACAAGTGAATTCCTAAATATAGCTTAAGTGTTTCAGAAGTTTCTGGCTCAACCACCTTTTCAGGCAGTGAGTTTCAGAGTCCCACCATCCTCTCAGTGAAACATTTCCTAACGCTCTGACCTTAAATCTATGATGCCTAGTCACTGACCTCTTTTCTAATGGAAAATGTGCCTTCCTATCTATGCTATCTGTGCCCCTCATAATCTTATCCACCTCTTTCAGGTCCTCTGTCAAAGCCTCACTCCAAGGAAAACAAACCCAACCTATCTTTGCTCATAGCTCAGACCCTCCAAGTCTAGGCAACATCCTAGTGATCTCCTCTGCACTCTCTTGTATGTAGTCATATCCTTCTTTTAATGTGGTGATTACAAAGCTCGCAGTATTCCAATTGTGGCCAGTGTTTTATACAGTTCCAGCAAAACCTCCTTGCTCTATGCCACACCTAACAAAGGCAGTTATCCCATGTACCTTCTTTATCATCTTAACTACCCACCTTGCTACCTTCAAGGCTATGTGGACATGTACACCATGGAACCACTGATATTCAGTACTTTACAAGGTCCTATCATTCAGGGTATAATTCCTTGCCTTCTTAGCCTCCCATGTCTATTACTTCACATTTTCCTGGGTTGAATTCCATTTGCCGCTGCTTTGTTCATGTAACCAGTCCACTTATAATTGTCTTCATCACGATTTACCCACATTACAATTTTCATGCAATCCTTTTGATTGATTCTGATTTGGTTTTATTCTCATGTGTACTCAAAGACAAAAGTACAGGAGGACAGTGAAAAGTTATAATGTCTCTGCAGAAGCCACCATTTAAGTACAAATATCTAGGCACATAATCTTAAGAACAAGGTAGAAAGAAGGAAAAAGGTGATAAATTTAACATTGCAGTAGTTATAAGGTGGCATAAAACGAAA
The DNA here is from genome assembly GCF_047496795.1 of Chiloscyllium punctatum. NCBI lineage: Eukaryota > Metazoa > Chordata > Chondrichthyes > Orectolobiformes > Hemiscylliidae > Chiloscyllium > Chiloscyllium punctatum. The sequence goes on from NC_092764.1 coordinate 34,272,610, forward strand.
AACAATCAAGTTAAAAGTTACAAAATGCAGACTGTCTTAGTTTTAAGGGAAAATAAATAAATAAAGCGGGAAATTCAAACATTACAGTCTTCCTTATGCACATAGCCACAGTGGACTGCATTTTGAGTAGTCACCTTGAGACCAGAAGTCCACGCTAAGGCCATGCCAGGCCAAGAGACCACCAAAGGACCACTGCGCGGTGCCAAGAGTGCACCAGGCCATGCTGAAAGTCTGCCAGACCATGCTGACCATCCGCCTTGCTGGGCTGGGAGGCTGCTGTGACTGGTCAGGAGGTCATCTCACCGGGTCTGTGCTGAGTCGGAGTCTGGGAGTCCGTGGCTGGGAGAAGCAAGAAGAGAGAAGGAAAAAAAACAACATGAAAGAGAAGAAAACAGAGAGGAAAAAAGGAAGTGGACAAGCTCTGTCTGATGGCTCTGCTGCCATCTTGAATGTGTATGATCTATAAATGTCTTGATCATGCCTGCTATATTCATGTCAAAATTGTTAACACACCACAAAAAGCAAGGGCCCAAGCACCAAACTCTGCAGAAGCCCACTAGAAATAGACTCCAAGTCATAGAAACATTGCTCAACCATCACTGTCTGATTCTTGCCTTTTCTGCCAAATTTGAATACATGTCACTTTACTTTGGATTCTGTAGGTTCTTGCTTTCTTGATCATGACAGACCTTATCAAAAGCCTTGTAAAAGTCCATGTAAACCATATCATATACATTACCCACATCAACACTCTTGGTGACCATCTCAAAAAATATTTGATCAAATTTGTCAAATATGATCTTCCCTTAACAGGTTGGTACTTCTAGATGCTTGGTGTCCCCTTAGCTGACCTGTGGCACATCCTTACATGGAGCTTTGTGAGCATCCTCACTGGATGGATGCAGAGAGGATATAGTGGCGTAATTGGCTCAGATTTGAACCTTGTTGCTCTTTTGGACTGAGCCAAGGGATCCATCAGCACCCATCAGCTCTTTATGTGCTTGATTGATGGACAAACATTTCTGATTATCAGTGAGTAGAAGAAGGGGGAAGCATGGTGTAAATTCTGGAGGAACTCTATGCACAACCTTGTATATGCATCTTGGGATCCAATGAATGATAGTTAACATCAGTTATTTGTAAAAGCCATAACATATGAATTAGCTTTTGAAGTGTTCACTCCTGGAGAAGTTCAGGACTCTGAAATGTTGGTGAACATTAGTATCAATATTGGTTAGCGGGCAAATGCACAATTTATTTGCAGGTGGAACGACTGGGAAAAATTGTCTATAATGCAGAGGAGAAAAGAATTGTTTAGCTTAAAGTGCTCTTTAATGACTCAAAGCTGTAGCACTCTACCACCAGATCTTGTGACGATGTTGTTCCTCTAACAAGGTTATGCTGTCCTTGTCTCTTTTTTCAGAAAGGTCTGAAGGGTTTTAGGGCCAATTTGATTATAGCTAGCAGATACTGCCTCAGGAAAAAAACGGCTTTCAAGTTAGAAAAAACTTGTGCAATGAAAGGGGAGTGGCCAGTTCTCCCAGCTCAGCTTTTCTCTGGTCTGGTTTGTTTTCAGCAGTTGGCTGTTCACTGAAAGCATTCAGTCAAGAAACAGCTGCATGGAAAAAAATGTTCCATGCTGAATCTCTCTACCATCTTTCTCTCTCTCACTCCTGTAAGACCCTGTGTTTGATTTTACCGTTTTTACCGAGGGGTGTTTATGGGGATTGTTGCAAGTATTTGGAACAGCATCATTCAGTTGGGATAATCTGCTGGGTTTTGTATTGGTTAAGTTATTCTATATTCTGTTCTCTTTTGTTTGTGTTTCATTCGATAATCTTATAAATAAATTGTTATATTTAAAACTAGGTGGTTGGACCAGCTGCCTTACTCATGGGATATCCACACTGCACTTGCTTTAAAACAACTTGCAAAGTTAGGGTCTGGGCTACTTTCTTGAGAGGATCTGGGGACCTGGTCCATAACAATCTGTCCAGGCATAGCAGACTCATTGCTCAAGTACTTGAATGCACTTTTTTCATGAACGTTGTATTTCAATATTAAAGTTTCACAGGAATAGCCAGAAATACCAGGATAGTCTGGTGTGATACATTACTGCTCACTGCATGCCAGTTGCGTATTAGTAGAGTGAAAATCTTCTGTCTTCATGACAATGATGGAGTTTGCAATGCTGTACGAAGTGCTGTCTTCACATCATTCTCTGGAGTAGTGAAACCTTTTTATGCACTGGTTCGAGAGGACTGCAAGTACAATGTTCTAAGTGTTTAAATTGTCAGAAGATTAAACATTGGTGCGAGCCTTTTATCGGCTGTCCCAGTATCTGAAAATCTGGTCCTTAAACATATTGTTGCTCCTCTTCCTCTTGCCAGAAGGACACATATGGAGATAAATAGGGTATTGCCATTAAGAGTTTAGAACAGTCTAGTACAACTAAACACACTTTGAAATCATCTAGGTACAAAAAAAATGCAAATAAAGTAAACAATCACCTTGCACCTTGCAGTATTTTAGCTGAAAGCAGCTAAAAGGCCACTTTAATTATCATTGGAATGCATTGCCTCCTGACTTCTACCACCTAACATTTGCAAGTAGAAACACAAGTAGATAGAAAAATACAAAATACAGGAAAAGACAATGGTTTACAATAATGCCACCTCGTAAAATCATTAATCTGGATGGCATTTCTTTCCAGTCTAAGTTAGGACACCGAGGGTAAAGTCTGCTGAAAAGCCAGAATAGGTGTACAATAAGTGGTAAATAATTGATTCAACTCCGATTATCGTTTTGGTCCCACCACCACCTTATTTCATGTGCAATGGTTTGGTTGGGAAATGAAAGTCAACCCGTCTCTTGTATCTGCAGTTGCAGGACCAGGAATTGCAACAAGCTCTGAAGTTTCTACTTTTTTGGCCTTATATTTTATAGACATTTTATTTCCCGGACTGCTCTGCTTTTGATCCAGTGGTGAAGCATAGAAATACAGAGGTTGAGTCGTCCTTTAAATTTCTGCTGTACCCAGATGAGAGGCAGAGATTAGAACAATGGGTGAGAGGTTGGAGCACGTTAGTACATCACAATCCTCAACTACTGGCTGCCGTTATTTATCATTCTGCTGCATTTAGTTTTTCACGAAAGCACTATGAGAAAAAAATGAGGACTGAATGAAAATTTAATGCTTACAACCACAGAATGTGACCAAAATGTTAGGAGACCCAACATGCATTGAGTTTTTTCCTACAATTATTGCAGTAGAATTCCTCTCAATAAAATACTAAAGAATGCTTGTTGGGGTAAGGGAGTCAGATTTCAGAGTGGAAATGCTGACAGCCACTTTCTTAATGCTGTACTTTTGGAATTAAATCATACAAGCGGCTTTTGTCACAATTTCAAAGGGATTCTCTTAATTTCTTTTGAGAGTTATCAAATATTTATTACTTCTCATCAGATGAATATCTACATTCTTGATATACTGTCACCAGATTTGAGCTTAAGGAGGATTTCCGAAATATGAGTATGACAAAGGCACTTATTCTTCAGCTGGATGACATTAATTCGATGAAGTTTAAAAAGAGTAAATAACATAATAGAGGGGAAAACATTAACAGGAAAATGCCATTCAGCCCCTCAAGCCTTTCTACATCTGTTAACTACTTGCCTTTCAACCGGCAACCAATTGATTCTTTGTGTCCACTTGGAGCAAGCAATAACTGAGTGGCCTAGAAGTCTCTGTAATACGGGAAGAAAGATTGGAGGATCCCTTGGGTGTCCAATTCTTCCTAGCCCCACATTTACAATTCCACTTTTTTCTAAAACTGTGACATTAAATACCACAGGAATCCTTAATATGTTATAAAGTTCCCAATTAGCATATCTCAGTCATGTTCCTGGCTGTGACAGGCAGGGATCTGCTAACAAAGTCATCATAGATAAACTGCTTTGGTGGGGGAATACAGTGATGAATACAGCTGCTTGATTGGCTCCTTTTTTCCAGCATAATTTCAATATGTTGAGTGGAATCTAATGGTGGTAATCAATGTCCACTTAAGTGACTCATCTTGCCAGTAGTATTCACTCAATAACAGCTAGGAACCCCCCCATAAAGGAAGCCTAGAAAGCAAAGCCTTATGTGGTTGCATGATCACTTTCGGAGAGTGGTCACCTGGTGGTCACTACACTTTTAGTCTCTTGTGGGATGTGGGTGTTGTTGGTTGGCCAGCTTTTATTGCCCATCCCTAGTTGCTCTTGAGAAGTTGATGGTGAGCTACCTTCTTGAACCGCTTTAGTCTATGTCCTGTAGGCACACCCATAATACTGTTTGGGTGGGAATCCCAGTATTTTGACTCAACAACACGAAGCAATGATGATATATTTCCAAGTCAGGAGGGTGAATAGCTTGGAGGGAAACTTGCAGGTGCTGGTGTTCCCTTGAATCTGCTGCCCTTGTCCTTTTTGATGGAAGTGGTTGTCAAAGGACCTTTGATGAATTTCTGCAATGTTGTTTGTAGATTATAACACATTGCTGTTACTGAGTGTCACTGTTGGAGGGATTGTAGATGTGGTACTGATTAACTGGGCCAACATGTCCTGAATGATGCTAAGCTTCTTGAGTGTTGTTGGAGCTGCATTCATCTAAGCAAGTGAGGAGTATTCCATCACACACCTGACTTGGGCTTGTCAATGATGGACAGGCTTTGGGGAGTCAGGAGGTGAGCTACTTGCTGCAGTATTCCTTGCCTCTAAACTGCTCTTGTAGCCACTATGTTAACATGGTGCTATCAGTTGAGTTTCTGGTCAGTGGTAACCCCCAGGATGTTGATAGTGGAGGATTCAGTGATGGTAACGCCATCGAGTGTCAAGGGGCGGTGGTTAGATTGTCTCTTATTGGATATGGTCATTGCCTGCCATTTGTGTAATGTAAATGTTACCTGCCACTGTTTGCCCAAGCCTGGATATTGTCCAAATCTTGTTGCATTTGAAAATGGATTGCTTTAGTGTCTGAGGAGTCATGAATGGTGCTGAATATCGTGCAATGATTGGCAAATATGCCCATTTCTGATCTGGAGAGATGGTCAATTATGAAGCAGCTGAAGATGCAGTTGATCAAAGGGAGTCTGCAGAAATACATTCTGTCTCACACCACCGAAGACACGATCCCCTCCCTCTGTGCCCCTGAGTCTTGGGTGGATACATCACTGGCAGGCAGGACTTGTCAAAATTCTGAAAATTAGGTGCATACAGGAAGATACATGTCTTTACATCTATTATTTCACTCGAGCCAACATAAGTAATGTTATGATCTTGAGAAAAATCTAGATGGTAGCTAGATAATTATGACCAGTTCGAGTGAGGAACTACACACCAAACATATGCAGTATTTCAGAGGCTATGACCTAACTGGTGTTTTGTAGAGTTTTAGCAATACTTTTATAGTCAATAATTAGGTGAGTAAAGAGAATATTCTGCATGTCTTCTTAACCTTCTGTAAGTGATCCTTTGTAGAGGAGGCTGCATCGAACTGCTCGGAACATTGCTGGCTGACATTTCCTGAAATTCCATGTTGTCCCTCTAGCTCCTCCCTACTTTCATCTACAGCATAAAATGCATCACTTTTTCACCTCTTTTCAGTTCCAAATAGTAGTCATAATGGACTCGAAATGTTAACTGTGTTTCTTTCTGATACCACCAGACTTGCTGAGTTTCCTTAGAACCTCGTATTTATGAATTCAGAAGTCACATGACACCAGTTTGTAGTCCAACCGGCTTATTTTAAATCACAAGCTTTCGGAGCGCAGCCCCTTCATCAGGTGAAGTGAGAGAGAAGCACACAGACACAGAATTGACAGGCAGAGAAATCAAAATTTTATACAACTGGTGCAAGTAGAGTGTTGCATAATTCTCTGCAGGTAACCAAGAATGTTAGACGATGTGAATAAAGTGTCAACAGCTGAATAACAAGCGAAGGGATAACCTACAATTCGATTCAGAGAGTCAGAGAGATAATTACAGAAAATGAAAATTAAGGTCACACTGGAGACAAACTATAAGACTGGAATGACATGATAGGTATAAAGAATCGCATGCAGAGGGTCTAACTGAAGTAATAAGTAATCTGAAACTGTACAAACTAATTAAGATAGATAGATCATAACAGGTTATCAAGGTGATGGTCTCAAAATAGGACCATAAGGAAGATTTTACCGATACACAAGTGTGATGGGGTCACATGTAGTGCGACATGAACCCAAGGTCATGGTTGAGGCTGTCTTCATGGGTACAGAACTTGGCTATCAGTTTCTGCTTGGTGATTTTGCATTGTTGTGTATCTTGAAGTCCGTCTTGGAGGATGCTTACCTGAAGATCGGAAGCTGAATGTTCTTGACCACTGAAGCATTCCCTGACTGGGAGGGAACATTCCTGTTTAGCAATTAATGTCCTTTCATACGTTGTCATAGTGTCTGCATGGTCTCACCAGTATACCATGCTTTGGGACATCCTTGCCTGCAGCATATGAGATCGACAATATTGGCTGAGTCACATGAGTATCTGCTGTGCACATGGCGGCTGATGTTCCCGCGTGTGATAGTAGTTGGTCACTTTTGTTCTGAAAGCTGGGTACAAGTTTGCTACAAGCAATTGTCTAATTAAGGTTTGGAGGTTGTTTGAAGGCAAGAAGTGGGGGCACAGGGATGATCTTAGAGAGATGCTCATCGTCATCAATGCCGTTGAAAGCTGTGAAGAACATGATGTAGTTTCTATGCTCCAGGGAACTGCTGGTCGATGAAGGGTACTCTATCGGTCACATCGTGTGTCTTTTTTGAGGACGTCATTGTGGTTTTTCACTGTGACACATTAGAACTGGTGATCAATGAGTTGAGCATCATATCCCATTCTCATGAGGGCATCCTTCAAAATCTTTAGGTGTTCATTGCATTCTTCCTCATCTGAGCAAATCCTATGTACAGGGCCTGTCCATAGGGGATGGCTTCTTTAATATATTTAGGGTGGACGCTAGACAAGTGCAGCATTATGAGGTTATCCGAGAGGTACTGAAGTGTCCATTCTTAATGGAGATGCATGTGTCCAAGAATGAAACTGATTCTCTGGAGTGCAGAGACGACACCATGTTTGTCACAGCCTTCAACATGTCATTGATGAGAATGATCATCTCGCCAAGATCATCCTTATACCTCCACTTCTCGCCTTCAAACAACTGCCAAACCTTAAACAGACAATTGTTCGCAGCAAACCACTGGACAACATCGATCACAACACCATACAGCCCGGCCACAGTAACCTCTGCAAGACATGTCAGTTCATTGACAGGGATACTGCTATCACATGTGGGAACATCATCCGCCACTCACACGGCAGACACTCATGTGACTCGGTCAGTGTTGTCTACCTCTTGCTGCAGGCAAGGTTGCCCAGAGGTATGGTACATTGACAAGATCATGCAGATGCTACAACAGTGTGCAACAATCCCCATACAGGAATGTTCCCTCCAAGTTGGGGAACACTTCAGCAGTCAAGGATATTTAGTTTTCAATCTTCGGGTAAGTGTCCTCGAAAGCAGACTTCGAGATGCACAACAACGCAGAATCACCAAGCAGCAACTGGTATCCATGACGACAGCCTCAATCATGATCTTGGGTTCGTGGCGTGCTACATGTGACCCCACCACATTCTTCTGTTTCCATAAAATCTTCCTTCTTGTTCTGTTTTGACACCATCACCTTGATAACTTGCTATGATCTCTCAACCTTAATTAGTTTGTATAGTTTTAGATTACTTACTACTTTGCTTAGATCCTCGACATGTGATTCTTTTACCTATCATTTAGTTTGTTTTCGTCATCATCTTACTTTTCATTCTCACTGTTTAACACTCTTGGTCACCTTATTATGTGACACTCCACTCTCAGCCGTTGTATGATCTTTTGACTTCTCTGCCCTTAAATCTCTTTGCTTATAAATTCGATACCTGTGTGCTCTTCTCTTTCACTCCACTTGCCAAAGGGGTTGCACTCTAAAAGCTTGTGATTTCAAATAAACCTGTTGGACTATAGCCTGGTGTCATGTGACTTCCGACTTTGTTCTCCCCAGTCCAACATCAGCACCTCATCATCATCCCTATTTATTTTTGGATCTTCAGCATTCCCAATGCTTTACACCTATGTTACCTGCTACCTTCAAGGATCTGTAGACATGCACTCCCAAATACACTGTATAGTTTTGAATATATTGTGCATTAATTTGTCCTGTTTTTACCTTTCAAATGCATGACCTACATTTCTGCAGACTGAATTAAATTCACTATTTTTCTTCCTATATGATCAGTCCACTGATGTCTTCTGCTGTGTACAGCTATAGTTTTTGTAGACCAGCAGATGGGAAATACACAGGTTAAATCACAGCAATTCATTCAAAGGAATTTAATATATAAAATGTATGATTACCATGGACATCAATAATTTAAAAAAAATTCAAACTTCCAGAAAAAAATGACTCGAGAAGATTCCATATTTTAAGACATTATCGAAATAAATAACAAAAAATGTTAACTAAATACTATCGTTGGAAGCAACTAACAAACAGAGTCCCCTTCCGCTTTCTTATTCTTAGCCCAACTGACAAAACACATTAAAAATCGAATGAACTGCCGATGCTGTAAATCAGAAACAAAATAGAAGTTGCTAGAAAAGCTCAGCAGGTCTGGCAGCATGTGTGGAGAGAAATCAGAGCTAATGTTTTAGAACTGTGTTCTGAGGAAGGGTCACTCGACCCGAAACTTTAACTCTGATTTCTGTCCATGGATCCTGCCAGATCCACTGAACATTTTGAGTAATTTCTACTTTTGTGACAGAACACATTTCACAGGTATACTTTACATTGTCCTTTACGCAGACATTCAATTTTCTCACAACCAAATGAATGTGATTCTTAGCTTCCAAGAGTTGGTTCCTGTTCTCTCACAACCTGGTAACTTGCAAATTTAGAACTTTCTTGCATAGTGAAATTTCTCTTCCTAGAGACTTATCCTCTCGAGGTAATGTAAATTCTTCAGCTTTGCTTGCAACTGTCCATGAATTTGGTCTTTTGAATTCAAACATGAGCTTCCACCCAAATTCCTGTATGGTGAACCAGAGGTATTTTCTTGTTTGGAGTTCCTCCCTTCCTCTGGAGCCATGCAGGCTCCAAAACACTCTCTTTAATATTTGATGATACTCTAGGAAAACATTTAAACCTCTATAGTGGCTTCCTTGGCATCCTTTCCCAAGACAATGTGAATTATATCAATCTTGCATCTAGGTAGAAAGGTGAATTTGCTTTCCTTAAGAAAAGCTCTCTTCAGTATTGAAAACAAATGGATAGTTTAAAGTACCAGTGTTTACAACCTGACAATTTTAGAGTCTTATTGGTCAATACCTAATGTAAATTGCACTTAGTATGGGAGCAGACATCTTCAACAGTAACCAACGCTTTAATTACAAAAAATCCTATTACATCAATTACTAACTGCTCTCTGGTCACAATTAATTATGTACCTCACCAGTGAAGTCTCACTCTGCCTGAAGCTGCCAGACAATCACAGGCCAGTGCCACTGGGAGCAGGAGAGAATTGATTGAAGACTAGGCTGTACAGACCTGTGGTATGAGGGTTGGGGGAGATGGGCAGGAAGATGACTTTCAGTAGCCACATTGCTGTGGGTGTGGAGTTACATGTAGGCCGGACATGTCAGGATGGCAGCTTGCCTCCCTAAAGGTCATTGGTGAACCAGATGGGTTTTTCTGACAATTGACAGTGGATTCATGGTTATTATCAGGCTCTTAATTACAGAGATTCTTTTATGGAATTTCATCACCTGCCGTGGTGGGATTCAAGTGTAACTACAGTTTATAGTTGGAAAATTGAGATAAAAAATTTGAAGAATATAAAGATAGAGAATAACAAAACAAAAATATGACGGCATAATTGTGAAAAAGAAAAACCTGTAAATAGAAAGAAAGATATGTGATAAAAGTGGAAAATATAGAAAACAGTGCAACATAACAAGTAGAAGAGAACATGTATACGAATGACAGTATGATTAGAAATATATTCAGGTGAAAGATATTGACAGGTATCAGATTTGGGGAAATAAGAGGACTTTCCTCAAACAGATTCTCTCTCACACATACAAGCAGAAGTGCAATAATAGGTTATGGCATTAAATAATTTTAATGCTGTACAGATATAGATACACAGAGAGAACAAATGTCATCAGAGCAACAAACCTATGAGCCACTAATCTTTTGTTAAACTATACACATGTAAGAGCTATCAATGTAAAAATGTTTAGATAGAATTCATTGTATTTTGACAAATTTATACAAGCAGTAATTTTCTTAATGTTCCCTTTTGGTTGCAAACTTACACTATTAACGATGCATGTTGTAAATCTGAAGGCTGTTTTGCATGATTTGAAATACGGTTCCAGCAAGGAACACAATCTTGTAATGGATTTCTAAGGATTATCACTTTAACTCACATTAAAACATTTATATCAATACCAGTAATGTAACATTTTCTAAGCAATAAAATATAGAACAGAGTACATTATTCACACTTGTTTCTTGCTGAAACATGCTGAAAGTATTTATTTAAGTGCACGTGCAAATATCATCTGCGAATGTACAGAAAGCTGCAAAGGCAAATTGGTCAGTGTCCAATGCAATTAGTTTTTAAAGCATTTCTGTTTTGTATAAACTCAACAAACTACTGCTGCAATATGTACACAATGCATTGCTTTTAAGCACAATGTGAATTGTTTGATTTTCTACATAAAGAATTTAAAAACTCAGTCAATACATGTATACAATACTGTAAAAAAGTATTTTTGGTTTATAATATCTGACATTTGTATGATACTGAAAGGCACTTTTGCAATACACTCACGAAGTAAGACGGCAAACATTTTTGAACAATACTATAAAATATATTTCTGAAATATGCATTGCACCCAAAAGTAAATTATCTAAATATTTTACAATATGATATAAAATCAAACAGAATAAAGCACCTTTGATCTAAAATTTGCAGAACAGCTGTAACATACTCCAAATGTCTGCATCATAACTTCAGTGCATACATTATATCTCCTTGATCAAGGAGTTCGTCAATAATATCAAATATCTTTTCTTGCACCTGAGTTTGTATTCTAAATGAATAAGCATATAATTTTAAGATTTACACATAAGAAAAAGTCATAATATAAAATTTCAATTCAACATAACAGCATATTGTGTTTCCAACAGGTAACTTTCCAATTATTTTGACTGAGGAAGACGTTCACATTACAAAAGTAGCACCAATTACTGTTTATGTTGTTCAGAGCTGACATAAAGTTCACTTCTTTCATTAAGGAGCAGCAAATATTTAGAGTATATTTGCATCAACAGTGTCTATGTGTCTATAATATGCTAACTTGGAATTTGAGATTGCAGTGATTTAAAGCTTCAGTACTGTTATATATAGAAAGGAGCACCAAAGTAAAATCAACATTTTCACAAGGTGAAACATATTCTAATAGACATATAAAAAGTACTATAATAGTTATCTACCTCTTCAATGGATTGATGTTAGTTTACTACATTGCACTAATAAGAAGCACTTCCAGGTGGCATTTACTTCTACAAGCTAATTCTCACCCAAAATCTCACAGATTTTATGAAATCTTTTTTCTGGTGTTGCTTTTTTCACACCTGCCTGATTTTCTAAGTATTTCTAGACTTTTCTCTTTATACTGGTTTGAGGCATGTTTGATGAACCAAAGGAATAGTAAGGAAGAGAAAAGAGATGTTACAACACTTCTGTGCAGCACTGAAAGCTGATCACTGTTACAGATAAATAAGATGTTGTATTCTTTTGGAATATATTATACAAACTGAATGTGAGATTCGGCTTGGAGGAAAATTTGACCTATGCTGAAAAAGAGGACATGTATGGAGTTGGTACAGTGCAATGCTTATGCTGGGTACGTGTGCAGACAAATGATATTTTCAGCAGGAGGGCGAAGGAAAAGACAAAAAGTAATGGTGCAACAAAGTACAGGAAGGCCTCAGTGAAAGCTGACAATGGTCAGACAGTCATAGAAGTTGATAATGATGACAGCACAATGATACCAAGTTAGCTTGATTACTTGGACTGAATGTATAGAGAAAGAAAACAAGAAAAGGGAAATATTTAACAATTATATCAATGAAATGCTGAACAATGTCTTACTTTTGTTTCTTATAAACTTAAATAGATTTCAAACACTTTATACCCAAATCTACATTTTTAGCAATGCAGTAAATTTTGTCAATAATTTTAAAAACTAGAAATTTCCATTGTTCTTTTGAGTACATCCCATTTTCAAACAAATAACTAATAATAATCACATAGCCATTTCAACAAATTATGTCTTACGTTGGAACAAAAATATATTGGATTCTAAGTGTTTCAAACAATGGAAAATAACTAAAAATCGAACTATTCCTTTATCAGACCCACAATGAAAATAGACAGCGTTTTAAAGATTGGCATTTTGAAGTAACAAATTTTATCAGTACTTTTGTAATACTCTGATGTTTAAGGCAATTACCCATCAGAACGCAATCTGTTCATGGCAATTACATTTTCTCATTATCAAAGTCATAATAGGTACGTGCCAAAGCAGGTGAATCAAAGTATGTTAAGGACACAAAGTATTTCACAGAGACATTTATGTAGGGCCATTCCAGTTATATGAAATAACAATGTTGAAGAAGTATAAGGCCTTGATGAGCTTTTCCTCAATTCTCTGGAAGCCGATTCAATTATCAATAGCCCCAAAAGTCTGCTGCATAATTTCACTCTGAGGTGTCTTTTCTTAAAGGAATCTTGAAGCTGGTTATTTTTTGTCCAAATAATTGGCTGAGGAGATTACTCTGTGATTCTGCTGTCCGATAATTGTGTGATTCAGTAGGCTTTACACTCTGCATCAATCTATGTTTTCTAATTGAACTGCTCACAGACTGAGTGCCTCCTTTTGAATAAAGCAGCGGTTTTGAGATTAACTCTTTTTTGTTCCGGAATTCCCCATTAAATGATCGCATTTCCAGCTGTCTAGATGGACAGAAATTAATTCCATTTTTTTTGGATTGAGAACTATTTGTCCATGGTTTTGCCTTGGAGATCAGATGGCTGCCTGTTGTCTCATCTCTGGAAGCTATAATATCTTGTGGAATGTCAGATTTCTTCATGCTGTCAGTTCTCATCTGTTTTCTCTTTCTGCTTCCTTCATCTGCAGCTATCCTGCAATTACTATTGCTTTTAATACTACCTATCTTGTGTTCTTTTCGCTTTTTGTGACTAAGTTTTGCCTCTAAGTCCATGACCTGTTTTTCTGAAGGCTTACTGTTACTGGAGTTTTGCTTTGCACTATCAGTAGCTGCTATTGTGATGTGGTTGTTGCAAGACATTTTCTGGAAATCACTAGTTTGTTTAGAACTATCATATAATTCATTTTGCTTTGTCTTTTCATGTGTCATATGGTCACGTTGAACACCATGAAGATGTGGTTTAAAAACACATGTGTTCACTGAACTCATACAAGAGGTCATGTTGTAAAGGTGACTGTGCTCATCTGGCACAGGTGGAATGTCTAAATCAACTAAATTATTAGATAATGGATGACTAACTGCTGGGGAGAGACATGGTGGAGAAGAAGCAATATTTGATTCTGACTGCTCCAATTGTACCAGAAATTCAGAAAAGTTACTATCAATATCATTATGTTTTGGTGTCAAATCATTTTGCTCTGTTGCTATATCATTTACTATGTCTGGTAAAAAATCTGGAGGCTCATTCTCTGATCCTTCACAAAAGCTGTGCTCAACATGAGTGGAAGGAATAGTCAGGATACTATTTTCTGCATTAATTTCAGTCAGACCATCATGATTGACTTTCTGTTTTTTATTAGGAGGCGAAGAAATACTTGCATATGACTGGGCTGGACTATCCTGAATTTCATCTTGCACAGGAAGATGTGGTCTCATTACTCCTCTAAATTTATGGGTCTTACTTCCTCCTGCCAGGTGCTTTTCCATGTGTCTATCATACTGTTCTTTTTTTGAAAATGTATAGTTACAAGTACTGCAGATAAAAGACTTTTTTATGACATGCATAACATCAGCACACAGCTCACATGTATACAGTGTTGTATGTTTAACTTCAGCTTCTTCTATTACTTTATGCTCATCTTTAAGATGAGTTCTTAGCTCCTTATTTTCCAAATAGAAAATGGGACATTTATAACATAGGTAAATTTTCTGCAAACTGTGAACAACTAAATGTCGCTGAAGTTTGAATGGTTTAGGAAATTGTTTTCCACAATGATGACAATCTCTGGATGGATCCTTGCAATCAGGATGCATGGAAATGTTCTTCTGTGTTGCGTCAGTCTGCTGCATGAGCTCTGGATTTGATGAACTGGACAGTTTAAGTGCACTTGTAAAATTCAGTTTATTTTTATCACTTGTCTCGTTTCGCTCTTTGGTTTTCCAAGCTTGATCCTGATTTGCTTTTGGGACCTTGGTTTCTTTAACAAGAGACCTAGCCACTGAATTAACTGTTTTTGTTGACTTGCCATGCTTTTTGTTGAGGAGTGTGTTGAAAAAGCTTGTCATTGCACTGTCTTCACTGAAACAGCTGGGGAATCCAATTGCTGATTTCTGAGCTTGCCCTTTCCGGGCAAACTGAGTGGCATGCTCACGCAAATGCTCATTGTACATCCATACATCAGAGATTTCTTTCAGGCACATGCCACAGGTCCAGATTCCTGCTTTATTTTTAGCATGCTTTTCTTTCAAGTGATCCCTCAGCTGTTCTCTGGAACTAAACTTTCGCTGAACACACATATAACATGTTGGGGGAGGAGAAGGGTTATGAGAGAGTTTGTGAAAGTCAAGTTCTCCAAGAGTGAGAAACCACTGAAAGCAAACTTTACACTTATATTGCTTCTCTTTGGATTTGATACTGATGTCACTGCGGTTCTTTGCTGTTTTACCTTCTTCTGATCTAACCTTGGATAATTTTGTATCTTGGCTTGTTTCCTCGCTCATGGTCTCTTCAACATTTGAACTAGAAGACTCATGTTCAGGGGAACCAAATAAGTGCTTATCAGGAATTTCATAATTTTGGTTTAAGACTTGAATGCCATCAGTATCTAAACTTTTCAGAATGCAGTCATCAGAGTTCAAGCTATCATAAGGTTCTAACATTTGAGAAGATAATGATTCTGATAGTTCCTGTTGACTCTGAATGATTGAAATCTGATTTTGTGCATCTGACGCTTTTTCCGTTGATACCACGAATGAGGTAATGTCACCATGTGTTGAGAGGTCTATGACTTGCTGTGGATTGCTCCATATTGTAGAATTAAGAACAGCATCAGATGCAGTTTCAATTTTACTTTGATACAGTAAATCCATTATATTACTGCTATCATTTTCAGATATTTCTGTATTTTTGAGATCATCTTGACTTTTGCATTCATGTGTTTCACCTTTAAATCTTTTAAATTCATCACAGACAGAAATACATTCATTGGCTACATTTTTGCTTTTGTGACTTGTATGCAGCATGATGGCATCATTGATTGAAATGGTTTCATAATGATCTGGTCTTTGGACGTTATGAAGATCATCGCTGTAGGACACAGGAACATGTCCAGTAGCTTGCATCATAAAATTTGCAGAAAACATTCCAAATGTATCTGATTCTACATCTATTTTACATTTTTTGTTTCTTTTTCCATAAACCCTTTGACATTTTTTTTTGACAATTCTGTTTCCTTCTGGTAATACATGTGATATTGTGTTACTCATACTTGAAGGACATTCTGATTCTGAATTTGGACGAATGACCTCTAAAACAGGAAGTTCAGGAGCAGTAGAATGTGGTTCATCCCAGGGTTTTGATATTGTAATATTTTGCATTTCACCAAAAGAGTTTACATTGTTGCTCCTACCTGTTATTGAAGCATGGTCCATTACATGCTGGCCCATCTCTGTTACTGGAGAAGTGTTCACCTGTTTAGGTGCTAAACTGTCAAATATTGAAGGAATAACTTGGTCAGAGTGTTGGCATTCAGTGGTCTTTTGCAGTAAATTCACTTCTTTTTCATTTGCTTCTGGCTCTATTTTTATATGGCTGTCATTTTGAGTGCTTTTATTTATGGAACACTTTCCAGTAACATCAATCTGAGATTCAAAGCCACCATTCCACTCTTTTTTATATTGTTTTTCTTTCAATAAAACGCTGATTAGGTTACATTCCTTCTCTTCTACAATGATTGTTTCGTTATTTGAAAATTTTTCTCGTGATATCCATTCTTTTGATGTAATACACATCTTGATTGTTTGGCTTGTCGATAATGCATCTTCTGTCCGCTCTTGAATCACTGAACTGTCATGTGATTTTGTCATTACTTGAAGCTGTAAAACAGGACTGTTCTCATTATCCTCTGCCTCACAAGTGCCATTTTGTTGTCCAGATTGTTCAACTGGGTGCACAAAATCTGTACAAGTATTATTTTTGAAAGATACTCCTGGATCATCTATCTCAATGTTGCTACTCTTTTCCTTTGTGAGATTAAGAATGCTGCAGTTTTGTTCCTGTCCTTGCCATGTACTATTTTTTGTGCATATTGAATATGGTTTTGTTGAATATCCAAAGTTATTTTTAGATTTTGTGGGCAATTTAACTAGGTGCTCTATTTCAATGTTTTCTTTGCATGTTAACACATTAGGATGCTCACTAGACTGTAGCATACAAGGTTTATTTTCTTCCTTTATGCTGCTAATGTGGATTTCATTCAAGTTAACAGCTGCTTTGGTAAGATGTTGATTTTCTTTGCAATGTAAAACAATTTTATTTGATGCGAGTGTGGGACTATTTCCCTTGATATGTATATCACTTTCCTTATGTACAGAATTATCTAATGTACATGATACATCTTTGTCCATTGTGTAGATTTTCTTTTGTGATGTACAAAGCAAGACATTTTTTAGATTTTGTTTCCAAACCGAATTCACATCCTGTTTGGGAGTACAATTTGATTGAACTATGCTTAATTTCTCTTGACTTAATGCATTATCTTTTAAGTGATGCTTGATAGCTTTGTGTCTCACTAAGCCTTGTTTAGATCTGAAAGATGCTGAACACACATTGCACATTAAGACAGTTTGTGAATTATTCTCTATTGCAGATGGCAGCAACACGTCTAATTTCTCTGAATCAGTTCTTGAAGTATTTCCTGGAAAAGAATAATTAGCCGCCAAATCTAAATGCTCACTGCTGGAAAAATCAGTCCGTGTCTTGGACAACAAGAAACTGCTCAGCACATTGTCATCCCTGCTCAAATCATCCTTTTCACAATTCTCATCCATTTCCAAAATATTCATGACTGGTTGTAAGCTTTCTTCACTTAGATTAAATAATCCCTGATTCCCATTGACATCACTTCCTTTAACAACTTCACCTAGAAGCTCCTTGGAAATTTCCAATAATTGATCAGCAGCTGTGCCATCTGAGCAATCTTTCAATTGTTTTGTATTATTTGTAACTCTGGGTATATCATGCTTCTGTTGATCAGTAGTTGTGCAATCACATTTATTGTCTTCAGTCAACATTTCTGTATTGATTAGCATGCCCTCATTGTCAGTGAATAAATTACCTTCTTTCTGTTTAATTCCATCAGTAAGCAACTCATCTTTGTATATTTGTATGGTTTCTTCATGCTTTAAATGTTTTTTTCCTTTATGACAGTCTATTTTGGCACTTAAATCATTACCTGATTCTCTTTTGGCTGAGTTGCTACCATTATTGCTGTTCAAGTGTCTACTTAAGCTTTCCTCAGTAAAAGAACCAACAAGGGGTGAACAATTCACATTTAAGTCTTGAACATTCTTGGAAGATGGTGGCTCAAGCATTTGGCCTTGAAAAGAGATTGCACTTTGACTGCGTTGTTGGCACAAAATCTCATGACAAGAATACTTAGAATGCTCTTCACTTGCTGCCAAATCACTTGAATCATTTGAAGGCGTGCATGGATTATTGATTTCTAAATGTACATCGCAAGCCAGATTTGATGTGGGAGATTCAGTTAACATTTCAGACATAGTAGAATCATTAGATTTGCTTTGTACAAAAATGGGCAGATGGATAAGCATTGATACAGTTTGTTCATGAAATTTATTATCACTTCTGGTATCTTTTCCAGCAAATGATGTATTGTCTTTGCCAGCAATACTTTTGTCCAGATCCTTTGCTGTTTCATCACTGGTTGTTGCAGTGCTAGGCAATTCTTCACTTCTTTTAGACAGTTGGATTATTTCACGAGAAATATTTTCTCCTGTTGAAGCAGTTTTTAAAGCAGAATGATCATCGTGACCTTGTTTCTCTGTTGGTTTATATTCAAAGTCATGTTTAATTAAATTTTCCTGTAGTTCAGTTATACAATGAAAGGATTTTTCCTTTGTTGCTTCAGAATTGCATGGTAGATGCAGTAATGACAATGATTCTCTACATTTCTCATTCCAAGGAAGAAAACTGATTTTAGAATTGATTGACAGTTTTTGCAGCTCACGTTTATTATTTTGCAGAAGTTCAATATTAGTATGATTTCCTGGTAAACTCAGAGACAGCTGTTCTGAAACATTTTTTCTTCCAGAATAAATGAAATCTACTTCAGAAGATTGCATCAAATTACAAACCTCAGGCAAATGGTTAATTCTGCTAAAGTTTGCTAAATTATTATCAATGGATGGCAATGTTTCATTTGTGCAGAATTGAAACGACTTTTTCATTGAATCAGTAATACCTAAAGTAGGTTTGCATTGAGGAATGTCATCTATGGGCAAATGTTTCACCAGTTTATTCTTATCACTGTCATTTTGATCAGTATATGACTTGGTCAGAGGACAATTTGGCTGATTGAATTGCAAGGTTTTCTGCAAAATGTCTACACACTGTTTCCCATTTGCTGCTGATCCTAGAATGTCACTAGTTAAAACAGCAGAAGTTATTTTTTCTGTTATTGCCTGTCCTTTAAAAGTCAGTAGCACAGAGCTTTCATCAGAATTTTGTGAACTGTATGCATCATCACTTAACTGTTTCCCCTCCGTCATTGCTGGGTTTTCATTCACCATTTCTCGTGCTAACAAACTGCACTTGTTCTCTGTGAGGTCAGGTTTTCCATCAACATCATCATTAGTTTCTGGAATTTTCTTCAAATGCTGTGATCCAGGAATCTGCAGTGTTAATAGTTGTCTTGTAACCATAGAGTGTACTTCACTATGAGCACATTCCTGTGAATTAGAATTTTCTTTGACCTTCTCAGTCACTGTTTCAGCAATGTTTTCAGACACACACAGTACACTTGGCAAACAATCTTGATTTTTAGTATCTGTATCAGTGTCTAAGGTCTGAAATTCACTATTACTTACAGCTTGGACATGAATAGATTTGTCTTTAGCATTAATGGCATTTTGTGTATCGTGAGTGCTGTTGAAGACTTGTTCATTTTGCTCAGAACTGTTGTTACTGTTTGAAATCTGATTTGTTATAGTATCTAGTACTGGGCAACAAGGCACCTTCATTAACTGTTCATTACATGGAACTGTTCGGTCAACGAGGAGTTGCAGTTGCTGCAAGGGGTTTTCTGTTGAATCTTGAGAAACATGTACAATTTTCTTTGCTGTAACATATTGTTCAGTAGAGCTTTTTACAATAAATGATGGATTGCCACTACTATTTGCCCTTACTTTATATTTTGTCAGTGGAGAATTTTCAGAGGAATTAGTTGGACTTGTAATGTTCAACGGTAGTTTAGCTTCCTCAGATTCTGACAGCAAGGCAGATGTTTCAGTTTTGCCATTTAACTGGTTGCTGATAGTACATTGTTGGTTGAGGTTTATAAGTAATTTCTCTTGTGAATCGTTAACATGAACAGAACTGATATCAATTTCTGTTCCACTGGCATCTTTTGTCGAAGATGAGGATGCGGTGTTGTCTAATGTGAGCAAACTTTTATTGTGGTCTTGCTCTGGATTTTTTTCTGCAACATTGTGTTCTGAAAAAACACACCGAGAAGGGAGCTGAAATGACTTGTCACGGTCTGTCCTGCTATAATTAGAGCAGTTTTCATTTTTGCTGAGAATATGACATCCTTTTTCCCCATTTGGACTTTTTACCAATGAATTGTTGTCTAAAACACTATCTGATATTATTGCAAGACTTGCAATCAGATTTTCTGTGTACTGCTGACTTTCTAATTTTTCCTCTGGTTTTTCTGAGTATCTCTGAGAAGACACATTACTTTCTTCTAGATTACTATGTCGAGACTTGTTTTCTTTTGCATTTTCCGAATCTTTAAGGCCATTTGGAAAGCAGGATTGATTATCTTTAGGAGGAGAACATGGATCTTCACAAACTTTATCAGGTGTCTGGAAATTTGGCTCAGCATCCAAAGACACAATTTGGAAAGAGCAAGTCCAAATGTCTTCATTATCTTTAACACTCCCAACAGTACTATGGTCTGCAGAGTTAGGGGCATTGGGTATTTTATCAGTACAATATTCTGTTGTGTGCATATCACTACTCGCACTGCTAAAGTTATTATTTGGAATATAAATATTCTTTTGACAACCATTACCTTGTTCTGGCTGCAGAGATGTAGGCAGAGCAGTTTGATCTTTCAAATTTACATTCATGTATTGTTCAGTGTTTACTTGGACAACAGAAATGTCATTGCTCTGTTTAGGAGTCTGAAGCTGATTTTCCAACTCTGTTACTAACCTTTTTATTTCTAGATCGTCATCTGTTAAAGTGGCATTGAAGGAATTATTTTGATCATTAACTCTCTCAGGTAAAAGTGACAAAGTTTCAGTGGAAGACGTTCCTTCAGTATGGGGAAAACTTTTATTCTCTACTGCTTCCACAGAGAGATCTTCAAAATGTGAAATCTCTTCTGGTAAAATTGTGGTCATATCTTGCAATAAACTCCAATCCTTGTGCTCTAGCAGTGGTGGATATTGTAGATTATAGTCTGTTCTGCTGTCTTCTGTACCACAAGAAAATCCATAATAGTTTCCTTTATTCAATGAAGTGTCTGCGTACAACTGACTGTCAAAGCTTGATATTGTGATGTCTCCAAATATTCCTGCTGGACTACATGGAACAGGAGACTTAGCTTTGGCTTGGTATTTTTCTCTTGAATATGCATTTATGTACTTTTTGACATGATTCTTCTGTAAGTAATTGTCGCCACTTTCATTTTGATAGAAAAAAATATCTTCCAGATGTGTAGAACTACCAGGCAGACATTCTGAAAAAATATTGGAATGGTGCTGATTTTCTAAATCTTTGTGCCCACAGTAAATTGTAGTCATGCTGTTCTCAGCAGTATGATCTTCAATATTAAACCCAGATGATTTATCACAAAAACATTCAGTATTTGGCTCATAGACAACTATGGATCCACCCAGAGTGCTTTTCATTTTTTTGTTGATATCTGTTAATTGATCCTTCATGTCCGCTGTAAGTTCAGTGATTTGTATTGAACTATTTTGACTTGCACTGGCTTTAGGATATTCAATAATGTCTTCACATGAAGAGAAATTTTCCATAACCCTCTGATCAACTAATTCAGTATTTGATGCTACAGAGGCAGTACTTGTCATTCCAACATTTTTTTCAAAGGACTTGCCAGTTTGTGGTCTGCTTTCAGCATAACAAAGCTCCATCTGATTTGTGTTAGAACCTATTGCATTCTGGTTCTCCATCTCCCCCTTTTGTGATGCATGTGACTCGTTGTAATAACCCAACTGCATCATGCTTTGGCTGGTTCTTTGAGATCTTCGCCCTGAAAGCAAAAACTTTGCAGAACCAAATTTCTTTGTACCTCTTGAATGGGCTGAATCATTAATCAGACTGTCTTTTGCAATTTTTGCTGCTTTATTTGTACAAGTGACTGTTGCATTTAAATTGGATTGCATGGTATGATCAGTACTGGAAATAAGAGTAGGATGTTCATTTTCAACAATATTTTTGTCTTTCTCACTATCTGCACTATCTGAGTCTGATCTTTCGACGCTATTAGGGCTGTTAGTGTTTTCACTTAAACTGCTGGTAATGTTGCTGCAATCACTGCTCGTATAAGCTCTGCTGCTTCTCCTTTTGATTCTGCTGCCATTGTATCCCTTCTTTTGATTGTGACCCTCTGTTTCTATGCTACATTCTGAAGTTTTTCTGATTTTAATGTATCTCCAAGATTCTTCTGCCTTAGCTTGTCCACACTTGCTTTTGTGTTCCTTTGCAATGCTGTATTTAGCCTGTCGATTTAAGCGTGGAGTTGGATATTTACTGCTCTGAGGTTCTGTTTCTTGATCTGAATCTGAAATATAGTCATATTCTCTCAAGTTACTTCTGTGTTGAGGTTGAATCAATCGCTCAGGTATTAGCGGAACCTGCAATTTCTTGTTACCTTTCACATGTAACTTATGCAACTTGTTCTTCTGCTGAACAATCTTCTGAATTAATTCCTTGCTCCAAGTTCTGCTACCTGACTTTCTTTTCTTAATATCCTTTACAGCAGATCTACATAACCTGGAGTTATCATTCAAAGGAACAACCTTGAAAGGAGTTGGACGAATTGTGGCCAGATTGTCAGAGTTACCTTTGTGCTTATTTCTTTCAGGATTCTTTCGCAGACTTTGTGCTGGCTGAGATAAAGCTTCTCTTATTCTGCGATGAAGTAATGTATCAGCACTAAGTTTTCTTCCTCCTCTTGATTTTCCTATTTTTTCATCAGGTTTGTTGTACTTCGAGGGGTCAAAAGAAGCCTCATGAGAGAAGTTCTTAATTCTGAACTTATCCAACTTTTTGGAATACGATTGTGATGAAAGAACTGTCACTGAATCATTTTCCTCACTTTTCCTGTAAGGATGTTTGTTTCTTTCCTTTCTCTGGATGGTTCTATCAGTTATCCCATTATTGTGTATCACTTTCATTTGTACAGCCTGTTTATCTTCTGTTTCTGTAGACTTGGTATTAATTTTGTTTTCTAGTGGTACACAGTCTTTGGTCTTGAAAGATGATCCATTTACTGTGCTTTTTGTTGTAGAAAACTCATCATCTGCAAAAGCTTCTATGAAGCTGCTGTCAATTTCAGCATTATCAGATTGATAATCAAGACCATTCAGAGTTTCATTGATTAAACTATCAAGTTTTGCATCGTCAATCTCTAAATCAGAAGCTGTTAATGATATTGAACTGGATCCTGTTCCACTAAAAATATTAAACTTAAATGGGTCATCTTTTGGATCACTTGCAGCTTCACTGTCTAATAGCAAGTCACAAGGCTTACTTAAGCAATGCAAAGGCTGATGTGGATCAATTCCACCACGCATTGAATGAAGAGCTGCTGTTTTTGTTGATTCTGCCTGGAACCTTCTATTCTCCACCATTCTAGGTATTTCATGCAGCTCTGTGAGACAAGTTGAATGAAGTCCACAATATTGACGGTGGTCAAGAAATGAAGCAACATTGCTAAAATTTTGATCACACTGTTTGCATGTAAGAAGTACATCAAGTTGGTCAAGATTTGCACTGCTGAGTGAATTAGCAAAAAGGTGCTGCTCTGAGAAGGTTTGTGATTCAGTATCAAAGGCACTTGAGCATTGATTGCTTTCTGCATTCTGCTGTGACAGTGAGTTGGCCTGGATATATAACATCTGGTTATCCTTAATTCCCCTGGAATGATTAGCTGAAGAAAATGTGAATGCTCTGAGTGGATCATATTGCACAAGGTCAGCACTAATCTGCTCAGATGAACTGAGTTTATTTCCATCTTTAATATGATGGTGCTGATGATAGAGATTGGATAGTGTTGCTACATTGGGTAACTGACCGTCTTCTGAATTGGGGTTCAGAGGACTGTTGGCACTGTACACAGTAGACACTGGGGAAAGAGATGAGCATGTGCTAATAGATCCAGGATTGAGAGCTGGTGAAGATGGTGGCGACTGGTATGGAGATGCTGATGCTAAGCTAAGTTTTGGCATTGATAATGCTGTGTGATTGCCACCTCTTGTAGGTGTTGGCACAGCTGGTTGGTTCAAGCCACAGAATGCATTTGCATTTTCTGATTCACATAATGATGTGTTAGAATTAACTAGGCCATTCTGAAATGTAAAAGCAGAAGCTGTGTTCAGGTTTTGTCTGCCCCCATGATTTCTAGTGTTGTGAAGTTCTTCATTGTGGACATGATTCTTATGAAGAAAATTAACTGAATTACAAACGGGTGCATTTTTTTGCATTTTTTTACATTCTTGCCACTCTGAGCTGTCAGGTGGAAAAGCAAGCTGCTGGTTACTGAGTTGTCTAGAAAGTTCTATTCTGTTTTGGTTTGGCATCACAGATGTAAGGTGAATTTGCTGCCATGGAAACCTTGAAGCACTATTTTTTGGAACATGCTGCCTGTGATCAGCAAATGACGAATTAGTAACAGATTGGCATGGATATGAACATTGGCTTGCAACTGATGAAGTGTAAGGTGCAGAACTTTGATCTTTTGTAGGGAAGATCTTGTTTCCTTCCCAAATTTGCGATCCCCTGGGGTGACTGTGGATTTTATTTGAAATGTTCTTGTCAAAAGGCCCTAAGCCATCAGGAACACTGCAGTTAGAAGCACCACCATAAACTTTATCCTGAACATGTATTTGGGGTAAAGAAATGTGGGATATATTTCTCCTCAGGGTTTTCCCTGGAGTGACCAGTCTTTCAGTGTTTCGGTTGTCTTTTAAAGATAAGCACCTTTTATTCGTAGAAACAAATCCAACACCATTATTGTGCAAACTGAATGTGTCTGATGAACAAATTGTTTGGTTTTCTTGGAAAGTGCTCTGATTTTGTTCAATAGCACCAGTAGAGGTTGATATAGCACCAGTAGAGGTTGAGATAGCACCAGTAGAGGTTGAGATAGCACCAGCAGACGGCACAGTATCAATGGAAGATGATACAGCATCAGTCGAAGATATAATACCATTTATATCATTTGGATGATCGTTCCTTCCTTTGTAATGAGACAAAGGTGACTGAAGTTGAGTACCTTGAGTAGATGAATGCACAAACTTAGTCTGATGGGAAGGCTGTGTGCAGCTTCTCCCATCTGATGAAGTATCATACTGACCA
Source organism: Chiloscyllium punctatum (assembly GCF_047496795.1). Taxonomy (NCBI): domain Eukaryota; kingdom Metazoa; phylum Chordata; class Chondrichthyes; order Orectolobiformes; family Hemiscylliidae; genus Chiloscyllium; species Chiloscyllium punctatum. Next base: position 34,297,885 of record NC_092764.1, read on the forward strand.
TTCCTTAAAGATTCCTTTTGATTATCAGTTGAAAGCTGAAATACAAAACCACCATGTGCTATTTGGCTGTTAGGCACTGGGATATCTAAGTAATCGTGTTGAAAGTGACTTTGGGTATTGTGCTCATTACTGAATGGATCTGCAGCTGCCTCCTGCAACTGAGGGATTGGATATTGAAATTGAATTGATCTAAAGCCCCGCGTATTAGGTTTATTGTTTTCTACGGTTACAGGAAAAATACTTTGTTTAAAAGTGGGCATTCCATAGTTGGTACCTGGAAATGCCCTGTCTGGACAATGCCAATCCACTGAAAAAGGTGAGAAGTTTGATTTATTCCTGTTTCCATGGAATTCTGGGCATAGTAACTGGCTACTGGAATTGGAACTATCTCTGGAAACACTGCTGTTTACCTGTGATTGTGTTTTTAATGGTTGATGCTGACATGTGACCACTGTAGTGTGTGAGGTATAACTTTTGGAGGTATGGTTTACAGAATCCTCCGGAAAACGTCTGTTGTAGCTAAGATCCTCTTGTTGAAGCTCTGCTTCTCGTTCTGGTATGCTGGGCACATTAAAACGATAGCTTCCTGTTACGTGCTCTCGGTTTCCTTCTAGCTTCCTTGTTGATGTAACCTTCTGCTGTGGATATGCTATTCCAATTGTAGGGTTTGATCGTGAGTTAACAATATTAAGTTTGTAAAGGTGAGGAGGCCCTTTCCCATACTTTTTACTTTTGTCCCTTCCTTTGTTTTTCCCAGTAGGTGACTGTGGACTGCTTTTGCCATTTGAACCGCTGGATGAAGACCATGTTCTTTCACCTGAAAACTTTGGTCTGTTTTGAAGAGACTTAAAGTCAATTTTACCAGCTTGCTGTGGCCTAATTACAGCCTCTCTCTGATTATGGCTTTCCTTGTTCTTTTTGTGGAGATGAGAACTATTTAAACAAGTATTATTCAACACTGTCTTGCAATTTTCAGATATACTGTTGTTGTTGCTGTTCAGTTTATCAGGATCTTTTTCACTGAAATGTTTAAAAACATCCTCCTTATGCTGCTGTTTGGAATTAATGTCTGAATTTTTAATTGCATAAACATGCTGTGCGTCTCCCGTCATGATATCAAAACCACAAGCGGGAGTTTGTTATTGTCTCAGCACATCTGCACTAATTGGCTGGAGCTTCCTTCAGAGGCATGGCCAGTTACTCTTGACAAATGATGACATTCTGCAAGCCAAATACGACTGAATCACTTTAAAACTCATCAGTAGGGATAAATAACTTTTAAGACTGAGCTCCATATCTTCTGTCATTACAGTCACATGCATCTGAAAAAGAAGAGAACATGTAGGGTTTCAGTACATGAAACATATACTGACTGATTACAGCTAAAATGGTTAATAATAATCAAATGTAAAACTAAACTCTCAGCGCTAAAATTGCTCCGATATAACTGATAAGATTCTCAGTCACATCACATTAAAATCTGTCATTATTTTGCATCATGTTCCATTAACTAACATAACTATCATAATAGTGAAATATTATGATAATGTGGAATCTTAAAAAAACACTTTAGGAGAAATGTATAAACAGTTATTTGTCTTTAAAGGGGCATTAACTCAGAAATTTATGCACATTTCAATACAACTTGACTGCAAGAGCAGACATGTACTTACTTATTCCAAATAAATTTATATACAACTTCTCTGCAAAACATTTATGCAGAAACATTGCCATGTGTAAATTTCCTAGTCATTTTCACCACTTTGAGATAGATTTGCTTGAAGCATAGTCATGCCCCACAAAAATCATATCTTGGGCATGTTTCTTTGAGGTGTACACAGGGGTGCATTGATACCCATCTATTGAGTGTGCTGCAGCAATTTGCCCAGGTTCCTTCCACAACAACTTGCAAATTCACAACCTCTAACACCTTAAAACACCACCACCTTCAAATTCCTCTCCAAGTCATACATGATCCTAACTTGAAGCAACATTATCACAACTTCACTGTCACTGGGTAAAAATCCAAAAACTCACTCCCTAATAGCACTACAGGAGCTCAAGAAAGCAATTCACCCCCATGCTCTCAAGGCCAGTTGGGGATGAGCAATAAATTCTGGTTTTGCGTAGACATTCATATCCTATTTGTAAATAAAAAACACAGTTTGGGTCCATTATGACCCATCTGAGCTTGAGATTGCTGGAGTTTGATAGCTGTTTTCTTCACTTGTAAAAATGCACTTACTGAGGTTACTGGACCAAAATGTTCATGCTGCTTTCTCTCCAGATGCTGCTTAACCTGCTCAGTTTTTCTAGCAATTTCTGATTTCGTTTCTGGTGTACATTTTGTGGTATATATGTCTGAACAGGTTAGTATTTGTTTGAGTACATGAAGCACCAGCCACTGTGATGATATTACAGGGACATGATCAGAGTAAGGAAAGTACATTTAGGAGACAGACCAGTGGCTGATGTATTACAGAGTCTACTAGGAGCATTGTAGCCCATATTCATGTAATTTGTAAATAGCTGCAGTAACACTTTTATATTGTTTACTAAACAACACTCAAAGGCGGACATCCAAATTCATTCTGGATCATTTCAGGCTTGATTGAACTCACAGTCATTTTAGAATAGTTTGGGCCCAATACCATAAGAAGAAATAATTCATAATATTGGACTGAACTTTTGCAGCATTTGAATGATGTGGGAAATAATGAATCAATTGGTAAAATATAGCATGATCAGAAAAATAACATTCTTATGTTCATAGAAAAAACATTCAAATTTGCATCCAAAATTTGACTGGAAATTTGTGAATCCTGCTAGTGAGCAGAAAGAATCTGCCATCAGGGTTCACACCATGTAGTGATCACCTGCACCTACATCTACGACATTGGTCAGTACTGGACATGCACCAATCTCACTACATTGTCGTGGCACACTTCTGAGTGTGGTGCTGGAAAAGCATAGCAGTCAGACAGCATCCAAGGAGCAGGAGAATTGACATTTCAGGCATAAATCCTTCATCAGGAATGAAGCTTATTGGCCAGGTGCCTGAGAGATAAATGGGAGGGGTGGGGGTGGGGCCAGGGGAAAGTAGCTGAGAATGTGATAAGTAGATGAATGTGGGGGAGAAGGCGATAGGTCAGAGAGGAGGGTGGAACGGATAGGTGGGAAAGGTGATGGGCAGGTCAAGAGGGCGGTGCCGCGTTGGAGGCTTGTGACGGGGATAATGTGGGCGAGGAGATATGAGGAAACTAGTGAAATCCACATTGATCCCTTGTGGTTGCAGGGTCCCAAGGCGGAATATGAGAAGTTCTTCCTCTAGGCATCAGGTGGTTAGGGTTTGGCGATGGTGGAGGCCCAAGACCTGCATATCCTTGGCGGAGTGGGAGGGGGAGTTGAAGTGTTCAGCCACGGGGTAGTGGGGTTAGTTGATGTGGGTGTACCAGAGATGTTCTGTGGAACGATCCGCAAGTTGGCGTCCTGTCTCCCCAATGTAGAGGAGACCACATCAGGTGCAACGGATACTAGATGACAATGGTGGAAGTGCAGGTAAATTTCTGTCGGATGTGGAAGGATCCTTTAGGGCCTTGGACGGACTTCACCTCCCTCCTCAGCTCCATTCAAGGCTCCAAATGATCTTTCCACCCCGACAGAAATTTACCTGCACCTCCACCAATGTCATCTACTGTATCTGCACCTTGCAGGTCCTGGGCCTCCGCGATCACCAAACCCTAATCACCCAACGCTTGAAGAAAGAATGTCTCATATTCTGCCTTGCGACCCTGCAACCACACGGGATAAGTGTGGATTTCACCAGTTTCTTCATCTCCCCTCCCCCAACATTATCCCAGTCCCAAGCCTCCAACTCGGCACTGCACTCTTGATCTGTCCATTCTATCCCATCTTTCCGCTCCGCCCTCTTCTCCAACCTATCACCTTCTTGCTCACCTTCACCTACCTATCACATTCTCAGCTACCTTTCCTCCAACCCCACCCCCCCTCCCATTTATCTCTCAGGCCTCCAGCCCAGAAGCCTCATTCCTGATGAAGGGCTTATGCCCGAAACATGGAATCTCCTGCTCTTCGGATGCTGCCTGACTGGCTCTGCTTTTGCTGCACCACACTTTCGACTGCATCTGAAGTCCTCACTTTCTCCCCTGGCACACTTTTGATTCACTTAGAATATATTTCACCTCTTGAATGCTGTACTTTAGATCACATTGATAAGATTTCATTCTAAAGCTGCTGCCAGACTACTTTGCACATGCAGACAAGTGCCGTCTCATGCATCAGAATGAACTCTGGAGAGCTGGGCAAATGGCAACACTCTTCCACAGAGGAAGCTGAGAATATTGAACATCATCTTCTGCATGATAGAATACTACAGAGTTGAGTGCAACAAGCCAGACAGAACTTAATTGACACCTAGTTCCATTAGCTGTGAGCTGGGTATGATAATCATTTACTAACTGTAATTGTGTTTTTTCTTGAAAGGCAAGTGGTTCCTGTTTGTTCCCAGAAGTAAATGGAACTTGATTACTTTTGTTGTTGTTCAATAAAAGTTAGTGTTTTCAACCACTTGAAGGCTTCCAGTATATAATTCTCCCACATTGAACAGTGAGAAGTTGTTGGGCATGAGAAAAAGAATAGCACTCCCTCAAACATGGTATCATGCATCTAGATTCTTGTAGCTGCAGTTACAATGAGTGGTGATCAGACAGAGGATGGACGTAAAATAGTAATACATTTGCAAATGTGAGCTTCTATTTGCAATGAAGTGTCAGTCATGCTACCTATATGCCCTTAGAAACTTTTCTTTTCCATTTCTCTCCCACTACTTGTATAATGAAGGGCAGTCTGGTTGGCAGTGTTTGACCTTGCACAGCTGAGCTTTAAACATGATGCTGGCAGTGGAAATCAAAAAAAAATCTCAACAGTGGCAAGTATTTTTGTTGCTGATGAGTACACAACAGCATGTGCAGGGTTTGTTACAGGCACAGAATGCATACATAACAATGCGCAATAAAATGGGAAAACTCACTGGGGCACACCTATTACAGCAGTTAATGCACCCCCCTAGCCATCCACTCATTTGTCATCTCACACATTCACTAATATTCATCATGGACCATTATATCCATTTTATAGTAAGCAGTCCCATAAATACTGAGCACCATCCTGCCTGATTTTTAACTCTACAACATCATGACAAGTTTCCCAACAGACACATTGTTCCACTTTTCTGTCAAAGTAAGGGTAAGACCCAGCAATACATGCAGAGCACAGTTGAAGCACGGAACATTCAGAAGGAACAACAATTTGATGATAATTCGCATCCCTCAGAAGATCTTAACCAGTGTTTTTATCAAATAAAACAACTTGGCTTATTGAAGTAATAAGAATTTTGGACAAAGATAAATGTATGTATAAACAACTTTAAAAAAAAACTCGGGGCGTTTGGCAGGAAGTGAAACAGTATTTCATCTGCTTAAAGTTTTTAAAGTATTAAAGGTTTTGAGTATTTTTAAATTTTTCTTCCCCGTATTCCAGTTGTGACTAGTATTATACTGAAAAGTAGCTTAATTTTTATAGTGACCACAGCATCTATTTTTAATCTCAAATGGTTCATCTGAAAAAGCATTAAAAAACACAAAGAAGAATGGAAGAGAAAAATGAAACTGAGATCAAGCAGACTTGGTCATGAAGCAGAATTACTCTTGCCTTTGGCAGGGAATGCCTTCATATTTCTTTGTTTTGAAAAGGTGGCTAAGTAAGAGGATCAGCAAGAAGTCGGAAAATATAAACTGAATTCACATATAGTACAACTTAATTGAATTTTCTGAAGCAACTCCAGTTCCAAAAAGTAGTAATGTTTTCAAATGCAAATGGGGACACCTACAGGACACTGTAAAGATTACAACTATTACAACTAGATTCAGACAAGTCCGTTATTTGTTCTACAAAAGTCATAGAATGGTTACAGCACAAAGGAGGCAATTTGGCCCATTACGTTCATGCCAACATTGTGTTACTTGGCTCACCCCACACCTTGCCCTTTCCCTGTAAATCTGCAAAGTTTTTCATTTCAGGTAATTATCCAATTCACTTGGAATGCCATGTTTAAATCTACTTTTATTCATAAGGCCTACAAAATACACCCAGTAACTTTTTTTTAAAGAAATAAATGTCACAATTCATTCAATAATTTGAACATAAAATATAGTTCATTCTTATCGCTACTCTTGATTTATATATAAAGTTCATGATATTATGTTTCCAGTGCAACTTATATGACATGCCTGAAGCATACCTCCTTGCCCTCCCTAACCCCACCCCACTCACCCCTAGCTGCTGCGCTTCTTGAGTGGATTTTAAAAATCAGCAGTTTCTATTGCCATCAAAATCAGAGTTGGTGAGATGGAGTTGTGGGAAAAATAACATACTTCTGAACATTCTTCACTGCCAACTCTTCCTTCTTTTCCAAGGATGTTGGTGCATATTACATTTGGCTGAAGACAAACCTGCAATAAAAATACTTCAGGCATCAAATTCTAAGTATCTATTGCAGTCAGACTTTCCAAGAATAAAAACACATTCAAAATATTTAAATCCTTTCAACTAGTTTATCCTTTATGATTATAAATATGTCATTCAAGTACTTAGGTCTTGATAAAAATAAGTATTCACATTCATAGTCCTGTGTCAAAATCTGTAAGCAACTGGAACTGCCAAACTGTGAACTGACAGGTACCCTACAGTGATAACGATAGATTGAGGTGAAATGACAGGCACTATTTTGTTTGAGCTGACCACTGTTCAAAAAACAAACATTGAAAAGGCAGGAGATTTAAAGACCTTGGAAGTTGTAATGGGATTTAAATGCATTGACACTCTGATAGTCCCACAATGAAGTTTAACCATTTTTCATGCATATACATCTACTTTGGGTAATTCCAAAAGGTATCTGACCCTACCCTAAGGGTACCTTACTTTGCTCAAGGGAATACCTGACCTAAGAGATAAATTATACTCTATCTCTCCAAATAACTTCAGTAGCTTTATACTTTTCCTCACAGAGCTAAAGACTATGTGTCATGTTTTAACATTCCTAATAAAACTAGTTTTGTTTGATGGTCACTGCCTTTTTCACACCCAGCTATGATTATATAAAATAAAATCTCCCCGATCACACACCTCCCCCGGTCCTCTGTAGAAGATGATAGGTGCTACTTTGCATAAGCCAGTGACCCTCATCATATACATGAAAATTCAGGCATTAATCTTAAGAAAATAAGAAAGAGACAATCGATGAGAATTGTTGAATTTGAGAGTTCAGTTACAAAATCACTTATGCTCATAAGAATGATACTATGACTGATTTGACTCCTATGTTCTGCTATGAGAGATTACCTCAAGGAAGTTATCTCACATGATTTCTCCTCGGCACCAAACAAACCATGGACCCATTATGATGCCAAGCACAACTTAAGAGCTCAGTGATCCGGGACTTTCTGAAAACTTTCTATACAGAGGCAGAGTTCTTTGATTTTTCTGAGATTGCAGGTGCTCCCACCAATGCCCTTAACTCATTACCTAGCAGAGGCAGAGATCTATGCATTGTTATACACACTCTGCATTCAAATCAGCAAATCAAAATCCAACACATTGTTAGCCCAGTAATTTAAGCATTCATTGTCACTTAATCAAACAAAACTTCAATTCTCATGCTCCCATAAAATTTGCCAACCATTTCTACCAAAACTTTTGAATTCAACATATCTAGATATGAACATATTTTCCATATGTTTTAATCAACCAAGCTCACAATATGTAAGTGTATGAGCTCATAATCATCTCTCAGACATATGCAAGACTGTGTAAAGAGGAAAAAGATAATCCACGTGGATAGTTTGGGAACTTTAAACTTATGAAGTTTAATGGTAAATTCATTTTGAAATAATCCTCTAACTGAATCTAACAATAAATTTGCATGGAAGACTATTTAATAGTACACAACAGTCATAAATTCCTAACCCTTTGAGAATTTAATTCAATGATGCATTAAAACAATCCAGCATTCATTACATCACTATTGACAGGGCTCTGCACTTGGCTGAATTTTTCAAAGGTTTATGGAGTATGAATATATCATCAAACACAGATATTCTTTAGATACTTTCCTTTGTTTTTAGTCAGGTGCATCATAGCCAAAATGGTGCCAGAGCCTCAACTTCAGCAATTCAGTCCTGCACTTGACATCCATCATTTGCACCAAGGTGGAGGATAAGGGCAAGTCACCCTCTGGACATCTATGGTTCATAGAGGAATGTCCATGTTTAAAAGTGCCTTCAAACAGTTGAAATTCTGCTACTGGAATGTTCAAGACACTTAGGGGCTTATGAATACAAATGTATTTTTTCATTAGGGATTAAATAATTCGTGGAAGTTTACTTTCTATAAGAGACTTAGTAATTGAAGGAATTTAAATGCAATGAATGAGTTTTCATGAAGTTTTGTTTTAATATTGAAATTTACAAAGACATTTTAAAACTTTATTTCATCTCACCTTAGCTCCTGAGGTCTATACATGTGGTTGTTGGCTTGGGGCTAAATTGCAGAGGTAGTAAATGGAGCAGCATGTGTTAACATGAGTTAGTACTAAGTTGGTAAAGGGGTATTAAGAGCTGTATGTGGATAGAGGGGCACAGGTTGACATTTGAGGGCATGAGTTGGCATGGATGCAGCATAGAAGATGTGTGATAAAGGCTAGAAGGGTTTTAAAAAATATATTGGGACAGAGAGCACTGAGGTGAGTCTTTTAACCCGGCCACTGCATCGTCACATTGGCTGTTTGCAAATATTTTCTGGGGTGGCAAACCAGACTCCAGTTATCACCAACACCTCGCCTCACCCCCCTCCCCCCCCACCCCAACCCAGAAAAAAGGTTCAAACTCTGGACACTTTGGGAAATTTGGTATTTTTCCAATCTTCCACTTGATTCAGGAATGAAAATGCAGCCTGGAGCATCTGAATAATGACAGCATGCATACGGCTACTATTTTTGAGTATGAACGAACATTCAGCTAGTTGGTATAAAAGTCACGATTTGAGTGATGTAAAAATGCCAATGCATACAAAGGAGAATGAGTTAAGTTTGAATTCGTCCCTTAGTTTCTTCTATACCTTAAGGAAGTTCTAGACTGGCATGAGTTACCTGTCAACTGAATCTAGCTTTTTCTTTGCACCTGACTGAAACCATAGGAAAACATCTGAAGAATATCTGTGTTTGAGGTTATGTTCATACTCCATAAGCCTTTGAAAAGTTCAGCAAAATGCAGAATCTTGTCTATAGTGATGTAATGAAAGCTGGATTGTTTTAATGCATCTTTGGAGTTCCCTCTGTGATAATCATACGTTGCAAAATCAGTTTTGCAGCATTAGTTCTACAATTAAACACCCTAGCTTGTGTCAACAGACTGCTAGTAAAATTGCAAATAGCCATAGCATGTTGTTATATTTTTTCAAAAAAAACTTAAAAGGCTTGACAGCTTGACAGTTTAATTGACAGTGTCTAATTTTTACACAGATTCTTAACCTACTTTTATCTGCCACAAAAAGGTACTTGTACTATCCCAAAGTACATCATAGGTTTCTCATAAAGGTTATCTTACCTCTCCTGAAGGGCACCTTATGCCTTACAATAGGAAACCTTACCACTTAGAATAGCATAATCTTTATTGTCACATATACTCCATGATTATTGTGAAAAGTTTATACGTGCATCTTACAGGCAAAAATGCATAGGCACAGTTTCTTTAGTTACACAATTTTAGACAATAGAGAAATAAAATGTCCAGCACTGCCAAAATAAAATTTCAGTACAATAGATTATGATGGCACCAAGCTTCCAGTCAGCCTCAGGCTGTGGCTCCAGACCACGTCAGAGACAGGTCATGCCGGGAGGCTGGAAGTTTGCCATGCCGGGCGGTCGTTTTGCCACACCAAGATGCTGATGTGGGAGGATGGGAGGCCGCCACACTGGGAGGCAGTGCGCCAGGCCAGGAGGCTGCTATGCCACACCAGGAGACCAGTGCACCAGTCGGGGAGGACACCATGCCATGAGCACCCTACTCTGCTGCCATCTTGCAACACCTCTCTCCAAAAATGCTCCCTATCACAAAATAATTCCAGCATATTTAGATCTTTCTCTCAAATGTATAAAATCCTGTAGTGTCTTGGACATTCCAATACAATTTTAACTGTTTGAAGGCACTTCTAAATGTGCATATTCCTCTATGAACTACAGTTGTCCAGAGTGTGACTTGCCCTTATTCCTCTACCTTGGTGCAAATGATGGATGTCAAGTGCAGGGATTGAACTGTTGCAATCGAGGCTCTGGCACCATTTTGGCTATGTTGTAGAATGGTTCCAGTTTTGTGTAAATTCAAGCCAAGATGTGAATATGATAAGAGCATAGAGTGAATATCTAAACTCAATGCATCTAATAATTACTGCCTTTTTCCAACAAGCAAACCCCTGAATGGACATTTAATGACTGTAATACATATTTCATGATGTAGAATTCTGCAGCCAATTTAACTGATGTTTTGTTTATAAATTGTAGTTGCATTTCACATTAGAATCTAATAATTGACAATAAAAATAATTTTAAAACTATAATTACCAGACAGGTATGAAGTTTAAATGTTACTTTGCAATAAAATTGAATCCCAGTTCCAGAATGGTTAAACTAGTTTCATTGTTTGTTTGGGCTTCAATCCCTGACATGATCTCCAAACATTGACATTTTTACTCGTTCATTTTTGAGGTGGTGATCATGTCTTTTGGGTTTTTTTTCTACAATGAATATATTCATGATTTAGGTTGAACAGTCAAAGTGTTTAGAAATTCATTTGTAGCCTGCTTTCGTCCATACCTCTGGTTTTGTGGAGTAGCAATCCCACTATGGAATAAGTGATACACTGTCCCTTTCAATACCAGACATGTAAACAGAAGCCAACTAAGCCTCAACTGAACTTATGACGATGAAAAAAAAAACAGATCGGACATAAATGAATAATTGTTGATACAGGACACTAGATAGTTCAACATTTTCCTTTACTTACAGAAGATATTTTTATGATATGCCCAGAATAATTGAAGTAAATAAGTGTTGTTGCTGGTCTGCATTTGGCAAACTCCCAAATTTCATGGGCTAGTACTTAAGAACTGGTCAATATGGACAAAGTCTCTACAAATGCATTTATATAAATAATTAGAATTAATGATATTTTGGTTTAAGATCACTGTGATCAGTTGAGTGTTTAGCATTTTACACGTTTTAGGATACACAGAATGAACAGATCTCATTCTGCTCCTTACATTTCACCCTTAAATCTTGATAATTTAACTTCTCACTTTTAACTAGCTGCATGCTCTGAAAATCCTATAGCACATTATATTTAGTGTTGGACAAATTTAGTTCTTAATAATTTTCGTGGCTGACCAACTTGCTTTATCTTAATTACACTGAAAAAAGTTATCTGACATCACTACAAGAACATCCACTACATCCAGCTGAATTTGTTAGTTACTTCATGAATAAACGTGTTGCATAAACATGTAGAAATGGAGATGTTCATACAGAAATATGCATCGAATAAGTACATTATAATTCACAGCCATTCATTCACAGAAAAGTTGGAAAGGCATATAAAGAGGCCATTATTGTTGTACTACCATTATACTTTGGATACCAATTACAGGCCTTTTGACTTGAGGTCATTAGAATACTATGTTTACTCTACATTACAATGTTCCCCAAAATGGCTTCTAGCCGGTGCATCTGCTGTTCGCAAGACTTATTATATTCACACAAAGTAGTCTAATTAAGCTTCTACCTTGTGTTGTGCCAGTAATGCCTAAATAGCACAGTCACCACCTTGCTAAATGAGTGCTGAAATTAATTTTAATTCCTTTTATTTATTCTTGCTTTTACAGGGACTGAGGTTTTCTCAAGTACTGGCTGTACCTATTGTGTTTATTTTATCAAAAGTGAGAGGTATTTATACAATAAAAAGTAGATAAAGAAAACAAAAGAAAAGGGAAAATATAAGACCTGAATTCTTGCTCCAGGAGCTCTCTATCTTCGGGTTCTCCCACTTCCCATCAGGAATCTAAGGTGAAGGCATTGCAGGCAACAGTTCACGGACCTGCTCCTGAGCCCTGACCAATGTAGCCATTAATAGGTCCAGGCAGCGGTCTATGGAGGGGATTGAAATTTGTGACTGCCTGCTCCTCTTCAGTGATTATATTTGTGCCCAGGTGTCCTTGAAAAGGGAGCATTTGTTGTCCACTAACAGCCTCCAGAGAAGGGTGGGCACCACAGGGGACTTGAAGACATAGCCTTAGAGTAAAGGGAAGACCTTTTAGAATAGAGATAAGGAGAAACTTCTTCAGCCAGAGAGTGGCAAAACTATGGAACTCATTGCCACAGTAGGCTGTTGAGGCCAGGTAATTTAGATATTTAAGACTGATGGGCAGGGGGGTGGGGTGGCCATGTTGGTAAGGGATGATATTCAGTCCCTTGCGCAGGGGGACCTAGAATCAGGGGATGTAGAGTCAGTATGGATAGAGCTGAGAAATTCTAAGGGTAAAAAGACCCTCTTGGGAGTTATCTATAGGTCCCCAAACAGTAGTCTGGATGTCGGATGTAAGTTGAATCAGGAGCTGAAAATGGCCTGTTGCAAAGATGTTACTACAGTTGTTATGGGGGATTTCAACATGCATGTAGACTGGGAGAATCAGGATGGTATTGGACCTCAATAAAGAGACTTTGTGTAATGCCTCTGAGATGGATTCTTAGAACAGCTGGTGATGGAGCCTACCAGGGAGAAGGCAATTCTGGATCAGGTATTGTGCAACAAACCAGAATTGATCAGCGACCTCGAAGTGAAGGAGCCATTGGGAAGTAGTGACCATAATACAATAAGCTTCAATCTGTAATTTGAGAGGGAGAGGTTACAATCGGAAGTGACAATGTTTCTGTTGAATAAAGGGAACTATGGAGCTATGAGGGAGCAGCTGGCCAAAGTTCAATGGTGCAATACCTTAGCAGGGATGACAGTGGAGGAACAATGGCAGATACTTCTGTGTATATTGCAGAAGATGCAGGATCAGTTTATTCCAAAAAGGAAGAAAGATCCTAGGAGGAGGCATGGGTGGCCATGGCTGATGAGGTAAGTTAAGAAACATATAAAGTTAAAAGAAAAAAAGTATAACATAGCAAAGATAAGTGGGAAAACGGAGGACTGGGAAGCTTTTAAAGAACAACAGAGGATTACTAAGAAGGAAATTCGCAGAGAAAAAATGAAGTACGAAGGTAAGCTGGCCAAAAATATAAAGGAGGATAGTAAAAGCTCTTTTAGGTATGTGAAAGGCAAAAAAATGGTTAAGACTAAAATTGGACCCTTGAAGACAGAAACAGGGGAATATATTACAGGGAACAAAGAAATGGCAGAAGAATTGAATTGGTACTTCAGATCTGTGTTCACTGGGGAAGACACAAGCAATCTCCCTGAGGTAACAGTGGCTGAAGGACCTGAACTTAAGGGAATTTATATTTGCCAGGAATTGGTGTTGGAGAGACTGTTAGGTCTGAAGGTTGATAAGTCCCCAGGGCCTGATGGTCTACATCCCAGGGTACTGAAGGAGGTGACTCGAGAAATCGTGGATGCGTTGGTGATTATTTTCCAGAGTTCGATAGATTCAGGATCATTTCCTGCAGATTGGAGGGTGGCTAATGTTGTACCACTTCTTAAGAAAGGTGGGAGAGAGAAAGCAGGAAATTATAGACCAGTTAGTCTGACCTCAGTGGTGGGAAAGATGCTGGAGTCTATTATAAAGGATGAAATTACGACACATCTGGGTAGTAGCAACAGGATAGGTCAGAGTCAGCATGGATTTATGAAGGGGAAATCATGCTTGACTAATCTTCTGGAATTTTTTGAGGACGAACTGAAGATGGATGAGGGAGATCCAGCTGATGTAGTGTACCTGGACTTGCAGAAAGCTTTTGATAAAGTCCCACATAGGAGGTTAGTGAGCACAATTAAGGTGAATGGTATTGGGGGCAAAGTACTAACTTGGATTGAAAGTTGGTTGGCTGACAGGAAACAAAGAGTAGTGATAAACGGCTCCATTTCGGAATGGCAGGCAGTGACCAGTGGGGTACTGCAGGGATCAGTATTGGGACTACAGCTTTTACAATATATGTTAATGATATAGAAGATGGTATTAGTAATAACATTAGCAAATGTGCTGATGATACTAAGCTGGGTGGCAGGGTGAAATGTGAGGAGAATGTTAGGAGATTACAGGGTGACCTGGACAAGTTAGGTGAGTGGTCAGATGCATGGCAGATGCATTTTAATGTGGATAAATGTATGGTTATTCACTTTGGTGGCAAGAACAGGAAGGCAGATTACTATCCAAATGGAATCAATTTAGGTAAAGGGGCAGTACAAAGAGATCTGGGTGTGCTTGTACACCAGTCAATGAAGGTAAGCATGCAGGTACAGCAGGTAGTGAAGAAGGCTAATAGCATGCTGGCCTTCATAACAAGAGGAATTGAGTATAGAAGCAAAGAGCTTCTTCTGCAGCTGTACAGGGCCCTGGTGAGCATTGTGTGCAGTTCTGGTCTCCAAATTTGAGGAGACATTCTGGCTATTGAGGGAGTACAGCCTAGGTTCACGAGGTCAATTCCTGGAATGGCAGGACTACCTTACGCTGAAAGACTGGAGCGACTGGGCTTGTATACCCTTGAGTTTAGAAGACTGAGAGGGGATCTGATTGAGACGTATAAGATTATTAAAGGATTGGACACTCTGGAGGCAGGAAACATGTTTCCGCTGATGGGTGAGTCCCGAACCAGAGGACACAGCTTAAAAATACGGAGTAGACCATTTAGGACAGAGATGAGGAGAAGCTTCTTCACCCAGAGAGTGGTGGCTGTGTGGAATGCTCTGCCCCAGAGGGCAGTGGATTCCCAGTCTCTGGATTAATTTAAGAAAGAGTTGGATAGAGCTCTCAAGGATAGTGGAATCAAGGGTTATGGAGATAAGGCAAGAACAGGATACTGATTAAGGATGATCAGCCATGATCATATTGAATGGTGGTGCAGGCTCGAAGGGCAGAATGGTCTACTCCTGCACCTATTGTCTATTGTCTATATCAAGGGAATCAAGGGAGAAACTGGGAAAATGAGGTTGAGAAACTTATCAGCCATGATTGAATGGCAGAGCAGACTTGATGGACTGAATGGCCTAATTTCTGCTCCTATGTCTTATGTCTGGACTCTAATACCTCTCCCTGCACACCATTTTGATTTAACTCATTCCGTGTTCTTTCCTGCCTACTGCTTTTATTGCTGTTGTTGCACTGTCTGTGGTGGTCAGTGCTTGTCAATTATGAACTGTTTAAATTTAAAAATCACATAACACCAGGTTATAGTCCAACAGGTTTAATTGGAAGCACACTAGCTTTCGGAGTGCTGCTCCTTCATCAGGGGATAAGCACAGAATTTATCGCAAAAATTTACAGTGTGATGTAACTGAAATTATACATTGAAAAATACCTTGATTGTCTGTTGAGTCTTTCATCTGTTTGAATACCATGATAGTTTCACTTCTTTCACATGTAAATTACAAACCCTTTTTTTTTAAACATGATTTGGAGATGCCGGTGTTGGACTGGGGTGTACAAAGTTAAAAATCACACAACACCAGGTTATAGTCCAACAGGTTTAATTGGAAGCACACTCGCTTTCGGAGCGACACTCCTTCAAGTTCCATTGTACTTTGCTCAAAAACTGCATGCATTCATGTAAAACTCTGAGCTCAAAAACTGCATGAATTTATGTAAAACTCTGTTATCTCACTTTTTAGATTAGAATCAATCTAAACATCATGGCATAGACAGAGAACACAGGGGGCTAACACCTTCAACATATTGTCTAGCTATCACCATTGTTACAGCTAATCTCAGAATGCAACTTTTTAAAAAAAGGGTTTTGTGAGTTACACATGAAAGAAGTGAAACTATCACTGTATTCTAACAGATGAAAGGCTTAACAGACAATCAATTTTTCAATGTATAATTTCAGTTACATCACACTGTAAATTTTTGCTATAAATTCTGTGTGTTACGATCGAGCCCTCCACTACCACCTGATGAAGGAGCATCGCTCCGAAAGCTAGTGTGCTTCCAATTAAACCTGTTGGACTATAACCTGGTGTTGTGTGATTTTTAACTTTTTTTAAAAGTTGCATTCTCAGGTTAGCTGTAACAATGAGTGTTAGCTAGACAATATGTTGAAGGTGTTAGCCCCCTGTGTTCTCTGTCTATGCCATGATGTTTAGATTGATTCTAATCTGAAAAGTGAGATAACAGAGTTTTACATGAATTCATGCAGTTTTTGAGCAAAGTGCAATGTAACTCTGCAAGTACAAATTCACCCCACAAAATATATGTGTGCATGTGAGTCTTTGTCTGTTTGTGTCTGTCTGTCTGGATTGGAGGTTGAGAGTGTGAGAGAGAGTGTATATGTGTGTGTAGTGAGTGTAGAATGTCTTAAGTCTGTGAGGGGGTGCATGTGTGAGTGTGGGAGTGTGTGTGCATGTCTGGGGTGGGGGGTTGTGAGTGTCTGTGAGAGAGATTGTATATGTGTGTGCGTGAGTGTAGAGTGGTCTAAGTCTCTGAGAGGATGCCTGTGTGACTGTGGGAGTGTGTGTATCTGTAAGGGTGTGTGCGTGTCTGTGTACATGTGTGTCCGTGTGTATGTGTGTGTGTATAGGAGTGTCTGTGTGAGTATGTGTGTGTGTCTCTGTGTGTGTGTGTGTGTGTAGGAGTGTCTGTGTGTGTGTATAGTGCAATGGCCGTCACACATGCACCCCCTCACAGACTTAAGACACTCTACACTCACTACACACACATATATGCTCTCTCACACTCACAGCCCCCCCAACCCAGACAGACAGACAGACACACACACACACAAACAGACAAAGACTCACATGCACACATATATTTTGTGGGGTGAATTTGTACTTGCAGAGTTACATTGTACTTTGCTCAAAAACTGCAAGAATTCACGTAAAACTCTGTTATCTCACTTTTAAGATAAGAATCAATCTAAACATCATGGTGTAGATAGAGAACACAGGGGGCTAACACCTTCAACATATTGTCTAGCTAACACTTATTGTTACAGCTAATCTCAGAATGCAACTTTTTTAAAAAAGGGTTTTGTAATTTACACATGAAAGAAGTGAAACTATCATGGTATTCAAACGGATGAAAGACTCAACAGACAATCAAGGTATTTTTCAATGTATAATTTCAGTTACATCACAGTGTAAAGTTTTGCTATAAATTCTGTGCCTTAGAATTGTGTCGTCCTCTATCACCTGATGAAGGAGCAGCGCTCGAAAGCTAGTGTGCTTCCAATTAAACCTATTGGACGATAACTTGGTGTTGTGTGATTTTTAACTTTGTACACTCCAGTCCAACACAGGCATCTCCAAATCGTGAACTGTTTAGTTCTTCTAATTAGTTAATTTGTTATGAGTTTACATAAGTAAAACCAAATTCCTGCCCCAGGAGAGAGCTCTCTATGTGGAGTCGTTCTGCTTCAGTCTGGGTGGAGCAAACAGCAGTTGTCAACTGGTCATGTACTCCCAGTCCAACTGTTTATTCTGTAGCACTGTGCACTTAGTGGACAACATATACACTGGTTATGGGCAATTGCACTCCCTTCCTAGTTATTTTGAAACCTTGTTATTGTTCTTTTAGTTGTAATTCAGCCCCATGCTCCTGATCGGTATGGATGGGGTAGACAGGCCAGAGAACCTCTCTGGAGGCTTGCTCATGGGCCTGGCTACATAGAACATAGCACATTACAGCGCAGTACAGGCCCTTCGGCCCTCGATGTTGCACCGACCTGTCATACAAATCTGAAGCCCATTCTAACCTACACTATTCCATGTACATCCATATGCTTGTCCAATGACGACTTAAATGTACTTAAAGTTGCCAAATCTACTACCATTGCAGGCAAAGCATTCCATACCCTGACTACTCTCTGAGTAAAGAAACTACCTCTGACATCTGTCCTATATCTATCATCCCTCAATTTAAAGCTGTGCCCCCTCGTGCTCGCCGTCACCATACTTGGAAAGAGGCTCTCCCTGTCCACCCTATCTAACCCCCTGATTATCTTATATGTCTCTATTAAGTCACCTCTCAACCTTCTTCTCTCTAACGAAAACAGCCTCAAGTCCCTCAGCCTTTCCTCGTAAAACCTTCCCTCCATACCAGGCAACATCCTAGTAAATCTCCTCTGCACCCTTTCCAAAGCTTCCACATCCTTCTTATAATGCGGTGACCAGAACTGTACACAATACTCCAAGTGCGGCCACACCAGAGTTTTGTACAGCTGTAACATAGCCTCATGGTTCCAGAACTCGTTCCCTCTATTAATAAAAGCTAAAACATTGTAAGCCTTCTTAACAACCCTGTCAACCTGGGTGGCAACTTTCAAGGATCTCTGTACGTGGACACTGAGAACTCTCTGCTCATCTACACTACCAATGATCTTACCATTTGCCCAGTACTTTGTAATCCGGTTACTCTGAACAAAGTGAATCGCCTCACACTTGTCCGCATTAAACTCCATTTGCCACCTCTTAGCCCAGCTCTGCAGCTTATCTAGAGTAGCCATTAATGGGTTCAGGTAGCAGACGATGGAGCTCAAGCTTTTAGATAAAGATGGGTGCTATGGGTGATGAAATGCATCCTCTCCCCTCTCTAACTCCATTTTGATTTAATCCCCTCCCTGATTTGAGTGACACCACTCCTGCTGGGCAGAATTTGTGCACTTAGCTTCCTAAGTTTGTTTTGTGATATTTTTTGTGGTATATGTATAAAAGAATGGGTATGGCTCCAGGACTTCTGCTGACTCCTACACCACAGTGACCAGCACTGTTTCTCTACTCCAAAGACTGCAAGGCTCTGTCCAAGAAAAGCTAACCCAGCCAATGGCATCCACACCCAATGAACAAATCAAGAATAAACAGATCCAGAAATCATTTCCATGATACAAATAAAACATGACAACTAACCTTAAACTTTCTGCATCTTTACATATATTAAAACAATATTTTTCTAAATCTCTGTACTTGTACAGCATAATTATATTTGCATGGATGCTTTTTTAAAGGTTGTTTTGTTTGCCAGAACTAATCACTTCATTTGTTTTCCAACTGGAAACATGCAGACATGGAAAAGCCAACTTTCTTGACTCTAATGTGTGTGGAACTATTGGTAGCACATATCCAATTGGATCTCACATTGTAAGTACTTCTGCCTTATGAATGTGAAGATGGTACAACTGTAGAAAGTCATCACATTCATTAGTCTGCCAAACAGAACCATTCTGCTGTTATCCACTGCCTAGTATTAACAATCAAGGATGTAAAGGTATTTATGCAAACCATCATATTTTGTGTCATCTCAATATAAGAGGCGGCATGGTGGCTCAGTGGTTAACACTGCTGCCTCACAGCATCAGGGTCCCAGGTTTGATTCCAGCCTCGGGCGACTGTCTGTGTGGAGTTTGCACATTCTGCGTGGGTTTCCTCTGGGTGCTCCGGTTTCCTCCCACATTCCAAAGATGTACAGGTCAGGTGAATTGGCCATACTAAATTGTCCATTGTTATTAGAAGCATTAGTTGGAGGTGGGTTACTCTTTAGAGGGTTGGTGTGGACTTGTTGGGCTGAAGGGCCTGTTTCCACACTGTAGGGAATCTGATCTAATAATGTTTTGATCTTTTATAATGTTAATGAAATTGAAGTTTATGAATCATAAAATGTGTGATATAGTGTGTTGTGTATTTTGCTTAATTTGTTTCATTTTTTAAAACTGCATCTTTCCCTACCAGATAGTTTCTCCTTCTAAGTGGTTTGGTGTGGGAGGAGGAAGTTTTTATGGATGTGAGGTTACATTTAGAGACAACATCTGTGCCAGCTCCTGTAATTCCCTGCCCTGGGGAAATCCTTTTCAAAGCCTGGTGATTTGTATGAGAGCAGACTTTCAGGCAGCTCTGAGGTTGCTGACTTTCTGCAGTACAGCTGCTTGACTCTTATTCATCAATACGGTGAAGGCAAGCAAGACTTACTGCTGCAGATTTAAATCGACAATCTGGACAGAACTAGTCAAAATGATTCAGCTACACTTGAACCAACAGGTGGAATCTTCTGAGCTTTCAACATTTTCAGTAGCTGGGTTGGAATAGGGTTTCTGACCTGCTGGTAATGCTTGGTTATTTGTCTGTCGACTTTTTTAAGAGATGGCTAATGAAGAGGATGCCTATGGAAGTAGCATCTAGTTAAGCACAACAGGAGGAATATGCACCTGGTTCAATCAATGGGAGGACCAGCAGAATTCTCCCTCCGGTAGTTATCCTCAGACAAGTCTGTACTGTTACTGAAGGCAGGAGAACATGGGGTGCCTCAGCTTGGAAGCTTATTTGAAAATGTGGGAAATATTTGAAGTTTTTTGTGGCCACAGTTGTCAGGTCATCAATGCAAACTCCCTCCCAAGGATGGTTTGTGGCTGCAGCTGCTGGCAGGTGGCAGAAAAGGGTCAGGTAGAGAGTTGGTTTGGGGAAAGCTGGTGATGGTCTGGGAAGATTGTGAGTAAAGGAGTCTTCTCTGGCCTCTGCTTATCCTGCTGCCAGGATGCTGCCATGAGTCATTATGCATAATGAAGCCCTGTTCGCTGCTGTTAATATACCAGCAGCATCTCCAAATGGCCAGTAAACTGGTACTGACGTGTTTTTCTGCTGCTGTTGGGTAGGTAACAACTTCCTTGTTCACCCATCTTAAATGAAATTGGTCAACCACAAGAACACATTGGGTAGCTGACCTGATGCACCACTGTTGATGATCCAGCCCATCATTAGCTACATTTAAGCTATTAATAACATCTGCTTTGCTGCGAAAGGACCTGTAGTAGGCTGGTTTTTCAATGCAGTCATGGTGCTTAATAAAAATGCAGTTGTGGCTTTTTCACAGTCTCTCTCCAAAAAGATCCATCATGATTCAGCACAGCAACAGGCCCTTCAGCCACTTTGCCTGCATCAACACATGATGCCTTTCTAAACCAAAAAACCTTTGGCTCTACATGGTCTGTATCTCCCAATTCCCTATCCATCTGTCAAGATATCTCTTAAACATTGCTATTGTATCTACCTCCACCACCTCCTCTAGCAATGTATACCAGACTCTTGCCATCCTCTGTGTAAAAAACCTGCAAGTCACATCTGTTTTAAACATAACCCCTTTTACCTTTAACCTACCTTTAACCTATGTCCCCTAGTAATTGTTATTTCTAATCTAGGAACAACATTCTTTCTATCCATTATAGCTATGCTTCTCATAATTTTGCAAATTCCTATCAGAGTCATCCATTAAATAATAAAGATGAATAACAAGTTCTACCCAAAAGACTGTTATTGCCATTGTAATTACTGGGTTTAGCAGCTGAAGGGGCACTTCAGGTGACCCTCTGGTTTTTCGGTTGTGTTTCCTCTATTTTACCTGCAGTTGTGCCTTCATAATCATGCCTCCATTTTACTCAATACTTATTCTTGATACTAATTAACAGACACCTTCTGCCTGTGTGGAATTGGATCAGTCAATCACTTATCGATTTAAAAGGAATATAATGGAACTTGAGAAAGGTTCTGTGTTACCTGTGTGACCGAACAACCATATTTGATTGTATGAACATCCAGCACCTTGCCGCTTTATATATATACATACTTGTTGCATGCCACATTTTCCTGGGTGCTGAAAATGACTCAATGACAGTTCATTGAGAAAATAGGCCATAACGCAAACTGTCCTGCACGCTCTTTCTGGAACACTAAATTTAGAGTGGTGCGTTAAAGTGTATTTAAGATCATAAAATCAAGCCACACGTTTCCACATTTACCTTGGCAACCAAACACAGGATAGCAAATTTGTTGCTCATCTGCTGCCAAGTTTGAGTTGTAGGTGAAACAGTATTTACTCTCTTTGTCTGCACTCTGCTTGCTCCATATTGGACGTTAGCCAACATTTTTAAAGTCAGACTTCTACACCAATGCCAATGAATAGTGCAATTCTCTTAATGTGTCTGCATTCAATCATTAACCTCCCCTCTTCCCACACACATCGCAAGCCACTTTAGGGGTAATCTTTAAGAACTGCTACTTTTGGACAATCCAACTCCTAAAGTTATGGCAGTCACAATTCCGGATGTTCTGCATGCCAAGATCACATCATTACCCCAAGTGCATAGTTCCTAAAATTTAGCAAGACTGTCAGAAGAAAATGATTCATACATAGTCAAGTAATGATTTGGAGGGGCCAATGTTGGACTGGGGTAGACAAAGTTAAAAATCAACTAGGAGAAAGTGAGGACTGCAGATGCTGGAGACCAGAGTTGAAAAGTGTGGTGCTGGAAAAGCGCAGCAGGCCAGGCAGTATCCGAGGAGCAGGAGAATCGACGTTTCGGGCATAAGCCCTTCTTCAGGAATGAAGAAGGGCTTATGTCCAAAACGTCGATTCTCCTGCTTCTCGGATGCTACTTGGCCTGCTGCGCTTTTCCAGCACCAAAGTTAAAAATCACACAACATCAGGTTATAGTCTAACAGGTTCTTCTTCAAAAGGTGGTGAGGAAGTAGTGCTTCAAAAGCTAGTGCTTCCAAATAAACCTGTTGGACTACAACCTGGTGTTGTGTGATTTTTAACTATATTCAAGTAAAATGCAGCACAACATGAACTACAGTGTGATAAGATAGTCACAGTACTAAAATTCTTGATCCTAACACCCAGAGTAAGAAAATATGTTCAATTTATATTTTTTGAAGTAATTCAACAAAGGAATTAACAGAACTCTAAATAAATATATTATATAGTGAAATACATTCACGCATTATAAGCACCATTATAAAAGTTATAGTAGTGCTCGTTTATCATGTTTAACCAAAAGTTTACTCAAATAATGCACACAGGTAGTTCTGGGATAACGTGTTTCGGCAGCGCGATTTGCCTATAACATTGATGAAGAGTTAGGGAATGGTATTTTCAAGAATGCTTAACTCCATTCGCAATAGTGTGATTCTAGTGGGGATCAGTTCACGCCCTTTGTTTTGCGCATGCACCGATGTCCGCACCAAAATCTCCACACCATTTTGCACATGCACAGATGCATACACAGAACTCTCCACGTTGTTCCTACACAGGCACTGATGTCAGCTGCCAACAGCAGCTTTTTGTAACAGGTACTGTGCAGAGAGCAGGTTTCTTACATTTTCTACATGTACTGTGCTAAATTTACTTTTGTTTCATTAACAAATATGATTTCAACTTTCATTCAGGTTGTGCTATACTTTGTATTAGACTTTTGGATAATTTTTTGGTGATTGTGAGTGATATTTTTTGTTGGTCTGCCCCCAACTCCACTTTTCCCATAGGCCCTGTTATTTCTATTAAGCGATTTACTATTAAGTGAGATTCACTACTATAGGAGAACTACTAGCACTGTGAGAAAGTGAGAATTGCAGATGCTGGAGATCAGAGTTGAAAAATGTGGCACTGGAAAAGCCCAGCAGGTCAAGCAGCATCTGAGGAGCAGGAGAATCCACATTTCGGGCATGAGCCCTTCAGCAGGAATGTTGGGAGGCAATGGAGTGGGAAGGAAAGGTGGCTGAGACATAAATAGAAGTGTGGGGGTGGAGCTGGGGGGAAGGTAGCTGGAAGATGGTAGGTAGATGCAGGTGGGGGAGTGTGGTGATAAGTCAGAGGGGAGGGTGGAGCAGATCGATGGGAAGGACGATGGACAGGTCGGACAGTTCAAGAGGGTGGTGCTGAGTTCGAAGGTTGTATCTGGGAATGAGGTGGGGGAGGGGAGATGAGGAAACTGATGAAATTGACGCTGATGCTGTGGGATTTGATGGTCCCAAGGTGGAAGATTTGTCCTTCAAGTAGCTTGGATTTGGTGGTAGAGGAGGCCCATGACTTGCATGCTCTTGGTGGAATGGGAGTGGGAGTTGAAGTGGTCAGCCATAGGTGATTCATGCATTGTTTGATGTGTGTTCCAGAGATGTTCCCTGAAACATTCCGCGAGTTGATGTCCTGTCTCCCCAGTGTAGAGGAGAGCACATCAAAAGCAACAGGCATAGTAGATGAGGTGTTTGGATGATTAGATTAGATTAGGTTACCTACAATGTGGAAACAGGCCCTTCGGCCCAACAAGTCCACACCAACCCTCCGAAGAGAAACCAACCCAGACCCAGTTGCTTCTGACTAACACACTTAACACTATGGGCAATTTAGCATGGCAAATCACCTGACCTGCACATCTTTGCATTGTGGGAGGAAACTGAAACACCTGGAGGAAACCCACGCAGACACAGGGAGAATGTGCAAACTCCACACAGATGGAGTTAACTGAGGCTGGAATCAAACCTGGGTCCCTGGCACTGTGAGGCAACAGTGCTAACCACTGTGCCACCGTGCCACCCCTTTGGGGCCTTGGACAAAGGTGAGGGAGGTGGTGTGGGCACAGATTTTATACCTCTTGTGGCGGCAAGGGAAGGTGCCCAAAGAATCATTCCACATCTGGCAGAGATTTTCCTGCACATCCAGACACCTCATCTACTGTGTCCATTGCTCTTGATGTGGTTTTCTCTACATTAGGGAGATAGGATGCCAACTCGCAAACGTTTCAGGGAACATTTCTGGGACACATGCACCAAACAACCCCATTGCCCTGTGTCCAACCACTTCAACTTCCCCTCCCATTCCGCCAAGGACATACAAGTCCTGGGCCTCGTTCACCACCAAATCCTAGCTACCTGACGCCTGGAGGAAGAACGCCTCATCTTCCACCTTAAGATCCTCCAACCATGTGGCATCAATGTTGATTTCATCAGAGTCCTCATTCCCTCCTACTCCCACCTACCACCTCCCCCCCCCCCCCCCCCCACCCCACCACCAACCCCGTCCCCACGCCCACCTCATCCCAGTTCCAACCTTCCAACTTGGCACTGTCCTCTTGAACTGTCCTACCTTTTCATCTTCCTTCCTATCTCTCCGCTCCATCCTCCCCTCCAGTCTATCACCATCACCCTCCACCTGCATTTACCTATCACCTGCCTAGCTACCTTTCCCCAGCCCCACCCCATCCTCCTATTTATCTCTCTAACCCTCCTCGCCACAACCCCCCCAACATTCCTGATGAAGATCTTATGCCCAAAATGTCCACTTTCCTGCTCCTCGCATGCTGCCTGTCCTGCTGTACTTTTCCAGCACAACACTTTTCGACTCTTCACTACCAATGTACCAGAGTGCCTTTATTTTTGAATTTTTTTTGGAGCTCTATTAGTAATGACAAATGATAAGATATATACTTCATAAAGATGTCCAGAACAAAAGTACTGGAAAATAAAATGTTTCTTTTAAAGCAAATGTGTGGTTAAATTGATTTTGGCTCATTAGCCCACTCTGAAAAGAGTTTACTGAATGAGCTAAAAGTTTTTGCATTTTACTTTTTATCTAAACCAATTTATCTGTCCAAACACAAGAACGAAACTGTGCAGCAATGGAGCAATCTGATTATAATCTCAATTGTACATACCTTATTAGGTAAAATATCAGCAAACTCATGATCAAAGGAGTCCTTACATTTGTAAATTCTTATGAAGTGCACGAATTTTGGAAGGGTATCCAAATGAAACAAAAAAATTTTTATTAAAATCACTGCAGCGCAAAGTGGCTATTTAGGAAGTTACAAAGATAAGAGTACAGATGTGGGAAAAGAAGCCATTGCAGGAAATTTTCTGGTTATTACTGAAGAGACAGAAATAGAACCAGCTCAGTGCAGTCCCACCAATCCAGATGACAATAAATTAACCAAACATTCTGTATAGTGTAACCATTGTGCAAAAGGGTAACCATTGGTTGCAATATATTCACATAAAAAATAACCAAGTCCCAAACAATCATCTAGTAATTTTTACTGAAATTTCACAGATGCTTCTATTTGTGAAAATGGCAAACAACTTCATAAGTTCCAACATACTGCAAATATTTGCAAAACATTTGCAAAATAATTAAAATGTTGAACAAAAATACACTCAACAGAAAAGCAAAACTCAGCAAGAAAGATCCAAATGTAGCTTATTAAACAAGATAAGGTTATGTGGATTCAAAGAGGCTTATAATGTGTTACAGAAAAGTGATATGTGTGAGCTTTGAGAGTGTTTTTAACCAGAAAAGGGCCATCAAAAAATAGATAAAAAGAGAAACATGGAAGATGAGAGGAAGCTATCCATCATTATAGAAAGATTGTAAAAGCTTTTACAATAATATAAAAAGGCGAAGATCAGGTAAAATAAGTATTGGTCCCGTTGACGCAGAGACACGAGAAATTATCATGGTAATGAGGAAACAGTAGAGACATTATTAAAATATTTTGCGCCTGTCTTCACAGTGGAAGGCACAAATGACATTCCAGAAGTAGAAGGTAACCAAAGAGCTAAAAAGTATGGGTAATCCAAGATAATTCATATTACCAAAGAAGAAATAAAATTGGAGAGACTTTCGGGACTAAAATAAAACAAATGGCCTGCATTGTAGGATTCTAAAAGACATAGCTGTAGAAATAGTGGATACTCTGGCTCTGATTTTCCAAAATCGAAAATGGTCCTGTCTGATTGAAAATTAGTGAATTTGACACCGTCTAAGAAAGGAGGGATAGGGAAAATGTGGAACTGCATGCCAGTTGGACTGACATCAGTTGTCAGGAAATTCTAGCATCTCTAGTTAATGATTGCTTAACAATGCATTTAGGGTAGATACCAAAATTTTGGCCAAAGAGACAGGTTTTAAAGAACATATTAATGGAGAAAAATGGCAGAGAGTCAGAGAGGACTAGGTAGGGCATACCAGAGCTCAGAGACTTAGTAGAAGCTGATAATGATGGAGTGATTAGAATCCTGGATTCTCTAAGAGTTGGAATTAGAGAAGTGCAGATAATTAGAGGGTTATGGGGGCTTAAATAATTTCCAGTCATGGATAGCAGAGAGACTAGGGAGTGATTGGAAAACAGAGATGAGAAATTTAATGCATTGCTTAGCTGAGAACCATGAGGTCAGTAAGCATTGGGCTAACGAGTAATTAGAACTCAGTGTGAGTCAGACATGGGTATCAACATTTTGAATGACCATAAGTTTAAAAGTGAGAGGTCCACCAGGAGTTCAATGGAATATTCAAGTTAAGCGGTAACAAAAACTTAAGAGGAGGAATTTAACACCAGATGCACTGAAATAAGTCACATCTGCAAGGTTGCATATTTGGAAATAGGCAATTTTAGTAGAGATGCATATTTATGCTCACCTTGAATTTAAACATAATCTCAAAGTTAAGTCCAGCCTGGTACAGTCTCAGATAGTTGCCAAAGGGAGAGGTGGAGTCAGCAGTTTGGGTATGAAATTTGTGGTGGACATTAAAGTCAACGATGTATGTTTTCCCAATATTTAGTTATGCAATTTTAATCACTATATTTGAGAAAGTCTAAAGATAACATTCACTGATATTTAGTCTTGATAAATAATGTTACAACATCTGGTCAAACTACAGCAGATGTTGACCAAAAATATGCAGTATTAATCAAAATAAAACCTGTTTGATGTGATCTTCATGTGTGTGTTTTATCATAGCCACTTTGAAGCTGTCATGATCAAACTTAAATGGTCTGGCAGTCAATGAATTTTGATTTATAACATACTCCCTATATGAAATTGACTAATGCAAAAACATTTTTATTGGTTATTATATTTGCATAGGATCATTGTCAACCACTATTCCATTGTTAGGTTGCATGTTTAAATCTAATTTATCAGATCATAAAAAAAATCAAACTGCACAAAGAAGCCATTGAATAGTCATGAAGACTTCTTAAACCATCTGGAAAAATAACAGCATACAGCCATGAAGTATTAGTTTACTGTACGGACTCATCACTGTCAGTAAACAGACCAAAGATTAAATGAAAATCATGTCATGCCTCTTTAGTTTCTGTTTCCTTAGGGAGACCTAAATTAAGTGCAATGAAAAATGTATCATTTTAAACCTCTTCTCACAATATGATTATTATGTTATTAAGCACTCTCATCGTTGTCAGCAATAAATCTCACTTAATAACTTTATGTTGAGATGTCTATAAATTTAACTGAGTCTTTCAGTTGATTGTAAATATGAGACATGACCCCTCAGAAGTATTACATTTTCCACTATCCTGTAACATTCATCATTCCTTTGACATGGAAGACTGTTTGAATCACAAGAATTACTGGCCTTCTTATAGAACTTTTGTTGCATGCTTCAGAAAATCACAAACTACTAACTGCAATGGCATGACTTTCATAGTGGATATATGTCTGATCTTAAGTTGTTATCTAATTGTAAAATATAACGAATCATCCATTAAAACATGCAAAATATGCTTAAAAGGTTTAGGACAATTATACTGATGCTGGACCACGTATGCAAGGTACACTCATTGAAGCACCAACACTTCATAATACCAGTTAGGCTTCACTGTTTTGTTGTTTTAAAATAATCCACCCATCTCCAAATTTTCAACAAATAGGTGTGAAAATATTATTCCTCACCTTTTGCTTCAATAGTAAAGCATAATTTTCATGAAAATTGTCTTCACTATTTTGGTTTTCATAGAATGAAAATCAGTCAGATTCTATTTAAAAAAAGAAAAAAAGTTATTCAGTCCTTCTTTTGGATGCTTTTACACATTCAGGTATATCACCTATCACTCCATAAACAACAATTCAGGGAGTTTTAGCCATATGGTTCACAACCTATGTAACCTCTCATGTGCTACAACCTCTCAGAACTTAAATTCTTTCAACTTTGGCCTCATGCCCTTACAGTATCAATATCAATTTCCAATATCAATTCTCCATCATTGGTGGCTGTGCCTTCACCAGAGTCATAAGCTTTGAAGTTCTCTCCCTAAATAGCTTTGCATCTCTTTCCATTTTGAATATGGCCCTTAATTTCTTTGGAAAAGCTTTTATTCACTTGTCCTCATACCTCCTGTGATGTTTGTTCGATTACATTCCACAGAGCTTTTTACTACATTAAAGATGGTTTATAAATGCAAGCAGTTGCTAATCTGCATGTATATCTGTGCACTATCATGTTAAAATTAGCCGAAGGAGTTGCTCCACATCAGCCTTGATCGGATCGAACTCCTGTTTCCCCTTGATCTCCCAAATCATATAGCGTAAACTTCAAACACACTATCAAGAGAATCACATCTGAAGTAACTCCACAGAGGCCGATATCCCATCACCAATCCCTTGACTCTGGAACAGTCTTGTTAGAGATAGCGCCCAGAGTGAATAGCATCTCTGACACTTCTATTCTTATCTGTTAGCCAGGGCTCCTTGATTGGGGTCATTAATCTGGTCCAATCAGGGAACTCTATTCTATGAGGTCCAGCTGGCTGACCTTGTTACAATCACTGCAACATTCACAAATTTAAACTTTGCAAAAGAGCACTGGTATATCAAAGACTGCACTGTGAATGTGCTATTCTTGGGGAAAAATATTATAACACATTTATGTAAAAGTTTAAAGCCTTTTACTTAATTTTCTTTTCAGGTCAAGTACTTAAATCAGAGGCAGTGTTCAGGAGGATGCAATTAGGACTGGAGATAAGTAGCTGAAGAAAATCAGAATCAGGTTTAAATGCACCAATGATGAAAACTTTCAAATGATCAAAACAAATTAGATAAAGGTTCATAAGATAATTACAGATTAGGAAAGCAAATCAGTCCAACTTAATTCTTTTATCTGGGAGGAGACTAAACTCCCATCCAACTGCTCATCTAATTGCATTGAAGAAGGGTTTTCACTTCCACAACTCTATTGAAGTGTCCATTCCATGTACCAATCAATTTTTGTGAGGAACTCGCTAATATAACTATTCAAACTTCCTTTCATTAACTTCAATATACATTCTCACCCCAGCAATGTAAGGTTCTGAATGTATTACTTACATTATCCTTCATTACTTTGTTGTGTCATGTATCAAGTGCTTTGGGCAGAATCTGATAGGGGTTTGAGCAATGTCAACTATGGCAAGGCCCAGCTTCACATAGGGAGCAATTTGGACCATCTTTTAAATATTCTTAATCTGTTCAAATTTATGTGTCACACCTCTGGAGCAGGTGGGACATGAACCCAGGTTTCTGACGCAGAGGTATAGCAAGGGGCATGGTTTCTTGCTAGGCAGTAACACATTGCCAATTAAGCAGGATTATTGCTTATTCAACACCTCACTGACACCTCATCTCATTATTACTCAGCTTTCTATTTTACCACATTTGCCAAAGAACAACTTCAACATGGAACCAGAATAGTTACCTGGGGAGTTAGGTAGCCGGTTGCTCTGACCAACCTCCATATTGGATGCTGGACATCAAGATCTTGGGGCATGCTCCATTGGCGCTAGCCAGATGCACCCCACATCCACAAACACTGACAGCCGATATGTACCAACTTCTATCAACCTTTGTGCCGCTAAATTTCCCATAGTGTTCAGGGATGTGTAGGTTAGGTGCATTAGTCAGGAGTAAATGTAGAGCAATAGGGTAGGGCAATAGGTCTGGGTGGGTTACTCTTCAGAAGGTCAGTGTGGACCTGTTGGGCCGAAGGGCCTGTTTCCACACTGTAGGGATTCTATGAGATTTATGATATCTGATCCACATAGAGGACGTTTCTGTACTTCAATGTTATAACTTGGACTCTACCTACCACTATCAATGCAATGCTGCAGCAAGGACACTGTGCACTCAGAGACACACACACCCAGCTCAAGAAGTGGACCAGGCTGTATTTTGTCTGTTTGCTCTCTGTCACTATGTTAACTCACTCTGAGCCTATCTGGATGCTCACAGCACCCCAACCTTACATTGTCTTGCTTCATTTTTGCGCACTTTGCCACCTCAACCAAGGTACCAGGCTCAAATTACTTCAGTGTTGCTGTTTAGCATAGACACAAAAGGAAGAAGCTTGTCGTAATTATCAGCAGGGTTAGGTCAATGGGGATAGCTTTCTCTCAGGGATCCTGGCACAATAAGTCAAGAATGCCTTAATTCCTGTCTTGGGACTTGAAATCAGTCAGACAGCCAAATGGGGTTGTCAGATCATGTTCTCCATATAAGGGTTGAGGAGCTGAATATCAGGAAATATCCAGCAGTCTTGATTCTTTCTGCCCTATTGTGTGTTGTTTTCCTGCTGGAATGAGAGAGATGCAGGTATCAGGAAAATGAAAGTGGGTTGCACAGCAGTTACTTTCAGTACTGGTGGGATGGTATACTGCGTAAGTGGACAGGCAATGCAGAAGAAATGCAGACTTAGTGGTATCGGAGTTTTGCGTGGGTGACAACAGTGAATTAAGATGTTGCAAGCAATAGCAATAGTGTTAGAGCATGAGCCTTATTGGGATGTTGGTACAGTAAAAGAGGTATTGTACCAACATCTTCAGAAGGTCAGTGTGGACATGTTGGGCCGAAGGGCCTATTTCCACACTGTAGGGATTCTATGAGATCTATGATATCTGATCCACATAGAGGACGTTTCTGCACTTCAATGTTATAACTTGGACTCTACCTACCACTATCAATGCAATGCTGCAGCAAGGACACTGTGCACTCAGAGATACTGGCAAAAAGGTGAGTCCACTTGTGCTGGCAGAGTGGAGTAGTCATTGATGTCCTTCCTCCTGTGCTGTACATTCCTCAAGTTGGCTGCTATTGCTGGGTGGCAACCTCAAACTAGGCTGGTATTGCCTGGTATTATAGTCGCCACTTCTGGTCCTGGGGTGGGGAGGGGAAGAGAACCTTGAGGTCCCTGCCTACATAATGGGGCATTGATTTTCACTGCCTGTCTTGACTGGGGTAATTGTCAGGAATTGTGCAGGGCAGCTCTGGACTGACAGCGTTTGTCCAGGTACATGATGGGTTTTTAAAAATGGCGTTGATACAAGGAATGGAGATGCATTTTGGGATAACCACTGAAACAGCAAGTCATTCTGGGAATGACATGTGGTAAGATGGGCTTAGAATAGGGTGTAAGAGATGCCATAGAGGTGTGGGAGACAATTAACTGGCGAGGTTGGTAAAATATGTGAGAGAACTCACCAGATATTGCAGGGAAAAACCCCACTAAAAACCTGGTGCACTTGGTCTTAGCCCAAAAGCATAAGATTTAGCTCTCACTTTCCAATTAAAATACCCAAGTCCAAATCTTTCTTTATATCTCAGACAATTTTATACAAGTGATCAATTTTCGTAATTGAATGTCTCTCACAATTTGAGTGACAAATACTGGCTATAGTGCAACCTGATGAGACCTAAAGCTTTAGCACAGTGTCCACTGACTTAAAAAGTAAGATCTTACTGATTCTGTTCCCAGGCATACTGGATACCTGGCCACAGAAAACATTGGAAAATCTGGTTGATCAGAGTTCACATATGTAAGTAAAGGAACCAACCCAATTTTCCTTCCTATATTCATTGCACCAGGTAATTCATCATTCACTTCTCAGTAAAACACACTCAACATCACAGTAGTTTTTAATTATTGGTCCATCACCAACCATCCCCAAAGGTCCTGAACATATATTTCTGAGATCATTGCTCATTTCTCTTTGTATCGCTTCAAGTTATTACCACAACACTTCCAAGGCCCTAACCAAAGATATCATTGAAATTTTCTGTAACTAGCATGAATTATTGCTCTTTGTCATGCTCAGCTTCTCTACACCAGTTAACATAACTGGTCACATCATCTTACTCTAGCATTTTCTTTTGGTGTTCAGCTTGTTGGGATGGTGTTCATTGTGTACCTTTCCAGCTGCAGCCATAGTGTCTCCAGCAATTGTTTTGCTTTTCATCCCAGACAATTCTTTCCAGGGTTCCTGAGCATCAATCCTTGCCCACATATGCTTCTACATTTGCATACTATTCCTTGGTGAGTTCATCTGCGCACTTGTGGTTACTATCAGTACATGTACTAATGTCACCAAGATCTACCTGCCTGCATTTCCCTGTTTAGTCTTCTACTCCCTTTGTGGACAGATTCATCACACATTCAGTCCTGGATAAGCCTCAGTTTAGTCCAAAAAAATGGGAATATTTTAACCAGCATGTTTGGCTTCAGCCCATATTCCAGTGTCCTACCAATTATTCCATTTCCATCTGTCTCATGATGTATTAGCAGAGGACAAACCACAGGAAATGAGTGATGCTTGAAAGCCCCTCTCCTATCTTCAAGACGAAGCCTAGAGTCTGGAAGGCAGCCAGTTAAGCATCCAATAGAGTTTCAAAGGTTATTTATATTGATTTTTGTTATATGGATTCATTTAAATGTTATCATCTTCCAATGGATTTTTATGGAGACTCTGCTTACCTTTAAAAATGGCAGACAAAGAGTCCTGCTCCCATCTCTGATGGATCCCATTTTTTGTTGGTGGGAAAAGGTGTACAGATAGGACTTCAGGTAGGAAATCCAAACTGGACAGGACCATTTAAACTGAATTCTGAGTTCAAACAGACCCCTTCTTCACTGTAACAAGTGCCTTATCCCACAGTGTTGGCGTTACAAATTTATGATGTGGACGTGCCAGTGTTGGATTGAGGTGGTCAAAGTTAAAAATTACACAACACCAGATTATAGTCCAACGGGTTTATTTGGAAGTACAAGCTTTCAGAGCACTGATCCTTCATCAGGCACCTGACGAAGGAGCAGCACTCCAAAAGCTTGAACTCCGAAATAAACCTCTTGGACCAAAACCTGGGTGTTGTATGATTTTTAACTTTACAAATTTATGCAAGAGACAGAAATGCTCTTGAAGGTCAGATGACATATGTAGAACTGTGATACTGTGAGGTTTTACAATCCTAATCTTCTGACAGATTGGATGGGTAAGGGTTTTTTTTGATTCCAGAAAATTAGAAAACATGTTTTACACATCCTTATGCAAACAATCTAAGAAACTCAAAGAACTGAAAGATCCATAAAAACTGTTTTTACATATAATACTAAATGCAGTAATCAAATGGTGCAATCTCTTTCAAGTTTAAAATTTCTCACGTTCTTGATCCTTGGTTTCTGTTTTAAATCCATCTTTAAAATAGTTGCTTAGACATTGATTATCCTGGCAAGTCCCTAAATGTGATTTTGAATATTGAATTGAATCGACTTTATTGTCACATTTGTTCAAATGAATACAGTGAAAGCTTTACAGTCACTGCATTACAGCACCATCTTAGGTACAAAGGTACCCAGGTCCAGATAAAATAAAAAAGTATGAAATTAAATGTGAAGAAATAACTAGTCCAGCATTATAGGTCATAAGAATACATGAGAAAAATAAACAAGTATAAAGTTCAGAATATCAGTCTTTCTGACCCAGTCCAGACCAGCAAGGGAGACTTTCACTGTCTTGCTGCCACCTGTACTGGATCAGCCAATGTACGAGGAACCATTTCTTCACCACCAAGCCCACTTCGCTGACGTCGCTCAACCCACATTTGCCCCACAACCAACAGTCCCCGGCTCTGCTGTCAGGCCAGGCTGCCGCTGCACCACAAGTCCTGCTTGGGCTACAGATGCCCCCTTGCTGGCACTGCCATCTTGAAGAGTCGGTGGCTGTTGGCGCCATTTCCCTGGTCACTGCAGGAACTTTGCTGCTGCTGCCACCAGCCCCAAACCACCAGGAGAATGCACTCGCTGCCACTGGCCCTGAATGGCAAGAGAATGCACTCACTGTCACTGGCCCTGAATGGCAGGAGAATGCACTCGCTGCCCAATGGCCCCCTGTCACTATAAGTCACATCCTGCATGCCGACTGCTCCTATTAATGACCAACCCACCACAGAGAGAAGAAACTAAAAGGAAAGGAAAATAAAGAACCGAAGCAAAAGTAAAACAAAGAATGGAAACAGATGGGAGCAGATGGGCCCCAGAAAAGAACCTGCACTCAGTCCTGTTACTCTGCCGCCATTTTGCAAACCTTACAACTGCAAACCACTTTGCAATTCTTTCAGAACTATTGCAACACAGGAAGTGCATTTCAACATACCTTGTCTATATTGGCTGGCTGACTGAACAAATTTTACCATCTTCTCCCAGTGACACTGCATGTTCTTCAATTTTAGATAACCATTCAATTCCCTTTGGAATGCTGTGCATTTCCTTGCGTTGGCTTCCACTTCTGGAAGTCACTGTCAGATATGGACCTTGGAGGTCCACACACCAAATGATATTTTTCAGGGAACATTGTCCAACACACTTTCTGGTATTGCATTCCAGATCCTCATATGCTAAATGTGTATAAATGTGTTTCCTCGTGCCACCTTGCTTCTTATACCAATTGTCTTAAAACAATGCCCTCTTACTCTCGGTTCCTACATGAGCAGGAACAGCCTATGTCCTGTCTACTCTTCCATGATTTTGAACACTTCTACCAAATCAGCTGTCAGCCTTCTCTTATCCACTGAAAATTGCTGCAACTTATCCAGCTTCATAACTGAATGAGGAGGAGCCAGTGTTGGACTCAGGTGGACAGAGTTAAAAATCACACAACACTAAGATATAGTCCAACAGGCTTGTTTGGAAGCACTAGCTTTTGGAGTGCTGCTCCTTCATCAGGTAGCTGTGGAGCAGGATCATAAGACATAGAATTTACGGCCAAATATTACAGTGCCATGCAACTGAAATGATATATTGAACAAACCTAGATTGCTGTTAAGTCTTTCATCTTTTAGAATGGGTTGCAGGTTTCAGTTCAGTAAAATGTAAATCCCAGAACTTCTTTTAAGTCACATTTTCGTGATAACTTAAGGTTTTATTAAAAAAAAGTGACATCTCAGCTCAGACAATGCGTTAAAGGTGCCAGTTAGAATCTGTCTGTATCCTAATCTTGAGTCAGACTGGTTCTATTTACAAAATAGGAATTTATAAAGTGTTACATGGATTGACTGCCTGCATTGATTGCCTACAGATTGTGCATTTTTTGTGCAAAATAAAATGTATCTGCAAATATAATTCTGCAAATGCAAGTTCACCCTATAGACTTATATATGTCTGGGTGTGTATGTGCATGTGTGCATGAGAGAGAGTGTGAGTGAATGCACACCAGTGTGTGCATGTATGAGTGCACATGAGAGAGTGTGTGTTTTTGCATATGTGCATGCTTGGTAAAGTGTGTGTGTGTGTGTGAGTGTGATGGAGTATAAATCTGAGAGAGGGTGTGTGCATGGGTGCGAGTGTGGAGGGTGTATGTGTGTGTATAAGAGAGAGCGTGTGTATGAAATAAGGTCTGCGCTAGTGTGTGAGTATGTAAGTGAGTATGTAAGAGTGTGTGTGTGTGTGTGTGTGTCCAAGAGAGAGAGAATTGCACAACAATCACCAGACAGGGTGTTCCCTCCAAGTCAGTGAACTCTTCAGCCGTCAGGGACACTCATCTTTGGATCTTCGGGTGACCATCCTCCTCGGCGGACTTCGGGATACATGACAACGCAAAGTGGCCAAGGAGAGGCTAACAGCCAAGTCCGGTATCCATGAGGATGGCCTCAACCAAGACCTTGGGTTCATGTCACACTACAGGTGACCCCACTACACTATACACTCTCATGCACACATACTCACATGTTCTTACATATTCACACACTCACACAGATCCTCTTTCATGCACATGTTCTCTCTCTCTCTCACACACACACACATACAGGTGCACAAACGCATGCACACACCCTCTCACAGGTTTATACTCGATCCCACTCACACACATACTTAAGCATGCATGCACACATGCAAACACACACTCTCTGATGCATATTCACATTCACACGCGCACACTTACACACTCTCTCATGCATGCACACACACATATAAGTCGATGGGGTGAATTTGCATTTGCCTAATTATATGTACAGATACATTCTATTTTGCTCAAAAAGTGCACAATCTGCAGGCAGTCAATGCAGGCAGTCAATCCATGTAATATTTTATAAATTTCTACTTTGGAAATAGAATCAGTCCAACTCAAGATTGGAATACAGCCAGATTGTAACCTCACATCTTTAATGCGTTGTCACTGAGCTGAGATGTCACATTTTTTAATAAAACCTTAAGATATCTTGAGACTGTCACTTAAAAGAAGTTCTGGGATTTACATATTATTGAACTGAAACCTGCAACCCATTTTAAAAGATGAAAGACTTAACAGCAATCTAGATTTGTTCAATATATCATTTCAGTTGCATGAGTGATCTTTTGCTATAAATTCTGTGTCTTATGATCCTGCTCCACAGCTACCTGATGAAGGAGCAGCAATCTGAAAGCTAGTGCTTCCAAATAAACTGTAGGACTATATTGTGGTGTTGTGTGATTTTTAAGTTCATAACTGAAGTTTATCCCTGAAACCATTCTTATGAATCTTTTCTGCATTCTCTCCAATGCCTTCAAATATTTCCTCATATACAGCAGACAGAATGGGATACAATACACCAGTTGAAGCAGAACAAATGTATTAAACAAGTTTAACAGAACCTTCTGGCTTTGAGCTCTATGCTAATTGCTTTATAATAAATACGGTTGCGTTTATTAGCCACTATCTCAACATTCCGCCAACCTTTGATAAATTTATATACATATACATTTTCATGCCTCACCCAGAAGCAGCACTCTGGAAATCAAATCCCACTACCACACACACACACACACACACACACACACACAGTCACTGCTTAAAACAACTAATGATGGAAACATAAACAGCATTTCTTCAGGTTTACCATGGCTTACTGCACAGAAGAGATAGAGTTCCATGGCTGGTGGAGACCTGATGGCTTGTTTGTATGTTGTTGCCGGCTCAAAGCTATTCAGTTACCTGAGAAACGATTACTTGGTTGTTGGCAGCCTTTGTCATCTTAACTGGTTACTGGTCCACAAACCAATCGGATTCTTTTGCCAACCAAAGCTCCATTGGTACACAATCCCTGGCTCTATTTTGTCTGCAAACACTGCTGCAATCCACAGATATACAGTGTTCACAATGAGCATCAAAGTACTTGCTTTCAAACAATGCAGCAATCCTTGCTTTTAAAATAGTTCTTTTCTCATTTTAGCCGAATCAAAGACCCCTCCCACCCTAGTTATACTCTCCTTTATGTGCTTCCATTGAACAGAAGATATAAAAGTTTGAATATACGTATGAACAGATTCAAGAACAGCTTCTTCCCTGCTGTGGCAGACTTTTGAACAGACTTCTCAAATGTTCATTCTGATCTCTCTCTGCATCTTGTGTGTGGTTGGAAAACTATATTCTGCCTGTTCTGCTACCCTAATGCACATTGTATGGTACAATCTGCCTGTATAGCATATAAAACAACGCTTTTCACTGTATCTCGGTACGTGTGAAAACAATAAACCAAACTCAAACTTAAAACTAAAAGTCACAAATCAAAGAAACATCAGCTTCACCATGTCCAGGTACCTCTGTTTCTGAATTCTTTCCTGAAACTCTTTCTAATTTGTACTTTTTCGTTTATATTCTCTTCACATCATTCTTGCCAAAATAGATCACTTCACACTTCTTTGCATTTAATTTCATTTGTCAATTGTCTACCCATTCCACAAATACGTTTGAACTTATTAAAAAGTTCTACTCTGTCTGACTCATGGTCACAATGCTTTCAAGTTTCATATCATCCACAAGATTTGAAATTGTTCCCTGCACACCAAGGCAAATACTTAAAATATACATCAGGAAGAACGTGAGTTTCAACCCCGATTTCAACTTTCAACCCTATTGAGGGGGAGTCAGATCACCACAGTTGTTTGAAGGATTGGTGGAGTGATGCTCAGTTACAA
This sequence comes from Chiloscyllium punctatum, assembly GCF_047496795.1. Classification (NCBI taxonomy): domain Eukaryota; kingdom Metazoa; phylum Chordata; class Chondrichthyes; order Orectolobiformes; family Hemiscylliidae; genus Chiloscyllium; species Chiloscyllium punctatum. The sequence continues at coordinate 34,336,969 of NC_092764.1, forward strand.
GGTTAGATTGCAAGACTGAAATTGTTCAGCACAAAGGAGTTGAATGGAGATTTCATGTGCAATATTATGACAGGCTTAAATGAGACAGAATTAGAAAACTCTTCTCAGGTCAAGTGAGAGACCCTGATTTATGATTTTGAGTAAGTGATACAGAAGTATGTGAGGAAGAACCTATTTGAATATAATCCTTCATCTGTATTCATTTGTTTGTACTGAGCAAACCAGCAATTCACGGTTGGTAATGTTTACAGAACAGATAGTTCCAAGAGTTGCTAGGTGGCAACATTCAATTCTGACCACAATGGGGAAGGGCTCAATATAAGGTTTTCAATAAGTCACTCAGGACAATTCAGGGGTCACTGAAGAGAAAGGTTCAAAGGTTACAGGCAGTGAGTGAGAGAGAGAAAAACACAAACAAATAGATAAAGGCTCCCAGATTCTATGTAGGAGACTCAGTGAGGAGTCAAAAGCAGTGAATGGCTCTGTGCTGTTAAAATGCAGGAAGATGTTCTTGGCAGTTATCTGCCCACGAGAAAGAAGGGAGGTCACTGGCTCTGTGCTGGGGGAAGCCATGGGAAGAGGGGGCTTGGAAGAAACCTGTGAACATTTATTACTTTAGCGCAGTTCGGAACGTGGGAATTGAAAAGTTAAACATTCAGCAACTAAGCAGGATTAGCATTGAGGGAAAGCCTAGGTCAAGCTTGGTGAAGCTAGCTGTCACTTAAGAGCTAGAGTTATGCCAAGTTATGCTTGTGACTGATTACTGGAATGCAGTTTCAAAATGCAGGAGAGGAGAGACGCAGGAAGGGAGGGTGAGAGACCAGAAAAGAAACAGCCTTTGAGGCGGTCAATGAAGGAGTGGCTCTTGAGAAGGAGTTTCAAAGCCTGATCAGCTAAAATGAAGAATTATTATCCCTTGTGACATTTAATGTCCAACCAAGTCAATAGCACCTGCAAGGAATTGCTGATAAAAAGTGGGATCAGTCTTGAGTGCATTCACTGTTTGACGTGTGACTGTGTCTGTGTGTGTTTGTGTGTGTCGTGGGGGGGTTGGACCATATTTACCCCATGTTAATTCTAGGTATTAGAAATAAATTGTATATTTATTGCAAATGGTATCAATGCTTGAATGTTGTCTAATAACGTTTATTAAAAGTCAAAAGAATTGCAGAAGCTGTAAATCAGGAACAAAAACAGAGGTTGCTGGAAAAGCGCAGCAGGTCCGGCAGCATCTGTGATAAAAAATCTAAGTTAACATTTTGGGTCTGGTGACCCTTTCTCAGAACTGATGATAGTTAGGAACATGTCAGTTTATATGCAAAAGATAGGGTGGGGGAAGGCGGTAAATGAATAAACGGTAGGTCGGTATAGAGCCCAAAGAGAGAGAAGAAATGTTGAACACACAAAGGAGTTGATAATGATCCCGCTGGGTAATGGCAGTCTATGTGATAATAGTGTTTGGTGTGTGTGGTAGGGGCTAGGACATGTGGGAGTTCAGACCCTAAAACTATTGAATTCGATATTGAGTCCAGAGGGGTGCAAGGTCCCCAAGTGGAAAATGAGGTGTTGTTCTTCCAGCTTGCACTGAGCTTTGCTAGAGCACTGCAGCAAGCCTGAGACAGAAATGGTGGCCAGGGAACAGAGCAGTGTGTTAAAGTGGCAGGCAACTGGAAGCTCAGGATATGTTTTTGCGGGCAGAATATAGATTATGTGCAAAGTAGTCTCCCAGTCTCCCAGTCTACGCTTAGTTTCTTAATGTAGAAGAGACCACATTGTGAGGAGCAAAGGTACTAGACTAGATAGTGAGAAGCGCAAGTAAAGTGCTGCTTCATTTGGAAGATGTGTTTGGACCCTTGGTACTGAGGATGGAAGAGTTAAATGGGCCGGAGTTACACCTTCAGTGGTTGCAGGGCAAGGTGCCATAGGGGTTGTTGGGAGTGAAGGAAGAGTAGACCAGGGGTCCAGGAGGGAATAGTCCCTGCAGAAGTCAGATAAGGGACGGGAGGGAAATGTGTGTCTGGTGGTGGCATTTCGCTGGAGTTAGGGGAAATGGCGGCTGATGATCTTCTGAATGTAGATGCTGGTGGAATGGTAGGTAAGGACAAAAGCAACCCTATTGCTGTTGCAGGAGGGAAGAGCGGGGTTGATGGCAGACATGTGGGAGACAGGTAGGATCCTTTTGAGGGCCCTGTTGATAATAGTGCTGTGGAATCCTCGGTTGAGGAAGAAGGTGGACATTTTTGAGGCTCCCTTCTTGAAGGTGGACTCATTGGAACATATGCAATGGAGATGGAGGAACTGGGAGAATGGAATGGACTCTTTACAGGAATCAGGGTGTGAGGATATACAGTCCAGATAGTAGTGGGAGACAGTGGATTTATATATCCATCTCCATCGCATAAGTTCCAATGAGGCCACTTCGACAATGGAGCCTCCAAAATGTCCACCTTCTCCCTCAACTGAGGATTCCCCAGCACAGTTGTAGACAGGGCCCTCAACTGGGTCCGACCCATCTTCTGCACTCCCCCATGGAAGAGTTAAATGGGCCGGGGTTATACCTTCAGCGGTTGCAGGGCAAGGTGCCATAGGGGTGTTGGGAGTGAAGGAAGAGTGGACCAGGGGTCCAGGAGGGAATGGTCCCTGCAGAAGTCAGATAAGGGACGGGAGGGAAATGTGTGTCTGGTGGTGGCATTTTGCTTGAGTTGGGGGAATTAAATTCCTACCACACACACCAGGCATTGTTATCACATAGTCTGCCATTACACACTATCTATTTTTAGCCACAGTCTCCATTAATAGCTATTTACCCACCCAGTCAGATCATTATCAACTCCTTTGTCTGTCCAGCTGTTCTCTCTCTTTGGTCTCTATCCCCACCTATTGTTTACTCCTTACCCACTTCCCCCACCTTTTCTTCTGCATATAAACTGACATTTTCTGAGCTACCATCAGTTCTGAGAAAGAGTCACTGGACTCAAAACATTAACTTTGATGTTTCTTTACAGATGCTGCCAGATCTGCTGAGGTTTTCCAGCAACTTCTGTTTTTGTTTCCAATAAACGCTATTGTTGTTTGTTCCGATAATAGAACGTTGTGGACTTATCCTCTTAGTAAGTCCCTTGGATCTCATACTACATCTACTTCTGACATTAGTGAGACTGGTCCTTGTTCAGACATACATTTATCAGCCTAGTCCAGAATCATAACAGAGGTAATAATATGGCTCTCAATGCCTTCAAGTGTAGTGAAAGTAGAAATAATCAATGGCTCCAAAAGGATTTTGGATGAACACTTTAAGGAAATAAACTTTTAGGACCACAACAATTGAAGGATAGAATAAAACTAAATGAATTCTCCATAAGGAGTCAGCATGGATACAGAGGACTGAATGATCATCTTCTGTGCTATACGTGATTCCATGAGTCCACTACAAACATTCATCAAGTCCAAAAAACTTCCATTGAATTTGACCTTTTTACTATCATGTAGGAAACTTTAGATCAGCGTTCTTTTAATTCCATGAGCTATAACTTTGCATACAAGTCTATCATGTGGCATTTTTGCAAGTCCATGTACATTATCACTAACATTATCACCATAAGCCCTCTCAGCTGCCTCTTCAAAAATACTTCAGCAAGTAAAATACTTCAGCAAGTCAGCCATTTGTCTTCAATGAATGCAATTCAGAACTGAAACAATATTAGCTCAATTTTTACTACTCACCTGATCAACCATACTATAAAATGTGTGAACTATCTTTGTACACAATAAATTAATGAAATTAATATACTTGCAAAGATTTTAAAAACAGCTAAGCATTTTATGAGCAATACTGTTGCACATCTTCAACAAAGTGGTAAAACATATGAGCAAGAATTTGTCTGTAGCACAATTTTAATGTAATGAAAGAGTTAGAGCAACAAAATGTATTTACATCCAAATTAAAGCTCCAAAGGCATTTACTAAATGCTTGAAGTAACTATGCCATTGCTGGGCTGGTGAAATACCAAGTTGATTTGCCAGCGGATACTTCCGCCAGCCAAACTTTGGCTCGGCTGTGAAAAATAGCACAGTATTGCGAGTGTCATTTCAAAGCCAACTGTTAAAACTTCCGTTAATCATGCTGGCATTCAGTTAACTGTGAAACCATTTAGTGCATGCCACAGCTACCAGTTCTGCTTGATGCGGCAATTAAGGTCAACAAGCAGAAATATGCATCAAGCTGAAGTAAATATAAGGGTTTGCAAAGACTAAAATTATATTAGGAAATCATTCATACAGAACCCAGAACAAAGAAGTTAGTGCAGGCTCACAGATTCACTGCAGAAATAGCACCAAATTCCAACCTGTCAAACCTTCAGCAATTAGAAATATTTAAGTCCTGCAGTGCATTCCTCATTTTTATCTTGGGGTCTAGTGTACTCGGACAAGGTCCATGGGAAATAAAGGTCCAGTGTTAAAAGGAAGGAAAAAATATGAATGATTGTTTATTGATTCATCTGACTGCTGTAAGGTTCCATTCATTCTAGAAATTCCAGTCATCACTTTGCAAAGCAAAATTAATCAGATCTGCTGGTACAGACAATTAGTTTGTTAATTAATTGAGCAGCAAGAGAGTATGTGTGCATTACCTGAAAATGCCAGCATTGTTCAATATTGCTTGCTACCAATCTTCAAGAATCTCAGACATTTTTCCTGGTTTCATCAGCTACTTCTTTAAAGGGCACATTTTTTCCAAATTCTTAAAATGATCACATACATCACCTGAATATATAATCAAACATTTTCTCTCGCAATAGTCTTAAAAATCAAAGATAGAAGTTTCAATTTAAGGCAAAGAAAATTACAGAAAGCTGATTCCAATAATTATGAATGTTGACAAATGTGTTTCTCCTAAACCAAATCTGTTACTATTACTTCTTATGAGAAATACTTCTTATGAGTGATGCCATCTTAAAGTTATTTCTGGATGTGTCTTATCTAGACTAAGCAAGTTAGTATCTCAGGTCAATGACTCATCTGTTGCTCCCTCGCTAGGTGTTGCCAGACTGGCTGAGAATTTCCAGCATTTTCAGTTTTTGTTTCAGATTTCTGACATTTGTGGTCTTTTTTTTAAAATCTGAATTAATTGACGTAAACTACATGAAGCAATTTTTCAAAAGTAACAATGTTTTTCAAGTTGCTTGTGAGTATTTTTATATAATTTATTTGTTTCCTTGATTGTACAAAAAGTATTATTTAGATTTGTCTGTGCATCTCATAAAACACAAATGAGCACTAATAATGCCAGTCGATTACAATCCAGATGATTTTTTAACAACAAGCACAAGGGCACTGATATCTTAACAATGTGGTTAAACTGTGCATATGATGATGTGCAGAAAAGTCTTACTGAAGTTCAAAAGTGAGCTAAATGTTAAAGGTTTAATCGAAGGCTGACAGGACAGTTCTAAGTCCTCTTCAGAGCCATTAAAATGTGATTTAAAGTTGCTTATCAAATTCTCAACTTTCCTTGTAGCAGTTGCAATTATGCTGTGGCCTGATTGGTATGCTTGGACAGCTACCTGATGAAGGAGCAGCGCTCTGAAAGCTAGTGCTTCCTATAACCTGACGTTGTGTGATTTTTAACTTTGTCCACCCCAGCCCAACACCGGCTCTTCCACATGATTTAATCCACGCGGTTAAATTCAATTTAAATGACTAAGTTAAAAGCTCACAATAAGACAAAACATGTAGTATTTTTGTCTTATCTCTACCTAAGATCTCTGAAATGTTGCCAGTACCTCAAATTTCAAATTGCGATTACATCTCTCAAGGTTGATTTTGTGGCAAATCGGAGAGTAATAATTGCTTTACAAAGTTAAATTGGCTTAGGATTTTAAAACTTTGCTTCCTTTCTCTGATGCCATTGAAAGAGCCCCACTAAAACTTGTTTTCTTAAGAACAGTTTTCTTTCAATTGGCATTTTCATAACTTGGAGTTCATTCATTGCTATTTTTGTAGCTGGTATTTAAAGAAATATTAAAACTGCTATCATGGATTCTTGTATTCCCTAGGAGGCACTCAGTATAGCACTAAGGTCTGGTTGAACATTGTGTGTAAATACTGAATACTGTATATAAAGAAATCTTTGATGAATGACATTAATTTTGTGTGTGCTTCTTTCACAGTAGGTAGCCCACACACCCATTTACTGTTCACTCAACAGTAATGAAATGCAAATAGAATAGAGCTTTATATTATCGGGTAGCAGTTTTATTTTCATAAAGCTAATATCAATGTTGGCAGAGCAAATACTCCAGATGAAAGCTGTTTTTTAAACCATCAAAAACAGACAACACACTTCTGAACCCATTACGGCTATGCCTGCATTTCAGAGAAAGACTCCTAAGTGAAGACTATGAAATATCACACTTTAACATGCAATTCATCCATAGAAATTCCTTTACAGCATAGAACAAACCCTGCAGTTAAGAATACAGACGTTTTCCAACTGTAGAAACAGATTTACACAGAAGTACAAGTATATAACAAACATTTAAAATAAACTTGTGTTAGATTATTGACTGTACTCTTTTTGGTTCTACCTCAGAAGATTTGGTGTCTCTGCTTAGAAACAAACTAATACTAATGTCTGAAACGCAATTACGAAATGCATGTTTTTCAGATAGTCATGCAGTTGGTCGTTAGTAGTGTCATAAATCTAATTCTAAAAACCATGGGAATGATTGATATATCGCTTTTTTCCATTGTTAGCTTGTACTTTACAATGAGATAGTTAGAATGATAGACCACAGCATTGAATAACAAATGGCTGTGGTCACAACATCATTTCTCTTCTCCACAATTATTGAGTTGGACTGGACTGGACTGTATTTACAATAGTAATAATATAAACTTAATTTATGAATTTTCAATGTCATAATTTTCCTAATTTTAACTATAAATGACAGTGGAATTCTATTCCAGTTATGCTTATTAGTAATGAAAAATATTTCATGTGTACATTTTGATAAACAGCTGAGAGATGGCAATGTGCTACAAGCTTTTATTTATTTTCAGTTTGTATTTCCATATATCCAATTTTGTTTCTTTTAGTCATCTCTTTAGAAGTTTCAGTACTTAAACATTTTTGGATTTGGATTTTCTAAGTATGTTGAGATTTACTGCATATTATTAAACAGATCACAAAATTATTCATAAAAATATTGGCATGATATGAACAAACAAAATGCAAGAACTGAACAACATATTTATTAGATAAATTCTTTTCACTTCACTCGTATTTTGTTTGCATCATATTAGAAGTGATTTAAAATCAACATTAAATATCTATTGACATAAACATGTGGATGTCAAATAATCAGTGCAAAAATAATAAATAATAAACGTTTTTGTTGTAAGACAAAACCACAATATTACAGATTACAACTACTATACATTCCTACACATTATTCAAAACCACTACCACGGAAATTTCCCTTACCTGTAATCACTGTAGACTGAAGGCTAACAAAACTGCAGTGAGCTTCGGTACTCACATTTGACTACCTCTGGCAATCTGCACCCAGAGGTCGCAAGTCAGAATGCTCCATGTCCACATGCTTATTCAACATATACAATTCTTGATTCATAAATTTCTCAAGTCTGTCAGGACTGTTTGCATCTCTAATAGCTCAGTTTTGAAGATTGTTATATTAACACCAGAGTCTAAGTAATAAATATCCAAATTTTTCTTTCGCTTTGCTTCATAAATTCTGTTAATTCTCATTGATAATCCTCCCTAAAATTACTTCATGTTGTTCAAAAGGTATTTCAGTTATCAATGATGTGACTTTTTTAAAATGGCTGATATTTGGTCAAAATTGTTCTCATACTTCCCAGACAAATTCTCATATCTTCTGGTATCATTTTTTAAAATTCATTCACAGGATAAGAGAGTCACTGGCTCGGCAGCAATTATTGCCCATCCCTAATTGCCCAGATGGCAGTTAAGAGTAAACCACATTGCTGTGGGTCTGGAGTCACATGTAAGGCAGACCAGGTAAAGGACATTAGTGAACCAGATGAGTTTTTCCAACAATTGACAATGAATTCTTTGTCATCATCTTAATTCCAGATATTTATTGAATTTAAATTCCATCACTGCCTTGGCAGGATTTGAACCTGGGTCCCAAGAACGTTACCTGAGTCTCTAGATTAAGAGTCCAGTAATAATGCCACTAGGCCATTGCCTCCACAAAATAAGGCATAAAATTACACAAATGGAAAGAATTTTGGCCAAAAGAGGCTATGTACTTGTAAACTATTATTCCAAAATCATAAGAAAATACAGAATTGAGCAAGTTAGTGACTTAAGTAATTGACTTCAAAGCTAAATCTCCAATATTATAAAAGTGATCCTTTTCCAACTAAAAGATGTCAAGGGACAGTTATTTTATACCATGTGCTTCATTTCCCTCTATACTACATTCCAGCTATTACTGATGCTAACATTTCACGTGTAAACTGTTCAATTAATGATTCACTATTCATTAATTATCTATTCAGTAATTCACTATTAAAAAAAAACACTTCAATAAAAATTAAATGGCATGTTGAATGTAAATTTTAGTACATTTCTTTCAATTCTTAAAAGAGGAGGATATCGAACAAATTCTAAATAGATTTTTTTTTAAAAGACTTTATTCATAAAGTTTATAAAAGTACATACAAATCAAAACTTGATATTATATGAAGGTGCAAACCAAATCAGTTTCTTCGAATGCTGTATATTACTCAACTATGTTCACAGTTGCAATTAATATCTGTAAGATGCACTAAACATCATGCATAATACAGTGGGTTTTTACTCACTTGCCAGTCCATTTCTCTCTTTTCTAGTTTGGTGATGGTGATGATGCCTTTCCAAATAGATTCTGACATGTTGCTGGCAAAATGCATGCTCCCATCCACTTCCAGCAGTTTTGGGCCAATCTAGTCCCAAAGAATTAATTATAACTTAATCAGTTAACCACCAGCTTCTGGGTACTTTACTCATTTTGAGGAAAATGACAGCTCTTCCAGAGTTAGAGATTTGTTTAGCCTTTTTGTCTTACTGTTAGCTAAGGTAGAGGATAGGTAATATTGGGAGGCTATTCTATCTGTGGGTTTCATGTAATAAAATCCAGCATGAAAAGCTTTGTTGATTCTCAATATGCCAGACTGTGACAATGTTACCCAACCATTTTCTTCTTTCAGGCTGTTGATCAAAGAGGTCATATTGTGTTCTTGTAGGAAACTTCACATTTCCTAATTTCCTTCACATCTTGCTCCATGGAGCGAACAGTAGATTGGAAGATGATTTTAGAGGCATTAGCTTTCTGGATACCTTTGAGGATGAAGAACCTCTTGATGCTGACCTTGATTGCTTCCCACCAGTGCAATGTGGACTTAAGTAAGGGTTTCATAGTTATAAAACTGTGATTCATTTTGAACTTTTTTTGTTTTCTGTGTCAACAGTTTCACATTCCGATTCTATGCTCCTCCTCTGGTTTTCCAAGAAGTGACAGGCCAACAGTAAGAGATAATGATCAGAAAAAAACACCAGTTTCATATCAATGGATCTGATTGTGAATGCTTGGGACACAAACAGAAAATCTATCTTGAAATATATGGACCCATCTGGCCTCAACCAGGTGGAGCTAGATCTGCAGTATTGTTGAAGACAGCACACTGCTTGATGTCTTTTAACTTTTCCAACAGGAATGTAAACAAGGTGTGTGCTTTGAACCCTGCTGGATTGACCAGTTGCATGTATGAAGCAGTTAAAGTTTCCACCTGAAGTGACTGACCTAAACATCACCTTCCACAGTGGGAGCTGCTGAAGGATGATGGCTGCAGAGTAATGAGTTGGGGACTGGTTGAAAGTTCAAGTTCCACACCAAGATTTAATTCATAATCCAGGTGGATGCATGAATCCAGTACATGATATATGCTACTTGCCAGATGTCCCATTCTGTAGATGAGATGTCTGCCAATTGCCTTTGCCATTATTTAAAGAAAAGCAGATGCAGAAGCCTAGTCAATGAGCCTTCAATCAAAAACAGAGCAGTTGGGAAGTCATTTCATTTACTGTAGAAATTTATTCTGTGAAAATGTATGCCAAATTTGCCTATACAAGAAACAGGACTACTATCTTGAACGGACTCATTATACATGAAGACATACTGAGGTGCTTTGTCAATGGCTTCTGTACCATCTTCTATTCAGGATCTCTCACTATACTATTAATTCTTCAACCAGTAAAGCAAATAAATGAATTTGGGCATCTTGTTTACGTTTCTGCTTTAATGTCTCTACTTATTTTTTATTGTGCGATCTCAGGGCACATATGGGTAAAACAAAAACAATTTTGAAGTCATCTAAAGTTTGTGCACATCTAACTAATTAAGAAAACTCAGCTTAGCAAGCAAACCTACATCCAAAACCTCAACCTGAGCTACAAATCTTCTCAAAACTCATTAAGAAAACTTTAGCTGTAGAGATTTCAGATATAAGATGTGTAATGGCTTTGATTGCAAATTGAATGTATATTTTGATGAAAGTTTCAATATGATACTAGTCTTTGAACACCCAGCACTACTTTAACTATAATAACGCTTACTAGCTTACATCTTCTTTCTTTGCACTTACCAAAATCTTATGACAATGCAGCAGCTACCACAAGCTGTATAACGCAACATGTTTAGTCTGTTTTTGGTGAACGTTTAACCAGGGAGAAAAACTCAGTTCTCTAAAATACAGGTAAGTAGCAGTCTACTCAATATTCTATAAGGTATACATTCATAACAAAATAAAATAAATCTCCTCTCCTACTGAGTAAAATTAATATGCATTTCAAAGATTATCTTGAACATAGCTATACTTCAGTCCTTCACTTGCAAAGTAGGACTTGATCATCTGGAATCACTTTCTTCTACAAAACTGGGAGAACTATTGAAATTTTAACTTGCATGTCTGATAGTACTTTTATACTGGTGAGTACATGAATACTCTTATCAAAAACACAGCAGGTGTAATGTGTGAACAACAGTCACGTTCTGGACTTGTAATATTTGAATTATGAATAGTGAAACTTATACTCAACAAGTAAGCTTTCTTCTGCTTGGAATAATGAAAATGCTTTCAAATAATCTCCTATTATTTGAAGATCAAGAATATATTAACAGCCAAGCAATTAATAATATTATTGCATAGTTTTAAAAAATGCTACATTTACTATGATGTAGTATTAGTAAAGAAAATATTCTCTGAAGGGGGCGTCACTTACTTGCAGTTTGTACGTTGCTGAAATTCTAACAATTAACAGAAAACAATTAAACTACCATACAAAGCATATAAACAACTGAAGGTAAGAAGGATCACTTTGAAACTGCTCTTTATTTTTCTGCAGAGCTTTAATATCTGTATGGTAACTTTAGACATTACACTGAAAGAGGATTCAGTGGGATTAAATCTAATGAGATGTGAAAATATTTGTAAGTAGTTCTGTATACCTTACAGAATATTGAGTAGACTGCTGCTTACCTGTATTTTGGAGAACTGAGTTTTTCTCCCTAGTTAAGCATTCACCAAAAACAGACTAAACATGTTGCGTATACAGCTTGTGGTAGCTGCTGCATTGTCTTAAGATTTTGGTAAGTGCAAAGAAAGGAGATGCAAGCTAGTAAGTGTTATTATAGTTAAAGTAGTGCTGGGTGTGCAAAGACTAATATCATATTGAAACTTTCATCAAAATATATTTTCAATTTGCAATCAAAGCCACTATTCATCTTATATCTGAAATCTCTACAGCTAAAGTTTTCTTAATTAGTTAGATGTGCATATACAAGTCAAAAGTGCACTTATTGCAATTCATTGTGCACTTATCAGACTATGACACAAGAAACAGACTTGAAAAAAGGGACATAAATTTATATTGTATGGGAAGAAGGTACAGAATAGTTGGATCATTATTTGTATGGAGATGCAGCAAGAACAGTGGAGAAAAAAACACTTCCTGTAATTATATAGATGCAAACAGTGGCTCACTCGCTATTCTGTAGAATATACATTAATAATTAACTAACATTGTCTAAGTTTAATGCTGAGATAGAGCATATCAAAATCATCCTGTATAATATGGATAGTCTGATCAAATCATCTCTTGCCGCATCTTGCAAAAATTCATGGAAGAGCCCATGTCCACCACTTTTGGCATTGAGCGATATCCGGTCTGCCTCAAGATATTTCGAAGGGAAAGGTGTTGTATAAACCTGAACAATAAGTGAACAAGTCTCACTCAGCTACTATGCAGCAAATGCACAAGTTATTATCTCTGAAAACAGGAGGTTGCTGTCAAGCCAAAAAGACATTTTGTCCACTACACAAATGAATAATGTGATGTATGAGTTTCAGTGCCAGTATGATACCAAGTATGTTGACCATATGTCCGAACAACTGGTAGACCATTTCAATCAATACATCCTTTTGACCATTTGCAGTGAAGAGATGGTGTGTCCAATCCTTAGAAATTAAGTCTCCCATGAGATATGATTCCACTTTTTGATATAATTTATTAAATAATCCATACTGTGCGAGTTACAATGGAAACCAAATTAAGATCATCAATTGGACTCAATGTGTGATACACTCGTATGAGCTAGAAGCTGCATACCCTATTGCACAGGATCCTGCATTTTGTAGACAAAAGGAATTAGTACATAAATTGCACCTTCTTCATGGGAAAAAAAAAGTCGTGGAGACTGTCAATCTCTGCTGCATTCCCATAGCAATACCCTTACCAATCAGAATGTATTCGCCTAGTCTGACAATCAAGTTTATCATTTAACTAGTCTTGCAGCATCTCCATGTAAATGATGACTCTACCGATGAGCACACACATCTTATCTTATTTAAATTGGTGTTCCGCTTTTCAAATCAGTTTCTTGCATTATCATCCTGATGAAGACAAGAGGCAAACTTTAATTTCTTGTCTCTTTTGTCTGTGAGAATTCTTAATGTCTTTCCCTGATTGGATAACTTGATGACATCATTGCAGTTTGACTCTGTGAATCCCTAATCAACTGAACTTCGAGTGTGTTAATGATTCACGTGAGACAGAATGTTAGATTGCTCAGTGAGGCTCTCTCCAAAGTCAGCAGTGACACCCTTTGCTTCATTGCTGATTGCAGTTTTGCCCCAAGTCCCAAAGTCATGGTAGAGAACATCAACATGTACATGGAAGCAAATTGTTTCCTGTGAGATTGATGTGGAAACCTGTGATGACACATTTTTTTTGAAATTCACGAGTTTGCATATGGTGCTCAGCTGTCCTTGATCTTCTGTGCTGGATATACAAAGCTTCTACTTTACCCTCTGACTTCATTTACATATTTCCACTTATGAATTTCCTACATTATGGCATTTTCTGGAAGTATAGATTGCTGTAGGGATCAATGAAATTATTTCTAAAGTTTTATTGATGATTTGTTTGGCATTTTGTCCAATCTCCTCACATATATTTTCTATAGTCATCATAATACTATATTTTCTATAGTCATCAGTTTTATGACATCAGAAAGTATTAAAATGAAAAATAATGACATTTTGCTCTGATTCTTATCATTCCAAATATGCCTCTTAGTGGTTTTGATTTTGTGGTATATGCTAATGAGATTTGCAAACTCAAGGCACACTAGAAATCACGCAGCACTATTCCTGGGGTTTTCACAAATGTGAAAATATTTTGTCAAGCTATCCAAAGTTGCAATTCACCTCATTGACAACTCAGATTAAAAAACTTTCAACAGGTTTCTGTACTGAACAACAAGTTAACAATTTAGTAACAATTTAAATAACTATTTAACCAAAGACAATTTAGAAATATGAATTGCTAAATTGGGAAGGTGATGGCCTAGTGTCATCATTGCTGGATTGTTAATCCTCATTCCTGATGAAGGGCTTATGCCGAAATGTCGACTCTCCTGCTCCTCGAATGCTGCCTGACCTGCTGTGCATTTCCAGCAGTACACATTTCGACTCTGGTCTCCAGCATCTGCAGTCCTCAGTTTCTCCTGTTAATTCAGAGACCCAAATAATGTTCTGGGGATCCAGGTTAAAATCCTGCCACAGCAGATGGTGGAATTTGAATTCAATAAATATCTGGAATCAAGATTCTAATGGTGATCATGAAGGCATTGTCAATTGTCAGAAAAACCTATCTGGTTCACTAATGTCCTTTCGGGAAGGAAATTGCCACTCTTATCTGGTCTGGCTGACATGTGACTCCGGACTTATGACAATGTTGTTCACTCTTAACTACCTTTCTGGGGTAACTATGGATGGGCAATAAGTGTTGCCAAGCTAGTGAAGCCCTCATTCCATGAATGAATGATAAAAAAAGTATTCATAAATTTACAATTTAACTCTCTGCCACTCACTAGCTTTCATAAACAGACAGATACAAAAAGACAAACAGTACATGAACATTAAAGATGGAAAATAAAAAAAAGAAACACATTTTGATAGCATTAATTTGGGCCACAGGATTTGATGAGTTGTATTTTTTTCTCCTCCTTTTTAACTCTTTGCTATTGACATGAGCTTGTATGCACACTGATACTCTCCTTGATCCACTGATTGGGAATTCATACTTCCACTATTTTTGAAAGTGTTTTGAAATTACTTCCTTCAATAGGGTATTTGCAGAGAAAGATGAGGCATGGTGGCTCAGTGGTTAGCATTGCTGCCTCACAACACCAGGTTCAATTCCAGCCTTGGGCGACTATCTGTGTGGAGTTTGCACATTCTCCCCATGTCTGCTTGGGTTTCCTTCAGGTGCTCTGGTTTCCTCCCACAATCCAAAGATGTGCAGGTTAGGTGAATTGGCCATACTAAATTGCCCATAGTGGTGGGTGTATTAGTCAGGGATAAATGTAGGATTGGGGAATGGGTCTGGGTGGGTTACTCTTCGGAGGGTCGGTATGGACTTGTTGGGCCGAAGGGCCTGTTTCCATATGGTAGCTAATCTAATCATGAATAGAAGACAGCTAGCTGTTACTGGAGACTTTCTAGTACCTCAACACAGGAGTGAGAAACACACAGATTTTTTGATGCTCTTTGTAGGTTAGGTTGTTCTCTGCTGGACCAGCCCCACACACAATCTGGTCAGGAATTAACAAAGATGTTGTTATCAAGCAATTTTCCCTTTATTTCCCCTCTGTGGTGTCTGTTTCCGCTCTCACAGGAATATGCAACAATATGTACAATTCACAACATACTGCAGTAAGGATCATTTTTATAACTCGCCATCTCCTTTCAGAGACTTCTTGATTTAAAACAAATCTTCATTATTTAGTTCACAGTCCAAAAATAATGGAAATAGAAAAGATGCAATTTTTACAGCTGGGCATAATGGGATAAATAGCAACTATGATACAGAAATTTCTGTATTTTTAAACTTTTATTTTGACTAAATGTCTAATTGGGAAATTTCATGCCTTATATAAGTGAACATTTTCGTGAATTGATTTAATGTCGAAAATCTAAATTGTTATGTCTTTAGAAACAATTTCTTGGTTCTTCTGTCAGTGATTGTTAAATCATGTTCTCTTTTTACAAGAGTCATGATGCTAATAAAATAGGTACTATTAATTCTCAAATTAACCTGCTTTCAATGTTTAAAACTTCCATGAACCATGAAATAGTTTTGAAAAGGGCTAAACAAACTGACTTAAAACAGCCACAGCAATCACTTGACCATACAGTTTAGTCAAGGTTCAGGAGATCAACTCAAGATAAGCAAAATAAATATGAACTGAAATTAACATTTTATCAAAAGATATAAACTGGGCCACCCAGCCAGGTTTAAAACACCCTTCCATTTCTTCTTCTACTTTTCTAAAATCTTTTTTGATTTGAATCTGTGTGATAATTTTCATATATTCGAGATGGAAAGACATCCCCTGCAATTATGAAGGTGCGAAATAACATATACAGGCATGTAAGTACACAAACAAGCGTGTATTGCAATGAAGCTGCTTCTGGCAAGACAGTGAGATGGATTTTTGATCACAACAGAAACCAATTGCAAAAGGTGCACTCTCAATTTGTGCAGAAGGAAAATTGACTGGCTTCCAAACTGATTAAAAAGAATCAACAGAACACCAAGACCTGAAAGAACAATTTCAGCATTTGATGCTTCTGATGAGTCAAGATATCAGTTAAACAACTGTGGTCTCAAAGTAACTTTACACCTCAAGGATATCCTTGTCACAACCCTGATGGGGAGCTGAAATACTTCCACAGGGGTTGGTATTCTGTCACCCCTTTATTTACACATACATAGTACTTGACACTTGTCCGGTTTCCTCAGAGCCACCTGTCACAGTGAGCGAAACCTCTGACACTCCTGTTTATATCTGTCAGCCTGGACTCCCTAATTAGACAAGGTTAACAGTCCTTATCAGGGAACACATATACTATGAGGTCTCTCTGGCTGAATTTGTTACAATCACAGCATCCCTTCCCTTTTAAGTCCAGGGACACAGACCTGTTCTTTTCTTATGGCTTCATTTAGGGTGTTTTCACACTGGGTCCAGTTCTTCCGAATCAGCCTCGACTACCCCACCTCCTGCATCCCAAGCATCTCAGAAAAAATTCATCTGCTCCTTCAGGCAGTAAAGGTGTCAAGGCCGTAACATCTACTGGAGCCATCTCAGAGCCCGAGCTTTCTTTAAAGCTACATGGAGTGGGGGGGGGGGGGGTTGGGGGGGGGGTGGGGGGGGAAGCAGGGGGAGCAGATGCCTTCCCACAGCCTTCCTGGCTGTTCTGAGGGACCAAGTCTGTTTTGTTCTTGCCCTGTTTGTGAGTTTGCAGCTTTTCTTGTGGTCTACATGTTTGTTCAGATCGCCTCACCTACCTGAACCTTATGTCACAGGACCGGACATAGCGTTGAGCATGTCTCTTATCCATGCAAGGCCATTTCT
The DNA here is from genome assembly GCF_047496795.1 of Chiloscyllium punctatum. Taxonomy (NCBI): domain Eukaryota; kingdom Metazoa; phylum Chordata; class Chondrichthyes; order Orectolobiformes; family Hemiscylliidae; genus Chiloscyllium; species Chiloscyllium punctatum. Next base: position 34,353,978 of record NC_092764.1, read on the forward strand.
GTGGTTCTGGCACAAAGCTGCATTTCCTGAAGTAAACTCTCTCTCACTTAGCAGAGTCTTGTATCCAGGTTTGGCATTCTATATGCCATTTCACCCTCTCTGCCCCAGATCCAGGAAGATCAGATTAAACCTGGTGTGAGGTTTTCTCCCTATTAGCGAAACTGGTGGTATCCCTGTAGTTGCATGATGAGTGGTCTGATAAGCAAGTAGAAACTGGCACAGTTTGGTATCTAGTGAAGTTGTTTCTTTAAGCATGCCTTTAAATGCTAAATGCCATTTGAGTTTAGGAAATACTCGAATTCCTTGCTGGTATATGATAGCCTGTTGTCTGTGACCAACATTTCTGGGAGCCCATGTATTGCAAAAGATGTTCGCATCTTTTCTATCACCCCGTTCTTGATAAATGAACTCTATGCATGTCCAACCATTTTGAGTGGGAGTCCACAATGACTAAGAATATCGAGCCCATAAAATGACCTGCATAGTCAACATGTAACTGAGTACAGAGTTTTCCAGGCCATTCCCTCACACGTAGGGGAGCTGTTGGTGGTAAGTTTTGTCCTTGTTGGCATTCTGGGCACTGGCCAACCAATGTGGCTTTGTCTGCATCCAATCCTGACTACCAAAGCTTCTCGCCAATGTCTTCATTTTGGACACCCTTGGGTGACTGTGGGGGACTGCAACCACTGTCTGGCATCAACCTTTGTTTTGGGGCAATTAGTCTTGCTCCTGATAACAAAATGCCATCTTCTACTGTGATCTGGTGTCTCAGGGCATAAAAAGGTTTCTGTTATGTTTGTGATGGCCTTTTTGCATCCGTGATCTGATATTGTCAATGGTGACCAGAAGGGTGTCCAGAAAGGTTAAAACCAGAAAGATCTCTTCCAGTTGTCGTACCATTGGTGGTGAGAGGTGGCTCAACACATCCGCATTTGCTTTTGGCCTCCCGGACAATGTTCCAACGTGTAATTATATGCACTTAGAATGACAGCCTACCACTAAATTCGACCTGAAGTTATGGGTGGCTAGACATGTTCTTCGTTGAGTAGCCCCAGCTGGGATTTGTGATCTGTTACTATTACAAATTTACATCTGTAAAAGTATTGGTGGAACTAATACACACCAAAGTTGACTAGAAAACCTTGCTTCTCTATCTGGTGTATTGGTGCTCTGCATCAGGCAAGGTCCAGGAAGCATAAGCTATTGGACATTCCTCTCCATTGGGCCATCTGTGAGTCAACATTGCCCTGTTAACATACAGGGAGGCATGTTACATCAGCACCAGATCTCACTTGGGATCATAGTGTGCCAACAGCTTAGACAATGATTGCTGCTTCTTCACTTACCTAAAGATTACATCTTGGCTACGAGACCATTTCCAAGGCTGATCCTTTTACAACAGCAGATGTAAGGGTCATAGGTAGGAAGCCAGCTTACGTATGAACTTTACATAATAATTCACCAAACCAAGAAAAGACATCAACTCGGTACAGATATGAGAGTTTGGCAACCTTTGATCGCCTCACTTTGTCTTCCCCAACTCAAAGCTGACTGTTGCAAGCGAATTTCTTCAGCGGCGTATGTTTTTTTCTCTTGTTGGGACTGAAATAACTTCACAGAGGCTGCTATCCTGTTACCAAGTCCTGTTTCATTTACATGTGCATTGTACTTGATACTGGTCTGGCTTCCTCAGAACCAACTCTGAGTGAACAGAACTTCTGACACTCTTGTTTATGTTGGTCAACCAGAGCTCCCTGATTGGACCAGGCTAACAGTCCTAATCAGGGAACTCATTCTTTGAGGTTCACCAGGCTGACCTCGTTATAATTGCTTCAGAAGTACATGCTAGAAATCGAACCCCTCGTCTCCATGAGATGTCACAATTGTATAAATGACCCATTTAATCACTAAGATGGTTAATTTGCCTGACTTAGACCACTATCCAAGATGAAACATACTTATACCAGGTTTCATCAATAAACAAGAAAACAAAATTTATTTATTGCAACAAGCTTATCCTTTAACAAGTGGCACAATTGATAAAGAATTACTTATATGCACAGTTAAATGATACTCCCTTTAAATCCCAACACACATTAGCTTTCATTCACAAACAGGACAGACAAAACAGACAGCTCTGCAGAAATAGTATGAGTTGAAGACCTGGTCAAAAAGGAACAAATTCTATGGATCAAGAGTACAAACCATGAGAGTCGGATAAGGCCCATCTCACAGTTCTTTTGTTTTTTGGTCATGATTGCTATGTTGGAAAAGGAGGTAATCAGCTCACTGAGCCAGCACCCATTTCTGGCTTTATCCATGCAAACCATTTCTATCTGAACAATCGTCCAACACCCTCTTGAATGCCTCAATCAAACCTGCCACCACCATATTTCTAGGGAGTAAATTTCCATACACGAAATACTATGCAGTATGAGAAAGTATTTTTCTTACATCACCCTGGCTTTGATTGCATATCACTTTAAATCTACATCCTCATTACCGCTTTCTTTTATGAACGGGAACACCTTTTCTTTATCTACAGAAGGACGTATAGGCTTGTAGCCTTATTGGAGGTTTCAGTGAAATGTCACTTTCAGTTCTGAAGGCGAAAGTGAGGACTGCAGATGCTAGAGATTAGAGAAGGGAGTGTAGTGCTGGAAAAGCACAGCAGGTCAGGCAGCATCCAAGGAGCAGGAAAATTGACGATTCGGGCAAAAGCCCTTCATTGATTTTCCTGCTTCTCAGATGCTGCCTGACTTGCTGTGCCTTTCCAGGCACCACACTCTTGACTCTCAGTTGTAACACACTATAAGTTAACTTTCCAAAAGCTGTTACTATTCAGTTTTTCTCAACCCAGCCATTCTCATTAAAGTAGCAAAGGCAACTTTTTAAAAATGTTACATGACTTTGTGTAGCCAATAAGTGAACACCAACATTTCCACTTCCAATTTTCATTTTCATATTCCAAAGAAAACATAAGTAGCCTTTATAGTCGAAGGACTATGAACTGTTTTTCTTTTTACATTCTTTTGTAATGGACACTATCTATTCTCTTTATGGCTGTGCAGTTATGGTTGATGTCACTTTTGTTTGTGAGCGCTAACAAGTAACCATTTACTCAAGAAAACCCTAAAATGGCTCCTTTCAGATAGAATAGCCATTCAGTAACTACACTTTAATAGAAAGTGGTATACCTTTGTGGTAAAAAAGCCATACATCTTTGTCCTAAACAAAAACCAAGGTTGCTAGGAAAGCTCAAGCAGTCTGGCAGCATTTATGAAGAGAAATCAAAGTTAACGTTTTGGGTCCAGTGACCTTTTCTCATAAATCTATGTCATGGTCAACAAGGGGAGCTTGATCTGTCATAATTCAAAGCATTTCATTCTTTCTTGTTTGGTCAGGGAGAATAACATATACCTGGTTTAATATTTAAAGTGATAACATTAATTTTGGTTAAATTATCTTCTTCTTTAGTTTTCTACACAAAGGTTAATCCTTGAAAATTATTTGATAAAGAATGGCTAAAGTGCAATGGTGTTTTTTACTAGAGGGAGGCAGGCTCCAAGTCTACCTCAACTGAAACTGCAAACAAATTGTATGCTGTTGGCATTAAACTGATCTATGCTCTTGCCTACTGAACTCATTGGTCCCTCAGCTATGCTATGTGCTCCTGCATTTGATATTAACACAGTCAGCCAAAATAAACGATAATTATAGATGATTTTTGGCTCTAAGTGCAAAGTATTGGGCAATATAACTTGAAATGTGTGCATTTGCTGCAGGGTGGGTTGGGAAGTTCCATAAAGGACTTCATGTAATATAAACATTCTTTCTAACTTTGTAGCTGTCACAACTGCATATTCATTGATTGGTACAGTGGCAATAAGTTGTACTTATAAATAGAAATGCTGTCTTTCAGCACACTGAGGGGCACTCAAAACAGTACAAATGCTGATTGTAAGAAAATCACTGGCATTAGCCCAAGGTGTCAAAGTGAAATGTCTGAATTACAAATGGAGAATGTTTCAATAAATTAAACAAAAATTAAAGAAACAATACAGAAAGATTTTAAATTTGGTTTGTACATTCCCTTAATGTTTCAAATTTATCTTTTTTTATTGTCTTCAATGTACTTTTTAATATCAAGTCACAGAATAAATCTCAACCATCTTCTTGTATGGGGCTGTTAATTATTACTGTATTTGGATGAATGATTCTTGAAAAAGAGAGGATGGAAAGTTAATTAAGATGTGCAGAAGCCAATAAGAAAATTGTCTGAAAAACGAGTTAATTCCTTGCCCCCACCAAGGGTGACAAATAATATCAGAAAAATATTATAAGACCATAAGATATATAAGATATCAAATTTATGACAATAAAGCTAATTAATTCATTTACTCATTCATTCATTCATTCATCATTCAGAATTAGGTCATTCAGCCCATCTCCTCTGCTCTGCCATTCAATCATGCCCTATTCTCCTGCTTTCTACCCATAAATTTTGATCCCCTTATTAAGCAAGAATGTATCTATCTCTGTCTTAAATATTTCATTGACTTGGTCTCCACAACCTTCGGTGACAATGAATTTCACAGATTCAATACTCTCTGGCTGAAGAAATCCTTTTCATCTCAGTTCTAAAAAGTTGTCCCTTCATTCTGAGGCTGTGACTTGAGGGACACAGGATTTAGTGAGAGGGGGAAACTGACAGAAATCAGTATTAAGAGGAAAATGGCATCCAGGAAATCGGCAATAAATCTCCAGTGCCCAATAAACTACATTCCCATTGAAGGAAGTGTGCCCTAGAAATAATGGATGCATTGTTGGTCATGTTTTAAGATTCTATAGAGTCGGGAACAGTTCTTTGGGATTGAGGGTAGCTAATGTCACCCCATTATTTTAAAAAAGGAGGGAGAGAGTAAACAGAGAATTATAGATCAGTTACCATGACATTGGTGGTAGGGAAATGCTAGAGTCCATAAATGAACCAAGGAACTCTTTTATTGACTTTCAGCGGATTGTCACTCATGCCTCCCTACACGTTAACAGCACAGAGGTGGAACGAGTGGAGAGTGTCAAGCTCCTGGGAGTAGTCGTCCATAACAAGCTTTCTTGGACTCTTCATGTGGACACACTGATTACAATGGTCTAACAACATGTCCTCTTCCTCAGGTAGCTGAGGAAATTTGGTATGACGACTAATATCCTTGCCAACTTTTATAGGTGTGCCATCGAGAGCATTCTGTCTGGATGTATCACTACCTGCTATGGCAATTATACCATTCAAGATCGGAGATGGTTGCAGAGAGTGGTGAACTCAGCCTGGACAATCACAAAGGCCAATCTCCCATCTACAGAATCCCTCTACCAGGTCTGCTGTCAAGGAAAAGCCGCCAGTATTCTCAAAAATCTATGCCACCCTGTCAATGCTTTTCTATAACCTCTACCATTGGGGAGAAGGTACAGAAGCCTGGACACATGCACCAGCCAGTTTTGTAACAATTTCTACCATACTGTTGTTAGAATACTGAATGGACTCACAAGCTCTGAACATTCACCTGTACCTGTGTTTTTGTTTTTGCTGCTGTTTAGCTATTATTTACTTGTATATGTTACTTAACTCGGTGATCTGCTTGTATTGCTCACAAGCCAAAGCTTTTCACTGTGCCTCGGTACACGTGACAATAAATTCAACTGAATTCAATTCAATTCAATTCAATTCAAATGATTCAATAACAGAGCATTTTGAGAACAGTGACAGGGTCACACAGAGTCAGCATGGATTTATGAAAGTGAAGGTGCTTAATAAATCAACGGGAATGTTTTGAGGATGTAACTAGTAGAACTGACCAAGGGAAGCTGGAGGATGTGGTACACTTGGGTGTTTGGAACACTTTTAACGAGATCCCACATAAAAGATTAACATATAAAATTAAAGTGAACGGGATTAGGTTGTGTAACCAGATGATAGAAAACTGACTGACAGACAGCAAAAAATAGATGTAAATGTATCTATTCAAGTGGCAGCCAGTGACTAGTGGGCACTACAGGGGTCAGTGCTTGAACCCCAGCTATTCACTACATATATGAATGATTTAGATGAGGGAACTAAATGTAATATCACCAAATTTACAGATGACACAACCTGGGTGGAAGAGTGAACTATGAGTAAGATGCAGAGATGCTTCACTGTGATTTTGACAAGTTGAGTGGGTAAATACATGGCAGATGAAGTATAATATGGATAAAAGTGAAGTTATCCACTTTGGTAGCAAAACTAGGAAGATAGGTTATTATTTGTATGGTGATATTTTGCAACAAGACCTGGGTCAGCTCAAACACCAGTCATTGAAAACAAGCATGAAGTTAGAGAAGGTGGTAAAGTTACATTGGTCTTCATAGCGTGGGGTGTTGATTACAGGAGCAGGGATGTCTTGCTGCAATTGTATTGGGCTTGCCTGAGACCAGACCTACAGTACTATGTGCAGTTTGATCTCCTTTTCTGAGCGAGGATGTTCTATTGAGGGAGTGTAACAAAGGTTTACAAAATTGATTTCTGGAACGGAAAAATTGATGCATGAAGACGGATTGGATCAGTTCAGACTACATTCACTGGAGTTTACAAGAAGAGGAGGGATCTTATGGAAACCTATAAAATTCTATCAGGACTAGGCAAGGTAAACACAGGAAGGATGTTCCTAATAATGAGAAAGCCCAGAACCAGAGGTCATAGATTAAGGATATAGGGTAGGCCATTTAGGACTGAGATGAGGAGAATTTTCTTCATGGAGAGTGTTGAGCTGGAGGACGTCTTTACCACAGAAAGCGGTTGAGCTAAAATATTGACATATTTCTTGGGGCTGAAAGGATTACGCGGTATAAGGAGAAAGCAGGAACAGAATACTGAGTTGGATGATTAGCAAAACTCAAATTAAATGGCAGAATAGGCATGAAGGGCTAAATGGCATAGTCTTGCACCTATTTTCCATGTTTCTGTTGTAATTGCTTCTGATTAATATTGAATATAAATATGTCGATTGGATTTTCTGATTTCTGCACTGACTGCATCCAAAGAGGATGCTGGGAATTCTGTGCTCAGATTTTCCCAAAAGAACACCAGTTGTAAGTCAGGGTAATCTACACCTAGGAAAACTTTACATTAATAATTCCATTAGTGCCTTTTAGCTGCTCAATTCATTGTTAAAATTATGAGATTTATACAATTATTGTTGGACAAAGAGATATGTTGCTGAAACTTTTCATCCAGATCTATAGCATCAAGTGACTGTTCATAGGTTATTATGATTTGTTAGTATGACTATATCTTTAAATTTCGGGTAAATGACAATCATAATTTAACTTGTTTTGAAGTCTGCCTGATTGTAAGCCTGGGTGGTTTGCTTGTTAGAACATAGAACATAGAACAGTACAGCACAGAACAGGCCCTTCAGCCCATGATGTTGTGCCGACCACTGATCGTCATGTATGCACCCTCAAATTTCTGTGACCATATGCATGTCTAGGAGTCTCTTAAATGTCCCCAATGACTCTGCCTCCACAATTGCTGCTGGCAACGCATTCCATGCCCTTACAACTCTCTGTGTAAAGAACCTGCCTCTGACATCCCCTCTATACTTTCCTCCAACCAGCTTAAAACTATGACCCTTCGTGTTAGTTATTTCTGTCCTGGGAAATAGTCTCTGGAAATCGACTCTATCTATGCCTCTCATTATCTTGTATACCTCAAGTAGGTCCCCTCTTCTCCTCCTTTTCTCCAATGAAAAAAGTCCGAGCTCAGTCATAAGATAAGCCCTCCAGTCCAGGCAGCATCCTGGTAAACCTCCTCTGAACCCTCTCCAAAGCATCCACATCTTTCTTATAATAGGGCGACCAGAACTGGACGCAGTATTCCAAGTGTGGTCTAACCAAAGTTTTATAGAGCTGCAACAAGATGTCATGACTCTTAAACTCAATCCCCCTGTTAATGAAAGCCAAAACACCATATGCTTTCTTAACAACCCTGTCCATTTGGGTGGCCATTTTAAGGGATCTATGTACCTGCACACCAAGATCCCTCTGTTCCTCCACACTGCCAAGAATCCTATCCTTAATCCTGTATTCAGCTTTCAAATTCGACCTTCCAAAATGTATCATTTCACATTTATCCAGGTTGAACTCCATCTGCCACCTCTCAGCCCATCTCTGCATCCAGCCAATGTCCCGCTGCAGCCTACAACAGCCCTCTATACTGTCAACAGTAGAGATTAAAGGAAGGCTTAGATTGGTTTACAGGGAAGAAGGTGCAAGGTGTGGTTGGAAACAATGACAGTGGTCTCTAAACTTACTTTAGATAGACTCCGAGTCTTGCAATATTTTGTAACTATCACCTTGTTTTCAATTGTGCTATAAACTATTCATTATTTCTAAGATGAAGAGCTAATCACCATTTCCATCTGGATGCAATGTTAGGATGTTTTACCATGGGAATGAGGGCAAAGGAAAGCTTTTTTGAGATCCAGTTACAAGCTTTCCTACAAGTCAGTGAATTATAGAGACACAGTAATTCTGTGTGGTCTGCTGAAAGAAAGACTGCATGGTCTTGTTAGCTATCAGAACCAGATACAGGAAGGAAATGGTCTGAAATTGTACCAAAGCTTTGTCTGATCTTCAAATGACACTGGGAGACTTGGTTAGGGGAGAAATCTAATCAAAATGGGCTTTTCTGCTGGTGATGGACTTAAGAAACTCTTAAAATTGGAGGAAAGCACCGGGAGGAGTCACTTGAAGTTATTATTTCATTAAATAGAGAAATGCACATCTATTGGATGCTGATTTCAATGGTGGATTGTTTCTTATAAGATGTGTAATTCTGTGGAGATCATGACAGGTGGCAAGTATAAAGGGAAATGTTCCTTTCTGTGGTTAAGGTTTAAGTTGCCTGCAAAAATGAAAATAGCATATTGTCAAAAACATTTTGAGTCATTTGCTTCAGTCAAAGATTAAAAATGTGAAATATTTTAGTGCCATTTTTTTCAGCTAATATCTGGGAGATGGAATCTCTTGAAAGTGAAATGTCTGTTGGAGGTTGTGATGGTCTTTAAGGACAGGCACATATTTCTAAATGACTTCTCTTTTGTTTTGCAGCTGTAAAGACGTTAGTTAGGTCGCATTTGGAGTATTATGTATACTTATGGTCACCACACTATAGGAAGAATGTGAGGTCTTGTAGAGGGTGCAAAAAAGGTTTACCAGGATGTTGCCTATAAGTAGAGGGTGGACAAGGTGGATTATTTTCAGCAGAGCATCAGAGACTGAGGGGGCGACTTGATAGAACTATATAAAATTATGAAGGTATGGATTGGGTGGATACTTGGAGTCTTTTGCACAAGATGGAAGTGTCAAATACTAGGGAGCATAGGTTTAAGTTGAGATGGAAAAGTTTAAAGGAAAGTGTGGGAATTTTTTTTCACACAGGGGATGGTCGATGTCTGGAATTCACTGCTAGATGGCAGAAGCAGATACGATAGCAATGTTTGAGAGGCATTTAAACTGATAGATACACAGGTAGGGAACAGAAAGATAAAGCATATGTGCAAGCAGATGGGACTCGTTCAGAATGGCATCCTGGCCAGCAGAGACATGGTGGGCTGAAGGGTTCCTTCCTGTGCTGTACTGTTCTGTACTTGTACTTATTTTAGAATATGATTATCTCTTTATACTTTGTAAGCTTATGTTAATTAGTGTGCCTCAAATCCTCCACTTTGCAAAATAGCTAAATTTAGCCAAAGGAAAACAAACACATGAACATTGACAAAGATACTTCACTGTGTGCTATCCATATGGACATCTTTCCAAAAAAGCCAACATACATTGCTGTTTTGGAGCAGGAGTACAAGAATTATGTCAAACAGATTCTTTTTATAGACAGCTCTGTCAACTCTTTTACTCATCCAACTCTTTTGGGTCACAGAGGCAGTTTCTCCAAATTCATTACATTTGCTCCTCCTCACTAAAGCTTTGTATACAGTCTGTTCTGCTATAACATGCGTTTCTTCAACACAAATTGGCTATAATGCGATTGAAGAATTTAGACCATTATTTGTAGAATGTGAACTTTCCTTACTTGTATTGGCTATAATATATTTCCAGTCCCATTGGTTTAAATGGTGCTGCTATTACATGACTTCCTTATAATGCACTATCGAATGGGAACGGAACTATTGCATATGTCTGAACAGACTGTACTCCCAATGCACTGTATGTAATTGACTAACTGAATTCACCCACTATAAATGGCATATCTATGCTGGTAGAAATGGGGGATGTAGGACGATATGAGATTATTGATTGGACTTGGTTTTGGGATTCAGTTAATTCCATAATTTTGGTCACTTTGACTAACGTATGAACAACATAGTTTAGAATGCAAGCATTTTGTTATTAAAGAGGATTCTCTGTTGTGTAAACAAGTAAGCAAGCAAATGAAAATAGAGGAAAAGAACTAAAAAAAAATAAAGCAAGGGTGCTATCTATGAGCTTGGCACAGGTTCTCACCTCCCTTCCTACATTCATTCTCCTCCTGTTTAGCTCCAACTATTTAGAATCAACAGAAACACTTTGGTGACATGCCCTTCATTCACACTGTCACAGTCTGTTTCTTATGTAGACAGTATTTTAGCTCTTTTTTAAAGTTCATGGGTGATAGGACAAACCTCTTGTGATTGTAACAACTCAAAGATGGTGTCAAGACTGTCCAGTTAATAGGAATAGCCATGAGAGAGAACAGTTTTTCAAAAAGAAAACAGCTGTTTAGACCAATAACCTTTGACCACCTCTACAAGCTGCTAATCGATGCCCTTACTTTGGGAGAGGCTAAGATAGGACTCTTAAGCCATCTGCAAACTGTGACATCTCAGTTGCTCTGAAGCATCTGCAAGTAAGATCATGCATGAGATCAGGTGTGATTGAGTGACAGATGCTGGGATGGAAACTATGCAGTGTGTGCTAGTATAACATGAACGTGTCTGTGCATTTGAAAACAGTAGATTTGCCAATGAATTGTGGATGTTACATCTGTGAATTTGCTCCTGAATATTTTCTTAAGCTTCTTAACTTTGCAGACTGTGGGTATGTTTAAATCAATTCAGGATATGTACTGTTTACTCATTTCTAGATTACAAAAAGTCAAACTTCTTTTTTCCCCATCCCTCCCTCCACACCTCCTTGATGACATGGACAATTCTTTCTTGCAGATGGCTGTTGGGAACTGAGAAGCCAGTGTACACAGATGGTTTTCTTATTTCCCAGAGATACTTACACAGCTAATTCATTGGGATTGCCCCAGGTTCATTGCTATAACTTTGAGGTAAATTTGGATAAATCCTGTTCCTATTGTGAGCAAGGTTTTTGTTAAGTTTAAAAGTGGTAGACTGAGAGAAATACCAAGAAATTTATGAATATAAACATTTTACAGTGGAAAGAGACAAAAAAAGGGAAATATTGTTGTCACTAATAGAAAAGCTCAGCACTGATTCAATGTGGTTTACATTAAATTAAGCATTTACTGTTTGCAAGGAATAGTTATCAGAAATGCCATTGCTCTTTCATAACTATTTTATGAGCATAAAGAGTTGAGACAAACTGATCTATTAATTCATTGCATATTACCATCAGTTGTTCATCATATCAATTTGCATTAAGGTGAGCTTTGCTCTATTTATCAAATATATGTGAGCGGAAGATTTCAAAATAACTATAAATCACGGATCCATAATTTATGCTGTATGAAATGATACTATCAATTTCATATAATTGGTCATACTTAAGCTTCTTAAAAGTAAAGTCATGTTGAAATTTTCAACTGTAGAATTTTTTGTATTGATTAAAACAGTTACTTGACAGGATTATCAGCAAATAAATGGATTCATGCTGCAATCCAATCAACTTTTTAACAACAATATCCTCCTTTGTAACATTGGGTGTTAAAAAGTTCTAAAAGGGACCTTTGAACTTACAATTGGTCTGACAGATTTCACAAGATTGAGCCTATCATTTTTGGTAAAGAGATCACGCAAAAGTTGCTTAAACAACCATGCCACAATAGTCCAACTACTCAAGTACATACAATGCTATCTAAATGCAAATAACAAATTTAGTAAAACTTTAAAAAAGAAGTACCAACTCCCCACTGAAAATTGTTCAATGTATATATTTAATATTTACAGGTGCAGTGTAAAGTATTGGTAAATAAATATTGACTGTTAAACTAACACAAGAATTCTGAATAAATTTATCTTCCTGGAGTTTCTGTACGAATAGCATCTTCTCTCGAGTAGAAAGCAGTGCCAAGCATTTCACAGTCAAAAAATTAACTTCATTGTTGCCTGACCTTGACATATCTGTAAGCCCTGGTAATGCCTGCTTCACTCACATCAGTCACCTTAAAGTACATAAGCACATAAAAGTACATAACAAAATTGATTTCAAGACATTCTAAAGATTTATAACATTAAAGATATTCAATACGTTGAACAAAATTTTAACAGTTTTATTAATCTGCACTTGTGATGTTATTTGTGCAGATTAACAAATTTATTAAAAATAGGGATACTTTCCAAATATTGACTGGAAATAGTTTGAGTACTTTAGATAGGTCAGTTGAATGTGTATAGGAGGGTTTCCTGATACAGTATGTATCAGGTATTGGTATTGGGCAATAAACCTGGCCAGGTGTTAGATTTGGAGGTAGGTGAGCACTTTGGTGAGAGTCACCACAATTTGGTTATGTTTATTTTAACAATGGAAAGGGATAGCTATATAACGCAGGGCAAGAGTTATTGCTGGGGGAAAGGCAATTATGATGTGATTGGGCAAGATTTAGGATGCATAGGATGGGGAAGGAAACTGCAGGGGATTGGCACAATTGAAATGTGGAGTTTATTCAAGGAACAGCTACTGCGTCTCCCTGATAAGTATGTATCTGTCAGGGAGGGAGAAAGATGTTGAGTGAGGGAGCCGTGGTTTACTAAAGAAGTTGAATCTCATGTCAAGAGGGTGAAGAAGGGTTACATTAGGATGAGACGTAAAGGCTAAGTTAGGGCGCTTGAGAGTTACAAGTTAACCAGGAAAGAATTATAGAGAGAGCTAAGAAGAGCCAGGAGGGGACATGAGAAGTCATTGGCAGATAGGATCAAGTAAAACCCTAAAGCTTTGTACAGGTATATCAGGAATAAAAGAATGACGAGAGTAAGATTAAGGTCAATCAAGGATAGTAGTGGGAAGTTGTCTCCTCGTGGAGTTCGAGGAGATGGTGGAAACGCTAAATGAATATTTTTTGCCAATATTCACAGTGGAAAAAGACAATGTTATCAAGGAGAATACTAAGATACAGACTACTAGACTAGACAGAATTGAGGTTCATAAGAGGAGGTGTGAGCAATTCTGGGAAGTATGAAAATAGATAAGTCTCCTGGGCCAGTGGGATTTATCCATTAGGATTCTCTGGGAAGCCAGGGAGGAGATTGCAGAGCCTTTGGCTTTGATCCTTATGTTGTCATTGTCTACAGGATTAGTGCCAGAAGACTAGAGGATAGCAAATGTTATCCCCTTGCTCAAGAAGGGGAGTAGAGATAACCCAGGTAATTATAGACCAGTGAGTCTTACTTTGGTTGTAGGCAAAAGTGTTGGAAAAGGTTATAAGAGATAGGATTTATAATCATCTAGAGAGGAATAAGTTGATTAGGATTAGTTAACATAGTTTTATGAAGAATAGATCGTACCTCACAAACTTTATTGAGTTCTTTGAGATGGTGACCAAACAGGTGGATGAGGGTAAAGTGGTTGATGTATATATGGATTTCAGTAAGGCATTTGATAAGGTTCCCCACGGTAGGCTATTGTACAAAATACGGAGGCAAGGGATTGAGGGTGATTTAGTGGTTTGGATCAGAAATTGGCTAGCTGAAAGAAGACTGAGGGCGGTGATTGATGGGAAATGTTCATCCTAGTTCAGTTACTAGTGGTGTATTGCAAGGATCTGTTTTGGGGCCACTGCTGTTCATCATTTTTACAAATGACCTAGATGAGGGTATAGAAGGATTGGTTAGTAAATTTGCAGGTGACACTAAGTTTGGTGGAGTTGTGGATATGCTGAAGGATGTTGCAGGTTACAGGGGGACATAGATAAGCTGCAGAGCTGGGCTGAGTGGTGGAAAGTCGAGTTTAATGTGGAAATGGATGAGGTGATTCACTTTGGAAGGAGCAACAGGAATAAAGAGTACTGGGCTAATGGTAAGATTCTTAGCAGTGTAGATGAGTCGAGAGATCTTGGTGTCTATGCACATAGATCCCTGAAAGTTGCCACCCAGATTGATAGGGTTGTATAGAGTCATAGAATCATAGAGATGTACAGCACGGAAACAGACCAGTCGGTCCAACTCATCCATGCCAACCAGATATCCAACCTAATCTATTCCCACCTGCCATATCCGTCCAAAACCTTCCTATTCATATACCCATCCAGATGCCTTTTAAATGTTGCAACTGTACTAGCCTCCACCACTTCCTCTGGCAGCTCACTCCATACAAGTACCACCCTGTATGTGAAAAAGTTGCCCCTTAGGTCTCTTATATATCTTTCCCTTTCACCCTAAACCTATGTCCTCTTGTTCTGGACTCCCCCATCCCAGGGAAAAGACTTTATCTATTTATCCTATCCGTGCCCCTCATGATTTTCTATACCTCTATAAGGTCACCCCTCAGCTTCCGACGCTACAGGGAAAACAGCTCTAGCCTATTCAATCTCTCCCTATCGCTCAAATCCTCCAATTCTAGCAACATCCTTGTAAATCTTTTCTGAACCCTTTCAAGTTTCACAACCTCTTTCTGATAGGAAGGAGACCAGAATTGCACGCAATATTACAACAGTGGCCTAACCAATGTCCTGTACAGCCACAACTTGAACTCCCAACTCCTGTACTCAATACTCTGACTGATAAAGGAAAGCATACCAAATACCATCTTCACTATCCTGTTTACCTGTGACTCTACTTTCAAGGAGCTGTGAACCTGCACTCCAAGATTTCTTTATTCAGCAACACTCCCAAGGACCTTACCGTTAAGTTATAAGTCCTGCTAAGATTTGCTTTCCCAAAAGCAGCGCCTCACATTTATCTAAATTAAACTCCAACTGCCACTTGTCAGCCCAATGGCCCATCTGATCAAGATCCCATTGTAATCTAGGTAACCTTCTTTGCTGTCCATTACACCTCCAATTTTGGTGTCATCTGCAAACTTACTAACTATACCGCTTATGCTCACATCCAAATCATTTATATAAATGATGAAAAGTAGTGGACCCAGCACCGATCCTTGTGGCACTCCACTGGTCACTGGCCTCCAGTCTGAAAAACAACCTTCTACCATGTTCAGAAGGCATATGTGTTTTAGCTTTTATTGGTAGAGGGATTGAGTTTTGAGCCACGAGGTCATGTTGCAGCTGTACAAAACTCTGTTGCGGCTGCATTTAGAGAATTGCATACAGTTCTGGTTACTGCATTATAGGAAGGATCTGGAAGCTTTGGAAAGGATTCAGAGGAGATTTACTAGGATGTTGCCTGGTATGGAGAGAAATCGAGAATGTGGTACTGGAAAAGCACAGCAGATCAGGCAGCATCCAAACAGCATGAGAATGACAAAGCCCTTCATCGGAAATGATATGGCTATGGTAGCATGTCTGCTTCAGGACAGAGGAGATGACCTGAGACCCTTCTGGAGAGATGAGGTGAACTTCTTCAAGGTAGGTATCCTTGGAAGAGGCTTCGCAGTGGAGTTGAAATCAACTAAGAGAAAGTGAGGACTGCAGATGCTGGACAGCAATGTCGAGAGTGTAATGCTGGAAAAGCACAGATGGCCAGGCAGCATCTGAGGAGCAGGCAAATTAACGTCGATTCTTCTGCTCCTCGGATGCTGCCTGACCGGCTGTGCTTTTCCAGCACCACTCTCTCGACTCTGATCTCTAGCATTTGCAGTCCTCACTTTCTCCTGGTATGGAAGGAAGGTCTTATGAGGAAAGGCTGAGGGACTTGAGGCTGTTTTTGTTAGAGAGAATAAGATTGAGAGGTGACTTAATTGAGGCATACCAGATAATCAGAGGGTAAGATAGGGTGGATAGTGAAAGCCTAATTCCTCGGATGGTGATGGCTAGCAAGGGAGGACAGAGCTTTAAATTGAGGGGTGATAAATCTAGGACAGATGCCATCTTCAAGAGAGGGACAAAACTTTGAAAGCGTGAACTATGCCAAGAATCTAAAATGAAGGCTCATGGAAACAAATGCATTGTTGGAGCACCATTCCTAGTGGGTCACCCTAGGACAGGAAGCACCAATAGCTGTGACTTGTGCAATATTCTGCAATAACATTAATAAAGAAAGCATTAAGGTCATGCTTTAAGAACAAATTTCATCCCCTCAGACACTTTGAACATCTCTAACAGTGTCCATTTTCAAACTTCAAAATTTAAATATATGATATATTCTGCAATTTTGTTTTATAATTAAGCATTTTTAAAAAAAAAACCCAGATTGTTTTGCTCTGAGAAAAACTATCACTTTGTTTCAGTTACACAAATTACAGCATGGAGTATTTCGATGGTGCAGCACAATTATCACATTTTCATCTGCCTGAAGGTCATCCTTTCAGAATCAGCAGAGATATTTACCTAACAAAAACTGAAAGAATTGCGGATGCTGTAAACCAGAAACAAAAACAGAAATTGCAGGAAAACCTCAGCACACCTGACAGCTTTCATGAAGAAAAATCAAAGTTAATGTTCTGGGTCCTGTGACCATCTCTAATACATTTGTTACTTTCTAGGAGAAAGTGAGGACTGCAGATGCTTGAGATCAGAGTTGAAAGTGTATGGCTGGGAAAGCACAGCAGGTCAAGGCAGCATCCAAGGAGCAAAGAATCGACATTTCAGGCATAAGACCTTCATCAGGAATGGGGCTTGTGGGCCAGGGCTGAGAGATAAATGGGAAGGGGGTGGGATTAGGGAGAAGGTAGCTGAGAAAGCTCTTGCCCTAAACGTCGATTCTCCTGCTCCTCGGATGCTGCCTGACCTGCTGTGCTTTCACAGCAACACACTCTCGACTTGGCTTGCTTTCTGACTTATATCTCTCACAGTCCAAACTTCAGCCTAATTGATATTTCCTTTGGTATATCGGAACAGCATTTCATATTGCTCTAATGATTGAATGATTTTAGAACATAGAAGATAGAACAATACAGCCCTTCACCCCTCGATGTTGCGCTGACCTGTGAACTAATCTAAGTCACCCGCTACACTATCCCATCATCATCCATGTGCTTATCCAAGGACTTTTTAAATGCCCCTAACATGGCTGAGTTAACTACATTGGCAGACAGGGCATTCCACGCCCTTACTACTCTCTGAGTAAAGAACCTGCCTCTGACATCTGTCTTAAATCTATCACCCCTCAATTTGTGTATCTATGAAATCCTCTCTTAGCCGCCTTCTCTCCAATGAGACCAGACCCAAGTCTCTCAGTCTTTCCTCATAAGACCTTCCCTCCAGACCAGGCATCATTCTGGTAAATCTCCTTTGTACCTTTTCCAATGCTTCCACATCCTTCCTGTAATGGGGCAACCAGAACTGTACACAATATTCCAAGTGAGGCCACACTAGCGTTTTGTACAGTTGAAGCATGGCATCATGACTATGGAACTCAATCCCTGTACTAATAAAACCTACCACACCGTATGCATTCTTAGCTGCACTATCAACCTGGGTGGCAACTTTCAGGGATCTATGTACATGGACTCCAAGATCCCTCTGCACATTCACACTACCAAGAATCTTTTCATTGACCCAGTATTCTGCCTTCTTGATATTCTTCCCAAAGTGAATCATCACACATTTAGTTCGATCGAACTCCATTTGTCACCTCTTAGCCCAATTCTGCACTTTATCAAAGTCCCCCTGCAACCTGCAACATTCTTCCACACTGTCCACCACTCCACCAACTTTAGTGTCATCTGCAAACTTACTAACCCACCCACCTATGACTGCATCCAAGTCATTTTTAAAAATGACAAACAGCAGTGATCCCAAAACAGATCCTTGTGGAACACTACTAGTAACCAGACTCCAGGCAGAATATTTTCGATCAACCACCACTTGCTGTCTTCTTACTGAAAGCCAGTTTCTAATCCAAACTGCTAAATCACCCTCAATCCTATGCCTTTGCATTTTCTCCAATAGCCTATCTTGTGGAACCTTATCAAAGGCTTTACTGAAGTCCATGTATACCACACCAACTGCCCTACTCTTATCCACATGCTTGGTCATCTTCTCAAAAAACTCAATGAGGTTTGTGAGACATGACCTGCTCTTGATGAAACCATGTTGACTATCTGCAATCAAATTGTTGCTTGCTAGATGATTATAAATCCTATCTCTTATAATCATTTCCAAAACTTTTCCTACAACAGACATAAGGTTCACTGGTCTATAATTACCTGGGTCATCTCTACTGCCCTACTTAAGCAAGGGCACAACATTTGCATGCCTCCAGTCCTCTGGTACTAAACCTGTAGAGAATGATTACTCAAAGATCAAGGACAAAGGCTCCAATGTCTCCTCCCTAGCTTCCCAGAGAATCCTCAGTTAAATCCCATCTGGCTCAGGGGACTTGTCTACTTTAGCTCCTTCTAGAATTGATAACATCTCCTCCTTGCTACCCTCGATCCTTTCTAGTCTAATATCCTGTATCTTGTTCTTCCCCTCTATAATATTTGCCTTTTCCTGAGTCAAAACAGATGGGAAATATTCATTTAGCACTTCTCCAATCTCCACAGGGACCACACACAACTTCCCACTTCTGTCTTTGACTGGCCTTATTCCTACCTGAGTCATCCTTTTATTCCTCACATACCTGTAGAAAGCTTTAGGGTTCTCTTTTATTCTACCTGCTGAAGACTGCTCATGTCCTCTCCTTGCTCTTCTTAACTCTCCCTTTAAATCCTTCCTACTAATCTGTCACTCTCCATCGCTTCATCTTAACCATCTTGTCTCAAGTCACATAAGCCTCCTTCCTCCGCATAACAAGAGATGCAATTTTTTTAGTAAACCATCTTACCTTATCTTATCACTTGCACCCTGCCTGACAGGGATATACCTATCAAGGACACGCAATATCTGTTCCTTAACCCAGCTCCACATTTCGATTGTCCCCATCCACTGCATTTTGCTACCCCATTCTATGCATCTTAAGTCTTGCCTAATCACATTATAATATCCCTTCCCCCATCTATAACTCACACCCTGTGGCATGTACCTATCCCTTTCCAACACTAAACTGAACACAACCGAATTATAGTCACTCTGTCCAAAGTGCTCGCCTATCACTAAATCAAATACCTGGCTTGATTCATTACCAAGCAACAGATCCAGTGTGGCCTCCTCTTTTGTTGGCCCTTTGTCATACTGTATCAGAAACCCTCCTGCACACATTGGACAAAAAAACTGATCCATCTGACATGCTAGAGTTATAGCATTTTCAGCCAATGTTGGGGAAGTTAACGCCCCCATAATGACCACACTTTTACTCTTACCCAGAATCCTTTTGCTGATCCTCTCCTCCATATCCCTGGAACTCTGCGAAGGCCTATAAAAAACTCCCAGCAGTGCGACCTCTCCTCTCCTGTTTCTAACCACAGCCCATACCACCTCAGTAGATGAGTCCTCATCAAAAGTTCTTTCAGCTACCCGTTACACTCCTTCACTAACAAGGCCACACCTCCCCCTCTTTTACCGTCTGCCCAGTTCTTAATGAAAGATCTAAATACTAGAACTTGCAACATCCATTCCTGACCCTACTCTATCCATGTCTCCAAAATAGCCACAATATCGAACTCCCAGGTACCTATCTATGCTACAAGCTCACCTACCTTATTTGGATACTTCTGGCATTGAAGTTGGCACACTTCAAACCAGTTTGCTGATTGCCAGCACATTCCTGTGACCGTGAAATCCTGTCCATGCCCTCCCTACTCTCATCCTCTTATGCACTGGAACTACACCTCAGGTTCCTACTTTGGTTGAAGACTTGAAGAAAAATCTGAGTTAGTGGTGGAAAATTATATGTGCATGAATTTAAACAACAGATTAACTCTGGCTGGAGTCATTGCAAGAAGTGCAGTGGAACGTTACATTATAGAATGGTGTTACAAAAACTGAAAGAATGTTGTGAGATTAGTGAAGAAACTTGACAACAGCAAAAAGGTGGGAACAATAGCTGTATATAAACAAGATGTAGATACTGAGATGGCTGTTTGAAAAGGTCAGCTACAGTATTAAAGGTAACAGGTCCACATTACTTCGGAGGACAATGATGGATCCACTAAGACTTACTGATGCATTATTTTACAGAATTATAGGCTATCAAAAAAAAAGTATCATTAAAACCGGATAAGTGATAGAATTTATTCTTTTTCAATAGACAATAGACAATAGGTGCAGGAGTAGGCTATTCGGCCCTTCAAGCTAGCACCATTCATTATGACCATGGCTGATCATCTACAAACAGTTTCCTGTTCCTGCCTTATCCCCATAACCCTTGATTCCACTATCTTTAAGGGCTCTATCCATTCCTTTTTGAAAGTATCCAGAGACTTGGCCTCCACTGCTTTCTGGGGCATAGCATTCCATATATCCACCACTCTCTGGGTGAAGAAGTTTCTCCTCAACTCTGTTCTAAATGGCCTACCCCTTATTTTTAAACTGTGTCCTCTGGTTCTGGATTCATCCACCAGCCGAAACATACTTCCAGAGTGTCCAATCCTTTAATAATCTTATACGTATCAATCAGATGCCCTCTCATCCTTCTAATCTCAAACGTACACAAGCCCAGTTGCTCCAATCTTTCAACATACGATAGTCCCGCCATTCCGCGAATTGACATCGTGAACCTTGGCTGCACTCCCTCAATAGCCAGAATGTCCTACCTCAAATTTGGAGACCAAAACTGCACACAATACTCCAGGTACAGTCTCATCAGGGCCCTGTATAGCTGCAGAAGGACCTCTTTGCTCCTATACTCAATTCTTCTTGTTATGAAGGCCAGCACGCCATTAGCTTTCAACTGAATGTTGCTGTGGAATATGGGGTTCTGTTAGAGCTGATATAAGGAAGGTGTTGTTTTGGTCACTAAGTTAAGAGGTGATCATTTCCAGTTTGGGCATCTTTGAAAGTCTGTTAATTGTGAATTGTGAGTTCCTCACCTATTGCACACTCCTATTTTTCTTCCTAAGATAGTTACTCCATCTCTTGTTTCTCTGTTAAGAATTTAAACACCTACACTTTTCATAGTTGAGACAGTAGGTCTGTTCATCTGTCTAAATCATTGTTATTGCTTCTTAATGTACATTTTCAGAAGTCCAGCTGCATTAAGTGATATAATTATTTTTAGTACTGCAGAATACAGACTGTTCAGCACAGCGTAGAGGGAACAGATCCAAATATTATTTGGCAATATTATTTCAAGCTATTTCATTAGAAACAATTAAATAGGATCAAGAACATAGAATAATTCAGAACATAGAATAATATTGCCAAATAATATTTGGATCTATTTGCTTTACCTCTCCAAAAGTGTATGCTTGCTATCCCAAAGAAATGCACTGAGAACAGAGCTGCTCTCGATTGGAATAATTGCCATACCCTATAGACTCCAAAATCTGATTTTATTGCAAGCAGCTAATTATAAAAGTGGCAAGCTGGGTTTGGGAATCACACAAGCACAATCTATGCCCCAGCCCTAATCCTTCCCCTGTGAAAATGAGAGATACTGTTTATGGGGACAGGACTTGGCATTCCTGGCTTCTTCTACCTTTATCATCACAGTGGAAATACTCTCACCATGATTAAAAATCTAGGCATGACTTTGACTAGGTCCCTTTCATACTATGAGAAAGTGAGGACTGCAGATGGTCGAAAACAGAGTTGAGAATGTGGTGCTGGAAAAGCACAGCAGGTCAGGCAGCATCCAAGGAGCAGGAAAATCGACGTTTCGGACATAAATCTGATGAAGGGCTTATGCCCGAAACGTCGATTCCCCTGCTCCTTGGATGCTGCCTGACCTGCTGTGCTTTTCCAGCACCACACTCTCGACCCTTTTCATACTTTGACAACACTATGGCTTTAAGAGGCATACTTTGTTTTGTTTTTTTTTGAAGGGAGGTTTTGAGTCATAGGTGGGCGAGCTGTTTATTCATGGCCAATAAATTAAACAGCTTGTGAGATCTTGGCTGTTTTCTTGAAGTTAGAACAATAGAAGCACCATGAATGGTTGGGATCAGATTCCCACAGAACCAGCTTTTTAGTTTAGCTCATAGCAGTTGGAGTTTTGAAGTTGGCTGTGGAAGCTGTTACATCTCAAAGCTTGGGTTCTCTTTCTGTCGCTGAATTGCATATGAGACAATCTATTTTGTTGACTTTGTCTTTCCAACATTTGGTCTCAGCTATCTCCTTGATTCATTTGCAGGGAATTTGGTACAGTTTTAACAATACAGCAACTAATACTAACATAAAAATAATTATATTTAATGCTGCTTAACAGATGATCTCGAGATGTGGAGAGTAAATTGAAATTGAAGTGGTAGGAACAACATCTTTAACGTCATTGACATGATTGTACCATTAAAATGACTGCCCAAGGAAACATGGAATTAATATATGAAAGTTGACTTTAGTAATTAAAATATACTTGAAATACAAAGCTAATAAACTGTTGGCAAGATAATGTTTAAAGATAGATGAATTGTGCAAAATCTAGAGAGACAATTAGAAGAACCCTTGAGGGAAATCCCAGCACAAGCAATTTCAGTGTTTCCCTAATGGCAATGAATACAGTGATTTTCTCAACTTGTGAGGCATTTTGTATTGATATGAAACATGATACAATATCATAGTGATCTTAAATTCACTCCAGTTGCTAGATTATTTACTATCTCTGCATTCTTGGCAGTTTTTTTTTCAGTTTAAATTATTTCTTGGCTGATACAGTCACAAAGTTGAATCAAAACAGCTAGTTTATTAGTTTGGAGCGAGTTAAAACTACTTAGCTGAAAAGCACATGGAGCTACTTGGAAGCTGTCTTTACTGGCTTCAAATGTTCTTTCTTCAATGCTGGAAAAAAATTAATGGCCTCACCAGTTTGCCAAGGCACGGAGCCTATTCACAATTGCTGTATGTACAATCTTGCACAGTTGTATTTTAGTCCCTGCTTCTCATGACTCTACTGCAAGTAGAGCTAACCATTTAACTCACCTTCCTGTGTGTACATCCCCACTTTTGAGATCAGCTGCTACCCTCAACTGCTATACTGTTTGGCTGTAATGACTACTTCTTCCTCTCATTATGCCATCTATATTCAGTTACTTGAGACAGCTTAAACATACCCAAATTGGGCCAAATATTAACACACTTCTACTCCTCACAGGTGAAGGCGGCACACAACAGAAACTAGAAGCTGAGGTGGCGACCACGCCGCTGTTCAGACAATGGGATCAGCAATGATACTGCCAGTAATATAATTGGCAGAGAGTGATATACAACACTGAAGATAGTGAGGGTCGGTTCCATGATAGACTCCATACATAAAAGTGTATTTCAGTGATTTCTGTATGGTTCCTCTTTCTAGTTAACTCTCACTCTAATAGTCAGCATTGAAGTGACACTCATCTTTCACCTCATCCCTGTTGCTTAATCTATTGGAATCAGAAACTAATGATATGAATGCAGATGTAGAGCATCTTAACAGTTTCATTTGATTTGCCTTTATATATTTATCAGATGATCTGATCACTTCTTTCATTGGTGTTTGTAGAAATTTGCTGTATATGAATTAGCTGCCATATTTCCTAAATCATAACATTAGTATATTTTAAAAATACTTCTTTGGATGTAAAACAGTTTAAGATGTGCTGAAGTTGTGAAAGGTGGTATACAAATACAAGACTTCTTCCTTTGCCCACATATTTTCATTAAGAGTTGCTTAACTCTCAATCTGCCCAACAGTTGGAACAAAGCACCCATCAGCATTTTGTTTCATATGTAATTTTGAACCAACTACACCAGATTCTTACTTTGACTTCACTGAGACTGGAAATTCTTTTTTATAACTGTGGGAATGGGCAAATAACCCCTGCCCCCACTGATGAGCAAGCCCACTGGAACAACTGTCAATCAGGCACTTAGGTTTGGACCTGCGGATTTCTTGACTTATCAGTTGCCACAGGAAAGAAGTGCCAGCCTGTCAAACACTGACAGCCCATCAGAGGCTGGCAGCATCAAGAACTGCAGAAAGTCACTGGAGGTTGAGGCTGCACAGCTATGAAGACCAGGACAAACCAAAGGTAAAATGTATTGGACAGGCAATTGCAGGGAGTTCTGGGAGAGGTTATCAGGTTATTGTAGGCAAAGCCATAGCAGAGGAAGAGCAAGAGCTACCCTCTTGTCTCCCCATCCTTGCTCCCAATTTCCTCCAGATGTGGCTCTTCCCCACACCTTGGCATTAAAACAACCTGCATTGTCTGTGGGGAAGGCAGCTACTTTTCTGCCCTGTTGTGAAGACAGGCATTGGCCTGTTGAGAGGTTGAGAACGTTAAGTGCTCATTAAGTTATCAGCTAAGTGCTTTGAATGGTGCAAGATTGGGAGGATTCACTATGGACCTTCCTACCCAGTCTTAATAGCTAAGGTCTAGATTAGATTACTTACAGAAGTTTAGATTAGATTAGATTAGATTAGATTAAATTAGATTACTTACAGTGTGGAAACAGGCCCTTCGGCCCAACAAGTCCACACCGACCCGCCGAAGCACAACCCACTCATTCCCCTACATTTACCCCTTTTACCTAACACTACGGGCAATTTAGCATGGCCAATTCACCTGACCTGCACACCTTTGAACTGTGGGAGGAAACCGGAGCACCGGGAGGAAACCCACGCAGACACAGGGAGAATGTGCAAACTCCACACAGTCAGTCGCCTGAGTCGGGAATTGAACCCAGGTTTCTGACGCTGTGAGGCAGCAGTCATGGGAAGGGGACTAGTATTTTGCTACTGTCAACCAGCCTAAGTATTACTTACCCTCCCACCACATGACCGCCATTTTTATGGAGGGAAGAAGACCCCCACCTCTATCTCTAGAATCCTGGTGCAGTATCACAATGACAACATCATTAAAGCACAGGTCAACAATGTCTCAATCTCAACTTCAGAATAACAGTGTACTACAGAAATGTTCTCTTATCTTCACATCAATCACTCAGACTTCTCTGAATGGTACCAACATTCAATGCCAATCTGTGCCAAATAAATTGGTAGTTTAGCAATGAAACATTAGGGCTTTAATGATTATTTTTAGTTAGGGCTCTGAATCATAAATACCAAATCTGAAATCCTCATCATCAACAAGATTCATTGACAAGATTTAGAAGCATTTAAGATAGCAACAGGAAGGGCTGGAACTGTCCAGGAATTTCAATTTTGAAAATAAAGTGAATTTCAACTCGAAACATTAATTCTGCTCCTCTACAGTGATGTTGTGAGGAAAGCCAAGCACTATTTCCAGCACTGTTTGCTTTCATTTCAGATTTGCATGAGCCCAAGTATTTTTAATTTAAGAACAATGAGATTTGGCTGAGTGGTGATTTTTTGCAGCCTGCTGACTCACTTTGAAATGTACTCAGTGCCTGATCAAGGATCCAGCATTAGGAAATGGAGGTGGGGGTTGGTGGAGGGGGCAGACGAGTGTCTGCCCTTACTGCAGATTTCCATCACTGCAAACCCCTTTCAGCCATCACTCATCTCTGGCCTGGGATCTTATGACAATCCTAGATGTCACTTGGGTGTTAGATCGGCAGCAGGTATCCCATTTTCAGTGATGCTGATTGGTCAGTAGCTCCCAACTTCTGCACCTTACGATCGTTGATTCCCAGGTAAGGCCAACCACTCACTTATCAATTGGTGAAGTGGACAACTGTGTAAGGGTTTCCCAAAAATATGCAATACAGGAATCTTATTGGTTTTCCAGTCAGCAGCTGATACCTAGTGACCTCCACAGGATTCTACCGAACGATTTCAGTGGTGCAAGGACAACAGGATTTTATCCTAGGAGATTTGTAGCTTCTAAAGAATGCTAACACCAAAAACTGGCTTTGAAAACATCAAAATGCAAGACCTTTATTTGTAAGTATTTTCAAAAACAGAAATTGCTGGAGATGCTGCAGGTCTAGCAGCATCTATGGAGAGAAAGCAGAGTTAATATTTTGACTCTGGTGGCCCTTCATCAGAAGGGTCACATACCTGAAACATTAACTCTGCTTCCTCTCCACTGATGCTGCCAGATCTGCTTAGTTTCTCCAATAATTTCTGGTTTTGTTCCAGAGTTCCAGCATCTAAAGTTGTTGTTTTTATTATATAAATGTTTTGATCACCTAAGTCTCCAGCCATTTTATTGGTGCTATAAATAATTAAACTAACCACTCTCAGAAAGTATTGATCTTGCATGTAGCATTTAAATCTGTCACTAGATGGGACTGGATAGAGCACTCAATAATATGACCAGTATTTCACAGAAAAGTTTCCAAAATATGTACTACTTTACTATAAATGTTTTAAACATCAACAGCAAAATCTCAAGGTATGTAAACAAAATAATCAACTAACAATTCTATTCAAATTTATGGTGCAGATTGCACAATGTCAAAGACAGCAAAACTGTAAGCAGTCTCTGACTTTAATTCAATAAAACTGGCAACAGTTTTGGGAATCCACACATGCACAAAGTACCTTGGAACTTCAGGAGATGGTGTCAGAGATTTCATACATTCAGAAAAATGCACTGTTGGGGGATCTACCCCAGACTACAATCAATGCAAAAATTTGTGAAGTGGTTTATACTATTGGCATTGTAAAAACTTTTCAAAAAGTTACTTATTGAATGAAGTGTAACTGGGTTTTCACTATTTCGAGACACCAGTTTGGATTGGGGTGCAAAGTTAAAAATCACACAACATCAGGTTGTAGTCCAACAGGTTTATTTGGTGCACTAGCTTTCGGAGCACTGCTCCCTCATTAGGTGGTTGTGGAGAATAAGATTGTAAGACACAGAATTTATAGCAGAAGTTTACAGTGTGATGTAATTGAAATTATATATTGAAAAAGATCTGGATTGTTTGTTAAGTCTCTCACCTTTTAGAATGAACATGTTGGTTTCAGTTTTTTCATATGTAAATCACAAAACAGTTTAAAAAAGTTACATTCTCAATGAACTTTAACAAACTGGTGTCATATCAGCCCAGATAATGCATTGAAGGTGTAAGCTTCCCTGTGTGAGGCTGTCTGTGCCACAATGGTCAGACTGATTCTAATCTAAAAACTGGATTTACAGAATCTTACAAGGATTCATGCAGTTTTTGAGCAAAGTAAAATGTAATTCTGCAAGTACAAATTCATCCCATAAACTTATATGTGTATGTGAGCATGTGGGTGAATGTGTGGGTGTGTGTGTTGGGGGGGGGGGGGGCGGGCTATGAGTGCCTATGAGAGAGTGTGTGTATGTGAGTGTAAAAGGTATGAGTCTGTGAGAGGATGTGTGTGGGAGTGTATGTGTGAGCATATGAGAGAGGGTCTGTTTGAGTGTGTTGGAGTGTGTGTCTGCAGGAGTGTGTGTATGTGTGTGTAATGCAATGGGGTCACCTATAGTGTGACATGAACCCCAGGCCATCCTCATGGTATGTATCCAAGAATGACACAGATGACAGAGAGTAATCCATGGGTGAGTTTGATGGTGGGATGAAACTTGTTGATATCACTGTGTAGTTTTTTCAGTGATTCCTTTGCATGGGTCCAGAGGAAGAAAATGTCATCAATGTATCATAAACTTATACGTGGAACATCAAATGTTCATAATTTGATTTTCTTAAAAATAAAAACATGATTATGCATTCAATCATATAATACCTACTTCCTAAATTTAATCATAAGCATTTATTTTGCTGTCTGTAAAATTGCTAAAATACATATTGCTATAGCATAGTTTATACGAAGCTGCATTTCAACATTTCAGCGCAGTTCAGTTCTTTCATTTAACCAGTCCCATTGTTCCTTTGAGTGTGCCAGTAAACAAAGTTGTGTATAACATCCACGCAGACCCGAGAACAGCTTAGCAACATGTTTGTTTTTGTTTTAGTAGTGTTAAGTCCATCTAAGAACCTTTACATTACAGGTTTTGTTTAAGTTTTTGTTTGGTACAAAAAGGTTTTGAAGTAGGAATTTGAAACAGAAAAAAAATCCTTTAAATCCACTCAAAACTCTGGTGGAATTTCATTCCTTGCTTGAGGGCAATATTAGTATCCAAGCTTTTCAGTTAGATGAAGCAAGCCAGATTCACATCTGGAACAGGACTTTCCTTGATATTTAAGAGAGACTCACTCATTTTCTGAAGTGCATCTTAGCAATTATTTTTTGAAATATCAGCACATGTGAAACCTAATAACTAAACTGGTAAGAATACTTGGTCCTTCATGGCCCAGGCAACTACATCTTTCTTCCATCCAAACATTTGTACTTGTCAAGATCGGTAGAGCATATTAATTGACTCTGCAAAATATTTTATTTCTGCCTAATATAATTATATACAGTTCCAAAAGTGAAAGTATTAGAACGTTCCTAATTACCATTTAGGATACTTTAAAGATGTGCAGAAAATTCAATACTCAAAGGTGAGGTGTCATGTTCAGAGGTAATATGAATTGGAGATATAGCTGTCATACAGTAGTGCCAATTGTTCGATCCCTATTCCCTGCAAGAATAGACAACAGACAATCGGTGCAGGAGTAGGCCATTCTGCCCTTCGAGCCTGCACCACCATTCAATATGATCATGGCTGATCATCCTTAATCAGTATCCTGTTCTTGCCTTATCTCCATAACCCTTGATTCCACTATCCTTGAGAGCTCTATCCAACTCTTTCTTAAATGAATCCAGAGACTGGGCCTCCACTGCCCTCTGGGGCAGAGCATTCCATACAGCCACCACTCTCTGGATGAAGAAGCTTCTCCTCATCTCTGTCCTAAATGGTCTATCCCGTATTTTTAAGCTGTGTCCTCTGGTTCGGCACTCACCCATCAGCGGAAACATGTTTCCTGCCTCCAGAGTGTCCAATTCTTTAATAATCTTATATGTCACAATCAGATCCCCTCTCAGTCTTCTAAACTCAAGGGTATACAAGCCCAGTCGCTCCAGTCTTTCAGCATAAGGTAGTCCTGCCATTCCAGGAATTGACCTCGTGAACCTACGCTGCACTCCCTCAATAGCCAGAATGCCTTTCCTCATATTTGGAGACCAGAACTGCACACAATGCTCACCAGGGCCCCGTACAGCTGCAGAAGAAGCTCTTTGCTTCTATACTCAATCCCTCTTGTTATGAAGGCCAGCATGCTATTAGCCTTCTTCATTACCTGCTGTACCTGCATGCTTACCTTCATTGACTGGTGTACAAGCACACCCAGATCTCTTTGTACTGCCCCTTTACCTAAATTGATTCCATTTAGGTAGTAATCTGCCTTCCTGTTCTTCCCACCAAAGTGGATAACCATACATTTATCCACATGAAACTGCATCTGCCATGCATCTGACCACTCACCTAACCTATCCAGGTCACCCTGTAATCTCCTAACATTCTCCTCACATTTCACCCTGCCACCCAGCTTAGTATCATTTGCTAATGTTATTACTAATACCATCTTCTATATCATTAATATATATTGTAAAAAGCTGCGGTCCCAGGACTGATCCCTGCAGTACCCCACTGATCACTGCCTGCCATTCCGAAATGGAGCCATTTATCACTACTCTTTGTTTCCTGTCAGCCAACCAACTTTCAATCCAAGTTAGTGCTTTGTCCCCAATACTATGCACCCTAATTTTGCTCACTAACCTCCTATGTGGGACTTTATCAAAAGCTTTCTGAACGTGCAGGTGCACTACATCTACTGGACCTCCATCGTCCATCTTCAGAGTTACATCCTCAAAAAAATTCCAGAAGATTAGTCAAGCATGATTTCCCCTTCATAAATCCATGCTGACTCTGACCTATCCTGTTGCTACTACCCAGATGTGTCGTAATTTCATCCTTTATAATAGACTCCAGCATCTTTCCCACCACTGAGGTCGGACTAACTGGTCTATAATTTCCTGCTTTCTCTCTCCCACCTTTCTTAAGAAGTGGTATAACATTAGCTACCCTCTAATCTGCAGGAAATGATCCTGAATCTATCGAACTCCGGTAAATAATCACCAACGCATCCACGATTTCTCGAGCCACCTCCTTCAGTACCCTGGGATGTAGACCATCAAGTCCCAGGGACTTATCAACCTTCAGACCTAACAGTCTCTCCAACACCAATTCCTGGCAAATATAAACTCCCTTAAGTTCAGGTCCTTCAGCTACTGTTACCTCAGGGAGATTGCTTGTGTCTTCCCCAGTGAACACAGATCTGAAGTATCAATTCAATTCTTCTGCCATTTCTTTGTTCTCCGTAATACATTCCCCTGTTTCTGTCTTCAAGGGTCCAATTTTAGTCTTAACCATTTTTTTGCCTTTCACATACCTAAAAGAGCTTTTACTATCCTCCTTTATATTTTTGGCCAGTTTACCTTTGTCCTCATTTTTTCTCTGCGAATTTCCTTCTTAGTAATCCTCTGTTGTTTTTTAAAAGCTTCCCAGTCCTCCGTTTTCCCACTTATCTTTGCTATGTTATACTTTTTCTCTTTTAACTTTATATGTTTCTTAACTTACCTCATCAGCCACGGCCACCCATGCCTTCTCCTAGGATCTTTCTTCTTTTTTGGAATGAATTGATCCTGCAACTTCTGCATTATACACAGAAATATCTGCCATTATTCCTCCACTGTCATCCCTGCTAAGGTATTGCACCATTGAACTTTGGCCAGCTCCTCCCTCATAGCTCCATAGTTCCCTTTATTCAACAGAAATATTGTCACTTCCGATTGTTCCCTCTCCCTTTCAAATTGCAGATTGAAGCTTATTGTATTATGGTCACTACCTCCCAATGGCTCCTTCACTTCGAGGTCCCTGATCAATTCTGGTTTGTTGCACAATACCACATCCAGAATTGCCTTCTCCCTGGTAGGCTCCAGCACCAGCTGTTCTAAGAATCCATTTTCAAGGCACTCCACAAAGTCTCTTTATTGAGGTCCAATACCATCCTGATTCTCCCAGTCTACATGCATGTTGAAATCCCTCATAACAACTGTAGAAACATCTTTGTGACAGGCTAATTTCAGCTCCTGATTCAACTTACATCCGACATCCAGACTACTGTTTGGGGTCCTGTAGATAACACCCAAGAGGGTCTTTTTACACTTAGAATTTCTCAGCCCAACCATACTGACTCTACATCCCCTGATTCTAGGTTCCCCCGCGCAAGGGGCTGAATATCATCCCTTACCAACAGGGCCACCCCACCCCCTCTGCCCGTCAGTCTGTCCTTACGATAGCATGTGTAGCCTTGAATATTCATTTCCCAGGCCCTGTCCACTTGAAGCCACGTCTCAGTTATCCCACAATATCGTATTGGCTAATTTCCAAAAGAGCCTCAAGCTCATCCATCCTATTTCTAATGTTTTGTGCATTCATATATAGTATTTTTAATTTGTTTCTGCCCTCTCCCTTCCCATTAACTCCTATTTCACTCAATCTTACAGCATGATCCCTTTTTGAGTTTTCTGCTTCATTGATACAGTTGTCTTTCTTGACTTTCCTTGTTCTAACTTTCCCTTCAATTTCCTTCTTAAACATCCAGTTTGTCCCCTCCCCCCCCACTACTTAGTTTAAATGTAGCTGTGTTGCAGTAGCAAACCTGCCTGCCAGAATACTGGTCCCCAACCTATTAGGGTGCAAACCGTCTCTCTTGTATAATTTATGCTTACCACAAAACATACCCCAGTGATCCAATAGTTTACAGGTGACAGTGCTGAATTTACCCTGTCACAAGACTATTCTGGAAATTCCTTCTCATATTAAATTCAAAGCTGTTCTTGCTTATTAACATATTCTATATCACCTGTGCAAAGGCACCATTTAGAATTAGAGTGTAGGCCTGCAAACTACAAAACCAGAATGTTTTTTCTATAACATCTGGATGCCTGGACAACACAATTTGAGAAACAATGTGAAGTGTTAAAAAAAACGCCTTCTAGTTGAGTGAAAATAAACAATGCTTTGGGGCTATCCAGTTCAAATTTTCACCTTGGCTGCTTAAGAATTTTCATTATTAAAACAGAATTTGTTGCATTTTATTCACGATATTCAACAGACGCCACAAACGTATTTGTAATTCGTCTCCAAATGTAAAACCCAGCTTTTTTGGACTTCCATTATTTAACAATTTCTGTCTTGGCAATGGTATCAAGAAAGAAAATTAATCTGAAACAAAAACACATTAGCTAACTTTCATCAAGTTAAAAAGAACTTTTAGTAAATATTTGTTTTATAAGCTTCATTGTATTCCTGACACAAATCAATTCTCAATTATTCAAAGTGTTCTCACCATCCCATCAATATGTATGACAAACACTGCACACACAGCAACAATTTTACAATGTGTTGTATAAAATGTACGAATTAGACTGCTAAAAGCCTTGGTCTGTGTTATTTATGTTTGAATGCATCTTGTTATTTACCCCCTTTCATCACATTCCAGTCATACTTATAAAAACAAGAAAAGGTTATGGCTCCTGTAAACTTCATTACTGAAGAAAATAAGTTTCAAAATATTCATATCAACAAAATAATCCCTTGAACCAGTTCCAGAAGATTTTAAAAATTATTCTATTTCAGAAGCAACTCAAGTCAAAATTAATAATCATCAAAAATTCCATAAGGGTTAGTCATCCAAATTGGATTTCTATTCATTTAGTATCCAGAAATTTTGAGTTGAAATATGCTCTTGTAAATATTTTATGCAGTTTGGAAAGCTGACAACAGCTTTCAATACACAAATTCTAGTTTAAAATTGAATTTTTCCAATAGAAATCATCACGTGGGGCAATCCTTTAAACCAACTTCACACAAAGTTTTCAAGATGGAAGCACTTTGTAAAGATGGCTTTCTGACAAAAATACAATGATGATCAGTCTTTGAAGTCATAATTACATTGTTGACATTTCTTTGAGTAGAGCTTTTTAATCTTTACAAACAAAACAAAATTATTTTGGTGTGGATCAGTGCAACAAAATTTCTCCACTGGCCCATCAAGATCTAGCATAGATTCTGTTTTCAACAATGATCTCTCCAAACTTGATTGAAGTATGTAACTCGTTTTGTGATACCATTCCATAAGTGCTATTTGATCTCTGAATGAAAGCTGGGTCATAGATTCATATAGCACAGAAACAGACCTTTTGGTCTACACCGTCCAGACATCCCAATCTGACCTAGTCCCATTAGCCAGCGTTTGACCCATATCCCACCAAACCTAACCCCCTCCCCCCACCCATTCATATAGCCATCCAGATGACTTTTAAATGTCATAATTGCACCCACCTCCACCACTTTCTGTGGCAGCTCATTCCAGACATGCACCTTGTAATGTGTGAAAAAGTTGCCCCTACACTTTTTTAAACCTTTGCCCATTCATGTTAAACCTATGTCCTCTAGTTTTGGACTCCCCATCCATGGAAAAAGACTTTGGCTGTTCACCCTATCCATGCTCCTCATAATTTTATAAACCTTTATAAGATCACCCCTCCGTCTCTAATGCCCCATGGAAAAAAAAACTGCAATCTATTCAACCTCTCTCCTGTCCTGGCAACATCTTTGTAAATCTTTTCTGCACCCTCTCAAGTTTAACAACATCCTTCCTATAGAAGGGTGACCAGATTTGTATGCAGTATTCCAAAATGGCGTCATCAATGTCCTGTACAGCAGCAACATGAAATCCCAACTGTTATACTCAATGTTATGATCGATGAAAGAAAGTGTGCCAAATGCCTTCTACCTGTCACCACTGTCAAGGAATTATGCACCTACGTCCCAGGTCTGTTTGTTCGGCAACACTCCCTAGGGCCCTACCATTAACTGTATAAGTCTTTCCCTGGGTTTGCCTTACCAAAATGCAACACCCCATATTTATCTAGTCTAAATTACATTTGCCACTCCTCGGTCCATTAGTCCATCTGATCAAGGTCCTGTTGTACTCTGAGATAAACTTCTTCACTGTTCATTGCACCACCTATTTTGGTGTCATCTGCAAACTTACTGACCAGCTCCCCTACATTCACATTTAAATCATTTATAAGAATAACAAAAAGCAATGGGCCAAGCACTGATCCTTGTTGCACTCCATTAGTCACAGGCCTACAATCCAAATAAAACCCTCCACCACCATCCTGTCTCCTTCCTTTAAGTCAATTTTGTATACAATTGACTATTGTATCTAATTTGTGTCACACATAGATAGGTTGGTGAAGAAGTCATTCAGCATGCTTGCCTTCATTGCTGAAACCTTTGAGTATTGGAGTTGGGATGTTACGTTGAATGTGTACAAGATATTGGTGAGACCTTTTTAAAGTACTGTGTCCAGTTCTGGTCATCCTATTACAGGAAGGATACTATTAAGCTGGAGACGGTTCAGAAAATATTTTTACCAAGATGTTGCTGGGAATGGGAGGGTTTGAGTTATAAGGAGAGGCTGGATAGGCTGGGAGTTTTTTTCACTGGAGCACAGAAGGTTGAGGGGTTGAGGGATGACCTTATAGAGGTTTATAATATCATGATGGGTTTGGACAAGGTAAATGGCAGGTGTCTTTTCCACAGAGTGGGGGATTACAAGACTGGGGGACATATTTTTAAAGTGAGATAAGAAAGATAAAAAAAAAAGACATGAGGGGCAATTGTTTTACACAGAGAGTGGTTCATGTGTGGAATGAACTTCCAGAGGAAGTGGTGGTTGCAGGTATAGTAACAATGCTTAAAAGACATTCAGATAAGCACATGAATAAGAAATATTTGGAGAGATATGGGCCAAGCGCAGATAGGTAGGATGAGTTTAGTTTGGGAGGGTCTGTTTCATGCTGTATAGCACTATGACTCTGTGGCTTGCTCCCCTGGATCCCATGTGATTGAACCTTATTAATTAGTCTACCATGTGGAACCTTGTCAAACACTTTGCTGAAGTCCATATAGACAAAATCTACCACTCTGCCTTCATCAATCTTCTTTACCATCTCTTAATAAATAAAGAAGCAGACAAATCATTAATTGCCCTCTAGGAATGAACAATGCCTGATGAAATTATTTTACTTTAAATCAGTTTGGACCAAATTAAATGTAGTCCTCAAACAGGTTACCTCAAGCTGATATGTGAATGAATTATCTGTTTAATGTTAAAGTGTGAAGGAAGAAGCTAGACCATATGTTTTGTACCAAGCACAAGTGATTGGTTGCTAATCACAAATTAAAGTCCAAGTCAAACATGAGCATTTAATAAACGTATAAATGTAATCATTTATGCACTTAATGTTCAGATCATTAATGGACAGATATACTTAATAAACTGAATATTAAAAGTCACTTCGATGATTCAGTCTATTGACTCTTATACACGGTAAGTATTATATGTCGCAGTTTGCGATTATAAATTGGTGAGGTTCCAGAACTGTTGCTGTACAAAGAAGGCTGTTCAGCCCATTGTGTCTGCATCAGCTCTCTGAGCACTTTAACTTTGTGGAAATCTCCTGGCTTTTCTCCATAACCCTGAACATAATTTAAATAGGAATAATCGATCACTACGGTCTTGAATGCTTCAAATGAAGTGGCCTTCTTCACATTTCTAGACAGTACAATTCATTGAGTCATAGAGATGTACAGCACGGAAAGAGACCCTTCGGTCCAACCCATCCATGCCGCCAAGATGTACCAACCCACTCTAGTCCACCTGCCAGCACCTGGACCATATCCCTCCAAACCCTTCCTATTCATATACACATCTGGATGCCTTTTAAATGTTGCAATTGTCCCAGCCTCCACCACATCCTCTGGCAGCTCAGTCCATACACACACCACCCTCTATGTGAAAAAATTGCCCCTTAGGTCTCTTTTATATCTTTCCCCTCTCACCCTAAACCTATGCCTTTTAGTTCTGGATCCCCCCACCACAGGGAAAAGACTTTGTTTATTTATCCTATCGATTCCCCTCATGATTTTATAAACCTCTAGAAGGTCACCCCTCAGCATCTGACGCTCCAGGGAAAACAGCCCTAGCCTATTCAACCTCTCCCTATAGCTCACATCCTCCAACCCTGGCAACATCCTTGTAAATCTTTTCTGAACCCTTTCAAGATTCACAACATCTTTCCGATAGGAAGGAGACCAGAATTGCATGCAATATTCCAACAGTGGCTTAACCAACTGCTGCAACATGACTACCCAACTCATGTACTCAATACACTGACCAAGAAAGGAAACCACACCAAACGCCTTCTTCACTATCCTATCTACCTGCGGCTCCAAGGAGCTATGAACCTGCACTCCAAGGTCTCTTTGTTTGGCAACACTCCCTAGGACCTTACCATTAAGTGTATATGTCCTGCTAAGATTTGCTTTCCCAAAATGCAGCACCTCACATTTATCTAAATTAAACTCCATCTGCCAGTTCTCAGCCCATTGGTCCATCTGATCAAGATTCCATTGTAATCTGAGGTAACCTTCGCTGTCCACTACACCTCCAATTTTGGTGTCATAGCAAACTTACTAATTATACCTCTTATGCTCACATAATTCAGATCTCAACTATTTGCTATGTGGAGAAGTTTGTCTTATCTCACAATTGCTTTTTTTGCAAAACTTTTAAAACCATGTGCTTTGGTTCTTGATCACTTTTTAAAAAGGAACAGTTTCTCCCTATCTATTCTGTCCAGATCCAAGTGATTCGTTAAACTTCAATTAAAGCTCTTCTTAGTCTTCTCCTCTCCAAAGAAAACAGCCCAAACTTCTCTAATCTTTTCTCATCCCTGGAATCATTATTGTAAACTTTTGCTGCACTGGCCTATACATTCACATTTTTCCTATAGTGTGATGACCAGTAAAGTCATCACATCCCATAAGGTAGTTCTTTCATTACAGAGAGACAAGTGGTGATGGCTTAACCTCCAGGCCACTATGCCTCAGGTGAGGGAAATGGTTGAGAAGGAAAAACCTTCATGATAATTCCAGCCAGGACAGGAAATAACTTGTTGGCATCATTTTGCATTACAAACCAGCCATTCAGCCAACTAAGCTAACTGACTGCATATAATACTCCGGACCAGTGTCCTATATATGTTCATCATAATCTCCTTACTATTTAAAATTCCTTGAATAGCTGACAAGTTAACATCTTGTAATAGCCAGTTTATAATTACTAAGAAACGATTGTGCTCTGTAGCTGCAATGTGTATGATCTACCAGATGCACTGAAGAAATTTGCCAAAGATTCTTAGATAACACCTTCCAAATCCACAAACACTTTCAACTAGAAAGGCAAGGGTAGCAGGTACATGGGAGCAACATACCTATAAGTTCCCCTCCAATCTACTCTCATCCTGACTTGGAAATATATCTTCTTCACTCTCACTCGGTCAAAACCCTGGAATTTCCCCCAATGGCATTTTGGACTGCAGCGGTTCACCATCATTTTCTCAAGGACAACTAGGGATGGGAAATAAATGCTGGCTAGCCAGTAATGGCCACATCAGAGTGAAAAATAAGAAACTTAAAAGGGAAGTCGAAAGGAAAAATGCTGTTTACAAATCTGCCAGGGAAATTCAGATTTAAACCAAAATTGACCTTGGTAAAATCTATGATATTCATACTTGAAAGCGAAAGTTCTTTGTGAAAGGGTAAAAATTGCTGAATAGAAACGAATGAGTACCTCTTGGTACAGAAATGTCAGGACAAACGTACTATTGTGAAGCCAAGGGACTATAGTCAGAATATTACTATCGCTAATGGACAGCAACAATTTGGATTCCGAACAACAACTAATTAAATTTATAGCCAATACCGAACTAGAAGGGATAATGGATTCAATGGAGTAGTCCAGAAATTACACAACGAATTAAACAAAATTTGAGTGATAACAAATTAATATTAAAGAAAACAAATGAATGTCACTATATTTATAAAAAATAAACATTTGTATTTAGTTAAGAATTTCTACAAATGGAAAATATGCGGTCTCTGTTGTATTACAGGAAACACAATAACTAATTTGTGCATTCCTGAAGAAGGGCTTATGCCTGAATCGTCGATTCTCCTGCTCCTTTGATGCTGCCTGATCTGCTGTGCTTTTCCAGCAACACATTTTTCAGCTCTGATCTCCAGCATCTGCAGTCCTCACTTTTTACTAATTTGTGCACAGCAAGCTCCCCTACTCTGTAATGTGGTAACCACAAGATAATTTGTTTTTTGATGCTAGTTGAGGGATAAATATTGATGATGATACCAGGGATAAATCACTTCCTCATCTTTGAAGTAGTGACAAATAATTCCAATACAGTATTGGAAGAGTAACATAATTAGATATCAAAATAAACAACTATATTATTAAGATATGGTGGATTGTCTTTAAATAATTGTTTGCTAAAATATGTAAGTATTAAATAAGGGTCTTGCAAATATAGATAGTTATTGTATTGTAAAATTATTTAATAAGGCAGTAAAACAGACAGATTGGACAATTGGAGTACGAGTAGATCTAAGCATAAACAATTGATAACAGTAAAAATAACCTAATTCATTGTTTTTAGCTAAGAATATTTGAAGGATGGTGTGATGCTGAAGAACTTCATGCTTTTCTCCACAGCTTGATAAAATAGCACAATTCATTATTGGGCACCTTGTACTATAGCTAGTAACCTATAGAACAGTGAAAACTTTTCAGAATTCAACCCCTGAGTTAACAACCTCCCACCCAAAAAAGATGAGGTACACAAGATAAGGTTTGGAAGAGCTCAACTTACAGTTGGTAGTGAACAGGTGGATTGTCAAGAATAGGTTTGTGCTGATTTTGATCTAAAACCCTTGGGCAGTTTTGAGACATTGAGAAGAAGCAATGCACCAAAGAGAAAGAAATGAAAGGAAGTGAAGAGCTTTCTGCACACGCCAACTGTCCTGCCCAAACTCAACTGGTATAATGCTACCTATCATAGCCATATTTTATTCTGTTTAAGCAGTCAGGTATGTCTGTTAAACTCTATGTTACCAGCATAGATAAGTTACACATGATACTAAATGTCAGAGAACTGAAAAGGCAACAATTATGCTAAAATATTTCATTGGATAGTGTTTCTGATGTTCTGCTCCTAAACTGGAAAATAAATTTGCACCTGTCACTCAGATAAATGGATTGTCACAAAATAAGAATGAACAGAAATAAAATAATTTAGAGAAACCTGACATCTCAAAGGAGACCAGATCTAAACTGAGATAATCTCACCCAATTGTATCCAAAGGATGAGTCAGAGTTAATTTTGAAAAATGTATCTTAGAAATCTAGAATCTTCAAAATACCAGCAAGTAACAGGTGTATTAAGCCTTTTGAACAGTTAGAAAATAATGCCCAGCAATTACCTGGTGCTTATATACTGAGTATACACCAAAACAGGCTTCAGAGTTTTTTTTCCAAGATGGTCCAATTAAAACAAATGATCACATTTGAGACTGAACTTAAAGTCTTCCTGCATTAAACTGTCACTTATCTGAATCCCAATATTCTTCACAACATACCCCACTTTTTGCCAACAATAAACATATAATAAGCATATTGCACTCAGTCATTTGACACATATAAATTTATTTGCATCAAGATCCAAACTTTGATGACAAAATTTATAAAAACAAAACTAAAGAATAAGCAAATATTTACAGTATCACTGTTTAATAGCAGAGCATACTCATGGATATGAAAATCCATTTTACAAATTAATAAGAATATTGCATCACAGACCCGTACAAAATGTCTGTAAAATCATTTTTTCCCAGTTTTAAACAAACTCTGTGAAAATATCTGTCAAGTGGAACTGGAACAGTTGAACTAGTTCCAGGACAAGCAGCCAAGCTTAAGGTTGAGAAGGAAAAGAACAGTTACAGGAGAAAACTTTGAGCAGAATTTTCCCAGCCTAAATTAGTCTACAACACATCCAACCCCGAAGGAAGGCAAAGACTGTGGTGGAAAGCTTTGATCCAAAGCCATCTTCTCCTCCAAGCTTGCCACACATACAATGGGTGGAATTTTCCCAATGTCTGAAAAATGTGGGCAAATGTGAGTAAGGTGAAAGACTTCGCCAAGAATGAGAAAATGAGATTCTTGACATCAAGGAAAAGAAGTTCAATTTTCCCCTTAAGATTTCAATGACTAGATGATAATTTCACTCACAAGCAGCAAGGGCATTTTGCACACATTAGCATTTCATTGTTAACTAATCTTGCCTCATTTAGATGTAGGTTGCCAGCTCCCAAGTATCAGTGAGAAA
The DNA here is from genome assembly GCF_047496795.1 of Chiloscyllium punctatum. Classification (NCBI taxonomy): domain Eukaryota; kingdom Metazoa; phylum Chordata; class Chondrichthyes; order Orectolobiformes; family Hemiscylliidae; genus Chiloscyllium; species Chiloscyllium punctatum. Next base: position 34,394,603 of record NC_092764.1, read on the forward strand.
CTAGAAGATGCCAATTCCCTCTTTGAAAGTCAGAGAAGTAATCTGGCAGCTGTAGTTTGCTGGCATTTACTCCAGGCCACTATGTTGACCAGTATTTCCCAAATCCTCAGGGCATACTCCATCAGCAGTAACCACCTCCATCCACAGAGAATCATACAGTACAGAAGAGGCCCCATGGACCATCCAGTCTGTACTGCCAAAAAAATACTTTAAATCTACATTGGTCCCAATTTCTAGCACTAGGCCCATGGCCTTGAATGTTATTATAATTCAAGTGTTCATTCAAAATTGTCAGGTCACCCACCTCAACTCCTTGGCAGTGCATTCCAGACCCCCACCATTCTCTGGGCAAAAAAAAACAAATCCTCAGTCCCTTCTAAGTCTCCTGCCATTCACCCTAAAAGTCTGCCCCTCCCCTTGTTATTCACCCTTCAATGAAAGAGAACACTTGCTTTTTATCCAACTTGTCCATGCCCCTAATAACTGTATATACCTCTATTTGGTCCCATCTCAATCTTATCTGCTCCAAAGTACATGACCTGAGCTTATCTAACATCAGCAAAGCACCAGCTTAGCCATATTATCATGGCATTATGTGGACTAATCTATCAGCATGTCGTAACTGCACTTTGGAGCTTGCCGACAACTTACATTGCCTTTTGCAGTCAGGTTTAGGCATCCAACTCATGCATCAGAATAGAGTACATCTCAGGTCTCTTGACGTGCTTTCTTTTCACTCACTTATTTTGACATTCACAGCATCTCTCCTTTGCCTTGCCTTCTAGCACAGACAGAAAGCCAGGCAGCTTGTCATACTTACTAGCACTGAACAGTCAAGTGGACGTGTCGCTATATGGCACTGTGCCATTGGGTGGCATGGTGGCTCAGTGGTTAGCACTGATACCTCACAGCATCAGGGACTCGAGTTTGATTCCGACAACTGTCTGTGTGGAGTTTGCACATTCTCCCCATATCTGCGTGGATTTCCTCCAGGTGCTCTGGTTTCCTTCCACAGTCCAAAAATGTGCAGGTCAGGTGAATTGGCCATGCAAAATTGCCCAGAGTGTCATGTGCATTAGTCAGAGGGTAATGGGTGTGGATGCGTTACTCTTCGGAGGGTCGGTGTGGACCTATTGGGCTGAAGGGCCTGTTTCCACATTGAAGGGAATCTAATCTAAATCTATGTCTAAGTCACACCTATAGCTTGGACCAGAGGCTCATGCAGCAAACAGACTGCACATACTTCAACCAAATGTACATGTCAGGAAATCTAAGGGGGTGGTCTTTAGTCTAGCACAGGAGGACTATCATCTGTCCTCAGTCAGGAATGATGATGAGGTGTCTGGACTGAGTGAGTAGGAAGTGCAAAAGTCATGAAGGGTTAGTAATTTGGGAGATGGAGGTGGGTGAGAGCCATTGAGAGAAGATGCTGCATTCAGTTTAATTGCGTGCACGAGAGTATTAGATCATGGACCTTAGTGATGGGTTGGTGCAATAGCAGAGTTAGAGTGAGTGTGAGGTAGCAGAAAAAAAGATGGTAGCATGCACCTTGCATTGCATTGAAACATATTAGCCTATTCATGGCTATTGGTTCCTCCCGACTGTGGATACAGTAGGAACCTAAATGCCTACTTCAGGCCAAGTTGGCAGCACCTGGTGCCAAGATCCCATCTAGCCATTCTGGGGAAACAGAGGATAGCTGCCTTCTGCAAAACCTTATCTATCAGAACTTCCAAATCTCAGTATGCAAGATGCTAACTTGCCTCTCTCAGCTGTGTCATTTGGAATTGCATAGCAAAACATTAAGAGGAATTCATAGCTTGCAGCATTTGAAATGATGTGCAACTGGTGTTTAAACATGACATTCACAGTGTGAATGTCATAACATCCCAGCAATGGTGAGCACTTTCACTGCCCTGAGCACAAGACTGTGCAGAAGTAGCATCACAGGAGCCTGATATGTATTTATAAGTTGAGCAGCAGAGAATTGCATGGAAAATCACCAGGGCTCAAAGAGAGAAGCCGTCCATGAAACTCTCTAAAACTTAAACTTTGCCAAAATATGGAAAATTACAATGTTATATATGATGCTAAATTACTTGTACCCTGATCTTAAACTATTACTTTCTGAAAGATAGATATTTGATGTGCATTTGAATGATTTAGTAACATATGCTTCCATTGTTTTTCAGCAATGTCTGTTCACAATATAACATTTATTCACGGAAGTAGTGGGCAACATAGGAGCAGGGAAAGGCTATTCCATAACAAACATGATCCGTCATTCAATTAGATCATGGCTGAAAATCTACCTCAATGATATTTTCTTACATCATCCCCATACTCCTTAATGTCATTAGTATCCAGAAAACAATGGATTCCTGACTCGAATATACTTACTGATGAAGCTTCTACAGTCCTGTGGGGGAGAGAAACTCCTCTTCAATTCTAGACTCATCAGTGAGAGGAAACATTCCATGCCATTAAGAATTCTGTAAGTTTCACTGCAATCACCTCTCATTCTTCAAACCTCTAGAAAGTTCAGGCACATTTTCCTCAATCTCTCCTCATAAAATAATCCCACCAATTTGCACTTCCTCTATGGAAAGTATATCACTCCTTAGATAAGGAGACCAAACTTGTACACGATGTTCAGGTGCGGTCTCACCAAAAAACTATATAAAGCTAGTGAATCATGTTGACCGCAATATTCAAATCCTCTACAGCAACAAAGGTCAACATACCATTTGCTTTCCTAATTGCTTGCTGGAACCAAATAAACTTATTTTTGGAAGCTGGTGAATCATCTTTACCTCAACATGCAAATCCCCTATTGCAACAAAGGTTTTCCTAATTGTTTGCTGGAACTACATGATAACTTTTAATAAAGTTACAAACAAGGACACTTTGGTCCTAATGCACAAAAACACTTCTTAATCTTTAAGAAATATTCTGTTTTCTAACAAAGTAAAACACTCCATAGTTATTCACTTCACATAACTTGCATGCCCACCTACCTTGGTCTTATTACCAAAACTGGAAGTATTACATTTGATCCCCACTTTTAAACAACTTCTGCAGGCAGTTATAGCCAAAGCACTAATTTGTGTAGTATCCCACTAGCAACAACTTGTCATCCTGAGAATAACTCATTAATTCTTATTCTCTTCTTTATTGTCAATTAATTAATTCTCTACCTATATCAGTGTTTTATGCTGAATTTCATGTGCTGCAATTTTGTTTACTGGTGTGGGATTTTATCAAAGACTTTCCAAAAATCCAAATGCATCACATCTATTAGTTCTCCATTGGGGTCAGATTAACTCAGTTGGCTGGACAGTTGACTTGCAGAAATGTGGTGCTAACAAGCATGGGTTCAATCCCCACACTGGCTGACAATGAAAGATTTTCTTTCTCAACCTCTCACCTCGCTCGAGGTGAGGTAACCCTCAGATTAAATCGCTACCAATCATCGCTGGCTAATGAGACAGCATCCCTATAGTCCGGTAAGACTATAATGACATTGTGATCCTGTCAAATATGATTTCCTTTTCACTAATCCATGCTGATGCTCATTACTTTCTCAGTGTCTAGCTATTATATACAATATAATAGATTCCAACATTTTTCTCACTGCTGACAAGAAATAAGTTATCCATTTCCCCTATACCTTCCTTGTGAAATAGTGGGCTTAGAATTGCTACTCTGCAGGAACCATTCCAGAACATACAGAATTTTGAAAGATAACCACAAATGCATCTGCTTCATCTACAGTTACCTATTTAACAATCTGGCACATTGTTTTTGTGATCCAAGGGATTTATCAACTTGCGATCTTGATTTTTCTGTGTCTACAGTCAAGTCCTGCTGTTTGCATATGCAACCTTTGTGAATTTGCTTATCCATGCAAGTTCGACTGGAGACAATCTCATTATTTTGATTCTAGTCATTAATGATCCATTTGGAACCCATTATTCCCGAGCCCACCAAAGCTTATCAATGGTTAAATGGGATCACATGTTAAGGCTACCCAACAAACACTGCTAGGTTTCTCAGCAGTCTTCAAGGCAATCTGTATTTACATTGGCAAGGGCATTGTCACTAAAAGCCAACCAATCCCTTCTGTGCCTCCCACATCCAACCCACAATCCAAAGTTTAACTTCTGATGTCTTTGTTCCAGGATCCTTTGAAGAACCTGCACCATAACCATTTGGAAAGTCTGATGGTGGCTACATGTGCTTGGAGATGATTTCTTTCAGCTTCGTTACAAAACTGAAGGTAGTTCCTTGCCCATTTTACAATCAGCAAGCAGGTCTAACTTTGAACTTTCTACCAATCACAGGCCACTTTCTTTGGCTAGTTCTATTGTTCTCAACCAATTCATCATGGTCTACATTTGTGCTACCTTAAATGTACAAATGTAGCAATCACATTGCCTCTGAACCTTTATTTTAATTTCATCCTTTCAATGCCTGTAATATGCTGAAAAATGTGTTGCTGGAAAAGCGCAGCAGGTCAGGCAGCATCCAAGGAGCAGGAGAATCAACGTTTCGGGCATAAGCCCTTCTTCAGGAATGAGGAAGGTATGCCAAGCAGGCTAAGATAAAAGGTAGGGAGGAGGGACTTGGGTGAGGGGCGTTGGGAATGTGATAGATGGAAGGAGGTTAAGGTGAGGGTGATAGGCCGGAGAGGGGGTGGGGGCAGAGAGGTCGGGAAAAGATTGCAGGTCAAGAAGGTGGCGCTAAGGCCAAGGGTTGGGACTCAGATAAGGTGGGGGGAAGGCCAATGACGAAGCTGGAGAAATCTGCATTCATCCTTTGTGGTTGGAGGGTTCCTAAGCGGAAGGTGAGGCGCTCTTCCTCCAGGCCTCGTGTTGCCATGGTCTGGCGATGGAGGAGTCCGAGGACCTGCATGTCCTTGGTGGAGTGGGAGGGGGAGTTGAAGTGTTGAGCCACGGGGTGGTTGGGTTGGTTGGTGCGGATGTCCCAGAGGTGTTCTCTGAAACGTTCCGCAAGTAGGCGGCCTGTCTCCCCAATGTAGAGGAGGCCACATCGGGTGCAGTGGATGCAGTAAATGATGTGTGTGGAGGTGCAGGTGAATTTGTGACAGATATGGAAGGATCCCTTGGAGCCTTGGAGGGAAGTGAGGGGGGAGGTGTGGGCACCAGTTTTGCATTTCTTGCAGTTGCAGGGGAAGGTGCCAGGAGTGAAGGTTGGGTTGGTGGGGGGTGTGGACCTGACGAGGGAGTCAGAGAGGGAGTAGTCTTTCCAGAACGCTGATAGGGGAGGGGAGGGAAATATATTCTTGGTGGTGGGGTCTGTTTGGATAGCTGCAATATCCTTTCTATACCAAAATCAAATTCTAATGCACAAATTCTGATGTGACTGCACTAATGATTTATAAAGAGTCAGGCTTATTTCAGCTCATAGTGGACCTTTTAAGATACGTGACATGGTTTTGTTTGGAAAGGAACAAGTTGGTTCTGTGATTTACTCAGTTCCATTTTATGATATTTAATTAATTATTCAATAAAATTTCATTTTATTTTCCAGTGAAATTAAATGTCTGAGCAGTCAGAATTCCTGACTGAATTCCTTGGATTACTCTGGAATACTTAATTTTAAATTACATGTTTTCAAATGGTTTCCAAATTTAAAAATAAAATTCCATCTACAATACTTTTATGTTTCTTAATTCCTAATATCCCTTGCAAGAGTGATCTGGCTGGCTGAAAGAGGTTAAAGTTATAAAGTTACCTATCACAAAGTGATGTCTCATAGTCTCGATTTTTAAAAATATTTTTCTGCTTATTGATTTTCTAATAGCTCCATTGGTGATCTAAGTACCTGTGCTATGTGACTATGAATTCACATTCAGTCAATGAACCTGACTAGGTCATTTGAAACAGTTTCTGGATTAGTGGTGCAGGAAGAGCACAGCAATTCAGGCAGCATCCAAAGAGCAGCGAAATCGATGTTTCGGGCAAAAGCCCTTCATTTGAAACAGTGTTCGGTGTGGGGTACAATGACAGATGGAAATACAACCATATCCAGTCCTACTCTTACTCAGCTTCACTTACTTTTTGCAATGTTCAGCAGTCAGAAATAGCAAACCTGGCTGCTTTATATTTGATTCTCACAATCAGGAATTCAGGCACGTTTATTACCATTCAGTTCAGATCTAATTCAATCAAGTGGTGTATTGGACATGGGGCCTTCCCGACCTATGGTGCTTACTTACTAATTGTGTAAATTTGAGCCACAGGGGAATATGTTCCATTGATGTTTAGGCCAACTGTTATCTGAAGCAACTCATTTTACCGGGCTTGTAAATACAGTTGTTAATAAGGTTTAAATCTGAACAGGGTTTGTCAATTACCTGCGATTTAATTCACAGTCAAACATCCTTGTTTAAAGTACCACCTTCATGAAAATATACTTGGGAAATCTATTATCATTTGTTTATAGACTGTAAATAACAAACTGTTTTCAAACACAACCTGAGGTTTTCAGGCTTTTCTATATTTAGAAACAATAAAAACTTTTCTCCACATTATTTTAAAGTAAATGATACTTGAAAAAATACATGATTTAGAAATATTAATCCAGAGAACTAACAGGCTACTGCATTCAGCAACAATTTCAGTGGCAGGGGCTTTGAAATGAGATTTGGGATCGCCATGGGAGAGCCAGGTCATCATGGGAGCAGGGGGTCCAAAGAGAACTGGGCCACCATGGTGTGACATTGTGTGGGAGTGTGGAATGGGACTCATACCACTGTGAAGGAGAGAGGAGTGTCAATAAATGAGAGTCAATCCTATGCCTTAACAACATCAACAGATGCTTGAGTGCAATCTTTTTCTTTGATTTCCTAGGCACTGAATAATAGGGAAAAGTTTACCAATGATGGGAAACAGCTTCAGCCATGCTTCCTGCCACCAGAAAGTCAGTTAAAATATTCAAAGGTCTTATAAAAGTCAATTTTTCTGGGCATCACCATTTTGGCAACAGCAAATCAATGCTCCACTGAGGTGGACAACAGACAGGAAGGACAGACCCCACAGCCCTAATGATGACTGGAGGTACAGAGAGATGCTGCCTGTGAGATGAGCGAGTAGCTGCTGAGATGGATACATAGGTTCCCTCCCCACAAACCTTTCCACAAAACAAGCTGAGAGGTGAGAAAATACCAAAAGGCAAGCAGTTTCAAACCCAGTTTTAAGTGAATTCCACAGCACCCATCAGTTGAAATATGTCTCACAAGAGAATCAAGGTAAGTGCTATTTAAATCCAACTCCTCTGCTCAGCAAGAACCCACCCTTCCCTGATGATCAAGTCTTGGGACTAACCTTTTTCTATAAAGAATTACTTCTTCACTAAAAGGGCATAAAAGATGTTTGGTCAGTTAGCCATTAGAATAACTATTTTTTAAAAACATCTGGATTTATAAAACTTAAATATCACTATCTGCTCTGGTGGGATTCAAACCCATGTCCAGAGAGCATTAGCCTAGATCTCTGGTTTACAAGTCCAGTGATAATATGATATAAGCAACATCTCTCTGTTTTACTGACTGACGCTTTTCAATGGTCATGTTTCTTAATTATTCATTTAAATGCATTAAATGAAATTCATTGTTTTGGTATTGCTTTAATTTCCCTGATATTCATGTTTACAGTTGTGAAGCTTTATTTGTTTTGAAATATGCTGATTCCCCAAATGAGAGATAAAAATGAAATATGGGCTGTCCATGCAAAACAGGTTGGGCAGTCCTGATCTGCAGCTATTCTGCGACCTTTACAAAGTAACAGGCCAACTCCCCCTACTTGATTTGCTGTAAGTTTGAGACCCTACAGGGTGGAGAAAAGCACCACAGATGTGCTGCTTACTAAAACCTGGCAACCAAGAGGGAGGGGTGCCAAAAGGATAATATCAAAATACTTTTTTGTGGTGGCAGTCATGCTACTCCAAATTTCACATCAATAATTTGCAGCACAAGGTTACTCTTCATGACATGATAGGCCTTCACTTCCCAGACTTAAATTCTTGCTGGCTGGCTTAGCTTGTGCATCATAAGATATTGTCAACCCGTATTGACATGGTGCAGTGGAATGCTCTTCCTTTATTTAGGTGTCTGTCCTATCTATTACATTGTCCAGACAGTCAATAGAATTACCCCCACGGTATTTAATCTTCAATTTGCGAATAAATCTTTCTTCCACTGCTATTTCAAGATAATGCTTGCTATAGAAAGATTGAAAGTAAAACAAAGGGCTAAAAGGCCAAAATAATTGCGAAGCCATTTTTAAAACTAGAGGGTTTCTTGAAAGAAGCAGGATAATTTGTTATGTTATTCAATGCCATCGCTGAATCAGAAATGGCGCAACAAAATTTAATGTGTATATTTCAGGAAATAAACAAATGTTGCACCTATTAATTCAATTACTCTTTTAAATGCTGAATGATGTAAACTTTACAGTCAAATGAGTCAATTCTGTCAATAGTCGTAGATTTATAATAGCCTATTGATACTGAGAGAATTAGAACTGCTAAACTTTAATTAATTCCAGTTCAGAGTTTTTAACCTATTTTAACTGTTTTACTCATAACTGATTTTGATAATGTGAACAAAGTGTAGTAGTCATAAACATTTATTAAACATTAGTCTATCTGAGGAAATTACAATAATTTCTGAATAGTAAGGGCAAAGATTTGCTGAGGTCCACAATAACATTTGACCTGGGATATCAAATTCATAGATCCACTGTTAATGAATTTAATTGCTAAAATTGAGTATTCAAGTAACGTATTTGTATTGCTGTAATAAAGCTTACATTTTTCTGGGCAAATCACAACAGTCAATTATTCAGGTAGAGGGAATAGAACAGAGTTAGGTGAGTACTGAAGTCAATTTTAAGGAGAGAAAACAATGATTCAAATTTGGATATGATGCAAATTAATTATGTTATTGTTGAGCAAGCCATCATTCATCTAGGAATAATTTTCAATTATCCAATAATTGGAAACCTTAGCTAACTAAATATGTAAATTATAACCCAAGGCATAGACAAAAGGACAGAACATTATTCATTGTTTAAAATTGTAGAAGTAAAAATATGATTATATTTTAATGTTTAAGTGGAATTAAGTCAGTGGCTGATGAATTTTTCCAAGTGTGTTTCAGCCATAACAGACAATTTCTTGGATGCAGTCAACGTAATTATTTACTTACAAAAACCATAATTCTTTGTTCTCGCTGCATATAATGGGTTTGACTGTATTAACGTATTCAAGCAGCAATTTAGTACTAGAGAATATTTATCTTATATTGTGAGATTGCAAGTCAATGCTTCACATTGAGATAGCTGCAATGCCCTCTGACTGATTACAGAATAGCTAAGCCAATGTTAGGAACTGTCAACATGGGTTCAAAAACAAATCAAGTTAATGGACTGAATTGTTAAATGTAACCTCAGCATTATGCCCCAAAATCATGATTACCATAAAAGCAATTTTTCTACAATGCATCCAGTAACACTAATTGTTATGACACAGGGTAAACATCACCCCCCCCAATCCCCCGCTAATTTAAACTGTAACACATAAAAGATTTACCCTGTGCGGTAATCTGTGAAAAGTTAAGAGGCCAAGAACTCACTCAAAGGTCACTATTTAAAGTAAAAATTAACAACTTTATTCCTAGAAGTATAACAGAGAATAGTTAACCAACAACTATTTACAACTCCCTTCTCTACCTATCTTTTACCTTCCCTTTCTACAATACTAATCTGATTCACTAAATACTCAAATTTCAAAACTAGCCAGCTGATGAATTTTCTCTTTGGATCTTCCTCTGTCTTCTTTTCTTCTTTTTGAGGATTTCTGTTTCACAGGTCATTGATTGATAAAGGTACCTTTAAGAGAGCTATTCTCCAGGCAGTTGGCAGTTGTTGGTGACTTGGCAGTTCTCTATCAACTGTTCAATTTTTCCTGGTCTCATGCCCCCAAAGCATCGGATGGTGTCACTGGTTTTTAAGATTGTCAATATACTAAATTCAAACTTGATTGGAGTTTGGCATTTTTTTGGGTATAATTTAAACTGATTGGCCTAATTCAAATTTGTTTTGTCATCTTTAGGCAACCAGTTACCCTAGCTGCTGGACCACATGTTACATTATAACATGTTCAGAACATTTGGTGCTGTCAGGTAGTTCTGCAAGCTTTTAACTTTCTTGAAGGTACAGTACACCCACATCTTCATAACATAATCAGGACAAGCGCTTTCCCATAGTGGGTTGACACCAGAAGCTGTCATAGAGTCACATAGCACAGAAACTCTTTGGCCCAACTCGTCCATGCTGACCAGGTCCCATTTGCCTGCATTGGTCCATATCCCTCTAAACCTTTTCTAAATTTTATAAACTTCTATAAAGTCACCTCCTCAGCCTCCTACACCCCTGAGGGAAAAAGTCCCAATCTATCCAGCCTCTCCTTATAACTCAAACTCTCCTGTCTTGCTAACATCCTTGTCAATCTTTTTTGCATCCTTTCCAGTTTAATAATATCCTTCCTGAAGTATGGCAACCAGAATTGTATACAGTACTTCAAATGTACCCTTAGACAAGGGAAGGATTGTGATTTCTTCCTCAAAAGCAACTTGCATTTATGTAGTGCCTTTTACAAACTCTTGACATCCATGAACACTTTATGGCTAAGAAAGTGTCATTACAGTACTGTTGCAATGCAGGAAATATAGCACAATTTGCACACAGTTCTCACAAACTGCAATGTTACAATAGATAATCTGTTATAGCAATATATGTTGATGAATTAATGTTATTTAGGACACTGAGATAAACATTTCTGTCCTTCCTTAACAAATCATCAGATCTTTTAATTAGATGGAGTAGGTGAGGCTTTTACTTAATTATTTCATCTAAATGCTAATGTCTCTGACATTGTAGCACTACCTTAATACAGAAGAGACAGATGTGGTCACAACTCTATACAGGAACTTTAACCACATACTGTATAAGTATGGATTTGGAGCAGGAGTAGGAAACTCAGTCTACTGAGTCTGCTCTGCCATACAATAAGACCATGGCTGCTCTGAATGTGGGTCTCAAGTCCATATTTCCTGGTACCCCATATATTATTTCATTGCCTTGCTCGTCAACAATCTACCTACCACTGCCTTAAAAATATTCAATGTCCCTGTCTTACCTGCTCTACACATTCCTAAGAATCAGTCAAAGTAGACTGTTTCTACTGCATTGATATTCCCAAAACTATAAATAGTTGTATACGTGTGGTCTCACCAATGTTCTGAACAACTCTAGAAAGCATCCCTACTTTCAAAGCATCCCTTGCAAAACAAAAATTGCCTTCCTAATCACTCTCTGTACCTGTGTACTACCTTTTGGGGACTCAGGTGGTTTGTGTACTACCAACTAAGCAAAGGCTGGCTCTTATTTATAATGGGGTACACCATGCCTGTTGTCAATAAATCCTGTCAGTACAGTTTTACTTCCATGGAAACATCTATGGAGGTGGATATTGCAGAATCATATACGCGAATACAAAAAAATCAACAAATGTCAAGAATACCTTTAGAATTGGTTATAATGCAACTCAAAATTAGCCCCAATGTAAGCCTCCAATATGTCAAAAACAAATAGTTCACTGCAGTGTAACACAACATATTAAAGCAAGATCTATGGTGCAGCATTTCATCTTTTCTGTTGAAACAGGAATGCCGAAGTTAAAACTAAGTGTGGTTTCCTGTAGTGGTTGATGTAGGCATCTCCAAAGACAGGAGTGAGTGCTAACGGTGCAAAGTTTATTTCTAACGGGATCCACACTATTATCCAAAAAAAAACTAATTTGATTTTTGATACTTTAATTATTTTTTTCCAATATTATTTAATTATTATTTTTGGAGCATCCTGTAATTCTGCCTTTCTAGCCATGACTGACAGATATTTCAATTATAAACATTTCATTGTGAAGCCTCAATACAACTTTGTATGCTCCAATTACTTCCATTGTCAATTAACCACTGACTAATACTGTTCATACATATATCAAAAATTGTAGAATGTGTCCAGAAGCCACATTATTCAAAGTTTTTCTCATGCTTACCATGTTTATTCCATAAAATCTTTACAGAATGTGTTTTATCCCTTTGACACAAATTTGTACTGCATTGATTGTTACTGATTTGTTTACATAACTGCATAACTCCAGATAGACTGCTGGAAGAGTGCTTAAGTGGATATACTGGGTAAAACATGGCTGTGAACAGGGATTAAAACCTATGGATGCAATATGCATGCAAAATTTGCTTGATGTTAATCACAATATAAAAACAATGAGATCTACAGTACCCACTGGCAACGCTGGAAGGAAGGGTTCATGCATTTCCACAACAATGATTACTTCTTAGTGATTTTCAACCATTCAAATGTGAATGTTGGCAATTTTCTGTCCTTATGCCTGGCTGCTTTTATACTTTAGTCTGTTGGACAACTTCAAAATAAAGTGTGAAGCTTTTATATTTACATTTGCTACACAACAGACTTGTGAGGAAAGCTATAAGTCACTGAATAAAAGGGAGAGCTGCAATGTGGATTCTAAACTGGTCAAGAGAAACAAAACAGTGAATAATGGTTAAAGTGTATTTTTTGAGCTGGAAGAAGGTTTTCTGTGGAGCTCACCAAGGGCTGGTATTGGGACCCTTGCTTTTCCTTATACATATAAATGATGTAGATCTAGGAGTGGATGTGACAATTTCAAAGTCAGTGGAGAACAGAAAATATTGGGGTATTGTAAACTGTGGAAGATATATTGTTAAATTGTGAAAAGGGCAGTGTAGCACTTCAAATGGACATTAATGGGGAAAATAGGTGGCAGATGAAGTTCAATATAGAGAAATGTGAAATGATATGTTTTGGTACCAAGAACATAGAGAGGATATGAAAAAGTATTATTCTAAAGAATGTGCACGAGCAAAGTCACCTGGTTGTGCATGTCCATAAATCATTAAAGGTGGCAGGATAGGTAGAGAGGGATGATAACCAAACATACAGTATTGTGGTCTTCAGGAAGGATGTGAATACATTGGAGAATGTAAAATAGATTTACAAGAATGGTTCTTGGGATGAGAAACTACAGTTATGAGGATAGATTTTAGAAGATGGGACTGCTTTCCTTGGAGAGGCAAAGGCTAAGGGGAGATTTGATTAAATTTTCAAAATCATGAGGACAGTGGACAGGGAGAAGCGTTCCCATTCATAAAAGGAATCTAAGAGTGTTTTGCAAAAGAAGTAAATTCAGTTGGTTCCAATATAATGTGATAGTTCCGCTCTTGTGCAATTCCACATTATAAGAAGATCGCATAATAGCAGCTCCATTTAAACTAATGGGGCCAGAATCATGTTATAGCCAACACAGGTAAGGAAAGTTCGCATTCTACAAATAATGGTCTAAATTCTTCAACTGTGTTAAAGCTAATTTGCATTGAAGAAACATGTATTGTAGCATAACTGGTTGGTAGGTTAAAAGTTTTTTTTTCACACAGTGAGTGATTGGAGTCTTGAATGTGCAACCTGGAAATGTGAAGGCAGCATCAAGATTCAATTGATTCCTTCAAGGGGGCACGAGATGCTTATTTAAGTAGAAATATTGTGCAGGGATACAGGGAAAAGGAAGGTGACTGGCACAAAGTAAAAATGCTCAGAGAGCTGGTTCTGACATGATGCGCCTACACCCTGACAATTCTAAGATTTCAAGAATAGAGTAATTCTACTGGTATAAGCTAGAGTGAACATTTCACATTTGATGGCGATGCAATTATTACATTGCATAGTTTGCAATTGTTGGCAAAACAATAGGCATTTTTTTTCCACTTTGATCCAAGTATACAGAGTTCTGTGCAAGAAGAAAACATAAGTAAATTCATTTGAACTACACCACTTGATTGAATGATCACATAGTAGATTAATTAATCGCTCAAGTGAAATTAAGTTTTCCTGGATAAAAAAAATTGTTTTTTTTTCGAAAACATGGTTTTATCATGATTTCTGCTGGCAAACAATGTGGGGTTATCACACATTTCAAAATATTTTACTCCCATCTATTGTTATCATCTTTCCTCAAAGATCATCTCTCTTAAACTAGGAGATGAAACAAATATTTTAATAAGATATACATTTAAATGATGAATTTGTTAACTTAAATTCATTCAAATTGTAAATGGTATCGTAAGTTTTTGTATTAGTTGTCATATATTTGCTGAAGGATTCAAGTTTGAATTTCATTACAAATCAGACTGTGTACAAAAGAAACATACAAACTAAGGACAAAGCAGCATTTCAAATATTATCATTCAGAGAAATCATGGCTGATCTGATAATCTTGAACCCAACCTTTCTGCCTTTTCCCTGTAACCCAATGTGCACTGAAAATAAACAATGCCTTCCTGTTTCTTTAGGCCTTCTGTATAGGAGGCAGTTAAACTTCATAAGCTGCAAGAACAGAACTTACATCTGTTTCATTTTGACACAATATGTGTAATTTGCAGACATTATGCTGCTGATATCGTAAAGTAAATAATTTGAATGGAAGTCAACTATTTTCTTGCAAGTAAGATACAAGACATAAACCATGGCAACTTCACAACTCCTATTCAAAGGGTAATATCATCTGTCTGGACTTTCTCATATTGTGCAGTCCTGCTAAATGATTAGCACAGCATTACTCAAAAGTTCTATTTTCTCCTGTTGAATCATAAGCTGAACTGATGCATCCTTGGGTCAAGTGAAAAACTGTCTTTGCTCTAGCTCTGGATTTTAACCACATTAGTATGAAGATGATTAAGGAAATATAATGGGTAAGTGAGGATGAGTAACTTGACGGGGAAAACAGGGTGGTGCAGTAATTGTAACAAGGTCACCCAAGTGGACCTCACAAAATATGAGTTTCTTATTGGAGCTGTTAATCTGGTACAATCAGGAGCTCTGGCTGAGAGGTGGAAGCAGAAGTGTCAAAGGTTCTGTTCACTCTGACAGCTGACTCTGAGGGAGCTGGATCAGTGTCAAGGATTCTTCACATGTAAATAAAGGGTGACTTTGTGATGGGATACTGGACTCTGTGGAGCTATTTCAGTTGTGACAAGAGAAAAAGAATGCTCCTGAAGAAATTTACTTGCAAGTCTTCTTTGAGTTGGGGTAAGCATTTTGGGAATCATGCCATTATTTGGAAACATGACTCATTTGATCCCGCCATCAAGGACAGGGCCCAGTGTGAGGAAAAAAAGAAATAATTCTCCCTACAGCTTGTGGATCTGCAGCATTTTCACTGAACTTTTCCTGAGGCACCAGATACTAAAAATTTCAAGAGTTGATGGATTTAGTTAAGGAATATTATTACCAAAACCTCTTCTAATTCTGAGATGCTACTGATTTTATTCGGCAGTTTGAGAATCAGGGGAATCCATATCGGGATTTTTGGAAGAGGTTACAATGACTGGAAGATCAGTGTGACTGTAGCTTAACCCTTAATGAGATGCTGAGAGACCATTTAGTGCATGGGATTAATAATGTGACTGTGCAAAAGCACCTACTAGTTGAAACCCAACTGGACTTCGAACAAGCATTATAACTGGCTTTGACATTATAAGATGTGGCAAGTGGAGCATGAGTTACAGGGCATGGCGATGGAACTGGACACCCTCGCCAGGCTGACTGAGCTTGCAGGACACTACATGAGTGAAGGCAAATGCAAACTCAAGACATATCCTGAATACAGGGACTTCAGGTCAGTCCACAACAAAACCTCAAAGCAAACCTAAGCCTCAGCCAAATGGGTTAACATTTTCTTTAGGGTCTGGGCCGGCATGCCGTTGTAGTTTCTGCTTCTATGTGGACTCAGGACAGCATAAAAGCCTCACTGGACCTGAACTGAGTAAGAAAAGCTGTAGGCCAATATCCAGGAGAGTGGTCACTCTGGAAAGCCCACCTACATCTGGTTTGGAACAGCTAAATTGCTTAGCAACATCCAAATCAGAACCAGTCAGATAGTTACCAAGTTCTAATGGAGATTGATACCAGCATGGCTTTTTCAGTGTTACAAAACCACTCCATACCAATCATCATTCAACAGTCTGTCAGAAAGAACAGTCCAAACTATGAAGGCAGGCTTACAGAAATAGCGTACAGCTTTACTTAATGCCAAACTGTCACAGCTCCTACTTGTTTACCGTTCTACTCCTCATGCAACTACAGGGATAACTCCAGCAGAGTTGCAAGTGGGGAGGAGTCTGCGCACCAGGTTAAATGTCATCTTTCCGGACCTCTAGGGAGAGGGTGAAATGGCATCAGGATCACAAATGCCGGAGACGAGACTCTGTCAGCAAGATAGTTCACTTCAGGGGATAGACTTTGGTGCCAAAACCAAAGAAATGGCCCTGCATGTGTAAGAAGCATGGTTGACATGAGGTCAGGTTGAGTGATGTACAAAGTTTGGGTAACTAAAGTAGTCCTGAACACTCATGTGGAATACATGAAAGCTGCAAACTCACAAAGGGAGCAGGAATAATACCCGGCCCTCAGAACAGCTGGAAAGTCTGTCAGAACTTGTGGGTTCACCCCCTCGATCTAACATCAAAGAAACCTCAGAGTCTGAGACAGACGAGGTGGATGTCACAGCCCTGATACCTTTATTGCCTGAAGAAGAGTATGAATTTCTTCCAATATGCTCCGGGCACAAGAGGTGGGCTATGGTCTAGTACATGCCGTACATATCTGAGGTTGAGTTGAAGGAATCAGACCTGGTGCAAAAGTGCCTCAGAAGAGACTATAAGAAAAAGAACAGGCCTAAGTCTTTGGACTTACAGGGGGAGGAATGTAGTGATTTTCTGAGGTGCAATTAGCTGACCTCAATACAATGAGTTTCCTGATTGATTTAGATTTAGATTTTACTGTCATGTGTTTCCAAGTATAGAAGAATACGAATACAGTTAAAAGTATTTAATGTCACCGCACACGGAGCCACTTTAGGTACAAAAAGCTTTGATACAAGGTTGTAAGAGAAACAAAGTTTAAAAAGTTAAGCATTACCTTCATAGAATAAGTAGAAAAATAACGAAATAAGGTAATAGTTACCATTAAAGTCCTACCTAATATAAACTAGAAAAATAATGGAGAAAAGTTTTAAGTTGAGAGTGTGGTGCTGGAAAAGCACAACCGGTCAGGCAGCATCCGAGGCGCAGAATTGATATGTCAGGCATAAACTCTTCATCAGGAATGACCTGTGCTTTTCCAGCACTACAGTCTTGACTGTGATCTCCAGCATCTGCAGTCCTCACTTTCCCCTTTCTTAAAGTTAAAAGATCACAGTCTTTTATGAGCCTTCTGCTTATCTTGCTCTCTGGGAGACCTCAGCTGCCTCTTCTTGACACTGCTGCCACAGATGCTGGGTGACCTCCCTCACTGCGTCTTTTTCCCACATTGGGCCACAATACAATCGCTGATGCTGCTGCAGAAACTGCTGCCTCCGCAGTCTCCTCTACTGCTTCTGGAACAGGTCTTTGCAGGGCCCACTCGCATGCCGAGGTACGGCCACACTGGGCCAAGAGATCAAGCCCACCACCATCCAGGCTAAGTGAAGAAAAACAAACAAAAGAAGAAAGACAAAGAAGAGCAGAAGAGTTCTGGCTGAAGCGTACTACTCTGCCATCTTAGTCTTAAGCGGCTGATAACCTAGTCCAATCAGGGAGTCATGGCTGACAGATATAAACAGGAGTATTAGACATTCAGTTCAGAGAGAGCTGGCTCCGAAAAACCAGACCAGTGTCAAGTACTATGCACGTGTAAATAAAGGGGGACTTTGGTGACAGGAAAGCAGCCTCTTTGGAGTTATTTCAGTGGAGCATATCTATTCACCCTCAATTCCCTAACTGCTGCCACTCTCCCCCAAGCATCGCCTTGATTACGGACTAAATATGTGCAGATACGATTTTGTCTGAAAACAAGTTTTTAACTGTATAAAATGTACAAAAAATTGTAGAGAACAGATTAGCAGAATAGTGTTTGTGTTCAAAATAAAATGTACAATAAATATACTAAAATCAGAACAAATTAACTACTATTCATTCAGTGGATTAGACAGGGACTGAATAGTTACAGAACATTAACTTAATACCTTACTGTTTTAATTGCGTGAGATTGATATTGACCAGACTACTGAAAAGATTTATTTGTAAAAGTTATCAGTATGCAATTAAATGATACGATGGATTTTAAAAAATGCCAGTTTACTGAATTGCTGCATAGAGTCAGAGAGTCGTAGAGATGTACAGCACAGAAACAGACCCTTCAGTCCAAATTGTCCATGCCGACCAGATATCCCAACCCAATCTAGTCCCACCTGCTAGCACCCAAAACCCTTCCTGTTTACATACTCATCCAAATGCCTTTAAATGTTGCAATTGTATCAGCCTCCACCACTTCCTCTAACAGCCCATTCCACACACGTACCACCCTCTGCGTGAAAAAGTTGCCCTTTAGGTCTCTTTTATATCATTCCCTTCTCACCCTAAACCTACACCCTCTAGTTCTAGACTCCCCTTACTCAGGGAAAAGACCTTATCTCTTTACCCTATCCATGCCCCTTATGATTTTATAAACTTCTATAAGGCTACCTCTCAGTCTCCAATGCTCCAGAGAAAATAGCCCATTCAACATTTCCCTATAGCTCAAATTCTCCAACCCTGGCAACATCCGTAAATCTCTTCTGAACCTTTCAAGTTTCACAACATCCTTCCGATAGGAAGGGGACCAGAATTGCATGCAATATTCCAACAGTGGCCTAAGAATTCCCAACTCCTGTACTCAATACTCTGACCATAAGGGAAAGTATACCAAACGCCTTCTTCACTGTCCTATCTACCTGCAACTCTACTTTCAAGGAGCTATGAACCCGCATTCCAATGTCTCTTTGTTCAGCAACACTCCCTAGGACCTTACTATTAAGTGTATACATCCTGCTAAGATTTGCTTTCCCAAAATGCAGCACCTCGCAGTTATCTAAATTATACTCCATCTGCCACGTTTCAGCTCACTGGCCCATCTAATCAAGATCCCGTTGTAATTTGAGGTAACCTTCTTTGCTGTCCACTACACCTCCAATTTTGGTGTCATCGGCAAACTTACCAGCTGTACCTCTTATGCTCACATCCAAATCATTCATATCAATGACGAAAAATAGGGGACCCAGCACTGATCCTTGTGGCATCCACTGGCCACAGGCCTCCAGTCTGAAAAACAACCTTCCACCTCTGTCTTCTACCTTTGAGCCAGTTCTGTATCCAAATGGCTAGTTCTCTCTGTATTCCGCGAGATCTAACCTTGCTAATCAGTCTCCCATGGGAAACCTTGCCAAGCGACTTACTGAAATCTATATAGATCACCTCTACTCTCTGCGCTCATCAATCCTCTTTGTTGCTTCTTCAAAAAACTGTATCAAGTTTGTGAGACGTGACTTCCCACACACAAAGCCATGCTGACTATCCCTAATCAGTCCTTGCCTTTCCAAATACATTTACATCCTGTCCCTCAGGATTCCCTCCAACAACTTACCCATCACTGACATCAGGCTCACCGGTCTATAGTACCCTAACTTGTCGTTACCATCTTTCTTAAACAGTGACACCACGTTAGCCAACCTCCAGTCTTCCGGCACCTCACCTGTGACTATCGATGACACAAATATCTCAGCAAGAGGCCCAGAAATCACTTCCCTAGCTTCCCACAGAGTTCTCGGGTACACTTGATCAAGTTCTGGGGATTTATCCACTTTTATGCATTTCAAGACATCCAACACTTCCTCCTTTGTAATGTGGACATTCTTCAAGATGTCACCATCTATTTTACTATATTCTATATCTTCCATGTCCTTCTCCATAGTAAACACTGGTGCAAAATACTCATTTTATATCTCCCCCATCTCCTATGTCTCCACACAAAGGCCGCCTATTCTCTCCCTAGTTAAAAATCACACAGCACCACGTTATAGTCCAACAGGTTTAATTGGAAGCACACTAGCTTTCGGAGCGACACTCCTTCATCAGGTGGTAGTGGAGGACTCAATCCTAACACACAGAATTTATAGCAAAAATTTACAGTGTGATGTAACTGAAATTATACATTGAAAAATTGATTGTCTGTTAAGCCTTTCATCTGTTAGAATACAGTGATAGTTTCACTTCTTTCATGTGTAAATCACAAAACCTTTTTTTAAAAGGTTGCATTCTCGGGTTCGCTGCTAACAATGGTGATAGCTAAACAATATGTTGAAGATGTTAGCTCCCTGTGTTCTCTGTCTATGCCATGATGTTTAGATTGATTCTAATCTAAAAAGTGAGATAACAGAGTTTTACATAAATTCATGCAGTTTTTGAGCTCAGAGTTCTACATGAATGCATGCAGTTTTTGAACAAAGTACAATGTAATCCTGCAAGTACAAATTCACCTCACAAAATATATGTGTGCATCATGTGTGTCTGTCTGTCTGGGTTGGGGGTTGTGAGTGTAAGAAAGTGTATGTGTGTGTGTGCAGTGAGTGCAGAGTGTCTTAAGTCTGTGAGGGGGTGCATGTGTGAGTGTGGGAGTGTGTGTGTCTGTAAGGGTGTGTGTGTGGGTGTCTGTGTGCGCGTCTGTGTGTATGTGTGTCCGTGTGTATGTGTGTATAGAGGTGCCTGTGTGTGTGTGAGAGTGTGTGTGTGTAGGAGTATCTGTGTGTGTGTATAGTGCAATGGTGGTCACCTGTAATGTGACATGAACCCAAGGTCCCAGTTGAGGCCCTCCCTATGGGTACTGAACTTAGCTATTTGCCTCTGCTGGGCCACTTTTCTCTGCTGCCTGTCCCAAAGTCCACCTTCGAGGATGGTCACCCGAGGGTCCGAGGCTGAATGTCCTGGACCACTGAAGTGTTCCCCAACTGGGAGGGAACCCTCCTGTCTGTTGATTGTTGTGCGGTGCCCATGTCACATTACAGGTGACCATCATTGCACTATACACACACACAGAGACTCCTACACAAACTCTCTCTCACACACAGGCACTCCTATATACACATACACATGGACACACATACACACAGACGTGCACACAGACACCCACACACACCCTTACAGACACACACACTCCCACACTCACACATGCACCCCCTCACAGACTTAAGACACTCTGCACTCACTGCACACACACACATACACTTTCTCACACTCACAACCCCCAACCCAGACAGACACACACACAGACAGACAGACAGAGGTGGGTGAATTTGTACTTTCAGGGTGACATGGTACTTTGCTCAAAAACTGCATGCATTCATGTAGAACACTGAGCTCAAAAACTGTATGAACTTATGTAAAACTCCATTATCTCACTTTTTAGATTAGAATCAATCTAAACATCATGGCAAGACAGAGAACACAGGGGGCCAACACCTTCAACATATTGTCTAGCTATCACCATTGTTAACAGCTAACCCGAGAATGCAACTTTTTTAAAAAAAGGTTTTGTGATTTACACATGAAAGAAGTGAAACTATCACTGTATCCTAACAGGTGAAAGGCTTAACAGACAATCAATTTTTAAATGTATAATTTCAGTTACATCACACTGTAAATATTTGCTATAAATTCTGTGTTAGGATTGAGCCCTCCACTACCACCTGATGAAGGAGCGGCGCTTCGAAAGCTAGTGTGCTTCCAATTAAACCTGTTGGACTATAAACTGGTGCTGTGTGATTTTTAACTTTGTTCATCCCAGTCCAACACCGGCATCTCCAAATCATATTCTCTCCCTAGTTACCCTTTTGTCCTTAATGTATTTGAAAAAACACTTTGGATTCTCCTTAACTCTGTTTGCCAAAGCTGTCTCATGTCCCCTTTTTGCCCTCCTTATTTTCTTCTTAAGTAAACTCCTACCTCATTTATGCTCATCTAAAGATTCACTTTAATTAAAAAGAACTGTTGCTAATATAAGCAATATATGATACATGTGATGGTATGAATTATAATCAAGCATAAACTGCACTTTAGTTTTAATGAAATGTTTTAAATGTAAAATATGATTATTACCCTCGGGACAAATACATGTTTCTTGAATAAAATTTAATCATAAACATGTCAGCATTCACATGGATAAATCTCAACACTGGTGTCCACTAGGAATACATACTTCAAGCAAAACGTGACAAGATAAAGTTTGAGAGGAAACTAACACTTCTTTTTTAAAGGTTTTGATGCATAACCTAAAAATGGATTGAAGAGATAAGCAATGTTATTAGAACTGAGACTCTAACATTGCTTTATGATTTAATAATTACAGTTATAATTAAATAAAAATACAATACAGAAATGAGGAGAAATTTGATTCTGTGCAGATAGATTATAAGCTTTAGCCATCTCAGGCAGCATCACTGTCTTCATGGCTCTTGTGAATAAGGGATTTGATCAGTGAGGGGTTGACAGCCAGAATGTTTGTGATTATAGTCACGTTGTGGTTAGCAAACAAGCAAACCATCAGAGTGCATGTACTATGAATCCAGCATGCCGGCACAACTACTTGCATTTATAAGCTATCTTGGCTGCAACTATACCAAGCATCCCCGTGGAAAGCATTTATCCTTCAATAAAATAACTCCTTCATGCAGTGAACTTCAATTTGCCAAGTTTGAGCTGACAACTGTTGCTCTTTGATAACCTAGCGTTGGTTACTATTTGATTTTTACTAATTCATTTTGATTTTTTTCTTGAGGGGTTGGTTATTAATCAGGAAATTAAGCGTAATTACTGTTTCTTCTCACTTTGCCAATGTTGCTTTAATTTGCCTGAGTTGGTGATTGTGTATTTGAACTGCTGAAATATATAGCTGGAGGTAAATCTTTGTCCAGATCAAAGCATTTGACCTCGATTTTCAGCAGATGCACAGTGGTAGTCAGGAAAGTTTTCAGTTTTGCTTATCCAACTCAGAAGAAAGTGCACACAAACTATGAATCTTCTTTGTTGATACCTTATCCAAGATGGCGGTGGAGTTGCAGGGCTGAGCCTGGGGACCTTCCTCTTCTGCCTGCTTTCTTTCTCTTTTTAAATTTTTGCTCTTTTTCTTTTTTTTTGTTTTATTTTTGTTAATGCCTGGAGAGTGGCGGATGAAGGAGGAACCTTTGCGAGCAGTGGCAGCAACACCAGAATGACCCAGTCATGGTTCTATCCTAGCCCAAGGAGACCGTTTCGGAGACTCCTGTTAAGGTCAAGCACCAAGTAGAGGAGCAGTGGAGGAGGAACAATAAGGGTGTCTGTGCACTACCCCTACCAATGTCTCATTCCCTTGCTTTTTTTATTAAACCTCTGACTAAATGGACTCTACATCATATGAGCCTAGATCATCTCTCAAAACTGTCCACATTTCATTCTTATTAACAAAACAACCCAACACCTTTTCTATCCCTTCCTTTCTGTCTCTTCAAAATGTCAGATATACCTGAGTGTTAAGTTCCCTATTTTGATCTCCTTGTAACCATGTTTCTGTAATAGCAATGAGATCATATTCATTTACCTCAATTTGTACTATCAGTTTGTCAACATTATTCCAAATGCTTTGTGCATTAAGATACTAAGCCTTTAAATGTGTTCTATTATTGAGTTTCCTTACACTTTTATGGTTCCTTGATCCAATATGACATTCACACATGCTGTGCTTTTCTTTTACATTTTTGTAACAAACAACCAATCACTATCCTGCAAACATAACTTCTCCTTTATCTTCGATTTTCTAATTTTCCGTATAACTGAATCCACCGATGAATTCGAGCCCGTTTCTTTCACACAAATCTTTCAGCAATGCCTTTACCACCTTAATCATGTTGACCCTGTATCATTTAGCTAGAGATTATTACCTTTTTGGTTTTGCTTTTCAATTTAGCACCTAGTTGCTTATATTCCCTCAGCAGAACCTTTTTCCTCTTTCGTCCTGTATCATTGGTACCTACATGGACCACAATGACTGGATCTTGCCTCTCCCCTCCACTGCAGCCCAGAGGAGACATTGTGAACTTGGGTACCAGGAAACAACACAGTCTTTGGGACTCTCAATCTTGGTCACAGAGAACAATGTCTATTCCCTTGATTGTAATACAAAAACTCAGGAAGCCCAGCTAAAAAGGAACATAATCTATTGTTGAACACCAAAACAGACCCACTGCTCTTGGTGTTCATAGGCTACTTGTAGCATGCGACAGACATCCCTGGGTCTGCTTTATATTTATTTAACCCATTTCTCTAATCAATCTATTCAGAGACGTTACTGCACACTTCTGGGGTAAGTCTGGGCCTCCCTGGTCCAGGGCAGGGACACTACTATTGTACCTCAAGAGGGCTTCTCAAATAGCAGAGGATGGTTTCAATCCAATGACCTCTGGGTTATGGATGCAGCAAGCTCTCGCTTTAGCTGCACCACATTGCTAATCCTAACCCTTCATGGTGATCTCAGTTAGTGTAGGAATTTGGGTCTGCTTTACCCTTGTTTTCTAATCAACCTGTTCAGAGATGTTATTACACATAACTGGAATAGGTGGAACCTGAACACAGAACACTACCACTGCATCACAAGTACCCTCAAAAAGTGATTTAAGTCATGGGTCTGTTTTATAAAGGACTCAGGTGATGAGTTCCAGCTGGGCAAACTGTTGCCTGTTACCAAGGAAATGCATACTTCACAGAAATGTTTAGAGAAACTTAGCAGATCTGGGATGATCTGTGGTGAGAAAGTAGAATTAATGTTTCGGGTCCAGTGACTCTTCAGATCCTTTGACTGAAGAAAGATTACTAGATCTGAAACATTAATTCTACTTTCTTTCCATAGATGCTGCCAGACCTGCTAATTCCTCTGGCAATTTCTATTCTTGTTTTGGATTTCCAGCAGGTTCCTTGGTTTTTTTGACCTCTTACTTGATGAGCTCCATGGAATCCAATTAGGTGATTCCCTATTGGCCTTAAATGGGTTATTACATCCATCCACCTCTCAGTCCGAGAGCTCCCCCTCGTACTTGAGAGGATGGAGCCTCTTGAGTGATTTTGCCTGTGGTCCCATTCCTGCTGCTCTCCAGGTCTGGCCAAGTGGTGTATAATAAGTAGGAGAATGTCTCTTCAGTAAAGACCTTTAAAGGGTTACTGCTGTGAGTCTGGAGTCATATGTAGGCCAGACCGGATAAGGATGACAGATTTCCTAATCTCATGTACATAACTGAATCAGAACTGGCTTTTTACCACAATCAAAGTAGTTACATGGTCACGATTGGACTAGTTTTTTAAATTCCAAATATTTTTTCAATGAATTAAAATTTCATCACCAGCCATGGCGAAATCTGAAACCATGTTCACAACATTTACCTGGGGTTACCATTCTAGGACGTATCTGCAAGAGTTCCTCAGGGAGTGTCATAGGCCTAAACATCTTCAGCTGCTTCATCAATGACCTACTCTCCATCATAAGGTCAGAAGTAGAGTGTTCTCTGAAGATTGCACAGTGTTCAATGCTGGCTGTGACTTCTCAGATACTGAAGTAGTCCATGTTCAAATGCAACATAATTTGGACAATATCCAGTCTTGGGTTGACAAGTGACAAGTAATCTTCATGCCACAAATGCCCAGGATATGACCACCTCCAATAAGAAATAATCAAACCACTGCACCTTGATATTCAATGGTATTACCATCACTAAATCCTACTCTATCAGTATCCTGTGGGTTACCACTGACCAGAAACTCAACTGGACTCACCATGTAAACACAGTGACTACAAGAGCAGGTCAGATGCCAGGAATACTGCGACTCAGCTTCAGGAGTATGATGGGATATCCCCCACTTCTCTGGATGAGTGCAGCCCCAACAACACTCAAGAAGCTTGACACTATCCACGACAAAGCAGCCAATTGATTGGCACTACATCCATAAGCATCCACTCCCTCCATCAACGATCTCAGTAGCAGTAGTGTTTACTATCGACAAGATGCACTGCAAATATTCACCTAAAGATGCTCAGACAGCACCTTTCAAACTCATGGCCACTGCCATCCAGAAGGACAAGGACAGCAGATATACTGGAACACCACCACCAAGCCACTCACCATCCTTACTTGGAAATCTATCATTGTTCTTTAACTGTTACTGGGTCAAAACCCTGGATTTCCTTCCCTAACGGCATTTGTGAGTCAACTCACAGCAGCTTCTCAAGGGTAACTAGGCACAGGCAATAAATGTTGACAAACCAGCGATGCCCACATCCCACACATGAATAAAAGAAAACTTACCACAACAGCACTGTCTCCAATTGGGGTGGACATTTAAATAGATATTTTGAAACTCTCAAGAAAAAAACGACCGTGAAAGAAAGAAGGTGTGAGAAGAATGCACTATCCATGATTAACAAAGCAAGTTAAGAATTACATCAAATTCAAAGGAAAATGTATGAAATTAGTGGTTGCCCAGAAGCATAGGACAATTTTAGAAATTGGCAAACAAGTACTTAAAGAAAATGGAGAAATTCAAATACAACAGAAGGCTAGAAGAAATATTACAAGTAAAAGGTTCAACAAATATGCATAAAAGGAAGAAACTAGCTCAAGTAAGCACGAATCCCTTAAGGAATGAGACTGGGGAATTATTAATTGCTTCTTCATCTTTGGCAGTCCCTTAGGATTGAGGATACCCACTTGAGGGTGCTCTTTACCGTGACGAAGCTCACAGCAGAGAGTTTACTTGGAATTTTTGTGTCAGGCATGTAGACAATGTGGCTCAGTCAACACAGCTGTTTGGCTGTAACCAATTCCTCAATGTTGGGGATACAGCGCTGAACGACGATCCTGATATTAAAGTCAACACATTAACAGAAATTGCTGGAGAAACTCAGCAGTGTTGGCAGCTGGTAAGAAAGCAGAGTTAACGTTTCGAGTCTGATGACTCTTCAGCAGTTCAGCAATTTCTGTTTTCATTACCAATCTCTAAGACCCACAGTTCTTTGTTTTACTATACTGATATTACAGTGCCTGCCCTGCCACAACATTTGCACGATTTTGTGGCATTATCATTTGGGATATTTCTCTTGCGATTTGAGGTACCTTGTCTCCATCCTTTACAATCTCATAGTCCGGGAACCCCGTACTGCTCGGTTCTACCTCCTTCCCAAGATCCACAAGCCTGACCACCCTGGCCGACCCATTGTCTCAGCATGCTCCTGCCCCACTGAACTCATCTCTACCTACCTCAACACTGTCCTATCCCACCTAGTCCAGAAACTCCCCACATACGTTCGAGACACCACCCACGCCCTCCACCTCCTCCAAGACTTCCGTTTCCCCGGCCCCCAACGCCTCATCTTCACCATGGATATCCAATCCCTCTACACCTCCATCCGCCATGACCAGGGCCTCCAAGCCCTCCGTTTTTTCCTCTCCAGACGTCCCCAACAATACCCTTCCACTGACACTCTCATTCGTTTGGCCGAACTGGTCCTCACCCTTAACAATTTCACCTTTGAATCCTCCCACTTCCTCCAGACCAAAGGCATAGCCATAGGCACACGTATGGGCCCCAGCTATGCCCGTCTCTTTTTTGGCTATGTAGAACAGTTGATCTTCCGTAATTACACCGGCACCACTCCCCACCTCTTCCTCCGCTACATTGATGACTGCATTGGCGCCACCTCGTGCTCCCGCGAGGAGTTGAGCAATTCATCAACTTCACCAATACATTCCACCCTGACCTTAAATTTACCTGGACCATCTCTGACACCTCGCTCCCCTTCCTGGACCTCTCCATCCATTAGTGACGACCGACTTGACATTGACATTTTTTACAAACCCACCGACTCCCACAGCTACCTGGATTACACCTCTTCCCACCCTATCTCTTGCAAAAATGCCATCCCGTATTCCCAATTTCTCCGCCTCCGCCGTATCTGCTCCCAGGAGGACCAGTTCCACAATAGAACACATCAGATGGCCTCCTTCTTTAGAGACAGCAATTTCCCTTCCCACGTGGTTAAAGATGCCCTCCAACGCATCTCGTCCACATCCCGCACCTCTGCCCTCAAACCCCACCCCTCCAACCGTAACAAGGACAGAACGTCCCTGGTGCTCACCTTCCACCCTACAAACCTTCGCATAAACCAAATCATCCGCCGACATTTCTGCCACCTCCAAAAAGACCCCACCACTAGGGATATATTTCCCTCCCCACCCCTTTCCGCCTTCCGCAAAGACTGTTCCCTCTGCGACTACCTGGTCAGGTCCACACCGCCCTACGACCCACCCTCCCATTCTGGCACTTTCCCCTGCCACCGCAGGAACCGTAAAACCTGTGCCCACACCTCCTCCCTCACCTCTATCCAAGGCCCTAAAGGAGCCTTCCACATCCATCAAAGTTTTACCTGCACATCCACTAATATCATTTATTGTATCCGTTGCTCCCGATGTGGTCTCCTCTACATTGGGGAGACTGGGCGCCTCCTAGCAGAGCGCTTTAGGGAACATCTCCGAGACACCCGCACCAATCAACCAAACCGCCCCATGGCCCAACATTTCAACTCCCCCTCCCACTCTGCCGAGGACATGGAGGTCCTGGGCCTCCTTCACCGCCGCTCCCTCACCACCAGACGCCTGGAGGAAGAACGCCTCATATTCCGCCTCGGAACACTTCAACCCCAGGGCATCAATCTGGACTTCAACAGCTTCCTCATTTCCCCTTCCCCCACCTCATCCTAGTTTCAAACTTCCAGCTCAGCACTGTCTCCTTGACTTGTCCGGACTTGTCGAACCTGCCTATCTCCTTTTCCACCTATCCACTCCACCCTCTCCTCCTTGACCTATCACCTTCATCTCCTCCCCCACTCACTCATTGTACTCTATGCTACTCTCTCCCCACCCCCCACCCTCCTCTAGCTTATCTCTCAATGCTTCAGGCTCACTGCCTTTATTCCTGATGAAGGGCTTTTGCCCGAAACGTCGATTTCGCTGCTCGTTGGATGCTGCCTGAACTGCTGTGCTCTTCCAGCACCACTAATCCAGTATCCATCCTTTACAGAAGAGTTGATAATTCTGGTCCCCTGTATACCATGAGCTTCAGTCCTGGAGTCCTCTAATATTGAATTTCCTGCAGTAATGCTTCTCCTTCCATTGCCCTTTTGGGTCAGGATGATGGAGATAGTGGACTGGATTAGGTGATGGTGGGTCCAACAGCCATC
Source organism: Chiloscyllium punctatum (assembly GCF_047496795.1). Taxonomy (NCBI): domain Eukaryota; kingdom Metazoa; phylum Chordata; class Chondrichthyes; order Orectolobiformes; family Hemiscylliidae; genus Chiloscyllium; species Chiloscyllium punctatum. Next base: position 34,423,906 of record NC_092764.1, read on the forward strand.
AGTTCTGTCATGACGTGGTGTGAACATTCCTGCGGTCCCCCTCTTAAACAATAACATAGTCAAGCAGGTAATAATATCTGCAGCATGGCTGTTGCCATGAGGTCTTGTATTTATTTCTCTGATGAAATAGTGCATTCACTATGACCAAACCACAGTCTAGGTATTTTGTCGGGAGGAGGACTCTTGGTATTTGACTTCCTTTTGCTTTCCTTGTTGCTTATGCATTAAATCACCAAGGAAAATCTGCTGGTCTCCCTTTGAGACATGGGACAATGACTAATCAAGGCTGGCGTACAGTAAATATACAATGAAAATAAGGTGTCTAGCTAACAGTATAAAGAATGAAATGTTCACTTACATTTTGATAACAATTACTAATTTCTTCTCAGTGCAAATTATGTCATGAAACAAACATCAATATAATCTCTATTACTCAGGATAAAGTAGAGTGAAGAGTTTCTATTATTAATTGCATTTTTGGTGAGCTGGAAAATGCAATGGTTATGCTTCTTAGAAACCAATGAATAATAAATTATTATGGATCATTTTACAGAAGAACACAAGATTTCATGATACATTAATAAGATTAGTTCATTACTGTAAGTATGCCAGGATTTTCACCACTATTCTATCACAATTTATCAAATCATCTCTAAACATATCCATGGTTGGAAACATGGGATAGATACTGAAACACAGAATTGGAATTGCAATAGACTATCAAGATCTTGGGGGTTACCAGTGGCCAGAAACTGAACCATATAAATACGATAGTTACAAGAGCAGTTGGTTGCTGAGAATTTTGTGGTAACATACCCTGTCTCCCCAATTGTATCCATCATTTACAAAGCACAAATCAAAAGTGTGATGGAATATTCTTTACTCGACTCAACTGGCGCAGCTCCAACAACATTCAAGTGGTTCAACACTACCCAGGACAAAGCAGTTCACATCAATTGAATCTCATCCACTTCCTTAAATACTGGCTTCCTCCATCACTAATGCACATGATAGCATTGTGTATAATATATGAGATGCATTGCAGCAATTTACTAAGCATCCCTTTGCACTACCTTCCAAACACATGACCTCTATTGCTTAGAAAGACAGAAGCAGCAGTTCCATGGAAACACCTAACTTTGTATATTGAAACAACTTGCCAACAACTTCATCTTGCAAGTTAATCAGTGCTGAAGATGTCTATTGTGCTACCTAAGCTACATGCTTCTGTGCATTGACCAGATTCTTAACAGAGATGTTACAAAGTTAACAGACTACCGAAGCACAAGGTATCTCACACTCAATTCCTCTAAAACTACATCTAATGTATTCAATTTCCAGAAAATCAGTGTAACAAAAAATAACTGCATATTTATGTGGATGATCTGAGTTGGTTACTACAAACCAATATTCTGAGGAGTGATTTTTATAGGACATTTTTCATTCAGGAATATCTGAAGAAAACATTTGCAAAGACCAAAATCAGAAATAGCCCATTAACTAAATTTTGTGAGGTGCTGCTGTCAGATCATACTCTGTAGCAGAGTACTGTGCACCTGTCTCACATGCAAGAATTTCATAACTAAAACTTGAGGGACACCATCCCTCCTTTGGCTTCCTGTCTTAGGGAATATCATTCCTTTACTCATTCACCAACTGAACAATGTCCTTAAGCTGGTCATCTATGCTGTACAATTACAACTCAATAATGAACTGCTTAATCCATATGGAGCAACCTTTCTGAGCAAGATCTATCAGCACACATCCTTCAAATCCAAGAATGGGAAACACAAGAAGTCACCAAGTTCTTTGTGCTAAACCCCATCTGTCAAGTGACACTACCATGGTGAGAGTGGTCCTTGCCAAACGAATATAGAAAAAGCTAGAGCCATGTGCTTTATTACTATATTCTCAATGCAACCCCCTTTTGCACACTAAACAATGTTGCACATAATTAAGGAGAGTCCTCTCTGTAGAGCAAGTGGCAGACTAATTACTTTAATCTCAACAAGGGAGAAGACTGATTTGATTCTGGGAATTTGCATTCACTATATAACAATGAGCATTTAGGAATAGACAACAAGTGCTTGGAAAGCCAAATAAAAGTGTGCTTCCAATAAAGTTGTCACTAAAGGATCTGAACAGGCGGTTAAGTCACAGGCTTCTCAGAGAATAGTGAAACCTTCATGTTTCACTGTATTGTTTCAATGCTCTATGTGATGACCTAGTTTGATTTCTATTCAGTAATTTATACAGACTTAACATTAGCACGCTCCCATATGGATCTGTGCTTACAACATCCAACTTTTTTGCATTTTCTGGACACAAGTGTTGCAGGCACATGGATGGTTCCAGGCACAGGATTTGGAAATAAAAAAATCTTTCTGCTATTAACTGAACTTAGTTTCTGCAATATTTGTAAATAAGCCAAGTGGCTTTAAATGCAGAGTATATTGCTGGCAGTAAAAGATGAAAGCCATAACTGCTAACTCAGAAAAAGTTGGAAAGCAACTGCTCCTAAAATAGTGTACCCCTAATAAAGGACCTGCCATGAATTTTTATAACGCAATGCATCGCTTGCCATTTGCCTTAGTTTCACTATGAGGTATGGCACATTAACTGGATTTGTCAGTGCATTTAGTCGATAATGAATGTGTGAATCTGCATGCTACAGTCAGAAAAATCAAATGTACTTCAACAACACCTCAGAAAGCACAAAACAATACTGTATAAGAACATATCCCAGTGTCACTTGCACTGATTTACAAAAAATTAAATCAATTATTATTTTAGGAGACAAAAATTAGTTTTTTTTAAAATCTGGGATTTATAAAGGGGAGCATAGATGATTCTTCCACTTCTTCAAATGGACTTGCAAGAACCAAAATACTAGTGAATAAGAAGATGGTGAGGATGACGGAATCAGAATTAAACATTTGGCAAATGGGAAGATGCCAGAGCATTCAATGCAACTGCATCCAAATCCCAATTTCACATGGCTACAGTTTCAGCCATTACAACATTGTACTTCAACTGTCCACTGGAAGATTATATACATATTTTTAAATGAATTAACCATGGCACTGACAGAAGACGTGAATATGGATTGTGCAATAGATGAATAAATTCAGGCTGGTGGTGTTAGGCTTAATTTGAGGTAGGTTCTGGATTAGTGGTGCTGGAAGAGCACAGCAGTTTAGGCAGCATCCTGCTCCTTGGATGCTGCCTGAACTGTGTTGCTCTTCCAGCACCACTAATACAGAATCTGGTTTCCAGCATCTGCAGTCATTGTTTTTACCTCGTTGATTTGAGGTAGGATAGATTTCATAGAATCCCTACAGCATGGTAACGGGTGATTTGGTCCAACAAGTCCACACTGACTCTCCAAAGAGCATCCCATCCAGTTCCACTCTCCTACCCTAACCTTGTAGCCCTGCATTTCCCACGGCTAATCCACCTAACCTACACATCTTATACACTATGGGCAATTTGGCATGGCTAGTCCACCTAACATGCACATCTTTGGACTTTTTCTATAATGGCATTTAGTAATTTCACAAGATACCAGGTGAAAATACAGGTGTGGGATTTTCCAACAGGCATAAGAGTCCTGCTTTTATGGTGAAATGGGGGCCCACACTGTGTGGAGAACAGGCTGTGATCTTTCCTGAATTGGCCAATTAATGGCCAAGGAGTGGAACATGGTTGAATCAAGGATAGGGTTGGTTCTCAGCACTGGAAGTAGCAGGCTCACCAAAACTGAAGTGCCCTCTCCCCACTATTTTGAAGTTTCCTCGGGGATGAAGGTCTCTCCAAGGTGAGTGCAGCTGCAGCTAAGGGAGCCAGGAAGGGCCTCAAAACTCACCCAAGTGCTGCAGACCATGCTGTCCCTCAACACAAAGAGGCATATGAGTAAACTTGAGTGTCAGACGAAAGATCTTTAACAGGCAGAATCGATTAACTGCTGCTTCTGGGCAGGTAGCCCTGCTGCTGTGTGTTCCAGCAGAACACCAACTGTTTTGACTACTTCACTTTCTAGCATATACTGAATTTCTGTTTTCACTTAAGCATATTTCTCTGGGCTGGTCCTGACTCTTCTATATTTGCATCATGTCAAGCAAATATTGTGCATTTAGGTGTATCCTCCCCAGTGTCCTCTGTCTAATTATGTGAGCACAGTGTCTAACTGTCTCATTTTTGGGGGGGTTAACTTGTTGAATTGGAGGAGATTTACTTTCAAAACTGCCTTCTCTCCTTCCACATCACTATTATAATCCGTGTCATCTTCTGCTTGTCTTTTCAACATGTTTATGTGACATTGCAGATTCTTCTTCCTGCAGTCAGTAGTATTTATTAGATAAGTCACTTTGCCAATCTTCCTAAGAACCTTTGTATAAACGACTGAAGTTTGCTTTGAGAAGTTCACCTTGCAAAGGCAATGATAATGTAACACTCTCCCAAATGAAACGTTCTAGTCATTCTATTCTTTCATTTTCATTTGTGAAACTTTCATATGCTATTGTGCTGCTCTATATGCTCCTTTGAGTCACCTGAAAATATGGACACCTAACATAACATTAAAAATTCAACTTTTTCATCTCAGAACTTTTGCCCAAATCAATTTTAATGGACCCTTAATCTCATGGCTATAAATCAATTCAAATTGACTAAACCCTGTTGATTCTTTTGGGGAATCTCTGGTCACAAACATTTAAAACATATGCCCAAATCTTGTGTGTATTCATGACAATAGGCCTGAATCTAGTTTTGATAATCTGATGGTATCACTCCAAAAGGTTGCTATGTTTGTGGATGAGAAGCAGTTGACTTTAATTGTTTTATACTCAAACTTTTAATTAACTCCCAGAAAATTTTAGACATAAATTTAGAACTCTAATCCAATTCTACCTTAATTGCTACATCATTACAAATAAAAAAAACTGAGTTAACTTTCCCACTATAACTTTAGCTGTAATGGTCCTTTGAGGAATTGCTCCTGGGCACTGGATTGACATATCCATAACTGTAAGGAAATACTAGTGTCCTGCTTTCAGTGATCGTTCTACAAAATCTACTAAAACTTGAGTGAATAGTTAATGCAAAAACTGACATGGTATCAAAGGTGCTAGTTTAATTGTATGTTCAACTTTTCCTACTTACTTAACATGCATGACAGATTTTACAGAAAATTTTGCATTTTCCATATTCTTGTATACCCAATCTAAAAATGTAATGTGCTACTTGAAGTATCTCCTTATAACAACTATTTTATGAGCCACCATCCATTCTTTGTCTGCAGGTTTGTGAAGATGTCACCTGTTTCTTATCAGAACTCTGTTCTAATACAATAGCACTCCAAAACCCCTTTGGCATGAGCTGTCTCTTCTTCCTGAGCCTCAATTAATAAAGATTATGGCAAAATTATCCTTTGAATTATCATTATTTTTGAGTAGAACTTCAACTACCTTAACATCTTCCTATGGAATTACTATTACTCTGGTGATGAATTTTGTTTACCATTGCTTTGTTCACTACACATGATGAAAGAGTACTCAGAAGGTGATCTTGTAGCTATTCTACTCATTTGGCCTCACTTGGACTTATGGACTTAATCCCTTTTGCTTCAAAGGAAGGATCTATCTTCCCTTTGGACAAACACTTTACATATCTCGCATATGGCCTTGGTACTTTCTCTGCACTCACAGCAGCATGTACCACCAGTAGTCAAAGCTCCAGTCTGATCCATGGCATTTCCTTAGAGTTTTCCTTTCAGACTCATTCTTACAAACTCCAAAGAATCCCATGGGATTCCCTTGTAAACTCTGGCATTCTGAATGAATGTGCCCCACTCTGTTAAATGGAAACACTGAGGCTTTAGATTTTCACTTCCAGCCTCAGCCTTTCCAAACTGAGGAGATGACCTTGGAGAATTCCCAGCTATCCATTCTCTAACCTAGCTACTTGCCTTCCTTTTACTCTCCCAAATTCTATCCCTTTTGAATTTATGTGACAGATAGAAAAATAGATCAGCTCATAGTCATCAGCCATTATTGCTGCACATCTCACATTTGTAATACTTCAGTCATCAACACGATTTTGAAAGTTTTTAAATTTTTGAGAGAGTTATCATACAAGAGCTTCATAAGTGTTTTCAGTTTCTAATGCTTATATCTACCCTTCAAAGTTACTTTTGCCTGTATATCTCAGGTAGTCATGTGCAGTCAATATAACTTTTTTTTGTCATAATCTCAAGAAACCTCATCTGACAATGAAGCATAAATTTACTGTACTCTTCATATCAACTAGTTCTGCATAATTAGTGCCCACTTTTCTTTTGCCCAATTCATTTATCTCACTAATTCCTCAAATGACATGAATGTCTCCACATTCTTTTCGGCAAATTTTAGTAGAGCCTGAGCAAACTTAAACATTCCCCTACTAGACTTTAAATTATGACTCACATTATCACAACTAAAGCTTGCATCAGCATTTGATGTTTCCTACTTATACTCCATAATTTTAAGCTTATATTCATATATCCTTACTTTCTCTTCTCTCTGCAACTCAAATTCCAGCTATCTTATTTCTATTCTTTTCATTTCCCTTCCCCCTTTCCTTGACTTTCTTTTCATCTTTGGAATTCAATCTCTAGCTTTGTTGTATCCTCTTCATGCTGCTTTAACTATGACTCAATACTACCTGTTAATTGTTCCCTCTTGTATTTCTAATAAACCCAAGCACCAAGCTAGTGTCTGAATTATTTCTGCCTTCTAGCTCTGTCAGGCAATGCTACTCTGAGCTTACCAATTTCAATTAGTTTTGATACTGAACATTAACTTCAGACGATCAGGGACAATTGTGCTACCGCCAGGAAATCCTCTGAAGTTGCCATTACTTAAATGCAGTACACAACCTGGGGTTTTGCTTCACCTGTATTATTTACTAATACCACACCAAAACCCTTGTTATCTCAGTTTCAAATATCCAGATGAGCCCCCACACTTTATCATGCCTTGCTAGTATAGTATGCTGGAAATCAAGTCCGCTATCGCAATATTTAAAAGCTTTGACAAACTATGCAGATTCCCCAATTGACCTTTTTGATATACCAGGTTAACAGAATATACAGATCAGGTTCCATACTTAACAAGCACTACCATTTATTACAAATACCAAGTTTGTATTTGTATCTACAGATAAACAATTATGATCTGCTGACATGTCGCTGCTTGTTAAAATGCTAAAATGCTAACTCCCTTCTAAACACCGTTCCAACTCACATACAGACAGATGGTCAAATAGTCTTTGGCATTATGTGTGGAGGGAAAAATACTAGAGAAGGAGTTCAATTGGCATTGTTGGCAGGGTTTGCTGAGATGATCCAGCTTACCAGGACTGTCTCTTCTTCAGTCTCTTTTCATGTCTACATAGGAGGCATTGGCATTTGATACACTAACTTCAAAGACTCTTACTTACTGGTTAAAGGCCACAGATTACCGCAACTGGTGAGGGAAAATAAACTGACTCTCTTTAGGTTTTAGATATTTACTGAGAGAAAATATATCATCGGTCCATACAGCAGTCCAAAGGCTGCTATCAGCTTCATGCACAGTCACAAGCTATTCAGCCATCTCAGAACCAAAGACATACTTGTTGTCAGGCTGCTGATTGTCAGCAACCATAGCTGGACACAACTCCACCAACTCATCAGCAACCTTTGCAAACTGAATCTCACTTTATACATACTTCTTGGTACAAGCAAGACTGCAAACTGGCTTGTCCACTGCTTGAAGAAAGCAGAAGTGTGAACACAGCATTCAGTAACTCGCTTTTCAAAATTACAGCAATTCCTTCCTCAATGTTTTATCAAGGAACAATTAGATTACTTACAGCAAGGAAACAGGCCCTTCGGCCCAACAAGTCCACACCGACGCGCAACCCACCCAGACCCATTCCCCTATATTTACTCCTTCACCTAACACTACAGGCAATTTAGCATGGCCAATTCACCTGACCTGCACATTTTTGGACTGTGGGAGGCAACTGGAGCACCTGGAGGAAACCCACGCAGACACAGGGAGAATGTGCAAACTCCACACAGTCAGTCAGTTGCCTGAGGTGGGGAATGAACCCGGGTTTCTGGCGCTGTGAGGCAGTAGTGCTAACCACTGTTCCACCTTGCCACCCACAACTTGCACTGCAGTTCACAATCAAAAACACAGAAGAATAAAAAAGATATGATCTTCGCAGTATAATAAATGACAGAGAATGACCAAAAAGTTAATCAGAGGGAAGAAGTTAGCACAAAAGTAAACTAGAAATGTAAAATGGATAGCAAGAGTTTACAGATAATTAGAAAGTAAAAATGTAAGCAAAGTGCGTGCTATTTCTCTGGACAGTGGAACGTTAATAATAGATGACAAGGTACTGGTGGATGAAGTAAACAAACACTTTGTTTCTGGATTTACTATGGTGTACAAAAATAAATACAAGAATAGCTGTTAATCAGGGGGTAGAAGGGAGAGAGGAACTTAGTAAAAGTACAATAACTAATGAAGCTGTACTCAGCAAATTGTTGGAGCTGTGGACTGATCAGCTTTGTCTGATGTGACAAGTAGAGTCTATGCTAGTCTTCAACTTTATACAATTTATATCAGTAACTTAGATGAGGTGAGTCTAGCATGGCGGCTAAGTTCACAGTTGCTAGAAACTATGTTGCAAAGAAGTGTGCACACTGATAAACATCAGTTGAGTGAGTGAATGAGAATTGTTTTGTGACCCTGACCATATATTCTAAACCCAATGGGCTTCTGAATTTCTGAAGTGGAGTTATACTGGACTCAAACTTTTAACTTTGTTTTTCTGTTCACAGTTGCTGCCAGACCTGCTGAGTGTTTTTTGTCCCAGCATTCTCAGTGGTTATTTCAGATTTCCAGCATTCACTGTATTTTGCTTTTATTTGGAATTCTCTGCTTCAGGAAGTGGTGGAAGTAGTCAATGAATGCAAATGTAGATAGATTCTCACTAAGTGAGGGAATCAAATCTTATTGGGGTGGTTAGAAATATGGAATTTGAAACACAACCAAGCCAGCCATGCTCAAATGAAATGCCAGAGAAAGCTGAGGGGCCAAACATGTATGTATTATATCCATTCTCATTCAATCTCTATAAATACATACTTTACAATAGATGCTGTGAGATATTGAACAATGCCAGGAAACTTGATCAGTTTTTTTCTAATGATGAAGTTAATTATAAGGATACTCTATCAACCTCTCTCTCATCAATGCAGTCCTTCCCACGATTACAAACTCACAAACAATTGAACCTTTCATTATTTATGATCAAGTCTGACAAGATATAGCAATTAACCTGAAATCATTGTACATTGCTTGCTGGCAAATAAACGGTTACCAAAGATACTGTCTTCTCAGGAAGGAAAATAACACAACCGGCAGCCCCCAAATTCTGCGAAAGTTTGTCAACTACACGCTCTCAAACAAACAGTATGAATTGGTGAAACTGTACTAAGCGAAGACAGAACTTTCCTGGTTATAAAGTCATAGAGTTGCACAACGCGGAAACTGACCCTTCAGTCTAACTTGTCCATGCCGACCAGATATTCTAACTTAGTGTCGTCCCACTTGCCAGCATTTGGCCCATATTCCCACCAAACCTCTCCCATTCATATACCATCCAGGTGCTTTTTAAACTTTGCAATGTACCAGCTGCTATCATTTCCCCTAGCAGCTCATTCCACACCCGCACCATCCTGTGCATGAAAAGGCTGTGCCTTAGGTCCCTTTTAGATCTTTCCCCTCTCACCTTAAACCCATGCCCTCTAGTTTTGGACTCCACCAACCTGGGGAAAAGACCTTGGCTATTCACCCTATCTATGCCCCTCATGATTTTATAAACTTCTATAAGGTCACCCCTTAGCCTCCTATGCCCCAGGGACAATAGCACCATCGTATTGAGCCCTATAGCTCAAATCCTCCAATCCTGGCAATGTTCTTGTAAACCTTTTCTGAACCCTTTCAAGTTTCACAACATCCTTCCAGCAGGAGGGAGACCAGAATTGCACACAATATTCCAAAAGTGTACAGCTGCAACATAACCTCCCATCTCCTGTACTGAATGCTCTGACCAATAAAGGCAAGCAAACCAAATATCTTCTTCACTACCCTGTCTGCCTGTGACTTTACTTTTAAGGCACTATGAACTTGCCTCCAAGGACTCTTTGTTCAACAACACTCCCCAGGACCTTATCATTAAATGCATAAGTCCTGCCCTGATTTACTTTTCCAAAATGCAGCACCTCACATTTATCTAAATTAAACTCCATCTGCCACTCTTTGTCTCACCGGCCCATTTGATCAAGGTCCTGTTGTACTCTTAAGTAACCTTTTCGGCAGTCCACTACACGACCAATTTTGGTGTTATCTGCAAACATACTAACCATACCTCCAATGTTCACATCCAAATCATTTATATAAATGACAAAAAGCAGTGGGCCCAGCACAGATCCTTTTGGCACACCGCTGGTCACAGGCCTCCAGTCTGAAAAGCAACACTCCGCTACTGGCCTCTATCTCCTACCTTCAAGCCAGTTCTGTATTCAAATGGCTAGTTTTCACATAAAGTTTTCAAATAGGCAAACTTTACAGGTTTTGGAGATACAATTTTCACATTTTAACAGTGTGATTGATTTTGATATTTGACTTTGGAGTCTCTTTCTTCCCCATGTTAAATTCTATTCTATCAACTGAATGCCAGTATGAGCATTTCCTTGAATGCAAAAGAATATAGCTGAGTGCCTGCCTCTCCCCTTCAGTGACACTTCCATTATTGGAGAAAATATTATTGCAATATTATGGATTTTACAGTACCAATAGAAACACTAAGAAACAGAAAAACAGTTGTCTTCATTGTTGGGAGTTTCATTATAGATTGTCGACTGAATGTCATGGAAATCAATTAACTGCAGAATACAGAACATTTCTTACTTTCACAAAGTGTCATTTTACTCTGTGTATATGTGCCAGACTTCTTTTTTAAACAGGAAATGGTATAAGCAAATACAGGACATCCAATTTGGCGTGAATTTACAAATTGAGCAACTTAACCTGAACTGACCTAAACTAGGTAACTTCAAGTTTGCAACAGATCAAATGGTTAAAATAGTTGATAAATCAAAAGAAATTGGGTGGCACAGTGGTTAGCAGTGCTGCCTCACACCGCCAGAGACCCAGGTTCAATTCCTGCCTCAGGCATCTGTCTGTGTGGAGTTTGCACATTTTCCCCGTGTCTGCGTGGGTTTCTTCCGGGTGCTCCAGTTTCCTCCCACAGTCCAAAGGTGTGCAGGTTAGGTGAATTGACCATGCTAAATTGCCTGTAGTGTTAGGTGAAGGGGTAAATGTAAGGGAATGGGTCTTGGGGGGTTGCTCTTTGGAGAGTCGGTGTGGACTTATTGGGCTGAAGGGCCTGTTTCCACACTGTAAGTAATCTAGTCTAATCAAAATTCAGCTAAATAACTTCTGTATGAGGAAAACTATGCACATGTATTCTGTTTGTGGTAATTGAATCAATAAAAAAAAGAACAAAATAAATGCCAAAGTGTTGCATAAAATTTGCAAAATCTTCATTTATTTACACCCCAAAATTTGTTGACTAGTCAGAATAATTCATAGTATAATAGGATAAGCTGTCATTGTAATTTGGGGTTTTACCCACTTGGCATGAAATAACTGGTACTGATTTTCCCAGTTCTGAAATCACCTTACCTAGGTTAACAAGCCCTAGAAAGCACAACAGTCCCACTCTAGATACACTGTTTAGTAAAACTCCACATTACTTTACAAATATTCATGCATCTCTAGATTTTTTCTGATGTCAACTTATGCCAAGATTCTTTAGGCTTCAGTAAATGGTGTGCATTAGTATAGTGAGAGTTTTCACGTTACGTTTCAAGCAAACTCTAGTGATTTGAATGCCTTGATAATTTGATTAGAAATTCCAAAGCACAATGATGTGTTTCATACGTCTCAACTTGCTGAGCAAAAACAAAAACAAATGCAAATGCTAAGGACCACTTCTCACAGCTTAGTGGCTCCTGAAGAATGCTTCTAAAATTTCCTTTGTCAAATTTGAAATGCAGAATGTATTTATACACTTTGAGCCACAAGGCAAAGTCCAGAAGCATTTTTATGTGGAATCAGATTTGCATTTTTTGTTTGAATTCTCACCGATGGTTTGAGAGGACTGGAAACACTGACATTTTTATGAGAACAGCAGTAGCATTTATGGACTTTCTAGTTCCTCCAGGAAGCTTTCATTCTTTCCTACTCAGTAAAGAAAGAAAGAAGAAAGAGCCACAATTATGTCTAGCAAAACATTCCTGCAGTAACTGTAACCACAGCATGAAACCACACGTCATTAAAAGCAATGGCTGCCAGGTCAGTCCAGAGAGCACAGACAGTTCTTTTCATAAGCGAGCTATCTTCAACAATGCAAGTTACCAGTTGTACATTTCTATGTACTGTAAGTGTCTGCCTAAATGAAAATCCACTTCAAATATCCTCATCAAGGAGTGAACCTTATTAAATAACGTTAATAAAGTCAAAGCAACTTCTGCTTGGTTGGGAAGGTGAATTATATCAATGCCAGGATAAATTCCGTTTGTGTATTTTTCTTTCATCAGTGAGAATAATATGAAAATGGAATATTTTAAGTCTGATTTTTTAATATAAATATTTTCCTTTCCTTATGTGTTCAGTTTTGGAAATACACTTGGATACAACAGAAAGGCATTGTTCTTTCATTCCCAGTCGGTAAAGTAGACAATGAAAATATAACTTAAATTGACCCCAGCCAAAAGTTGTAGCTCAAAAGGTAAAAACAGAGGTCAGCACTGCAATTTAGATGGAATGAAGGAAATAATTTTTTAAACTAATATGGGTGAGGTACAGACATATAAATTTCTGGTACAGCACATGTTACTTAGTAGCAAAGCAATTCTGCATAGGCTCCAGGCCTCTTACTCCAATTTTCGTTGAATAAAAATATGAAAAGGCCTTTCCAAAGACTTAAAGAAAAAGTGAAACAGCAAAGCTATTTTAATGGTAAAAACAGTGATTCTACATGAAACATGCAAGCTAAGTAAAAATGTATTGTGTCAAACTTTGAACTTGGCAGTAATAAACAATGAAGGTCTTTTTTATTTTCTACTGTCCAACAAGACGAGCATTTGCGGTTAGATTTATTACAAGATTAATGAGAGAATAAACTGTTGAATATATAAATGCATTATCAATGCATTCATTGAAATCAAATCATAGTAAAACCACAAAACTGTGTAAGATATTGACGACATTAACAGTTCTAGCCTGTAGCTCAGTGTGTACTTTTCATTCTAAATTTTGTGGAATTGCTATAAGTGTGCTGATATAAATATTTTGCTTTGCAATGTTTATTGCCCAATTTCTCTGCAGCACATGGAATTTATAGACTGAACAGAACACTTCAACCACCAGCACACAAACCAGTTAGCAAACAATGCACAAAAAGCAAAATATTGGGAGTTAATTATTTTATTACCTACTTTTCAAGAGAATTTAAGTACATAATGCAAATCTAAATTATATATCTAACATAGGTAACTGGGATTTAATTAGTCTGGTCATAACTTACTGAATGCGGTCATTGTCTAATAATACAAATTCAGCATTCCCAAGTTGTTTGTTAATATGTAGTTTTGCCTCATTTTAAATTATATGCATGGATAGATGTGCCAGTCTCATTTAATAAATAAAGGTAAAGTGGTCATAGTCCTACCAGACTATAGGGCTGCTCTCTCTTTACAGAGAGATGACTGGTGGTAGTTTAACCTGAGGATCACTATTCCTCAGGCGAGAGAAGAGGAGGAGGAGGAAGTTCTTCATTGTAACCTCGGCCAATGCGGCCCTGAAGTCATCCAATCAACATAGCTAACTGATACTCAGTTCTGTACGTAATATTCTAGGTCAGCATTCGATATAAGTTCATCATAACCTAAAAAGCTATTTAAAAATGATTCCTTGAGCAGCACACAAGTTACATCTTTGAATAGTTAGTTTATAATAAGAAAATACAGTGCTGCAAATTCACCAAAGGTATGCCAAAGGTCTATCACAGTGGCATGAATTCAGAGGGACAACAACTTTCATTCAAAAATGTACTTTGCTGGTCCTTTCATTAGTTTTTTGCTTTCATATATGCAACATAAAGAAATGTGTGCAATAGGATTCATTTATGAAATATTTCTACAGTGATACTTTTATTCCCTCTTTAGTAAAAAGAAAATGTTTGTTTCCTCATGGTCCAGGGACATTGTGACATTGATTTTGGACTCTCCGTCATTTTAGGCTTCTGAAGCCAAAAATAAGGTCAGAGAAAGCTAAATGTCAAGTTCCATCCTCTAATTTTTCATCTTGAAATATCTTCATGTGCTTTTCAGAACAATTACTAGCAAAATTTAGATCTTTATTGTGAATTTGAGAAGATTTAAAAAAGTAACTCAGAAGGTTTTTTTTAAAAGCAGCAGTTCCCAGTATTTTGTGTTAATATGAGTTCTCCCACTGTGAGAAACTGTTTTTCTTTTCATTTTAGTTCCAGCAATATCTGTGTACTATGGCCAATAGTCACATACTGTTCTCTGCTTTTTTTCCCCTCTTTATGTAGTCTAATACCTCCCACTGCTACATTTCCTTCTGCAGCCATAAAGATAAGACTGCCGAATTCAAAGATTTCTATAACAACTGCAGTGTAAGGCCTGGCTAATTCAACACAGCAGGAATGATCTGGAATTTTTTCAATGCAAGTTTTGGAGAAAATTGCCCTTGCATCTTTTACAGTAAATAATTGATCAAAACCAGTGGGAATCTTGATCGAGAACATTAATTGGTAGAAACTAAACATATTAAAATAGAGGAACAACATTTTATAGCATTTTTTCCCCATATCTAAATGTAGTTAAAAGAAAACCTAAGACTTGTAATGCAAGAAAATAGAATGTGAAATCACACAGCCAGCAATTCACTACTGTCCTTTTGTGATTGTGCTAAAGGCCAAAAAAATCTGGGAAATTTAGATCCATGCAACGAGATGTAGGGGTATGCTAGAATCACCTTGCCCCAGCAAAAATGTTAAAGACGAAACCACTCGCACCTTTACAACTGGTCCTCAACTATTTAGCCATTTTAAGGAAATACTTCTGTTCCCATCAAGAAAAGAAGCTGGCCTCTGAGTGCTGCCAGCCAATTAAATACTGGACAGGTCTCTGGCCTCAGCAGTGTCATGACAAGCAGGGGTCACTGATGAGACCAAGTCTAGCAGAGCAGCCATGGAGCTAAGGTTAAAGATAAGTTTGGTGGGGATGAGATTTAAGGCTTGGAAGCCCCGGTGAGATACATGGAGAATTGGTATGGACAAGCCAAGGAGGAAGGGCTCTGAAAAGGTTTGGAGACCATGGGTGAATATATCCTTTCTTATAGGTACCATTCCACAGACAAAAAGGCATGATTCTGCAGAATTCTGTAAAATCCAGTCATAGATTCACAGGAGTCAGCACACAGAAGTAAAAGGCCCTCCATCTGCCACTTCCACTATGCCGTCTAACAATGGGATGGCTGCTTGTGCAGACAATGAGAATTTCTAAACTGATGCTGTCCTGATGTCAATCAGCCACCCTGGCTAATTTGATGTTCTATTTGCAAACTTATTTTCAAATTGTACGTAAAAAGAAGGACCTTATGCTTTGTTATATAGGGTAGAGGTGAAACTAATCTTAAATAGCTTGTGGTTTTGATTTCCTTATTTAAGGGTGGATGTAAATTAATTGGAGGCAGTTCAAAGGAGGTTACTAGATTGAGACCTTGAATGAATGGGTTGTCTTAAGACAACAGCTTGGACAGGTTGGGTTTGTTTTCATTGGAACTTAGAGGAGTCGGAGTGAATTGACTAAGTGTCAATTGATGGTCAATGAAGATCTGAAAAGGTCTTGAAAGGGTAGTTATGGAAAAGATGTTTCCATTTGTGGGTGAGAACAGAACATACTGTTTTAAAATTATAGGTCCACCCTTTAAGGCAGACATAGAAGATTTTTTTTCTCTCACAGGGCTCTCTGACTCTGGAATACTGTGCCTCAAAAGGTGATGCAGTCAGGGCTCATAGCTATTTTTAAAGCAGATGTAGACAGGGTTCTTATTCGGTAAATAAATCAAAGATTATCAGGAGTAGATGGAAATGTGAATGTGAAATTCCAAAACAAAAATGATCTGCTATGACCTTACTGAATGTAGAAGCAGGCTCCAAGAGCTAAATGATTTACTTCAACCCTTGTTTCAAATGTTTGATATTACATTATACAAACTAATTCAGTATATTCACTTGGCACTTACCAAAGAACATGGGCACAGCTGCAAGAGGGACCTTGCAGAAGCATTATTTATAGGACAAGGCACCCATCTTGCAAGCAAAATGATTTACCTCTGTTTTTTCCAATCTCTGGTAGTATTTGGGCTGTTTTTGATGCTGTTGCAATGAATTCCTGGATTTTGCTGGAGAGGTTGCTCTACCTTCGAGGGAAGGCAGAAGATTTAGCGAACCAAGCATGAAGTTGCAGTGCCTCTGGGTTTACCATACAACAGGGAGATGAAGCAGAAGCTGCACTGATGATTTTTACACCCTTTACCAAGCTGGAATCAGGTTCCTCCATTCTACATGAGAATATCTGACATGTCAACGCCTTTCCTCAGCATTCTTCTGGATTCTGCCACATTAATGTCTTTTAAGGAGTTTGCAGTGACAGAACTCATCTGAAACCTCACCCTTCACTAAACTGGCACAGAAACAATTTTCTTTTTGTCAGGTCTGAATGTAGTCCTTTCAAACATGGCAAGTTGCAGAACCCAAGTCTATAAATGTCTTTGAGATCTGTGTGAGTACCTGAACCGGTGGCTGAAAAAATCACATCAAGTGATGAAACCCTTCATCAGTGCTGTGCTGAAGCTCTCTTTCTTTGCTTTTGGCCCACTGTGGCTGAGCGGACTGGAGTAATTGTTTTTCTCAAATTTTCATGGGAGATGGGCATCACCGGCAAAGCCAGTATTTCATTGTCTAATTAGGGTTGAACTGTGTCGCTTGTTCATCCATTTCAGAGAGTAATGAAGTGTGAACCACATTTTTCTGTATCTGAATTCATAAATTTAAAAATAGTTGTCATGGTTGCCATTACTGAAACTAACTTTGTATTCTAGGAATTATGCATTGAATTCAATTTCTGTCAGTTCCCATGTTATAATTTGAACTCATGTCACCAGTACATTATCTTGGGTTTTCAGTCTACTAGCCCAGTTGCATTATTACTAAATAACCACATCCCAAAGTGCACCTCAAGTAGCAAGTTTCCAAGGAAAGGCTGTGGTAAAGGTGGTATGTTTACCCATTATACTTTCTCATCATGTTAGACAGCTGGATAAAGGTGAATAGGGAGGAGAGGAAGGTCATTAGGTAGGACCATACCATCAGTGTTCTAAATGACACTGTAGATTCTGCTGCAGCAACTCCAATGATAAAGTTAGCTAGGTCTTCCACAGGGCTTGCATTACAGCACAGAAACAGACCCTTCGGTTCAACTAGTCCATGCTGACCATAATCCCAAACTAATCTAGTTCCACCTGACTGCACTTGGCTCATATCCTTTCAAACATTTCTTAATCATCTGCTTATCTAAATGTCTTTTAAACATTGTAACTGTACCACCACATCCTCTGGAAGTTCATTCCACACACGAACTACTCCCTCTGTAAAAACATTGTGCCCTAGTCTTGAAATTCCCCCACCTTAGGGAAAAGACATCTGCCATTCACCTTATCTCTACCCCTCATGATTTTATAAACATCTATAAGATCACCCCTCAACCTCTTACGCTCCAGTAAAAAATGTCACAACCTATCCAGCCTCTCCTTATAACTCAAACTCTCCATTCCCTTTTCAATTGTATGGAAAAATTGTACTGCAAGGAATATGTAGAATATTAATGGTTGCATTGCATGATGTTTGGGTGATGTGCCTGCCACAATTGAACAGTTTAAAAAATGTGAAAGCAGAGGGGTCCTGTTGTGAAAAGGAACACACTCACAGCTGTACCAAGGGAGAGAAGCCCAGTACTTGACAATGAATCTAACTTGGTTGTTGGCACATGAAGATCTCAGCATCATTAGTTATGATCCTGCCCAACTAAGGCAAAGATTCTCTCCTTGTAATGAAAAAGGAGACAGATGTTGAGCATCCATCACACATTTTGACTCTCTCCACCTTATTGTGGGCTGGTGTTTTCTTCGAGTGAGGCAAAGGGAGAGACTGGGTAAGATGGAAATGGCTGGCAGAGTTGTTAGTGCTGGTGCAGGTGGGGGAAGGTAATCCTCAGTGAGTGAATAGTAAGTGCAGAGGGTATGAAGGATTGTAGACTGGGCAGAGATTGGGGGATGACAGCACGTGTGCAAAGATGTTGCATGCAATTGTTAGAATGGTAGACCATAAGCCTTGGTGGGAAATAGATGCAGAGGCAGACTTTGAATGAGTGTGAGATAGCAGAGAGAAGATAGAGGCACTTACCCTTGTTGAGCACAGGAGGTCCTTAACCTTCAAACTGTATTGCTGGGCATTCCTCTGGACTATGAATACCTCACTAACTCAGGTGGTAACTTCAGACCAAGCTGGCAGGCTCTGGCAACTGGGTATCTTCTGGCAGCTCTGAGAAGAGAATGGCCCTCCTCCCTATCACCCCATTCACCAGGATATCCAGGTCCTTGTTGGTGAAGTGAGATGCTAACTTCCCTTTCTCAGCCATGTCCTTTAGAATTGTGCAGAAATCCACTGTAAGTGACAGTTCCTGGTTTTTAGTGTTTGACCTGGTGCATAGCTGAGATTAAAAACTGGTAACAGTGGTGCAATTCCCAGAAGGTTCTGTCTGTGGAGAGTATTTCTGTTGCAGGTAAGCACACAATAACACAAGAGTTGTACCATAGGGGTGTGATGGATACATAATGAGGTGAGCAGTGGAGGAGTGCATGAAATAACTTTTAGAGCTCACCAAGAGAAATCCTGAGTGAAATATCCTGAAATTGACTCATAGCTGATTTTGGTAAATTTCAGCCCTTTATATTTTCTTAACACTTGTTTTTTAATAACTTTGTCTGTAAATGCAATCTTTTTCAGTTTCATAATTGATCTAATTTTTGAAATCACCCATACAGCTTTGATATATTCCTAAATCAGATTTTTAGATACACACTTTAGAGCACACATTTCAGGCAACTTATGCCAGTAGAGAAAACAAAACCCCAGAGTGCAAATTGCACACAAACTGAATATATAGCAAGATTAAATCAATAGATGTCAACTAAGAACATTAGCCTAAATTGTGCAAATTGGCTTGTTGCCAGATATGGAGGCTGTGTGTAGGAGAAGGGTTGAAGATACCCATCCACAACAAATTCCACTTTAACTACAAATAAAAGTTTAGGTCAAACTTATTCTGAGGAATCTATGCAAGTGGCTCTCTATCCCAAGTGCTAAAACTCCAAATGTACACTGAATGCAGAAGGAATGACTAAGGTTTTCCATTTGGGAAATGCCTGAAAGGACAGGGGAACACTGTTCCTCATTAAATATTTAAAAGTGATGTATCTATACTCTCGCTGGTTTGCAAACAAAAGGTACGTCAGTACCAAAAGAGAATCCCATCCTTTTCAAATAAAGCTCCACATGGTTTGAATGGCATTTACTTACATTTTTAAGATTTCTTTCATTGATTAATTTAAACATTTTTTAATATTTTAGTTTTATTTACCTTTTTCCCTTTTTTAATGTTCCAACCTGTTATTCAGACTTATTTCACTGTAATGTGAAATAACCTCTGTTAATCAGACAGCCATTCACATGGGATGTCCTCTTGCCCACTACAAGCTGGTGGAAAAGAAGGTATCTGGAGGATTTGCTATAGGGACATAAGAGCAGGAGCAGAGAGTTCAGTAACTCAAACCTGCTCCATCATTTTAGATCAGGTCTCTGTGCTAGAGAATTCCAAAGATTTGCTAACCCTGCATAAATAAATTCCTCTGCATCTCGATATTAATGGTACTAAATGGATTGCTCTTTACTTTGAGACTGTGTCTCCTCTTTTGAGACGCTCCACTCAGGGGAATCATCCTTTCTGCACCAATCTAGTCTTTGCCTTTTAAGAATTTCATGTTTCAGTGAGATCACCTCTCATTCTTCTAAACTCTAGAGAGCCTGTCTCCTCAAATGTCTCCACATAAGACAATTCAACCATCCTGGAAATTAATTTGATGAGCCTCCACTGCTCAAACCTCAAAGGAACCTTTATCATTCCTTAGGACTAAAACTACTATAAAATCTAGGTGTGGTCTCACCAAGGTCCTATACAACTGAAGAAAGGAATATTTACTTCTGTACCCAAATTATTTTGGAATAAAGACCAACTTTCCTAATTGAAGGTCTTTCTAATTGCTTGCTGCACCTGCATGTTAATTTTCAGTTAATTATAAACACGGTCACCCAAGTCACTTTGTAGAGCAACTGCTGCTAATCTTTCACTATACCTCTTATACATACTTATCCACATAACAGTCCATCTGCCATGTTCTTGCTCATTCACTCGGCCTATCCAGATCGCCTTGATTCCTCTTAGCACCATACTCATTGCACCCATTCCCATCATAGTTTTGTGACATTGCAAACTTGGCAATATTTAATTGCATACTAGTACACAAATTCAGATATATGTGGTAAAACTGGGGCCCACATACTTATCCTTGCCTTTGACAAGGACACTGCTTATTAAGGATAAGAGCCCATGGTGCTAGGGCCAAGGTACTGGCATAGATAGAGGATTGGCTGACTGGCAGAAGGTAGACAGTGGCATAATGGGGTCTTCTTCAGGATGTTAGCTGGTGATTAGTGGAGTTCCCAAGGGTTCAATGTTGGGACCACAACAATGGCTGAGTACTCTGTATCTGTACTTAATGGAATTTCAAAGGATATGGGGATACTTCATTGAAATTTAGAGTACTGAAAGACCTGGATAAAGTGAACGTGGAGAAGACGCTTCCTCTGGTAGGAAAATCGAGGACCTGAGCGCATAGCCTTCTAGAGCTAAGATGAGGAGGAATTTCTTCAGCTGGAGAATCGTGAATCTGTGGAATTTAGTGCTACAAAGACCAAGTCATTGAGTGTATTTAAGATATTGATATGTTCTTATTTGTAAGGGGATTGAGGGTTAAGAGAGAGGGCAGAAGATTGAGATTGAGAAACATATCAATCATGATTAAATGGCAGAGAGGACTTGGTGGGTCAAATGGCTTAATTCTGATCCTATACCTTATGGTCTTATGATCCAATACCACCAAATTGTCATGGCCTGTCAACCTGCAACTGGACAATTTATTCCCACTCTGCATTTTTTCCATTGACCAATCCATAATTTAATGACAAAAGACTTAAAAAAAGGAAAAATTACAGTATGAGACAAAGTTAGCCAGAAATATGAAAAGATAGTAAGAATTCTACAGATAACTTAAAAAGAGTTAAGAAAATGAGTGTCCATCTTAAGGGAAGTGAGTCTGAGGAATTAAAAATAGAAAACAAGGAGAAGAAAGATGAATTCAGTAGGTATTTTGCATTGTTCTACAACAAAGCTGATAAAAATAATATCCCAGAAAAGTGTAAATCAGGAAATGAATGTAGGAAAGAACTCAAGAAATTTACAATCACCAGAAAAATGATAAAGCAAATTGTTAGAGTTACATGCTAACACATCCCCGGGTCCTAATGTTCTTCATTCTTGGAATATAAAAGAAGTGGCTAGTGAGCTAATTGTTGCATTGGCTTTAATTTCCCAAATTCCCTAGATTCAGTAAGGATTTCATACAGTTGGAAAATAGCAAATGTAACTCCTTTATTCAAAAAGGGAGATAGAAAACAGGAAACTATAGGCTATTTAGATTGACGTTTGTCATAGGGAAGATGTTGGAAGCTATTATCAAGTATGTTATGGTATGGTACTTTGAAAATTTCAAAGTAATCAGATGGAGTCAACATGGTGTTGTGAAAGGGAAATCACTGTAAACCAATTTACTGGAGTTCATTGAGAAAATGAGATGTGCTGTAGATAAAGGAGAACTGGTGGATGTACTGTACTTAGGTTTCCAGAAGGCATTTGATAATGGTGCCACATCAAAGGTTCTGGTGGAAAATAAAAGCTTGATTGTAATATATTGGCATGGATATAAGATTGGCTAGTCAACCGCAACAGAATTGGCAAAGTTGTGTTATTTTCTGGTTGACAAGATACAACCAGTGGAGTTAAACAAGGATCAGTAGTGGTGTCTCAACGTTTTAACATTTACCTTGTTACAACACAGTGAGAGCAAGACAAATCAAATCAGACACCCTATTTGCAGTGCATTAAGGTTAAAACATTAAATGACCCTCAAAATTGCACAATTGCACTTAACCAGACTTTATAAATAATAGACCTTGGACACCCAGTTTATAACTTAAATAAAAATTAATATTTTAATGTGGACAATGCGACTTTAGTTGAACACTGATGAATAACAAGACAATCGAGTTAATATTTACGATCTAAATCCAATTCCCTGATCACAAACCTCCCACTCACATAGACAAATAGACACAGTTAAAGGGACAATTTTTTTAGAAATAAAATTTCATAATTTGTCAGTTCAATAATTGGTTCAATGATGAATATCAGGCCTTCATCAAATCCTTGGATGATGTGTGACATTTTAGGTAATTAGGACTGTATATGTTGCTTGAAATCAAACGTCACTGATCAATACAAACAGCTTCTAAATAGAGAGAGCAAAAGCAAGGAAAAAAACAACTATCCAGTCCAGCAGCTTCAGAAAGAAATATGCCTCCTGCCCCAAAACTCAGTTTGAGCCAATTCCCAGTTTGTTTTCTCTTTTTTAACATTCTCTATGGATGGCTGACCAGGACCAGTTTGCTCTTGACTAACCAATTACACATCCAACCAACTACCAGACACTGAGCACAACAACATTTCAGTACCAAATTGTCTACAATGTTCATAGTGCAGTTATTAACGTGCATTATCTTTCCAAGCCAGTTCCCAACAGCAAACATCAGTCTTTTGTTCTTTTTAAAAAAGAATCAAACTGCTGTTCAAAGTTCAATTTTCAACTTCAATTCATAGTTTCAAACCAAAATGAGAAAAATTAAAATAGTAATGAGCTCAACAATATAAATGATTTGAATGAAGAGACCAAAGGTCTGGTTACTAGATTTGCTGATGGCACAAAGACAGGCAGCAAAGTCAGTTGTGAAGAGGTTATGAGGCTACGTTAGGATATAGAGCTGAAAATGTGTGCTGGAAAAGCGCAGCAGGTCAGGCAGCATCCAAGGAACACGAGAATCGACGTTTCGGGAATCAGCCCTTCTTCAGGAATCTCCTATGTAAGGATATAGATAGGTTAAGTGAGTAGGCAAAGACATGGGTTTTGTCGGACAGTTAGAAAAATGTAAAATTGTTCATTTTGGTAGGAAGAATAAAAAAAACACATTATCTAAATGGTGAGAGATTGCAGAACTTTGAGATGTAGAGAAAGTTCAATGTCCAAGTGCATGAATTTCTAAAGGCTAGCATGCAAATACAGTAAGTAAATTAGGAAAATCAATAGGAAATGTTGTTTTTTTATGAAGGAAATATAATACAAAAGTAATTAAGTTATGTTTCAGTTTACAGGGCATTGGTGAGACTCCATTTGGAGTACTGTTTACAGTATTTGGTCTGGGGGATCTTTGATTAAAAATAAAAGGTTGTCTATTTAAGACAGTGATGTGTGTCGCGGATCTTTGGAACTCTCTTCTTCAAAAGCTTTGGGAAGCAAAATCCTTGAATATTTTTAAGGTAGGATAGATAAGTTCTTGATAAACATGGGGGTAAAAATGTTATCAGAAATAGGTGGAAATGTGGAGAAATCTGTCAACAATAATCTTATTGAATGACAGAGCAGGTTTGAGAGGCTGAGTGATCTGCTTCTACTCGTAATTTGTATGCTTGTCTGAAATATAGAGCTCTAACTCTGATGCAGTGACCCTACCGCTTTACTAACTGATAACCTCCATGACCTGAACACACTCTAGTAAATCCTTTTAGCATTTTAAAAAGCTAGCTCAGCTTATCCCTCCTTCTTCAACATTCAAGGGAATACAAGCCAAGATTGTTCATTCTGTCTCATAATTTAATCATTTAACCCTGCTGAGTCTGCAATTGGCTTCTTCTTCATTCCTGAGCTATTTATAACTGTCACAGTAATTATGATGATTTAACAATAATGTTCAGTTTGGTTAACAGAAAATGGAAGTGGGCAAAAGTGAGGACTGCAGATGCTGGAAATCAGAGTCTAGATTAGAATGGTGCTGGAAAAGCACAGCAAGTCAGACAGCATCCGAGGAGCAGGAAAATCGATGCTTCGAGCAAAAGCCCTTCATCAGGATTGATGAAGGACTTTTGCTCAAAATGTCGATTTTCCTGCTGCTTGGATGCTGCCTGACCTGCTGTGCTTTTCCATCACCATTCTAATCTAGAAAATGGAAGTGACCTACACAACAGCCTTGATCTGTCCTCTCATTAATTTGGCAAAATTATGTGCAAACATGTTATAAAACAATTCAAACTCAGCCATGGTTTTTACTAAACTGAAAAACAGGTATGGGAAATAGATTGTTAAAGATAATTTAAGATCCTGGATAGGATGGCAATAAGGACCCTGAGATCAGTAATTGGGTGTGGATTTTTTTTCGATATAAACTAGCACTTTTGTTACAGTAAGAAAGGAAATGAGACCACACTGAGAAGTGGTGTGAATGTACTTAAATGATAATTTGCTGAAAAAGTGAACAATGTTTTAGCTGACATAGATATGTGGCAGATGTACAAAAATGGATCCATTGCATCAATGTTAGATTGCAAACTAAAGATACGGATTTAGTAATGTTGAGACATCACTGTTTTTTCTTTATTTTTCTCAGTTTTGGTTTAAACCAGTGAGCTGAAGTTGACAATCAAACTTTGAACTGCAGCTTGTTTTCTTCAAAAAAAAGAGAACAATCAATCTTAAATTAATCAAATTAATTATTGTTCTAAGAACACTGATGATGTTTCAGCAACAGGATGTCTTGTGCTCAAGGACTGGCAACTGGTTTGATCTTGCAAGGGCAGGCCAATGCTGATCATTCTATGACCGAGAATGTTGAAACAGAAAGAGAAATCATAAATTGAACTGGTTTTGACTCAATTTCTTTGGGCACAGGCTGTGTGTTTGGAAACTGCTGGACTGGGAAGCTCAATTCAAGCAAGATACAATCCCATGTTCCTGAAATACAACACATCATTCAAGGATTCCATAAAAAACCTGGTAATCATTGTTGAAACAGTTATTTAACTGGCAAATTATAATTTTTAAATTTTCTTTTAATTTATTCCCTCAATGCTTGACCAAGGAAGATTGGATTTAAATCACAGGCATTAATTAAAATCGTTAGATTACTGTCTTGTTCAGCTTCCTCTGCTAAAGTTAAAGTATTAAGAATAAACTATTATTTTTTGTTTAAGCTATAAACTTGGTGTCTGAGATCTGTTAGTCATAAAGTCTGGTTAGGAATAATGGGTATTTTTGGGTGTCAGAGTCAAGAGTGTGGTGCTGGAAAAGCACAGCAGGTCAGACAACATCCGAGGAGCAGGAGAATCGATGTTTCGGGCATAAGCCCTCTTCCTTGGATGCTGCCTGACCTGCTGAGCTTTTCCAGCACCACACTCTCGACTCTGATCTCCAGCATCTGCAGTCCTCACTTTCTCCTAATTTTGGGTGTCATTCAATATTTTATTTTCATCATGTTGCAAAGCTAGTGATAGTGATGTTGATTTAAGTATGGCTTGCTGTCCCCGTATCATAATAATAACATGTGATACAAACAGCAGGTAAACAAAATTAAAGTAAGTTGCTATTATTACGCAAGACTGCAATAATGGAAAATGAAACAAAGTCAATGGTAATACAGAAACCTGCATAAAATTTTCTTCAGTTCAGCTGTGTTACTCAGACAACTTTGAAACCACTTCATCTTCTGCAGCA
Source organism: Chiloscyllium punctatum (assembly GCF_047496795.1). Lineage (NCBI taxonomy): Eukaryota > Metazoa > Chordata > Chondrichthyes > Orectolobiformes > Hemiscylliidae > Chiloscyllium > Chiloscyllium punctatum. The sequence goes on from NC_092764.1 coordinate 34,450,149, forward strand.
CTTTTCCACAACTCTACCTGCAGTTGGAATGGAAGTTTCTGATATAACATTAAGAGATCAAGAGTAGGAGACCCACTGCTCTCATAATCCTCACTAATATTCTTCACTCAGATATTCACAGATCTTGAAGTTGCATTTTCTCCATTCCTGGCAAAAAAAAAGGAAAACCTAAAATTTTAGATATACTCAACAGCTTAGTAGCATAAGTGGGAGAAATAGATTCAAGATTTCAGACCGGTGACCTTCCATCAAATATTGCTTGGGAGCTTTAGTTTCATTCTGACAGATTCCAGTTTATTATTAAAGCAGTGTACTGGATGTAGAGTGGCATGAAGTACTGGAGTTAAATACATTTTGAGAGACAGCAGTATTACATTAACATACCAAATAGAAGTTATGGATTTTATAATCCCTATTCTAGTGCTTTCTGCCATTCATTTCCCCTGTTCAGTTTTATTCAAGATATTGTTTAATACAAATGTAAGAAATGGTTGAGATTATTCATAACAGATTGCAGCACTTGAGTTTGATGCTTTGCTTTTCCAGTACCACACTTCTTGACTCTGATTTCAGCATCTGTAGTCCTCACTTTCTCCCAGTCACTGTAAACTCACTGCAAAGCCTCTTCCAAGGATGCCCACCTTGAAGAAGTTCTCTTCCTCCCTCTACAAGGATCTCAGTGAGTCCTATTTATCTCTCAGCAGCCCCACATTCCTGATGAAGGGCTTATGTCTGAAACGTTGACTTTCCTGCTCATTGGATGCTGCCTGATCTGCTGTACTTTTCCAGCACCATACTTTTCTACTCTGCTCACCAACATCTGCAGTCCTCACTTTCTCCTTTGACGCTATCAGCCAACTAAATGCACCAAGCTAAGCAACAACTTGAGTGATTTGATTTGCTTTATTGTCCTATGTACCTAAGTACGGTGAAAACCTTTGTTTGTGAGCAGCACAGGCAGATCATAGTAAGCAAGGACATATAGATCATAGGGTGCATGGACAGACTGAGACAACAGGTTACACTGCACATGAGGTGCATGAAACAAGATCAAAATTAACAAGAGCAACATCATTGTTGATTTTGCTCAGTTTTGCTTAAAATACAAAAAGACACCAAGGCACAAGATATTCTAGTGACAGTAATGATTTTATCTGTTAACTTTTCATTGAGCCATTTATATAGGTAGCTTATCTTTATACTCATAGATGCCAATTAGTTCAGTTGTTTGGATGGTTAGAATATATTGCAGAAATGGTGTGGGCTCAATCTCTATTCTGAGAATGGCAGTTCATAGATGCCTGACTTGCCTTGCCCCATGCGTATGTAGTGTGCCCATCACACTAGATATAACCAGTTCTCTCTCTCCAATACCTATGATCCTTTGAGTTATTACCTTATCTTTACACAAACACAAACTCTATGGAAAAGAAATCCTTACATAGTTGTATAATAGTAAAATATTGCAACTTGACTTATGCGTTATATTCCTTAGGTGGATCAATCCTCTATATCCTCTTAAAACCTAATACAGCACTCATTCATGTTGTCAGACTTCAGGCATTTCTGTTTAACACGAAAGAAAATTGGTAAAAACAGAGTAATGTATTGGTCATGAGTCCAAAATGAGCACTATGTTGGCAATGACTGTTCGGACACAATACATTCCAGCTTGCTTGGACTCATCTAAATACTACAAGTGACTCATGAGTTGCAAACAGCCATCGTATTATATTATGCTTACTCAGGAGCATTGCTGGTATTGTGGTTGAGAGGCTTAAAGACCACAGATGATCCAGCACCATTCGATAGGCCACCCAATGCCATATACAACTAGACACAGTATGCATTATGTACGTTCAGCTTTATCCTGTAACCAATGTAAGCCCTTCATTTAAATACTTCAGAAGATTTATGCTCACTTTCAGGATTGCCTGAAAACTGAGTGAGCTTTGAACATTATTTTGAATGCAAAGGTATGTCAACTTCCATTTCCAACCGATGGTTGCCTTTTTCAGGTACAAAGTGGCCAACTGGGAGTTGATTTTTTTTTCCATTAATGATTCTCTTTACACAAATCTGTATTTCAAAACGAAACAAACAACATCATCCCGTTCATTCTGACAATCGAACATAGAACATTATAGCACAGTACAGGCCCTTTGGCCCTCAATATTGCACCGACCTGTGAAACCAATCTGAAGCCCATCTAACCTACACTATTCCATTTTTGTCCATATGTCTATCCAATGACCATGTAAATGCCCTTATAGTTGTGGAGTCTACTATTGTTGCAGGTAATGTGTTCCAAGCCCCTAACACTCTCTGAGTAAAGAAACTACCTCTGACATCTGTCCTATATTCATCACCCCTCAATTTAAAGCTATATCCCCTTGTGCTAACCATCAGCATCGAGGAAAAGCCTTTCCCTGTCCACCCGAGCTAACACTCTGATTATTTTATATGTCTCAATTAAGTCACCTTTCAATCATCTTTGTTCCAACAAAAACAGCCTAAAGTCCCTCAGCCTTTCCTTGTAAGACCTTCCCTCCATACCAGGCAACATCTTAGGAAAGCTTCCACATCCTTCCTATAATGAAAATAGATTAGATTCCCTTCAGCCCAATAACTCCACACCGACCCTTTGATAAATAACCCACCCAAACACATTTACCTATCCTATATTTACTCCTGACTAATGCACCTACCACTATGGGCAATTTAGCATGACCAATTCACCTGGCCTGCACATCTTTGGATTGTTGGAGGAAACCTCAGCACCCGGAGGAAATCCATGCAGACATAGGGAGAATGTGCAAACTCCACACAGACAGTTTCCCAAGGTGGGAATCGAACCTGGGTCCCTGGCTCTGTGAGGCAGCAGTGCTAACTACTGAGCCACTGTGCCAACCCAATGTGGTAAAGCGGTGACCAGAATTGAATGCAATACTCCAAATGCGGCCGCACAAGAGTTTTGTACAGCTGCAGCATGACTTTATGGTTCCAAAACTCAATTCCTCTACTAATAAAAGCCTTAACAACACTATCAACCTGGATGGCAACTTTCAGGGATGTATATACAAGAATCTTACCATTAGCCCAGTACTCTGCATTCCTGTTGCTCCTTCCCAAAGTGAATCACCTCACTCTTTTCTGCATTAAACTCCATTTGCCACCTCTCAGCCCAGCTCAGCAGCTTATCTATAATCTCTCCATAAACTGCAACATCCTTCAGTACTATCCACAATTCTACCAACCTTAGTGTTATCACAAATTTACTAATCCATCCTTCTACACCCTCATCCAGGTCGTTTATAAAAATGACAAAACCGCAGTGGACCCAAAACAGATCCTTGCAGTACACCACTAGTAACTGAACTCCAGGATGAACATTTCCCATCAATCACCACCCTCTATCATCTTTCAGCTAGCCAGTTTCTGATCCAAACCCTCAATCCCATGCCTCCATATTTTGAGAAATAGCTTACCATGGGGAACCTTATCAAACGCCTTACTGAAATCCATATACACGACATCAACCAATTTACCCTCATCCACCTGTTTGGTCACCTCTTCAAAGACTCAATAAGGTTTGTGACCTACATTTCACAAAAGTGTGTTAACTATCCCAAGTCAACTTATCCCTTTTTGGATGATTATAAATCCTATCTCTTCTTACCTTTTCCAACACTTTACCCACAACCGAAGTAAGACTCACTTTCTATAATTAACAGGGTTGTCTCTACTCTCCTTCTTGAATAAGGGAAGAATCTTTGCGATCCTCCAGTCTTCTGGCACTATTCCTGCAGACAAATACAACATAAAGATCAAAGCCAAAGGCTCTGCAATCTCCTCCCTGGCTTCCCAGAGAATCCTAGGATAAATCCCATCTGGCCCAGGGGACTTACCTAATTTTACACTTTCCAATGTCATTCTACAATCTTGATTCTCTAAATGATTCATGATTTCTGTGACAAACATCTTCAAATAATCAGAATTACATAAAGGAAGAGGATTATTTCTATGTTAACATGGGCGGCACGGTGGCACAGTGGTTAGCACTGCTGCCTCACAGCGCCAGAGACCTGGGTTCAATTCCCACCTCAGGTGACTGACTGTGTGGAGTTTGCACATTCTCCCCGTGTCTGCGTGGGTTTCCTCCGAGTGCTCCGGTTTCCTCCCACAGTCCAAAGATGTGCAGGTCAGGTGGATTGGCCATATTAAATTGCCCGGAATGTTAGATGTAGGGGTAAATGTAGGGGAATGGGTATGGGTGGGTGCGCTTCGGTGGGTCGGTGTGGACTTGTTGGGCCGAAGGGCCTGTTTCCACACTGTAAGTAATCTAATCATTCAGCAGCTTTTGACCAAAGACCATTTTTGAAATTTGACCTTGTATCATTTATCACAGTAAAAGCTCTTTACACATTTGTTAGCTTTAGTTTGATTGGTAGCACTCTTGCTCCAATTTATAAGGTTATAGGTTCCCTCCCCCTGTTTTAAGTAAAAAATGAATATTGCCACTCCAAGATGGAGTACCATACTGTTAGATGTACCATCTTCTGGAGAAAGTGTTAAACTAAGGCTTCATCTGCCTGTACAATTAGTTGTAAAATAATTCACAATATGAAAGATGTGCAGGGGTAACATCTCTGGTATCCTTGCTAATATTTATCACATTGCTATTTGTGAGAATCAGCTGCATGGAAATTAGATGCCATGTTTTCTATATTACAACAATCACTTCACTTCAGAAGTGCCTCATTATCTGTAAAACATATTTAGTGGTTAATGAGACATTGAAGTGAACATGAAAACTGCTGTATAAATGCAAATATTTATTTTTCTTCATGTCTAGTCTTTTCAGCATCTGTCAATATTGGTGGATGCATTGAACTTTGACATGTAGGTCCCTACAAAGAGATATACTGGAATTTTTGTGTAATTGCAAAGTAGTTGATATTTCTCAGTGATGCAGAACATATAACTCCAAACTGAGATCCCAATTCTGCTCTGCATCTGTGTAAAGAGTATCAAACAATTGTTTAACCTTGCCTTTAAGCACTGAATAATCGTCCCACACTCGCAGCCTACAACCTAACTCAACAAGAATAAGAATCAAGGTCCCATTGATGTAGCCATAATTCTGTCTTGTACACTGAAGTATACCTTTGAGTGAGGCTTCCATAGTGGCACTAAACTATCTTGAAGCAATCGTAAAAGATTCTGGAGAAATCACAATAATCTTCACATGTATAGTTAATTTTTCATATGTGCCAATAATATTTATCCACAGAAAGCAATGTGTTAACATAACACTAGCAAATGTCAGTTTGGTCTATTTATTAGCATTCTGCAGAAGGCAATGTATTTAAGCTCTCCTGCAGGGCTTAAGTTTATAACCATAAGATGGCTCAATCCAATACCGAGAAATTGCACTGCTCAAGGCATAATCTTCTCAACAGCTGCTTTCCTTCATATACTTTGGTGCCAACAAGTTCCTCTTTGAGCAGATGATACTTGTCTGTGAACTGTGGCTCATATATCCATGTCATACATTATCTTAGGACTTCCTCCATCTACACCAGGCATTGGTCAGCTCAGTTGTAACAGAGTGCTGATACCACATGGAGCCAACTTTCTGATATGTGTTCCTAGTATATGAGGTATTGTACTAGCAGGCTATGTTTATAAAATCAGTCTTAATATATTAATATTGATAGCCATGTTACTTGTCTAAACTGTAATTTGAAATTACAAAGTAAGAGCATTATAATTCTTTTTACAATTGTATATTTCACATTTTAAAAGTACTTTGAAATTTCAATAGCATATAAAGAGGCATTATTCCCCATTATTGTGAAAGTACGTTTTAATTCTCCATCACACCAAAAACTAAAAGAATAGACAAGCAACCTTTATCCAGACTTGTATCATTACTACCTTTGGATTTTCCACTAAAACATATTTGCATTCGACTAGAATGCTTGAACTTTTTTTTAAATATACATATTTATATTCCCTTCAATGCCTCTTCTGAGAATATAGGCACAAACAGGAAGTTACCTTCAACTTAAAGTTTCAGATTAATTTTTGACCCGATCATTTCTTTCTTCCCCTTCAAATTTCTCCCAACACCCTTGACTTGTATCATTGCAGGAAAATCAGATAAATTGTGGCTGTTGACTGTTTCATTATTTTTACTTGACAGTTTATGACAAGGCATTTCAAATTCTGCCTTGAATGTTTTTTCAATTCGTTGAAACTGATTATCATTCAGTTTCCCACCACACAAGGAAAATTTTGTTGCTATGTATAAAGACTTTTATAATTTTGATATAACATTCTTTTATGGAACCTAAGTAGATGATAAATTATTATAATTGAAGGTTGACACTATTTCATTTTATTTTAATAAAAGTAGCATGAGGATCATTACATGATAGAACAAAAAGTCAGATATTCAATTTAACTTACTCTAGCAACCAAGTCGAAATGAAAAGGTATGAGAAGACTCTCCTTTTCTGGATCAGAGGCTGATGTTTGTTTTAACTAAATGTTCCTGACTTTTTATTCCAAAAACTAAACTTTGAAATAAAGGCTTACTTTGTTTGAAATGAAGCTGCATACTGTTGGGGGAGGGAACCTTCTTCACTATTTAAAGCCCTGCAAAAACTAAACTGAAAGGAAGTGACAGATGAGATTAAGACTGCCTAAAATATTAACTATAGTTATTGAATGGCTCGAAGGAAAATTTATTGTGTTATTGATTATACTAATCGTGAACGTGGTACAAATGGCTAAATCATTTACATAAGACATCTGGGACTATGATCAGATTTTATCTATATCATATGATTTATAGCAATATCTCATCTGTAAAGTGACTATTCTTGAATTTATTTAACATAATAAATAATAATCAAGGGAAACCCCCAGTATCAAATTGAGGCCAACACCCACATAAGTACATTATATAAATAAGGTATTTAAAATCCAAAAACAAGTAAATATTTCCATCAGTTATCTTACTAGATTCAAGTTTTAAAAGAAATAGTAAAGCAATATTTGTTGCAAACAATATTTTACCAAGTTGATTGGTTAATAGACATAGTAATTCAAAGAACTGTTTCATAATTCTTTGAATTTTGCAGAGTTTCTGACTTTAAACTCCTGGAGGAGGAATTCAAAGAAGCTCTGTCAAGCTGCTTGAATTCTGTCCAATGTCAAATATTTTAACACTTGGATTATTGTATATTTATTACTGTTTCAATCTTCTAATTTCCTTATAAATGTTCCTCAGTTTTAATTTTAAGCATGGTATGGTTTCCTTGACATCTTCACACATTACAGACTACTGATCCATAGTATTTGATTCTCTGGCCAGTCTTATTTTTTGGTCTTACTAAGTTAATATTGAATTCTATTCCATTTTTTAACCAGGTAATGGTATGTTGTTATGAGTTTGAAATTCGATAATTATTTTAATCCATTCTTTTAACAGTTTATTTCAGTTTATTGCACTGATCTACATTAAAGCTTAGATATAGTTTACATAGTTTTGATGTTGTGAAGTGAAACTGGGAGGCCAAATTTCCAAAAATGAAATGCTATTACTCAATGCGCAGACACAGCATTTCCTTTTAAAATGCTACTACAATTGTTGGTTGTTGTGTTTTGATAGAAATCCAGACAATACTTGCATTAGTCATACAGAAAATGGTTTGAATGCAGCTATAGGCAATAGAAACTATTTATATGATACACTTGGAAATTTGGGCAGTTAGTCCCGTCAGTCATTGGCCATGACGTACTATAGTAATGTTATATTTCAATGCACAGAATATTTAAATAAAGACAAATGGAGTTGGCTAACAAGTAATGCACAAAGCTTGATTTTCAGAATGTAATGGAAGACTGTGATAAGCAACAAAAAGGACACTGTTTCTTTAATTTTCAGCATTTCAAGTCACTTCCATACCTGTCATTTTTTGTCACATTGCCATAAGTGCTGGCAGCATAAAATGAAGAGATGAATTTTACATTCATAACATTAACCATTGCTTGCCAGCTTCTTGAAAAGAATCACTGTGCTGCTCCATATATCATGTTACCACAGTACTTCCTCAGGGTATGGAAGCAAAAACAGACAGCTCTGTGTGTTAGCTATGTGTGAAAAACTGGAAATCAAAATGGAAAATTTAATCGGAGGACAGAACACCATTCATTTTTCTTAAATTCCATGAAATACTTTTTCAAAGTTAGCATTAGACTTCAGTATATTAAATTTTAAAAAACAGTATGAGTCATATCTTGCAAATAGAAAAACCTTTTTGAAGGTTTCAACCTGGCAAGAAGCCAATAGCAAGATTTGCAGAGGTAAACTGCCTTCATGTTTTATCGACCTCAACTGCAAATTTTTTAAAAATCAAGTAAAGCCTGGAAATGCCATCGCATTTGCTACAAATAGGATATCCAGATGATCGTAGAACTGGGACTGAACTAACGCATGATATGTCTACATAAGGCAGATGTCAGCTTCAAGTATGATTATCATCAAGGATCAAAGGTCACAAAAAATTTAGGAGGCAATGCTGCTGAACCACACTTTGAAGTAACTACGTTTTGTCTGCATCTCAGTGAAATCTAATAAACTGAAAATCCCAATGTAGCAGAGGAGGAAAATAAACTATTGAGCACAGCATTAGAATTAATTTTTTCAATCATAATACTGTCACACAAAGATCATAACCAATTCATCTGATATTTGAGAGGCCACATCTTTGATTGAACTATCAACTATTGAATATGTGTGCAACATCAGTTGCATTTGTCGAATACCAAAGTAGTTCTAAAGGACTGAAGCTGAAAAATGCTTCGTTCAACCAGATTGGCTGCAAGGTTTCCCATCTCTCACAGGAGATTACTTGCTTGCACAGAGCAAAAGATTTGCAGGGAGGAGGATGAAGGCAATGGTATAGAATTGTAGTCATGCAGGGATGAGAAAAAATTTTAAAAGACCTTTTCCTATGTTTGGACATAATTGTTGTAATACTGTAAATCTGTAATTGATGGATTGTTTTGCCTTGTGGTATAAATTTACAGAATGAAATTAGCACTGCAATCTATAATTGTGGAAAACTATTAATAGATTATCAGAAGCCATTTTCTCTATGTAGATCTGATATCAGTGTTATATATCACCTACAAGGTATATGGTAGCTTGCATTATGATTTCTAGCTGTATTTGTAACAGAAAAATCAAGGACCTTCTGGACTATTTCCAGTGTTAGTCATTAATTATTTTATGCCACAGTCTGCTGCAACTTTTGCATCACTCAACCATTGTTCTTTAGTGAATGTAGTTTCAATGTAATTATAGAACATTACAGCGCAGAACAGGCCCTTCGGCCTTCGATGTTGCGCTGACCTGTGGACTTTTCTCAGCTCGTCCCCCTATACTATCCCAAAATCATCCATGAGCTTACCTAAGGATTGTTTAAATCTCCCTAATGTGGCTGAGTTGACTACCTTAGCAGGTAGGGTATTCCATGCCCTTACCACTCTCTGTGTAAAGAACTTGCCTCTGACATCAGTCTTAAATCCATCACCCCTCAATTTGTAGTTATGCCCTCACGTACAAGCTGACGTCATCATCCTAGGAAAACGTCTTTCTCTGTCTACCATATCTAATCCTCCGATCATCTTGTATGTCTCTATCAAATCCCCCCTTAGCCTTCTTCTTTCCAATGAGAAAAGACCCAAGTCTCTCAGCCTTTCCTCATAAGACCTTCCCTCCAGACCAGGCAACATCCTGGTAAATCTCCTCTACACCTTTTCCAATGCTTCCACATCCTTTTTGTAATGGGGCGACCAGAACTGTATACAATATTCCAAGTGTGGCCGCACCAGAATTTTGTATAGTTGCAGAATAATATTACGGTTCCGGAACTCAATCCCTCTGCCAATGAAGGTAAAAACAATGACTGCAGTGAAACCTAACACACCATATGCCTTCTTAACAGCACTATCCACCTGGGTGGCAACTTTCAGGGATCTATGCACATGGACTCCATGATCACTCTGCACATCCACACTACCAAGATTCTTTCCATTGACCAAGTACTCTGCCATCCTGTTATTCTTCCCAAGGTAAGCGGAGACCAGTTTAAATTAACGTTTTTCTTTTCGCAGTCTGTGCTTCTTTTTCAACTAGGAGCAGGAACCCGGAAGTCGTCAAAAAAAGCTTCTGGGAAGGTAAGAAGTTTGATTTAAAAGGGCGTACCTCTGAGGTTTTGACCTCAGTGCTACAGCGGGCGCACAGAGAGGGCAGCCGGAAGGTAAGTGGAGACCAGTTTAAATGAACGGTTTTGTTTTCACAGTCTGTTTTTTTTTCAACTAGGAGCGGGAACCCGGAAGTTGTCAACAGAGGCTTCTGGGAAGGTAAGAAGTTTGAGTGGAGAAGGAACCCGAGATACTACACGTGTAGTGTCTCCCACCCTCCCTCCTCCTCTAACCTAAAAGGACTCAGTTGGCTGAACAGGTAAGCTACTTATTGTTTTTCTTTTGGAGACTAAGTGTAGAGTTATGGCAGCGCAAGCAGTGGAATGTTCCTCCTGCAGGATGTTTGAGGTAAGGGTGACCACCAATGCTCCTGCCGACTTCACCTGCAGGAAGTGCAGCCAGCTCCATCTCCTCACAGACCGTGTTAGGGAACTGGAGCTGGAGTTGGATGAACTGAGGATTATTCGAGAGGCTGAGAGGGTGATTGATAGAAGCTACAGGGACATAGTTACACCAGAGAACAGAGGTAGCTGGGTAACAGTTAGAGGTGGGAAAGGGAGGACGCAGGCAGTGCAGGGATCCCCTGTGGTCATTCCCCTCAACAATAAGTATACCGCTTTGGAAAATTTTTGGGGGGGATGGCCTAGCAGGGGTAAGCTGCAGTGACCAGGTCTCTGGCATGAGGTCCAGCTCTGAGGCCCAGAAGGGAAAGGGGGAGAGGTGGAGAGCACTAGTTATAGGAGACTCGATAGTTAGAGGGACAGACAGGCGATTCTGTGGACATAGGCGAGACTCTCGGATGGTTTGTTGCCTCCCGGGTGCTAGGGTCCGAGTCATCTCAGACCGTGTCTTCAGAATCCTTAAGGGGGAGGGTGTGCAGCCAGAAGTCGTGGTGCACATTGGCACCAACGACATAGGTAGGAAGAGGGGTGGGGAGATCATTCAGGAGCTCAGGGAGTTAGGCTGGAAGCTAAAAGCTAGGATGGACAGAGTCGTCATCTCTGGGTTGTTGCCGGTGCCACGTGACAGTGAGGCAAGGAATAGGGAGAGAGTGCAGTTGAACACATGGCTGCAAGGATGATGTAGGAAGGAGGGCTTCAGTATTTGGACAATTGGACTGCATTCTGGGGAAGGTGGGACCTGTACAAGCAGGACGGGTTGCACCTGAACCAGAAGGGCACCAATATCCTGGGAGGTAGGTTTGCTAGCACTCTTCGGAGGGGGGGGTTTAAACTAATTTGGCAGAGGGATTGGATCCGGACTTGTAGTCCAGCAAGTAGGTTAGCTGTTTTTCAGGATGTCTAAGAATGTAGGGAGGCTGTGGAGAAGGTGGAACTGACAGGGAATACTTGCGGACACAGAGATGGGCTCAAGTGTGTATACTTCAACGTAAGGAGTATCAGAAATAAGGTGGGTGAACTTAAGGCGTGGATCGTTACTTGGGACTACGATGTTGTGGCCATCATGGAAACGTGGATAGAAGAGGGACAGGAATGGTTGTTGGAGGTTCCTGGTTACAGATGTTTCAGTAAGATTGGGGGGGGTGGTAAAAAAGGAGGGGGGTGGCATTGCTAATTAGAATGATATAACGGTTGCAGAAAGGCAGTTCGAGGGGGATCTGCCTATGGAGGTAGTATGGGCTGAAGTCAGAAATAGGAAAGGAGCAGTCACCTCATTGGGTGTTTACTATAGGCCCCCCAATAGCAGCAGAGATGTGGAGAAACAGATTGGGAAACAGATTTTGGAAAGCTGTAGAAGCCACAGGGTAGTAGTCATGGGCGATTTCAACTTCCCAAATATTGACTGGCAGCTCTTTAGATCAAGTAGAATGGATAGGGCGGTGTTTGTACAGTGTGTCCAGGAAGCTTTTCTAACTCAGTGTGTAGATTGTCCGACCAGAGGGGAGGCCATTTTGGATTTGGTACTTGGTAACAAAACGGGACAAGTGATGGGCTTGTTAGTGGGTGAGCATTTTGGTGATGGTGACCACAATTCTGTGACTTTCACCTTGGTTATGGAGAGAGATAGGTGCATGTAACAGGGCAGGTTTTACAATTGGGGGAAGGGTAAATACGATGCTGCAAGACAGGATCTGAGGAGCATAAATTGGGAGCGCAGGTTGTCAGGGAAGGATGTCATTGAAATGTGGAATTTTTTCAAGGAACAGATACGACGTGTCCTTGATATGTACGTACCTGTCAGGCAGGAAAGAGATGGTTGTGTGAGGGAACCTTGGTTGACAAGGGAGGTTGAATGTCTTGTAAGGAGCTTGGCCAGTTGGATAGAGAACTGACTAACTGGTCAAAGTCAGAGAGTGGTGGTAGATGGTAAATATTCAGCCTGGAGCCCAGTTACAAGTGGAATTCTGCAGGGATCAGTTCTGGGTCCTCTGCTGTTTGTAATTTTTATTAATGACTTGGAAGAGGGAGTCGAAGGGTGGGTCAGTAAATTTGCAGACGATACGAAGATTGTTGGAGTTGTGGATAGTGAGGAGGGCTGTTGTCGGCTGCAAAGGGACTTAGATATGATGCAGAGCTGGGCTGAGGAGTGGCAGATGGAGTTCAACCCTGTCAAGTGTGAGGTTGTCCATTTTGGAAGGACAAATAAGAATGCAGAATACAGGGTTAATGGTAGGGTTCTTAGTAAGGTGGAGGAGCAGAGGGATCTTGGGGTCTATGTTCATAGATCTTTGAAAGTTGCCACTCAGGTGGATAGAGTTTGTAAGAAGGCCTATGGTGTATTAGCGTTCATTAGCAGAGGGATTGAATTCAAGAGTCGTGAGGTGATGTTGCAGCTGTATAGGACCTTGGTAAGGCCACATTTGGAGTACTGTGTGCAGTTCTGGTCGCCTCATTTTAGGAAAGATGTGGAAGCTTTGGAGAGGGTGCAGAGGAGATTGACCAGGATGTTGCCTGAAATGGAGAATAGGTCGTACGAGGATAGGTTGAGAGTGCTAGGTCTTTTCTCGTTGGAACGGCGAAGGATGAGGGGTGACTTGATAGAGGTTTATAAGATGATCAGGGGAATAGATAGAGTAGACAGTCAGAGACTTTTTCCCCGGGTACAACAGAGTGTTACAAGGGGACATAAATTTAAGGTGAAGGGTGGAAGGTATAGGGAGGATGTCAGGGGTAGGTTCTTTACCCAGAGAGTGGTGGGGCATGGAATGTGCTGCCTGTGGGAGTGGCAGAGTTAGAATCATTGGTGACCTTTAAGCGGCAATTGGATAGGGACATGGATAGGTGCTTAAGCTAGGACAAATGTTCGGCACCAAATCGTGGGCCGAAGGGCCTGTTCTGTGCTGTATTGTTCTATGTTCTATGTTCTATATTGTTGTGGCCTGGAGTCACATGTTGGCCAGACCTGGGAAGGACACAGATTTCTTTCCCTGAAGAACATTAGTGAAGCAGATTTTCTTTTTAAGACAATAATTGTTCATAGCTTCATGTCAGCATTTCTGAGACTAGCCGCTTTTTCATATTTTTAGTTTATTATTTGATAATAATAATTCCACCAGCTATCACTGTGGAATGTTCACCCCCAAAACACTAGGCAGGTCTCTGGATTATTAATCCAGTAATATGATCACTATACCATCAGCTTCTGCCTATTGATGTTGTAGATAGATCTTAAGCAGCATGAGTGGAAAGTAACTACTCACTTTAAGTAACATTAATAGCCTATCCATGTGTCACAGCTATTGAGAATGATGGAAGAACCACTGACTGGCAGACTGTCATCTTTGTTTTATGACAGTTCCATACCTGGCTGATAGCATATTAGAAACACATATCACTGCACTGAACTCTGCCCCAAGTCGTGAGTTTCCATTCCAACTGCAATTTCACTGTCAGTACAAGTAAAACACCAACTAACTGAAATCTGCCTGGTACAGAATTAAATGATATGAAAATTACCCCAGAAACCCATGAGGCATGTTAAGAGATTTACAAGGTCTTTATTTTCGGTAAGTGAAATCAAACCAATGAACAATTAGCAGATCTACTTATACTCTAAAGACACAGCATGCAGCAACTACAAAGGAATCTTTAAGAATTAATTTAGGATATTTCACAATTCTAATTGATGAGTATATAATGTATTTTAAACATCCTTACATTAATTTCCCCAGCTTTTTTGAAAAGTGCTACTTGTGACAGCTTATTATCACTCTTAAAGCAAAAGTCCAAGCTGTTTGAAGATCTTTAACAAGTAAAGTGATGCTGATTTAATTGCACCAAAACCACAAAATTTTAATTACTCCTTGCAGAAATTATTTACTGGTACTAATGTAGAATAGCATAATTTGAGGATCAGTTAGGCACATATTCCAGAATATTGCCACAATCTGAATTTGTTTTCAGTAATCTGCTGTTAAAATTTTGTCTACAACTTTGTTGTGTTCAGACTTGACCATTACAATGCTTTCTGCACCATATGATACACAACAATAAGCATATGCTGATCCAAACCAATACCATGTTTTGCCGTAGCTTCATCCCTTTCTTGTCACTATAACCTTCTTGAGGCCTAAAAACCTTTAAGATTCCAATTTTAAACACACAGCTGCCTTGGCTTTGAGATCTGGAATTTCTACACTGAACCCCTCCACCTTTCTGCATCCTTTAAGGATTGTTAAAAACTAAATCGTTGAGCAAATTTATCATCTCTTTCTGCAGTTTGGCTCTTGAAAATTATAATGCTTCAAGAGGACTGATAAGGGCTGAGTGGTAGGTGATCTATATGGACTTCAGTAAGGCGTTCGACAAGTTTCCCCATGGGAGACTGGTTGGTAAGGTTAGAGCTCATGGAATAAAGAGAGAACTAGCCATTTAGATACAGAACTGGTAGAAGACAGAGGGTGGTGGTGGAGGGTTGCTTTTCAGACTGGAGGCCTGTGGAGTGCCACAAGGACCGGTGGCTTTTCATCAATTATACAAATGATTTGGATGTGAGCATGAGAGGTATAAGTTAGTAAGTTTGCAGATGACACCAAAATTGGAGGTGCAATGGACAGCATTACCTCAGATTACAAAGGGATCTTAATCAGATGGGCCAATGGGCTGAGGAGTGGAAGATGGAGTCTAATTTAGATAAATGCAAGGTGCTGCACTTTGGGAAAACAAATTTTAGCAGGACTTATACACTTAATGGTATGGTCCTGGGGAGTGTTGCTGAACAAAGAGATCTTGGAGTGCAGGTTCATACCTCCTTGAAAGTAGAGTCACAGATAGATAGGATAGTTAAGGTGGCGTTTGGTATGCTTTCCTTTATTCATTAGAGCATTGAGTACAGGAGTTGGGAGGTCATTTTGCAGCTGTACAGGACATTGGTTAGGCCACTTTTGGAATATTGCATGCAATTCTGGTCTCCTTCCTATTGGAAGGATGTTGTGAAACTTGAAAGGGTTCAGAAAAGATTTACAAGGGTATTGCCAGGGTTGGAGAATTTGGAGAAGAGGGAAAGTTTGAATAGGCTAGGCTGTTTTCCTTGGAGCATCGGAGGCTGAGAAGTGACCTTATAGAAGTTTATAAAATCATGAGGGGCATGGATAGCATAAATAGACAAAGTTTCTTCCCTGGGGTAGGTCATCCAGAACTAGAGGGCATAGGTTTAGGGCGAGAGGGCAAAGATATAAAAGAGACCTAAGGGGCAATTTTTGTTGCAGAGGTGGTGCATGTATGGAATGATCTGCCAGAGGAAGTGGTGGAGGTTAGTACAACTGCAACATGTAAAAGGCATCTGGATGGATATATGAATAGGAAGACTTTGGAGGGATATGGGCTGGGTGCTGGTAGGTGAGACTAGATTGGGTTGGGATATATGGTCAGCATGGATGAGTTGGACCGAAGGGTCTGTTTCCATGCTGTACATCTCTACGATGCTATGACTCTAAGTGCCTTGGCTGTTTAAAAGCATAAAGGCACAGTATAAATGTGATGTTGTTGTAAAGTAAATAGACTCCATTCTTCAAGAATATCTAAGTAACTGCAATTCTTTACACTAGGAATTATTTTTGCAGCTATTCTATGATTCTTTTCTAAAGTCAGTGTATAACATATCACACTGACACAAGACTATGCCTGAGTGAGAGGTAGATAGAGTGAGCAGCAAGTTAGGTTCATGTTGGAAAAACGTACTTTAAATAATGTTCTTTGTAACTAGCAAAACCATTAAATGTTAGTCATATTTCTAAATATTAGTAAAGTTTATTAACAGTGATACGATTTATTAAATTATGGCCAAGTAAAATAAATGATGTGGAGGTGCCAGTGTTGGACTGGGGTGGACAAAGTTAAAAATCACACAACACCAGGTTATAGTCTAACAGGGTTATCTGGAAGCACTAGCTTTCGGAGTAAAATAAAGTAATATCAGTAAACCATAGTAAAATAAACATTAGTAGAGCAAAGTTAAAGGATGATATGGCAATACAGACATGTGCAAAACAAGTCCTGTCATATATGGGTATTGGTGGACATTACTGGTGACCAAGATAAGCAAATGGGAAGAGGTGCCACCAGCTGTAGAAAAATGAACCCTAGGTTTTGGAGCTTCAGCAGAAACTGGAATCATTGCGGTACATCGGTGAAGTTGAGAATTATGTAGATAGCATGCTCAGCACAGGATAGGAGCATAGAGACAGAAATGGCCATCAGACTGGTAGCACAGAAGTCACCTAGGGTCTCATTTGCTAATTGGTTCATGTTGCAATCTGTCCATTAAGCATCGAGCATCTCAAGATGTGCTTTGGGGGAGAAAGTGGAAGCCAGGCGAAAACAGCGAAAGAGTGTGCTATCACACCAATGGCCCACCCACCGCCTCCCATGACCACCACCTTCCCCAAATATAACAGAGCGTGCGGTAGCTGCACCGGTCTTTCGCCCCCTATAGTCTCACCCCAAGAGTGGAAGAGAGTCATCCTCATCTGCAATGGACCACCAATGATGATGACATTAGTAAAGAAGAATCTTAGACTGAAGGAAATAGATGATCAGTTTGGGTGAACTAAGAAACAGTAAAAGGCAGAAAATATTGGTGGGAGGCATTTATAGGTCACCAAACTAAAGTGGCAATGTCAGAGAAGTCAAGAAATTAGAGATCCATGCAATGTGTGTAATATAGTAATAATGGGCAACTTGAATTTATACAGACTAGGTTACCAAAATCAGCACTCATGTTGTACATGATGGATTGCTAGAATATGTATAAGAGGGGTTTATGAACCAGTATACCGAAGAGCCAACAAGGCCATTTTGGATGCAGTATTGTGTAATGAGAAGAGGCTAATTAATACCTTGCTATATAGAAGATTTTGAAAGTAACAACCATAATATGATAGAATTTTGCATTAAGTTTGTCTGTGATGTAATTCATTCCAAAATTAGCATCTTAAATCTGAACAAAGGGAATTTTGAGTGTATGAGGGGCAAGTTGGCTTTGGTGGATTGGAAAACGACACAAAGATTTGATGCAGACAGCAATCACAGAACCATAGAATTCCTACAGTATGGAAACAGGTCATTTGGCCCAATAAGTCCACACCGACCCTCCACAGAGTAACCCACCCATTCCCTTACTCTACATATCTCCTGATTAATTCACCTAACTGACACATCCTCATACACGAGGGGCAATTGAGCATAGCCAATTTACCTAACCTGCACATCTCTGGACAGTGGGAGGAAACTGGAGCACCCGGAGGAAACCGACACAGACATGGGGAGAATTTTAAATACAAGAGAATTTACAGTGGAGACCAGGAAAATGGTGGAGAAACTAAATAGTTGCTTTGCATCTGTCTTCACGGAAGAAGATACAGAAAATCACTAGAAATATTTGGCTACGTTTAAGAAACTGAGGAACTAAAATAAATTAGTATCAATAAAAAAAGGGAGTACTTAAAAAGTCAAACGAATTGAAGATTGACAAACTCATTAGACCAGATGAGCTTCATTTCAAAGTATTGAAAGAGTGTCTATAGAGATGGTGAGTGCATTTGTGGTTATTTTACAAAAATCTATAGATTCTATTTATTTTCCTGAAGACTAGCAAAAGTCACCCATTACTTAAAAAGAGAGGAAGAAAGAGACTGGAGAACTACAAACTTGTTAGTTTGATATCATTAGCAAGAAAATGTTAGAATTTATTGTAACAAATGTGTTAATTAGACATTTAGAAAATAATGGTGATATTGGGAAGAGTCAACCGGCATTTATGAAAGGGACATCATAATTGAAAAACTTGTGATTTTTCAAGGATATTACTTGTTGCATTGATAAAGGATAACTAGTGTGTCGCACAATTTGGATTTGAGCTTTAGGGAGAGGCTGAATAAGCTGGTGCTGTTTTCCCTAGAGCATCAGAAGTTGAGGCGTGTCCTTATAGAGGTTTATAAAATTATGAGGTGCATGGATAGAATAAATAGACAAGGTCTTTTCCCTGGGGTGGAGGAGTCCAGAACTAGAAGGCATAGGTTCAGGGTGAGAGGGGAAAGATATAAAAGAGACCTAAGGGGCAACTGTTTCACGCTGAGGGTGGTACATGTATGGAATGAGCTGTCAGAGGAAGTGGTGGAGGCTGGTACAATTACAGCATTTAAAAGGCATCTGGATGGGTATATGAATAGGAAGGGTTTAGAGGGATATAGGCCAAGTGTTGCCAAATGGGACTAGATATATTTAGTATATCTGGTCAGCATGGACAGGTTGGACTGAAGGGTCTGTTTTCGTGCCGTACATCTCTATGACTCTATGACTCTAATTTCAAAAGGCTTTTGACAGAAGTAAAATTAGAAAGCATGGGATTGGAGAACTTTGCTAGCACAGACCAAGAATTGGTTAATACACTGAAAGCAAACAGCAGAAATAAATAATTCTCAGGATAGCAATCTGCTACTAATGGGATATTGCATGGATCAGTGCTGCATCCCCATCCCCAAGCTATGTGAATGATGTGGGTGTGTGGTCCAATTCTAAATTGGTTCATGACAGCAAACTTTATGGGAATATAAGTTGTGAGAAGGATATAAGAAATCTTCAAAAGAATTTAGGCAACTGAAGAGAATGGGCTATAACATGGCCTATGAAATATAATGTGAATAAGTTTGAAGTTATTTATTTTGCTGGAAAAATCAGAAAGGCAAAATACAGTTTTAAAAGGTTGAAAAATTGGGATATGTGGGTATTCAAAGGGACCTGAGTGTCATTGTTCATGAATCACTTGAAGTTCGCATCCAGTTGAATCAAGTGTTTAGGAAGGTACATGGTAGGTTGATATTTAGTACAAGGACATCTGAGGAGCAGCATAGTGATCTTTTGCTCTAATGCACAGAGCCTTAGTGAGACCTTGCCTGGAGTACTGTGTACAGTTTTGGTCTCATTATCGCATTAATATGGAAGGCCTGCAATAGAGGTTCCCCAGATTAATTCCTGAGATAACAATTTCTGAGGAGGTATCTGAGGAGACAGTCAATATCTGTATTCACTCAATTTTTGAAGAATGCAGGGTGGCCTCTTTGAAACTTATAAAATTCTTATACAGCATGATAAGGTAGATGTAGATTGGCTGTTCCCCTGGTTGGTAGGCCCAAAACCACATGACATCATGTCAGCATAAGATGACTGAGATGACAGGAATTTTGTCACTCAAAGGATGGAAAATATTTGGAATTATTCCCTCTTACACTTTTTTTGTACTGGAGCTTCCCTCTTGGAGGTGTTTTCTGTGCTGAATTGCTTGATCTAATGGTCAGATATGGCTCTTAGAACTAAAGAGATCAAAGGTTAAGTGTAGAAGATGGGCAGAAAGAACTGAGTTGGATGATGAACCATGATCATATTGAAGTTCAAAGGGTTGAATGGCCGCCCCCAGCTCTGATTTTCTATGTTTCTAACTCAGTTGGGGAGGCAGGGAAGGGCGCGGGGAGAAAACAATTAGCTTCCATGCAATTGCTTCATAGCTTCAAAAGCAGATACTTGGCAATAATACAGCCTTAAGTCAGGATCTGGTGTTTAATTCCATACTTGCACAAACACGGAGACATGCAAACCAAGTGTGTGGCTTAAGAGAGGATCAAGTATTGCTTTAAATGAGTAATGCACATAGCTCCAATTTGTATAAATGTCCACAATCCTTTGTGTCCATCTATCAAACTTTTCAGCCAAACTATTATCTGTGCCCACAAAGCTATACTTTTAACTCAAGCTATAGTTGAGTATCCTCCAATATTACTTGTTCAGAGTGAATGCAGGGTGTCAGGAAGAGGGTCTTTTCACATTGTGACTAGATGTTCACACAAAGCTGGAAAGAAAGTAATGTCTGATATTTAATTGCATTTTTAAAAGCATTATTTCTATTTTATCGTCACCGAGTTTGGGTCTATAATTTCTGATATTTTGAATAAAGACTTATAGAATAAGGATAATCCACATTAAAAACTGAAAAGTTTCCCCCGATTATAGATTCTTTTCCACGTTGTGACTTCAAATGAGTTTATATTCTCGTACTGACCAAATATTTATATGGAGGGGCTTTATTAATCTGCAAGGAGGAATGGGTATTGGGGTGTGGAGGTTAAAGCATCAAAAAGTGGAAGTGCACCTGAAATTCAACAGAAACCTGCTGATTTCTGCAGTCAGTATGTTTTAAGGCACAGGAAAGCCCATGGAACCTGCAAGTCTGCAATATAAATAGAACTAAGGGAGAAATTAACCTGAGTTGCTGTCTTTAACTACCAATGGACAAGTTTCACAAAAGCTTTCTGAAGCTCAGCATTGTCAACAGGCAAGAACATAAGAACGTGGTGGGGATGGATGGATAAGGAGAGAGACTGATGGGCTCTGAAATAGACAGATTGGAAAGTCTTTAAATACTGAATCAAAACAGCTGCGTCTTCACCTTAGTGGCTCTTACTCACTGAACCAGTTTTGAGAATGTGCTTTCACTCCTTTAGAGATAGTTTGCAAGATTTTGCAGATAACGTGTGCTATCTTGGACCTTTCCTTACTTTGATCTGTACTTTTCACCTATCAGCCTTATCAGCAGCATTTACTCACTCTATCTCTGATGAGGAACAGAACCAGAACACCAAAAGCAGCAGGAAGAGCACAAAAACCAGTGGTAACATGTTCCCTTTTCTTAGCCATCTGCTGTTCCACAGGACAGAAGGTTAAATGCAGAATTGTAGCTCACAAGAAACAATGATCCAAATTCAGGTTATAATGGACAAGGACTGGCTTGATGAAATGACTGACATGGTTAAGGCTTTCATGGCATGTTCTGCTAACATGTATCCCTTCAGAGTTGCTTTGCTTCTGATCCTTTCCATGGACCTGGTGTTACACAATTTTACATCTGTTACATTTAAGTGCACCTTCAGGGTAATGTCATGTTTACCAAGACCAGTCAGAATGCAAGGATGTGTTGCAATGGATAGACTTCCATATATTCAGGGAATTTACATTTGTGGCAATCAGAGATTTTTTTGATCAATAAACAGTTTTTTACTCAATCAAACAAAATTGCACTCCATTAATGTTTAGCTGGTATGTGGCTATCAGAACAGTATCACAAATGTCTGTTCCAGAAACGGTTATGATCTTTAATTCTACACAAGTTGCATTCTCCACAGAGATTCGTGCCTCCAAGCAAACACATTGGGAAGTTTCTTGCAAATGTGGCCTTTAAAGACATGAAGAATGATTCTGGAAAGGAACCCTGAACCAACATGCAGGAAATGTGCAACAAAATTCACTGGACACAAGAGGCCACACGTCATTCAATTTCCTGGAAAATGGGGGAATCCATAAGAATATACCAGAAAAGAGCCCAACAGGACAGTGATCTATTTTGCTTGCATAACACTGAAGTGCAGAGAGAACTGGGACTGATGGAAGACGAACATGAGGAATGCTCTGTACCTTCAGCAGACAAGGAGGGAGAAGATGACCACTGATGGCATCAGGCAGGTGCTACAATTGAAGTGTTAACGCTAAAAGTCCCTCTTTATATTCACGTCAAAGTCAATGGATTTGCTAATACTGTTAGTTATCATATCCAAGTGTTTAAATAGTGATCTTAAAATTATAAAGCTAGTAATCATTGTCAATTTTTGTTTCTAAAAAGGAAGCATTTTACAAGTCTTCTTCCGATAATTCTAAATGGGGGAGATGGTGTAGTAATGATATTGGCACAAAGGTCCATGTAATGCTTTGGAGACAAAGGTTCAAATGTGATCATGACAGATTGTGTAATTTAAATTAAATTAATAAATCTCAAATATAAAGCTAGAAAGTAATGATGACCATGAAACTATCAGCAATGTTGTAAAAACTGAACGGGTAGTAAAAACTAATGTTTTTCAGGAATGATAACTGACATCATTACCTGGCCTGGCATACATCCAGGGAGTCCAGACCCACAGCTGACTTTAAACTGACCACCTGTCAAGCCATTCAGTGAAAGGGTAATTATGGATGAGGAACAGATATTGCCTTGCAAGCAAAGCCTACATTCTACAAATTTTGTTTTACAAGTATCCTTATAATGAAATGAAAACACTTTACAAGATAACTGGATCGATCAATTGAGAAATTCCAAAACTAGCAACATGATAACAAACATTAGATGTAATACTACAAATGAAGAACATTTGCTGGATAATCCTGAATTTGTGAATTTGTGACGCTGACAACCAATCAGGCTTGTTGTGTGGTACTCAATGTAACTATGACATAAATTAATATACAAGGCTCTGTGCTCTGCAGACAAGTAGAACATGCACACTTACTGTGCCAGTTTCAATGAAAAAAAGACAGCTCCTTGTTGGTTCATTTCTCAAGGCAATGCTTTATACCAATTAGAGTCAATCTGCATGTTTTAAAATTCAAACAAAGTCTGTCAGTTAATAGTTAATCACTATTAATTGGTGCATTCTCAATAGCAATTCCATTACCAATCAGAGTTTAAAAATCATACAACACCAGATTATAGTCCTACAGGTTTATTTGGAAGCTTTCGGAGCACTGCTCCTTCATCAGGTAGCTGTGAAGTCTCTCAGCGTAGCCTGTGTTGTAGGTTGACTTGAGTGGGTTCATGATCTGTAATTCTTTTGCATCTTTTCTGCTTTCTTGCATTTCTGCAGAATTCTGAGTCTATGTCTTCTTGGAGATCCTCTCCACTTTAAGCCGGCAGATGGTGGTGTCGATGGTATCCATGATGTGGAGGTGCCGATGTTGGACTGGGGTGAACAAAGTTAAGAATCACACGACACCAGGTTACAGTCCAACAGGTTTCACAGCTGTTTCACAGCAACATGATGAGGGAGCAGCAGTCCGAAAGCTCGTCTTCCAAATAAACCTGGTGTTGTGTGATTTTAACTTTGTCCACCCCAGTCCAGCACCGGCTCCTCCACATCATTACCAATCACAGTCCACTTGTCAAACAATCAGCATTCTCCTCTAAGGCATACATGTTTATTTTGCCCTTAAATTTGTATTCTTTCCCTAATGAGAGTAAGACAAAAAGATTTGACAAAATGTATCTTTTTCAGCAATACTCAGTTGATAATCAAGAATGTATTCTGACTCATGAAGCAGCAGTGTAGATCTTGATCCAGTAGATGACAGCAGTCCCTTACTGAAGGAACTGATGTGTATAAATAGAGATCTTTCCTTGTTCTTGGTGACAATTCATCGGTCACCTGATATAGCATACCCTGACCTAGTGCTGGAGTTACTGCATTTAAACTCACCTAGCGTCACCCAGCTGAGTCAGACCCCAGCTAACAGTGAAGCTGCCATTGTATATTTTATTGCTATTTTAAATTCAACAGCACTCTTTAGCCATATTTCTGTCTTGGTTTAAGTGAATCAGTTTTCTTTACTTATTTACACAGCTGTGCAAAAGACAATTTAATGAAGGCCTGATATCAGTCACAAAACATACAAGCCAAGAAAGCCAACAGACTGTTTTATAATCCAAGTATGTTTGAAATAAATAGCCCATTAATCCATGTTACATTGTTTGTGGCTGCCTGTAAAGAGACATAGACGACACGCTTATATATCCAAAATTCGGGAAGTCTGAGATGGTATTGTGAGACTTAGTGTCAGCATTAACAGCTTTATTCGTTTAGTAAGTGCCAAATCTTAGCAGGATGGGGCCTTCTAGAACAAAAGAGGAATGCCACTATCTTCATGCACCTTCCTTATTAAAGCAATTGTAGGAAGTCAAAAAAAAACTTTAAGTCTCCCTTCCGTCTTTTGCTGATTAACTTATATTTACCCCTTTAAAATTTTGCATAGAGGGGTATTAGGTTATGAAAAATCCTACAAGATACAGTGCAGGAAGCAGAGTTCATAGAAGTCGAGAAGTGTCTACAAATCAATGGAGAAAGAACAGATTAAGTAGATTCTGACTGTGATTCCATACCCATCAGGTAAAATTATCAAGGTAAACATCCACAGCCTGACAGCCAAGAAGAACTTAACTTCCAGATGTACAATGATACTGGCTCAAAATAACTATTCACACACTTTTTCTAATCAAATAATCACAGTATGAAATGCACTTCCATATCTCATCAATCTCCTTTCAATCATCAGTAAAGTGATGGAAGGTGCCATCAACAGTGTTATCAAGCAGCATCTACAGAATAATAACTTGCTCACTGTGGCTATATTTGTACTCTGCCAGGACCACTCAGCTCCTGGCCTCATTACAGCTTTCGTCCAAAAATGGACAAAAGAGCTGAAATTTGAGGTGACGTGAGAGTGACTGCCACTGACATCAAGGCTATATGTGATTCAGTGGGGGGCCAAGGAACTGTAGTAAAACTGGAATCAGTGGGACTCAAAGGGTAAACTTCTCTGCAAGCTGGAGTCAGACCTGGCACAAGGTTAAGACATTGTGGTGGTTAAAGGTCTGTCATCTCAAGTTCAGGACATCTCTGCAGGGAGTTCCTTAGGGTGGTGCCCTTGGCTCCACCATCTTCAGCTACTTGTATGAACTTTCCTCCATCAGGGTGTCTTACACCCTGTATTGTGAAATGAGTCTGGCCTGGTGATCAAAGTTTCAATGGGGGAACGTGGTGGGAACAATGATTATAACTCTTTATGTTTTACAGTAGTTATGGAAAAGGATAAGGGTCCTCACGTGAAAGTACTAAACTGGAGAAGGCTGATTACAACTGTATTAGGCAGGAACTGGAGAAATTGACTTCAGGGAGCTGTTTAAAGGTAATCCAACCTGACATATGTGTGTCTTTTATAAGTCAGTTGATCAGAGTGCAGGACCATCATGTCCTGTGAGGATGAAAGATAAGCCTGGCATGACTTGGGAACATTGGACAAAGAGAAATGTTGTAAGTTTAGTTAAAAAGAAAAAGGAAGCATATGTAAGGTTGAGAAAACAAAAATAAAACAACGACGTGAGGAGTATAAAGGAAGCGGAAAAAACTTTTCCAAAATTAGGAGGGCTAGAAGGGGCCATGATATGTCCTCAGCAAGTACAATTAAGGAGAATCCCAATGCATTTTGTATGTAAATTAGGAGCAAGAGGGTAACTAGAGAAAGAGTAGGTCCAGGAAAGAACAAAGGAGGGAATGTGTGTGTGGAGCCAGAGGAAGTGGGTAAGGCCCTAAATGAATACTTTGCATTGACATGCAGCAAGGGGAAAGACATGGACGGTGTGAAGTTTAGAGGGGATTGAGTTAATACTCTGAGACATATTGATATTATGGAGGAGGTGGTGCTGGATGTCTTGAAAAGCATTAAGGTAGGTAAGAATGCTGAAGGAAGCAAGGAGGAAATTTCTGGAGCCTTTATAGAGATTTTTGTGTCCTCTTTAGCCACAGGCAAGGTCCCAGAGGATTGGAGAATAGCTAATATCATTGTTCAAGAAGAGCAACAGGGAAAGTTCACGAAATTATAGGCTGGAGGAGCTTTACATCAGTGGTCAGGAAATTTTGGAAGATTCTTGGGGACAAGATTTACTTGCATTTGGAAAAGAATGGACTTATTAGAGGTCGTCAATGTGACTTTATGCAAGGAAGGTCTTGTCTCACAAACTTGTTTGCATGTTTTGAGAAAGTAACAAAGATTATTGATAAAGGTAAGGCAGTGGATGTTGTCTACATGAACTTTACTAAAGCATTTGACAAGGTTCTTCATGGTAGCTAGTACAGAAGTTAAAATTGCACGGAGTCCAAAGTGAATTGGCAAGTTGGATACAAGATTGGTTTGGCCATAAAAGTCAGAGGGTAGTTGTGAATGAGTGTTTTTCTGACTGGAGGTCTCTGACCAATGGTGTTTCACCAGGATAATCGCTGGGGCTTCTGTTGTTTGTCATCTATATAAATGATTTGGATGAAAATGTTGGCAGTCTGATTAATAAGTTTGCAGATGACATCAAAATTGGAAGAGTTGTGGATAGTGAGGAAGGATATCAAAGGGTGCACCAGGATCTCGATCAGCAGGAAAGTTGGACAGAAAAATGGCAGATGGGTTTAATCCAGACAAGTATGAGGTAATGCATTTTGGAGGTCAAATGCAAGAAGTAAGTATACTGTAAATAGCAGTACCCTTAGGAGCATTGACTTGATTTGATTTATTATTGTCACATGTACCTAAGTACATTGAAAAGTTTTGTTTTGTGTGTAATACAGCAGATCATAACAAAGATTGAATATAGCAAGGAATACAATGTTATGAATGCAAAAAAGGTGCATAAAAAGCAAGATCAACATTAGAATTAAAATTTGAGAAGTTCATTCAGAAGTCTAAGAACAGCAGGGAAGAAGCTGTTCTTGAACCTGTTGGTGCGGTGTTCAAGCTTTTCTATCTTCTGCCTGATGGAAGAGGTTGGAAGAGATTATAACCATTTTGTGAGGAGTCTTTGATAATGTTGACTGCTTTTCCACAGCAATAAAAAGTGTAGATAGAATCAATGGATGGTTAGTTGGCTTGTATGATGGTCTGGACTGAGTTCACAATCGCTTACAGTCCTCGGCAGAGCAGTTGTAGCACCAAATTGTGATGCATCCAGATAGAATGTCCTTAACTTCCTGAGAAGGAAGCAGTGTTGTTGTGCCTTCTTGACCACTGCATCAACATGGGTGGTCCAGGACAGATTGTTGGTGATCATCACTCCTAGGGGCTTGACCTTCTCGACCATCTCCACCTCAGCTCCATTTCTGAAATGGACGATCAGCTCTTTAGTTTTGCAGACGTTGAGGGGGAGATTATCTTTACATCACATCACCAAGCACTCTATCTCCTTCCTTTATTCTATTTCGTCATTGGTTGACATGCGGCCTACAACGGTGGTGTCTTCAGCAAACTTGTAGATGGAGTTCACTACAGACATGAGTATACAGGGAGTACAGTAGCGGACTGAGTATGCATCATCGCAGGATTGTCATGGAGGAGATGCTGTTGCCTATCTTCATGGATTGCAGCCTGTGGGTCAGGAAGTCAAGGATCCAGTTATAAAGTGAGGAACTGAGACCCAGGTCTTGAAACTTGGAGCTTGGTGAGGTTACAGTGAGGAAGGCAGAGCTTTGGTCAATAAGTAGAAGTCTGACATAGGTATCCTGTTAATCCAGATATTCTAGGCATGAGTGGAGGGCTCAGGAGATAGTGCCTGCCATGGACCTGCTGTGCTGGTAGGCAAACTGCAGGGAATTGAGGCAGTCTGGGAGGCTAGAGCTGATATGGGCCTTGGCTAAATTCTTGAAGCACTTCATAATTATGGAGGTCAGAGCCACCAGGTGGTAGTCACTGAGACACGTTGCATATGTTTTCTTTGGTTCCAGTTGATGGTGGTCTTCTTGAAAAAGGTGGGGACTTCAGATTGTAAGAAGGAGTGTTTAAAGATGTCAGTGAATACTCCCACCAACTGGTCCGCACAGGATCTGAGTACATAGCTGGGGACTCCATCTGGGTCAGTTGCTTTCCATGGATTCACTTTCAAGAAGGCCAATCTGACGTCTACAGTGATGACTGAGGGGACAGGTGCGTTTGAGGCTGTTGAGGCATGTGATACCATTCCACTGACCTTCTGTTCGAACTGAGTGTAAAAAGCATTAAGCATATCAGGGAGGGATGTATTTTTGTCTGCTAATCTGCTTTGCTTCATTGATATACAGAGGGATCTTGGGGTCCAAGTCAATAGCTCCCTGAAAGTGGCAATACAAGTGGATAAGGTGATGAAGGAGGCATTTGGCATGCATCCATTAGGGCATTGAGTATAAACGTTAGTATGGTGCTGATTCCTGCTGAAGGGCTTTTGCCCAAAACGTCGATTTTCCTGCTCCTCGGATGCTGCCTGAACTGCTGTGTTTTTTCAGCATCACTCTAATCCAGAGTCTGGTTTCCAGCATCTGCAGTCATTGTTTTTACCTATAAACATTAGCATGTCATGTTGCAACTGTACAAAACTTTGGTCAGGCCACATTTAGATTACTATGTACAGTTCAGGTTGCAGCACTATAGGAAGAAGGGACAGGATGCAGAAGAGGTTTGCCAGAATGTTGCCTGGATTGGAGTATATTAAATATAAGGAGAGGATGGACAAACTTGGATTTGTTTCACTCAAGTGTCAGAGGTTGAGGGCAACCTAATAGAAGTATATAAAATTATGAGGGGCATAAAGAGGGTGGATAGTTACAGCCTCTTTCCCAGTGTAGAAATTTCAAATATGAGGGAGAAAGTTTAAAGGAAACACATGAGGCAAGAATTGTTTTTCACACAGAGGGTCATGAATGTTTAGAATGCATTGCCAGGGCATGGAGTAGAAGCAGATACAAAAGCAAAGTTTAAAAGGCATTTAGACAAACACATGAACAACCAGAGAATGGAGAGATATGGACTATGTGCAGATAGATGTGATCATTGTTGGCACAGAAATGGTGGGCCGAGGGCCTGTTCCTTTGCTGTGCTGTTCGATGTTCTATAAGATCAGAGGTTCACTGATGATAGCACCACTCAGCACCCATCAAATGCTGAAGTAATCCCCCACATGCCCAAATACTGCAGGACCTGGACAATATCCAGTCTTGGGCTGACAAATTTCAAGTAACATTCACATCCCACAGGTGACAGACAATGACTATCTCCAACAAGAGAGTATCTAAGCATCACCCTTCGACATTTAATGGGAGAATCATTACTGAATGCCCCACTATATAGAGATGGGAGCTTAACTGCCTCTTTTTGTACATGTGCTTAATCAAACAGAGGCTTTAAGTGTCCTAGTATCAAGACCAGACTTTCCATCTTGCAAAAACATTTAAGACACTGCCAACAAGGGGACAGTCAAGTCCAATCCACTACTACTTTGGAATGGAAAGTCTGCTGTTCTCAGAAATGAATATGCAGTACAGATTTCTTTTGTAAGGGGCCAATAAAAACAAAAGAATAAAAATCAAATTAACCCTCTTTTCAGCCCTAGATTTACAAGTTCGGACTCAATTCTTCCTATTTTGCCCGGGCAACACTTACCTTTTGACCTTCAGTGGACCAATGATGCATCAGGCCTCTGAAAGCCTTAGGAAAATAGGAACTCTAGTGAATCAGTCAGAACCTTTTGTAAATTATTAGTCTTGTTAAGGTTGGGCAGAGGGTTAACCCTGGGCCACAAGAACATCAGGCGCAAATCATAGCCTATCCAGACATGACTTTGCAGTCATTCTGGCAGATTTTCAACATGTCATATGTTGGATATTCATTGGATCTAGCCCAAAATTTCTGTTCTTTTACTTAAAAATCTGTTCTCAAAATATTCATTGATATTAATATTTGACAATCAGCTTCTGAGAAATTAAAAGTAGCAATTATATTAATGTTAACTGAACTAATTTTCTAATTACAGCTTTAAAACATCTTTAAATACAGTTTTAAATGCTCCATCAAATACTTACATTTCTGAATCAGAGTCTGGAGTTTGCATTTGACTGGGTAGGATTGCAGAAAATAATCAGTGTTATTCAATTATTATTCACTGGCTTAATATGAAATATTTGATGCATGCAATAGTATTTGGAGGTGATGATTAAGGTATTAATGATTGATTTAGCATAACATCTTCTGAAAAATTCTAAAAAAAAAACTACAGGAAGTCCCTGGGTTATGATTGCCCAACTTACAAATGTCCCATACTTACAAACACTCCTCGGCTTCTCAGTTTTAAAAATTATTTTTAAAAATCCAAGTTACGTACAACGTTTCACCGTAACGAATGGTCTGACTAATCAGCCTGTAGCCTGTTCTGATTTATACACAGCTTACGAACAGTGAAAAAAACAGAACTAGTTCATAATCTGGGCACTTCCTGTATACCATTGCTAAAAGAACAATGTCTAACAGATCCAGGAGGAATTTATTTTGAACGCAAAATGCAATGGCGTTTAAAAATACCTAGAATTCATGCATCGATGTTCTTCAATTTTTTTTTTGTCCTGCATATTAGTCACTATCATTGGGCCATTAACCTTCAGGTCTGGACTGCCTTCGCTGACATTCTTTCCAATAATTATACCTTTGTTATGCCAGGCATTACCTGTTTCAAGTCCGATTGTAATAACTACAGCGAGAAATCACTGGTCTGTGACATAGGGAAGTTATAGCAAAAATCCTCCTCAATCACCACCACCCAGTTGCTGAACAGTTCCTCCCAAAGTCACAATGTGGATTCCATCAATGAAAAGGCACACTTGACATAACCTTCACGGCAAAACAAGACAAAGAAAAATTTAGAGATCAGCAGCAGCATTTTTCGATCACACAAAAGCCCCTGACCATGTTGATCAGGAGGACCTATGGAGCATTCCCCTCAAATTTGATTTCCTGCAGAATTGCATTCAAGCCATGATCCTTACCAACCGATCCACCACAAACCCAACATGTGTGAAAACCAGGGTCTGTGTCATCACACCAACACTCTTTTTCCAACTTCCTTTCTGCGAAATACAATCCTATGTCCATGAATCTTTCTACTGGCATGCAGCTATCTACAGCAGGAGCCAGAAACTATTCAACCTGTATCACCTCTAGCCCAGTACCGAGACTCTCAAACTTCGTCATTGAGCTGCAGCATGCAGAAGAGTCAGGGGCCAAGCTCTAAGCAATTGCCAATGCATTCATGGAGGCACCTGAAAAGGTTTGGCTTTAGTTTAAACATCCGAAGCGATAAAGGTCCTGCTCCTGCTGCACAACACTGCCAACGAACAATTAAGATTTGTGTCAAAATACTTGAAAATATAGTTCCATTCCCATATCTTAAGAATCTCGTTTTGGCATGGGCAGGTATCATAAATGCTTTTGCTTACCGTTGACCTTATTGCTTAACCTACTTACAAATTATTTTTATCCATTTGTTTGAAAATTTAGACAAGTCTAATCCAATAGCAAACAAACTTTCCTGTCTAAGTAGTTATACCTTTATCTGGATTTAGCACAATCATCAGCTAAAATTAATTTGATTATATTCAGGAATTTTCAGTCTGTATCGTATCTCTAAAATAACTCAGATAGCCTCTTGTGTGAAAAAATGAAACTTACAATATACAATATTGTCATCTTAAGTATACAATATACAATATTGTCAACAAAGCATTATGATATTTAATATAGGGTTTTGCAGTAATAATAATGGTGCAGTTATTAGCACTCACCATTATTAAGCAGTAAACTAGACTCCAACTTCAGCCTTCGAGAAGCTGATATTTGAGTCGTCTGACCCTCCTTTGTATACAAAGGCATCACACTGATAGATTCACCATCAAATTACATGATGGGAGTGACCCATCAGTTACCTACTAAACATGTCAAAAGGTGTTAGGGCTGGTGTATTCAGGTGTAAGTGGTAACAGTCTATGTCTAATTACCATCCGGAATGTTCCTATCCGTGAAAATGTTAATTTACAAATGTGAGGGCCTGTGGTGCAATGTCCTTCCCTTTGAACCAGGAGATTTGGGTTTAAGTCTTACCTTCACTACAAGTGTGTAATAATCTTTCTGATCACGGACTCACATTGCTTCAGAGTGTAACTATTTTGAGACATATAAAAAATGAAAATTCAAATAAAATGTAATACTTAACTTTTCTATTTCATATGTCTCACTTCACACCTATCTTTCTTTCCTTCACTTTGCTTTTATGAACAATATAAAAAGTAAATCTAATTTACGACTTCTGGCTTAAACATTTCATGTGTCAGTTAGGATTCTTGAATTTAACTATGTGAGGACACTTGCTGCTCACAGACCCCTTGTAAAGTGCACTATGCTGTAAAAGATCTCTAAATACTATATGAAACCAAGCACCCAAGACTGGTGGTGGACTGCCTGACATTAGGCATAACCCCTTTTATAGAGAGCTTCTGACTGCCTTAAGGGGCTGGCTGACTATTATTGGAGGCTGCCCTAATTTATAGTGTCAGGACAACCTGACTGAAAACTCTCCCTCCTTCTGGATGTGGATTTGCTCGCTGAGCTAGAAGGTTCATTTTCAGACATTTCATCACCATACTAGGTAACATCTTCAGTGAGCCTCCGGATGAAGCACTGCTGGTGTTTCCTGATTTCTATTTATATGTTTGGGGTTCCTTGGGTTGGTGGTGTCATTTCCCGTGATGACATCATTTCCTATGGTGATGTAATTTCCTGTTCTTTTCCTCGGGGGGGTGGGTGGTAAATGGGGTCCAAGTCAATGTGATTGTTGATAGAGTTCCGGTTGGAATGCCTTGCTTCTAGGAATTCTCTTGCTTGTCTCTGTTTGGCTTGTCCTAGGATGGATGCATTGTCCCAGTCTAAGTGGTGTCCTTCCTTATCTGAATTATGGACAATAGAGAGAGTGGTCATGTCTGTTTGTGGCTAGTTGATGTTCATGTATCCTGCTGGCTAGTTTTCTGCCTGTTTGTCCAATGTAGTGTTTGTTACAGTTCTAGCCACAGAACGACATGATCCTCTCTCAGTAGTATCCTTATCTATCAACAAACACATTGACTTGGACCTCAGTTACCACCCCCTGAGAAAAAGAACAGGAAATGACATCACTATAGGAAATGATAACACCACGGGAAATGACACCACCAACCCAAGGAACCCCAAACACATAAATAGAAAGCAGGAAACACCAACAGTGCTTCGTGTGAAGGCTCACTAAAGATGTTACCTAGTATGGTGACAAAACGTCTGAAAAATGAACCTTGCAGCTCAGCGAGCAAACCTACAATCAGAACCTCAACCTGAGCTACAAATCTTCACAAAACTATCTCCCCTAATTTGACTGAGGTTCACTGACAACCATGATAAGCTCCCTGGTTTTGTATTTGCATTTAACAGCAAGGCAAGACTAGAAGTAATCTGAGCCTGATATGTCTGGGCAAGGGAACACAGTGCAAAATGCCATATAAGATTGCACACCAAGGGAAGCAAAAAGGATGTTAAATGGTAACCACCATGCCTCTGCCATTGTTCTTAAAACTAAGTTACTAAATGATCATGTTAGATCTCTCTTTTCATTTTCTGCCATATTTTAAGCTATGAGCTGTCCAGTTCCAGAAAAAGTACTATCTAAAATATAATTTAATATAATGTCAGTAATTAAAATGAGAATTGTGTTGTGAAAGTCATTGTTTCTTATTCTGTTAAATGAAGGATGTACTCGCTGAGTACATATCAAATTTAGGAGGTTGGGACAGAGTCCTACGTCATTACATTCCATCAATTGCTAAATACAAATATTTAAATTTCAAGGTTTGGAAGTACAAGGAAATATCAATGTTCACAGTGCCAGTCTGGTTATTGATTGATACAGGCAGCAGTTCCATAACTACCAAGTCGATTATGTTTAAATTAAATTGTAGAACTGAATTTTACAACAAATTGACTTCATGTCAATTTTGAAGAGTTTCATGGAGGCTTAAGTGTTAGCTTGATGGATTCATAGAATTGTCAAATCCTAACTGGGTCAAATACCCTGTTTCTACCCTACGAGTCCACAATGACCCACCAAAGACCATCCCACCTAGACCCATCCCCTTACCTTATACCTGTAACCCTACATTTCCAATTGCTAATCCACATAGCCCACACATCCCTCGACACTACAAGTAATTTATTATGGTCAATCCACCCAACATGCACATTTTTGGACTATGGGAGGAAATCCAGAGCACCCAGAGAAAACTCACATAGTCACAGTGAGAAACTCTACACAGATAGTCGCCCAAGGCTGGAATCAAACCAGAGACCCTGGTGCTGTGAGGCAGCAGTGCTAATCACTGAGCTGCCATGCTAATTATTGATAGTTACTTAAGAGCTTCAGTTTTTTATCCCCAATTAGTTATTGGAAATCTTCCCAGCTCCTGAATAAAGTGGGCATTGGCATGTCCATTGAAAAGTTGAGTAATATTGGTAGAAATGACATTCTTGACAGTGAGAAAAAAAATTATCCAAACAAGCTTGACAACATTAGAATCTCACTAGTGAGTGAGGAGAGGATAGTTTCAACCATTTGTATGCATTGGCATGTCATTACTACCTAATCTCACCCCGGGGAGTGTTGTCAAAGAGAGAGACCTAGGGACTCAGGTACACAGTTCCTTGAAAGTGGCATGCTTGTCTTCATTGGTCAAAGCATTGGTTGAGTTTGGGAAACCTAGTCAGTATAGACAAATTGCACTGCAGGATCTGTTTCTGAGTTGTGTGGCTCCATGATGCATTAATATGCTGGTTCCCATTCTACCAAACCCCAGATAGAAACTAGATGGCAACAATGCCCAACATGTAAATTACAATAGGTACCTGGTGACTCCATCTCACACTGGCTCTTCTGGGTGTCCATTTTGGACAGCACACCCTAACAAGTCAGGCTATGTTCCATAGGCAATGACAGCCTGCAGCTCAAATCCATGGAGACTGGCACCCATGAGCCTCACCACATCATCATGGCACATCTCTTTGAATATAGTTAACCATTTCAATGTTATACCTTGGAGTGGACCAGCATTGTCCATTGTATTGTTTTTGGTAAGCCATGTTGCACAGGTCAGGCATTCATCTCATAGCATCAACCAGGGTGGACCACAGGACTCCTGTTAGAAATTACTTACTTTGCAGGTACCTGGACACTCACATAATTTCTGCCTTGCTTGTCTCATCTTTTTGTGCTTTGCCTTCTCTTCCAGAGTTTAAAGGCTCACAATAATTGTGTTGCTTTGCTATTTAGTACAGACATATACATAGGCAGCTTCTTATGTTTGTCAGCAGTGATGAGTAAAGGGAATAGACATGTTGCTGTATAGAACAATGCCACATTAATATCACACCTAGTCCATGTGCCAGCAGCATTCATGGTGAACACTCTGCATGTGCACCAACCAAATCATTAGACTGGGGAATGAGCCATAGTCTGTGCAAGAATTCAGTGCAAATTGTCCAAGGAGTTATGGTAAATCAGTTGAGGAGCTACAGAGAGATCAGCCAGAGATCTGATCAATGATGGTCCAAGTTGTCCCTCCAAGTTGGTCAGGGGTGTGACCCCTGGTCAGTCGTGAGGGGTCAGCCAAATGAAAGTCAAGGGGCCACTGCCATGGTAAGAAATTTGGAGAAGTCAACTCTGAGATTGGAGGTAGCATGCTGGGATGCAGAACATGTAGTAACTATGATGGAGAAGACACTCAACATATAAGATTTGAGATGTGGACATGGGTGACAGAGGGTTAGGGTGATCACTGACAGTCCCTGGTACAATTTGCAGCAGAAAGGTGGACATTACTAAGCTGTAGGACCAGAACTCAAAGGATAAAGTAGGGAGATAATGTTATAACTTAAAGAGCTGCGTGTGCATGTATGGAAGTTTGGTATGGATGGGCTCAACAATGAGTGCAAGTAAGAAAGGCACATGGATTACCAGGCTGAACCTGTAGCTCACTGTGCCAAGAACAACCTGCATTGCCTTCCATAATCAGGCGACTTGTAAATAATGTGCATTGGACATGGGAAATGGCTGTGTGGAGTAAGTGCTCTTCTTCTATCTGAGAATGCAGGCTGTACTTGTGAGCCTTCAATGGATAATTACATGAATCAGGCACCTTCACAGTACAGATTGAAGTAACCTATAATTGGAGCACTCTGTATGTGAAATGCACACAATGTGCAACCATATGGGATACAAATCCTGGTTTCAAGCAGGTGGTACATCTGAAGGGACCTTGCAGAACAGTTCATACAGTGTGTGTAGAGTTAGGAGTGTGGCATCAGTCTTCCAAGGAGGAGGATGAGGATAGTGAGCAGGATGATCACCACCTTCAGCAGCAAGCACAACAAGCAGACAGGCAGATTGAAACCCATTTCCAATAGATGTAAAAGCCAAAAGAACTGCAGATACTATAAATCAGAAGCAAAAACAGAAGTTGCTGGAAAAGCCCAGCAGGTCTGGCAGCATGTGTGAAGAGAAACTGAGGTTAACATTTCAAATCTAGTGAGCCTGTTGAGCTTTTCCAGCAACTTTTGCTTTGGTTTCTGACATCTTTATGCTGGGTGCAGTGTAAATGTCTTGCTGCTTGAAAGGAAAGTGGTTTCTAACTGTTCCCAGAAGCAAATTGAGTTTTAGATTGATTGATTTTCTTTGCTCTTTGCTGTTACTAAATAAAAGTGCTAAATAAATAAAAACATATTTAACCCATTTGAAGGTTTTCTAGTATATGCTGGGCCCACACTGAACAAACAGAAGATATTAAGCTACAGTAGGCATTGCAGAAAGAGCAGCTCTCCCTTTGACAGGTTCTAATCCTGAATTACGCTAAGGACAAGTTACTTTGGTTCTTAAATAGCAACACATTTATGGACATGCACTTTTACTAGCAATGAAATGTCAGCCTAAATGCCCTAAGACACTTTTATTTTTGGTTTTCTGTCAACTACATGCATGTTGAAGGGCAACTCCTGGCTGGCTGCGCCTGACTAGGTGCCACAGTGGTCCTTTAAAAATAGTGCTGACTGGGAATCCCAGGAGGTCTGAGCAAAGTAAGTATTCCAGTCGCTGGTGAGAAGGAAGCTAGGGTGAGGAGGGAATTACGGAGGCACGGTATGTAGGTAAAGAAGCAAGTTGCACAGAAGAGCATGAGAAAATTCATTTGGGCTTATGGAGAGAAACCCCTCATGACACTTGTCAAAATTGACACTCAGATGATTTCTGGTAAAACTCAGCTGAATTTTTATTTTAAGAGCTTCACAACAGCAGATACAAAGAAGTTATGCATGGCTTTCATGTATGTGTTATGGCAGACTTGGAATGGTGCAAAAATGGAAGTGCACAATACTAATGTTTTCCTAATCATTTAAATAATGGTAGAATATTGTACCTATCATGTATCTGATTTTCAATATTCATTGGGAGAAGGCACAGAAAATTACTCCCATGGTGGTAAACCACGCAGCATTATATATTATGCAGATAATAAATGGTCTCTAACATTAACTTACCTTATCTTCTGTATATCTCCAGTGTGTGTATAAATACTTAATCATGATTTGGAGATGCTGGTGTTGGACTGGGGTGTACAAATTTAAAAATCACAAAACACCAGGTCATAGTCCAACAGGTTTATTTAGAAGCACTACTCTGAAAGCTAATGCTTCCAAATAAACCTGTTGAACTATAACCTGGTTTTGTGTGATTTTTAACTTGATAAATACATATTAAAAATGTGTAGTTTTTGTCAGAAGTTGAATATCTGAGTACTTCTGATGCATATGTTTGGGGAGAAGGGAGTAGCATTTTGAGACATATACATGCATTAATTCATATGAATTTCTAAAATTGCCATTACGTGGAAAGCTTCGAGGTGCTTGGCCTGGCTGTTTAATGGCTAATGTTTTAGAAGGCTCAGTCATCAAAAACAAAATGGTACTACTTGGCTCAATCTTGTTTCCATGTTTTGTTGCCTTATCTACACAGAAAGGGCTTTACAATTGGCCTCACTAATCCCATATTCAGAAGAAGTGGGGAAGATCAAACATGGCCTCTGCCCTTGCCTCACTAACCAGAGATCACTGCTGGACTCTAAATCAGCTGTGTAATGATACAAAGTTGGTTCTGGTTCACAGCTTTTCTTCAAAGCTGAGTGCACCTCAAAGAAGTAGTCCCATAACAGTTCAGTTTCAGAGCAGCTGGAGAATAGTTTCAGCCAAACACAGTCATTTTAATAAACATTTGAAGTTGAAATTCTGATGTCAAAAAAAAATCAGCAAGACAGTTGTCACTTCTTTTAATCTTCAAAACCTTCACTAAACAAGAATGGATCTCCAACTCTTTATTTAAGTACTTGTAGATCAATAAATCTATGTTTTGCTTCACAGCATCCTGATAATGACCAGACTAGTATCAGTAAAAGAGTGTAATCTTTGGTGCTACCTGCTCTCAAATTAACACATGCAAAAACCATCAGTGCAGCATGTTAGACAAGATTAATTTTCCTAGTTGCCGATTAATAATTAGGTAGCAAAGGTTACAATAGTTGTTCCATGTAGCGTTGTGAGTCAGTGACAAGGCCACTGGAATTTTACATAAAGATCATTCTGCTATAACATGATTGCATTGCCAACACTTTAACCACTATTTCGAAAGTTGGATTTTTCTTCAACGCGGGGTGGCACAAGAATGCAACCATCACGTTATAGAAGAACTACCTGTAGAATGAACACAGCAGCAGGGGAAATATTTGATGCTTTTGTGTTTTGGTATTGGGATATGCAAATATTCAGAGTAGTGACAGGCATCTGAACTGAAGATGACGTAATGCAGTACTTCTTGTCCATATATTGTTATGGCTGAAGCAAAAGGAGTGCACCATTGTTCTCGTCCTGCTACTCCATAGCAACAACTCACAATAAAAAAAATTCCAGTTACTATGATGTCTAATTACCCACTTTACAGCATGTTTTAAACAATAAGGGTTTTTTAACCAACACAATTCTTAACAAACACAATCTTTGTTAATTATCAAAGCAAAATGTGACGATACTGTCACTTTGAGTTATTTTGTCCTGGTTTTGTTTGAAGAGACATTGTAAGGCAGGGGTACCAACCTGTCTCTAAGAAAGCAAACAATTTGTGAGGCCTTGGGGTTTCTTTTTTAACAAGTTAGGACAAGTGCAAGCAGACCAGGCTTTCTAGTTTTTAGGTTTAGTACTTAAGCAGAAGCTATTTGAGTCTCAAAAGAGTTGGAAGCTTGAGTGAGTGTCTCCTAGCTGCTATTCTCTCTGAATTTTCTCTTGGTTTTTTTCATCCTAGATTGGAGAACTGTATTTGAGAACTTGTGTTTGAATTTTCCTTTTTGCCAAGGGATGTGTTTATGGGATGTTACTGTATTGGAACAGTTAATTGGTAATAGTTACTATACCTATTATTCGGTTTAGTTTTCCCATAGTTGTTATTCTAAATTCCTCTTTCTTTTGTTTGTGTTTTAACTATAGTGTTTAAATAAATTGTGTTTTGTTGAACACTGAGTAGTTTGACCAGTCACAATGCATCTTGAACAAAGCACTTCTATCTTCAACACAAGAAAAAGTTAGGGTCTAGGCTACCTTCTTAAAATATATTGAGGGGATCTGGTCTGGTCCATAACAAAAACCTACTCAATGATGAGAGCAGGTTAACATGGACAATTAGTAACATAGAAGTGTAAGTATTTATCCCTCCAAACATCGCCAAAATACAAACATTTTGGGAAAATAAAATAAATATAGAAAAGTTTATTTTCTGCAGAGATGGACTTTCCAAGAAGAAAAACAATTTGGCCAATTGTATATTCTTGAAGGCAAAAAGATAAAGTGCAGCATGTTCTGAAATTTGTTGCTCTAATGTTCTGGCATGTTCACAAGTCACTAAATACAGCTGTCTCTGAAGTCATACAGACTCCGCATGCTCAGGGAACACAATCTTGAGATGTTTTTTCAATCAATCAGTCTTTAAAAAGAATAAATAGGTTTCACTGTGGACTCAGCAAGAGAGTTTTCTTTAGCGAAATTTGAATGATCAACTGGGTGGCTTGCTTTTAGTAAGTGTCCCTCCAATTCAGCTTGTTTTTAGCAGATTCATGTTCAATTCAGTTGGGTTTTGACAGGTTTGTCTCCAACTCAGCTGGTTTTTAGCAGGCTTTTCTGCAACTGAATCAGTTTAAAATGAACACTTCCTCCAAACCAGTCACTGTTCAAAAATAGACCTATTAGGTGTCCAAAGCAAACCAACTGTTCTCACTAGTCATGAATTGACAGAAAGCCTTCATGAAAAGAATTCTAATGCCTACCGTGAACTTTCAATGACTTCCTTTCAAGAAACCACTCCAAGTAGTTCACAAAACTTCACATAAAACCATTTTCCACAATCCTTCAAAATCTATGTTCTCCAAGCACTATTAAATGTTTGAAAGATGCACATCAGTTTGGCTCCCTAATGTGCTCTGTCTGCAGTCTGATCTTGGTGCAATTAGGCTGCCATGTGCACTGGGAATCCACTTTCGGTATGTGGGCAGCCAATTAGATCCACTATAGCATCACTCAGAACCTACTGGTAAGCAGGGACTCACCACACAGGAACCTGAAATGCAAACCCTGATTTCTGGGGAAGGGGAGATGTAGAGTCAGGCATTCAGTACATGATTGAGGCACCCGGCATTGGGAAAAGGGTCACAATCCACTGAGAGCCGATTCCAGTCCTTTGTGACTCCCATCCCCTCCAGCCCAGATCTTCACTTCATAATTCCCCTCCCACCATCACTCAGGTGTTGCCTGATTCCTTTGATGAACTTGAGGCCAGGATTGCCACCTCTTAGGTCCTTGATTCCAAGACAACCTGCAGTTCAATTAAATACCTGATCAGTATTTAATTCAGCAGGCCTTCCTGAAATTGAGTGCCAATGGATGAGTTCCCTATCACCAACATTAATTTCTCTACTCTCAGCTGGTGTCTCCGACTGTTGTCAGAAATAAACACCCTGAATAGTTTTATTGCCCTTCCCTATCATGAAAACAATTAGGCCAATTATAACACCACACAATTACTTTAATACAGAAAAGTACAAGTCTATTCAGTTGTTGCGGTAAAGTGGTATGTCTCTGGTTATTTGTAATGTATTTAGTTAGAATCATCATGAAAACATGAAAGTCATTTAATTTAGTGCCCTCTTTTTTAGTATCATTCTTATGGTCATCTCTGTGTTCTTGCTTCATTTTATATAAGGTTGCCTATTCTCCTGAATTCTCTAATGAATCTCTTGGAAATGAAGGTTACAGACTCAAGGTGGGAAAAATCCTTGGAAATATGATTATTAGGTAGGAAATTCCATCTGAGACAGAGTACAGGACAAAGTAGCATAAGTAGATTTGAAGCCGAACAGTTAACATTCTGTCCTACTAAAGTGCATTTTTTCCCCATGTTAAGTTATCTATGTGAATTCCTTAAAACGCGATTGGACACCAGCAACTGACAGGAAGTGTGGATACATGCTGGAAGATGCCACAGAATGGCCACAGAAATTATAAGATCATAAGACATAGGAACAGAAATTAGGCCATTCAGCCCATTAAGTCTGCTCCATCATTCAATCATGGCTGAGAAGTTTCTCAACCCCATTCTCCCACTTTCTCGCTGTAAGCCTTGATCCCCTTGATACTCAAGAACCTATATACACAATGACTTGGCCTCCACAGCCTTCTGTGGCAATGAATTCCATAGGTTTACCACTGTGGCTGAACACATTTCTCCTTATCTCTGTACTAAAAGGTGTTCCCTTTACTCTAAGGCTGGCCCTAGTTTCTCCTACCAATGGAAACATCTTCTGAACATCTACTCTGTCTGGGCCATTCAGCATCCTGTACGTTTCAATTCGATCTCCTGTCATGGTTCTGAACTCCAAGTATAGACCCAGAGTCCTCAAACATTCCTC
Source organism: Chiloscyllium punctatum (assembly GCF_047496795.1). Taxonomy (NCBI): domain Eukaryota; kingdom Metazoa; phylum Chordata; class Chondrichthyes; order Orectolobiformes; family Hemiscylliidae; genus Chiloscyllium; species Chiloscyllium punctatum. The sequence goes on from NC_092764.1 coordinate 34,492,384, forward strand.
ATATGTTAAGTTTGTCATTCCTGGGACCATTCTTCTGAACCTCCTCTGAAGATGCTCCAAGGCCAGTACATCCTTCCTGAGATATGGGGCCCAAAACTGCACACAATACTCCAAATGTGACCTGACTGGAGCCTTATCTCTGCTTTTACACTCAAGTTCTCTCAAAGTAAATGTCATAATTGCATTTGACTTCCAAACTACTGACTCAACCTGCAAGTTTACCTTGAGAGAATCCTGGACTAGAACTCCCAAGTCTCTTTGCACTTCAGACTCCTGAATTTTCTCCCCATTTAGAAAACAGTCCATGATTCTATTCTTCCTAACAAAGTGCATTACCTCATTTCCCATGTTGTACTCCATCTGCCACTTGTTTAGCCACTTTCCAAACCTGTCCAAATCCTTCTGCAGACATTCTGCCTCTTCAATGCTACCAGTCCCTCTACCTATTTTTGTATTGTCTGCAAACTTAGCCAGAATGTCCTCAGTTCCATTATCTACATTGTTAATATATAAAGTCAAAAGTTGTGGCCCCAACATTGAGTCTTGCAGAACACCACTTGTCACTGGCTGCCATCCTGAGAAGGACCCTTTTATCCCCACGCTCTGCTTTCTGCCAGACAGCCAAGCTTCTATCCATGCTAGCACCTTGCCTCTGACACCATGGACCCTATCGTACTCGGTAACCTCCTCTGTGGCACTTTGTTGATGGCCTTCTTGAAGACCAGCTAAATAATATTCATTGGCTCTCCTTGGTCTAACCTGCTGGTTACTTTCTCAAAGAATTCGAGCAGATCTGTCAGGCATGTCCTCCCCTTGATGAAATCATGCTGACTTTGCCCTTTTTACCATACACTTCCAAATATTCAGAAATCTCATCCTTCACAATGGATCCCAGGATCTTACCCACGACAGTTGTTAGGCTAATTGGTATGCAACTTTCTGTCTTTTGCCTTATTCCCTTTTTTAAACATGGGTGTCATGTTAGCGATTTTCCAGTCACCTGGATCACTTCTTGATTCTAGTGATTCCTGAAAGATCAACACTTCAGCCTCTACAATCTTTTCAGCTATGTCCCTTAGAACTCTGGGCAGTTGTCCAACTGGTCCAGGTGATTTATCCACCTTCAGGCCATTCAGTTTTTCTAGCACCTTCTCCTTGGTGATGGCCACCATACTCAATTCTGCCCCCTCAGATTTTACTTCTGTCTTCCATCATGAAGACTGACCCAAAGTAATTATTCAGTTCCTCAGCTATTTCCTTGTTCTCCACTACTATTTCTCCAGTCTTATTTTCCAATACCCCAATGTCTACTTTTCCCTCTCATTTGCCGTTTATATATCTAAAGAAACTCTTACAGTCTTTCTTTATATTACTGGCTAGCTTACCCTCATATTTAATCTTCTTCATCCTTATGTGTTTTTTTTGTTGCCCTCTGTCAGCTTCCCAATTCTCTGGTTTCCCCTGTCCTTTGCCATTTTATATGCTTTTTCATATGCATTTTATATGCATTTTATATTTCTTTTCTGCTATCCCTGACTTTTCTTGTCAGCCATGGTTGCCTCATTCTCCCTGTACCATGCTTCTTTTTCCGTGGGATGAGTTGTTGTTATGTCTTCTGAATTACTCCCAGAAACTCCTGCCATTGCTGTTCCACAGTCCTTCTTGCTAGGCTCCTCTCCTAGTCAATTCTACCCAGCTCCTCCCTCACACCTTTGTAGTTGCCTTTATTCAGCTGTAATACTGTTACTTCTGATTCTATCTTCTCCCTCTCAAATTGCACAGTAAATTCAATCATATTATGATCACTGCCTCCTAAGGATTCCTTCACCTTAAGGTCCTTTATCAAACCTGCCTTATTGCACAACACTAAATCCAGTATTCCTGTTCTCTAATGGGCTCCCACACAAGCTTTTCCAAAAAGCCATCTTGTAGACATTCTACAAATTCCTTTTCTTGCAATCCACGACCAACCTAATTTTGCCAGTCCACCTGCATATTGAAATTTACCATGATCACTGTAACTTTGCCTTTTCTACACATCTTTTCTATCTCCTGGTATATCTTGCACCCCAACTTCTGTCAAGTATTTGCAGTCCTGTACATAACTCCAGCTACCTTAGTGGTGGAAAATACAGTTAACTCAAAGAGAAACACATGGAATGAGAGAGAAGCATATGGAATTTGAGGAACGTTCTCTTTTGGTGAAGAAAGAAAAGGTTTAGCAATAATCCAATAAACAGTTCAAGAACCAAGACTTGTTTTGAGTGATAAATTAAGTTGTAATCCACTGAATTCTTGACATGCTACCAACAAAAAAAGACCAAATATTTCATTTTGCCCATTGGAGATACTAAGACACAACTGAGGTAAATGAAATAACATTTACAAATCGTGAGCAAATAGTATTTGACTGAACATCATGTGACTAAACATCATACAACCAATAGTAACAAAATCTCCCATTGCTTAGTATCCGCATATTTAAATCTGAGTGCAATTTTGTTTCTCCAATAAAGTCAACACCACAATTATTTTGGGAATAATTAAAACTGACAATGCTTCATCAGAGAGCTAAGTTCATCCAAAGGTTCCTTCAATTGTTTTGGCATGAGGTTCTCATACAGCAGCAATTAGAATGGGTCTATTTAATCAGCACTCTGGAAAGATTATGCTGAAAGCATAAGAATTTCTACTCCATTCCCCATGAAGCTGTTTTACGCTGTACACGTACAATATCTGTGCACTAACAACATTAGACTTCTGTCACAAACTTAAATAAAGATATCTTAAAGAAACATGCAAAGAATTGTGGGTGGCACAGTGGCACAGTGGTTAGCACTGCTGCCTCACAGTGCCAGAGACCAGGGTTCAATTCCCACCGCAGGTGACTGTCTGTGTGGAGTTTGCACATTCTCCCTGTGTCTGCGTGGGTTTCCTCCAGGTGCTCTGGTTTCCTCCCACAGTCCAAAAATGTGCAGGTTAGGTGAATTGGCTATGATAAATTGCCCGTAGTGTTAGGTGCAGGGGAATGAGTCTGGGTGGGTTGCGCTTCAGCAGGTTGGTGTGGACTTGTTGGGCCAAAGGGCCTGTTTCCACGCTGTAAGTAATCTAATCTAATATCAGATCGTCCCATTGCAAAATGTTGAATGCTATCAATACAACATTAAAATGACAATTTAACTCTGAAAGAAGTATTAGTAATTTTATAAGTTTGGCTTTTAAAAAAAATGCTTCCCTACATTATCACAATTATTATACTGCTAAAAGTACCACATTAACTGTGAAAAGCTTTGACACACATGGAGGCAATGAAAAACACTATGTAAATACATTTTACTTGTTTTCCAGTTTGCATCAAGTTCTAATAATCTATTATTGCTTTATGTTTGTGCCCATCTAACATCATCTGGCAACGAGTACATGGACTGAAATCTTTATTACTTAATCAGCCAGCTGTGAATCAGTTGTACCACTTTTGTCTCTGACTCAGCACATTATGGGTTCAAGTCCCATTTCAGAGAGTTAAACACAAAATCTCAGCTGATATTGTATTGTGGTGATGCTGTACTGTTTGAAAGACCATATTCTGCCTGAACTTTTAAAACAAAGTCTTAACTGTCCTTTCACATGAATGGAAAATATTCCATAGGACCACTTACAGAGAAAAAGCATGAGGCATCGTAAGGGTAATTAGACCATTACAATTAGACCTCTTAATAGATAACTACAAAGTTCTTTGCGCCATCCTAAGCTCATAAAAGGCACCACTTGATTGTAATGTTTTTGTTACTATTTGGAAGCAAATTTGCTAGACAGCAATATTGAAGTCCTGAAAATACTACTTATTGCTTCTTTGGAATGACACTGCCTTCTCGACTAGAATGATCAATCCAGAGAATGAGCAACATAAAGCCTTTTCCTTTCAGACATACTTGACAAGCAACAGTGCCATTAATTTCTTTAAGCTCTTCATTCTCATGAGATTCTTGATTCTCATTATTTCATGAAATATATTTCGTTTCTTCTACTATAAAGACAGATTTGTTTAAAAGTATGATTTCCCCATTTCTATTAATATTTCACTTGTCTCTGTGCTCAAGTGACCCACATTTACTTTTGCTAACGTGTTTTTTTTACTCAACTAGAGACACTTTTGCAATCTTTTTATCATTTTTTCTAGTTTATTCTCACATTTTCTGTTTTCAATTTCTTTGTCATCCTTTAATAAATGCTAAAATTCTCTCAAATCACACACTAACTATTTCTTTAGACAAGATGAGAAGCATCTTTCTTTAAATTTTAACTTATTTGCTAGCCACAGTTGGTCTACTATTCTGGTGGGGTTTTATTTCCTTAGCAGAGTGTTAATTTGTTGGAAGTTACGAATTAATTATTGCTTACCAATTTCCTATTTATCTTCATACCTTTTCAAAAGGCTTCCTTATCTACTTTACTCAGGTCACTCCTTTTATCTACACTATTTGTTTTGTGCAAACTCTTCTACAAACTCAGTATAAAAATGCCCTACAAACTAAATCCCGTTCAAACTCAGTATAAAAATCCAACAAATATGATCAAGCTTTCCTAGTAATTCTTTAATTTCTCATTTCACAAATTCAGATTTTTATTAGTCTGTTCCCCAATTTCTTTGTCATACGAGAAAATGATCATTATAAAATCCCTGGTATGCGGAAGTAGGCCATTTGGTCCATTGAGTTCACACTGACTCTCTGAACAGCATCCCATCCATTCCTCCCCCACAATTCCTGGAGCCCTGTATTTCCCATGGCCAATCCACCTAACCTGCACATCTTTGGGCTACAGAAGGAAACTGGAGCATCTGAAGGACACCCACACAGACACGGAGAGAATGTGCAAACTCCACACAGTCACCTGAAGCTGGAATCAAATCCTGGTGCTATGAGGCAGCAGTGATAACCACTGAGCCACCGTTAACTTCCACATTATAACTGCAAATTTGGTTTCACCTAGCACATGATAAAGTTTCCCATAATTACTGTATTACCATTGTTATGTGTATTTCTAATTTCCTGCTTTATATCTTACTTGACATTAAAACTCCTGGTGACCTAAATTACTCAACAGTATTTTCAGACCCATTTGTTACTTAATTCCACATCAACTTTTCAAAGAGGGAAGTCTCCATCAGATAGGATCAGTATATAAATTTAAAACACAGAAAATATTACTACTTGGACAACTCTAATTTTCTTATTGTACATTTTATCATTTTTAATGACCTTATGTCACATGTAATTTGCCATTATTCTTAATGTGTAATCCAGACCAAATTTGTCATCATTTATGCAATACCAGAGATTCCATCTTTTGAAAAGAAACATGTATAACAAGAAGCTTTAAGGAAAAAAAAAGTTCTTCACTTTTTGAGAATGTTCAGCTCTGTTAGACGTAAGTATCACAATCAGTTCTAGGGGTTTTTGACAGATAAGGGCAGAACACCATGCTAGTGCAAACGACCTACATTTGACTATTTACAGAGACTGTAGACTGAATTTTACCAAAAATTTGTTGAGCCAATTTCAGTGAGTTTCATGGAGGGTTTCTCTCTGTGAACTTCAGTAGATAATCTCACATAATTCTCCATTCTTAATTAATTATGAAAGCACTATGCCTCCATGGTCCATGCTCAAACACTCCCAGTATTTGAGTACTTGTTGCTGACAACATCTTCCAGGATTTGTACTACCAGTGCTAATCTAAAACATAGCTTTACACCAGGTCCAAATGCTGTCAGCTAATCGCAGTCACTCACAGGAGATATAGTGGGAGAGAAACAAAAAGTAGAAAACTTGTCTGAGGACAGATAGATAGCACAGGTGAGGCTTCATCGAAAATAGATTTATGGTTGAGATTCTATCATCTCTTTACATTATCACCTGTCTAATTGCTTCTGATAGATCTGCACCTAAAAGAATGAAGTTAGAAGCTAACCATTGTTAACCCCATAATGTGTTAGAATCCTGTCTGAAGGAGTGCTGCTTCTTCCCAACACCCAACACATCATAGCAATTTGTTATTGTTCAGTGCGGGAACACAACATGTTGCAAGGCCTTCAAACAGTTTGAAGGTGTTAACTTTTATTGAACAGGAAATATGAAAACAAAACAAAAGAATGCATTTGTTTCTGGGAATAAACTGAGCTGTTGCCTTTGAAATGACAACAAATGTACAGTCAATGAAAGGTGACTTCACTCAACTTGCATCCATTGGAAGTGGGTGTTGATTTGGTCTGATCTGATTTAGTTCTTGCTGCATTGTTCTGTCATGCTGAAGGTGACGTTTGTCCTGCTCAACATCCTCATCTTCCTCTTCAGATGACTGCTGCTACCAGCCCAGTTTTCAGAGTCCATCAGACCTCCTCTTTGCCTGCTTTAGTTGAGCAGAGCATAGCATGCTAGGATTATGTGGCACACTCTGTCTGGAGTGCACTACAAGGCACCTACAGACCAATTCTCATCTTCAGGAGCCTATTGTCTACTCCATAAAGGTCCTGGAGGAAGAATGGCCTGCATTATATCTACACTTGATCTCTGTCAGTGGTTGCATAATGCCATCATCAGCCAAGGTTGCAGAGGGGCGTCCTTGTCACTTCTTGAAAGACATTCAGCTCTTGAAATGAAGCAGAACATGAGGGTTGTCAGGATATAGGCATATGGCAATTTCAGTGGTATTACAAGTAAAAGGAACACTTCTGCGCAAGTAACTGCAAGTGGTACTCTTGATCTCAGATGACATACATTTACTGAATCATAGCCTTTTCTATTGACAAAATCTGCCACAGCAGGATATGATTCTTTCAACAGTCCATTGCAACCTGCTTAAAGAGACAGTCAACAGCATTGGCAAAGCTTCCTACCCAGGCTGTAGCACTGACCTCATACAGTGAAACATTTGCACAAATTTTATTGTCAACAGTTTTGAAACATTTAAGGCTTAAGGATTGTGATTTCACAGAGGATTCCCCCCCCCCCCCCCCAACCACCCGCCCAGCAGATCCTTGGAAGCAGCTAACTGCATAAGAATTTAGTGCAGCTGTCATCTTAGCCACCATTAGGACAGGATGGCCATGCACCCTTCAGATTACAAGTCCTGCTCCAAGAGATGGCATAGTTCTCTAACAGTGTCCCAGGATATTTTCAGTCTGCATTGACTCTGTGCCTCCCTCAGCTGGAGGAAATGACATTGAGGACAATAGACTCTGAGCCTCCTCTGCCTTCTCTGCATCTAAAGGGACCTACAGCTGTGACCTTTTCATATGGAGGCCATTCAGCAGCAGCTGGAGGTTGCTGCTGGTCCTGGGCTTGTTGATGCATTTGATCCCCCTCAATTTCTCTAAACCTTTGTTGCACTGTGGCCACAGTGATAATAGCCCTTGCTGTGACTAGATCTCTTGGACCTGGTTCTAACAAGCCCATGTGGAGGGTATCAGAAAGAGAACAGATTCTGAGTACTGAGAGCAGTCAGCATTCATATCTCACAAAGATGACAGTTTAGTCTGATGTTCTATTCAGTGAGACATGGATGACACTGACAAGGAGCACTATGGAATATTTGTTCATGGAGCTTTGACAAAGGGAACCTTATTGTGATGAGTGCAACACAAGCCACGCCACACAAATGAAATGAGGTTGCATGTGTGGTAGGATTACTGAAAGTTTTCCCCAACTACTCTGTACGTCACCCAAGAAAGGCAGCACTGCACATTGAGGGGAGAGCAAAAAAATCTCCGGCACTTTGTGCAATCTATGAGACTTTGGATTGCCTTTGTGAATTGTGGATCACAGGTGATATTTAAGATTGCATGTGGTTACAACTGCTTCACAGTGCTGACTATGATTAATTTATAATGACCAATAACATGGTCAAGATTGCATGTGACCGGAATTTGTATTCCACATAGTTGGTCACTGTGTGTGTTCCATTATCAGAATTCTACAGTTGCAAATACCTTAAACCTGTTCTGTTTAAATGGCTGATTAATGCAGTTGCCCCTTGAAGGCAGCACATCGCTCACAAGTACAGTTTGTGTCCTCAGACAGAAGAAAACCAGTTATTCCACCCACTCCAGGTGTGACATCAGCTATTTTCCATTTCCATTGCACATTTGTGATTCAGATGAGGATGAAAAGCAACATGGGTCAGTCTTTGCAGAGCAAGACACAGGCTCAGCCTTACAATCCAGGTGCTCCCTAAGCCTTTGTGAACCTTTCTACTTTGTACTTGTTGCCAGCTTCATAATTTCTGAGCTTCCACTCTTTCCCACGCAACATTTTCAGTAGAGTCTTCGTATCCCAACATTGCCCTACAGTCCTGAGCCTACAGACTAAATATGCTGACTATTGTGATGCACCGACCATACCCCCTCCCCAGCTCCATATAAGCCAGGCTGGTGGTGACCATCTTTCTCAAAGCAATCCGGTGTCCTCCAATGCTTTATCAACTTGTTGCAATATACTGAGTTCCCCTCCCCCAGCCCCATCCCCACTTCACAATTGGAATGTTGTTCTCTCTCATTCTAGCCTGCAATCTCCATGAATGACTTTCTCAAATTGCTCACCACAACAGAGGTCCCACCACAACAGAGGTCCCTAACAACCCATGTGACACCCCAAGATTGACTGTGCACCCCCCCACCCCACCCCACCCCCACCCGTTACCTGTCCTGGAAAGATAGTCCTGACTGGTCTCTGCAACTCTCCGTCTAAACTCTACTAGTTCCCAGACTGATTGCACTGAAACTGCAGGACTGATGGACTGATAAAATATAACAATGTGGAAACTCTGTCCCTGATTGCCTTAAGAGGTCAACTTGCCATTTCCAAGTACCTGCGAGATATCATTTAACACCATTGACTTACTATGCAAGTACATTCTGTCTGATGACACTCCCCTTTAACATGACTGAGGTCCACTTCCCTTAGATTGCGAAATTTGATTGAAACACATGATGTATTTTTCACACTGATGTAACCCTGTGCCATTGTACAACATGTCTAAATCTTCTACTGATCATTGCTGGCAACTACAACAAACTGCCTGGCATTGTGACTGCACGAATCAGAAGGCACGACTGAAGTACTATGAGGCTGTAAATTCTGAATGAGATGGAAATGTACAAATGGCAAAGCAAGGCAATGCTAGGATGCAAAAAGCATCAAAACAAGTATGCAGTGAGTGTGTGAGTTCTAAGAAAACAAGCTGACAGCCCAGAAATGTACCCTGCACACAAAATGGCCTGGCAGCAGTATTGCAATGAAAGATGTTAGCATACTTCCAAGAGCAATATTGACATGATGAATTGAATTATAAGTGAACTGGAGATGTGTCATGATGTGGTGAGGCTGATACACGTCCAATACCCACGTCTGTGGACAAAAGATGCAGGTTGTCGTTGCCCATTGAGCGCCTGAGCTATTACGGAATGCTGGACAAGGTGAAGGCACAGAAGAGCAACTGAAAATCTGGATGTGCTGGGTCCCCACTCAGATTTTAATTGTTGTCAGGAATTGTTGCCATCTAATCTCTCTTTTAGTACATGGTAAAATAGCAAACTGTATATAAATTAAATAAGATTAGATGATAATAAGATGGTATTGCATGCAAATAGGCCTCACACCACTCACTATTGAAATTCTCGCCTTGCAGTTAAAACCTTAGATGGAAAATCTGACTTTTTTCCTTGATGTTTATAATCCAATTTTTCTGTATCTCACCATATTTTCTCAACTGACTTTCCAGTGCTGTCAGTGTTTAGAAGTTGGGAAGATTCCACTCACAGATTTGCATCCCCTCAGGCCCCAGTTCCATATGCTATGACATCAGCTGATGTCACTGATGAGGCAATCTGGTTATCAGCTTGACAGCTGTTAACACCTTGTGCCACACTAGCAGCATCCACACAACTTCCCTGATTTTTACAAATGTATGATCAGTATGAGAAGGCACAACTGATTAACAAACCCGATCACCTCAGAAAAAACAACTTATAGAAAGTGAATTCGCATTACAGCTTGCTGAAATGTGGTGGTGAGGGACACTAGGGGGAAGTGAGTACTGCGGATGCTGGATATTACAGTCAAGATTAGAGTGGGACTGGAAAAGACAGCAGGTCAAGCAGCATCTGTTTGGAGAAAGAGGAGGAGAACCTCTTCAAGTTAGGCATCCTTTGAAGAGGATTCGCAGTGAGGTTAAAATCAACTAGGTGAAAGTGAGGACTGCAGATGGTGAGGGGCACTGTCTATTTTGGATGACATCCAAGTTTCTAGTGATACTTTAAGCACGTTGTTTATTTCAGATTTGTAAATGGGAGAATACTTTTCTACCCTGTAAACCAGGTTGCAAGAGTTGAAAAATCTTAATAACTGCATCCACAAAATTCCCATGTTAAGGTTACATGATACCTGAAGTGTTTACTCCTGCTGATGACATCCTAGCTTGATATGATCATGGATCAAGCAAGAAAGAAAATGCATTTCCTTTTGTACGGTGCCTTTAACAATCTCAAAACATGAAGTTTACTGTTAAAGTGCAGAAAATGCATTTACACAAAATGAGGTCCTCTAAACATGATTGAGATAAGTGGACTAATAATCTGTTTAGTGATACTGATTATGGATTAAATATTGGCTAGGGTACCAAGCAAACTCAATTCTCCTCTGTGCTGTGGGAACTTTTGCATTGCTATCAGAAAGTAGGAAGGATTTTGTTTTATTGTCTCATCCAAAAGATGATATATCTGATAGCACATACACCCTCAATGTTGGCCTAAAGTATCATCTTAAATTATAAGTTCTAGTCTCTTGAGGACAGTTTCAACTTACAACACTGACTCAGAGGCGAGCACATCACCAGAGAGCCAAGATTTATTTGATATAGGGGCTCCCATGCTGATATCATGGAGCTTGTATTTCTGTAGCAATTTAATTTTTTTAAATGCAGGGCAGCATTGCAAAAGTTATAACTGTGTACAAAAAAGTAACTTAAAATATCTTCACAAAATGATTTTTGTGCTACTATGAAAACATTCTGAGATAAGAACATAATTTATTGAAAATACAACCAAAAATGCCCAAGATTAGATTTTCACTGCCTAATGGAAGTGTAATTAGGGTGGCAAGACATTGAACTTAGCTTTGCTTTGCTGAAAAAACATACAACATAGGACTTAAAAGCAGGAGTAGGTCATTAGGTCCTTCAAGCCTGCTGCTCCATTCAATATGATTATGACTATCCGGTTGTGATCTCAACTCCACATTCCTCTCTGCACGCCATAACCCTTGACTCCTTATCAATCAAAAATCAATCTAACTTGCACTTGAATAAATCCAACTGGACAGCTTAACTTGCTTTCTCAGGAACAGAATTTCACAGATTCATGATTATACGAGGGAAAAGAGTCTCCTCATTTTGGTCTTGTTCCAGTTTGCTCTGCAAGATTAAACATCCCTACATCATATTCACCCCTACAAGTCCTTCTCAGGATTTGATCTGTTTCAATAATATCACCTCTCATTTTCCTAAACTCCAGTGGGTATAAGATCAACCTATTTAACCTTTCTTATCAAGATAAACCCTCTATCTTCGGAATGCATCTAAAACGTAGGAGACTATAATTGTACATCAAGCAATTTTCCTCTACCTCTCCAACTCTAGACCATTTAATGCAGCCTTTCCAAAGGTCTGGTAGGCCTTATGTAAAAGCATACATGAACAACTTCCAATGTTAGGGTCCCCAGTTAAGACCACCACAGGAAAACTGTATTTTTCTTGCACACAATTTTCAAGTGCTGGTGAAAGATTTGGAAGCCCTAAATAACATACCTCAGTGAAGAGTTCGTAATTCTGAGTGAAGCCTGCTGAAGGACCAGAAGCATTCTGAAAGATAAGTGCAGATGCTATAATGTAGATGTGTTTTTACTGTAGTGATTCACAATAGGGATTTGTTCTGTAAAGTTAAGTTGACCTTTACATTGCATAAGTATGGTTATGCACTACAGTACTTTTGCCATGAAAGAACCGTAATTCAGTAAAAATGTAAAATAAAGTCCCGTCAGTCTCTCCTGCCCTGTTTTGTGGTGTAATTTAAATCGTGAAAGTTATTACTGTTATATAAACCTGCTTCTGAAAGTTTTCAAGCATTTCTGAACCATTATGAATGTCTGACTAGCTATCAAAAGCTATTAACTCAGTATGTAGACTATTGATCAAACAATGATTGACTTTTTTTAAAAAAGATGCAATAATAGAATGTTTGATGTGACTTCTTGTTTGTTGATAAACCTAAGAAGCACTAAAAGGGTTTTTTTAACACTGGAGTAGTTCTTTTTCAGTATTAACAGAATGAGTTTGAACTCATGATTAGGTTAGATACAAGTTTAAACTTTTTCCAAAGTTTAAAAAATAATTTTCATTGCTATTACAAACTGAGAACTGTATATAGTGGATATTGTGAGAGTGTCTATAAAGGGTATGTGGTGGGAGGAAATGTGGAGGTAGAATGAAAAATCTGAGTGCAGAGTGATGTGCGTGTGTGTTTGCATGTGTGCGTGTGTGTCTGTGTGTGTCTGTGTGTGTACATGCGCATAATGGGCAATCTGAGGGAGCGTGGGGTGGCTTGGAGTGTGTGTAGGTGTTTTAGGAGTGATTTTATGCAACCTTTAAAATATGTTGGAGCTGGGCTGCTGTGTAGGAAAACTGAACCAGGCTTTCTAATTGGCCTGCCTTCCCTTTCACTCCTTATGCAATACATCATGGCTCAAAACAATGCAATGCAAACCTGACCTCTGTGTGAAAAGACAAAAATCCAAGACAAAGTTACACGTGGGTGGGGTGTGCATTTTGGAAGGTGCTGAAGTGTACTGGTCAGGTTTTCCTGAGCTCACAGGGAAATCTGGGCCTCAAAATTTAAAAGGCTCCAGTAAACTGACCTTGGCTGCTCAGCATGGTGCATGCAAATATTTTAGCTGAGCCTGCGGGTGGAACTTCGCCCAAACTCATGAAGTTCAGTATGGGAAATGATTTCCATAATTTAAACACTTATATGAAGTCCATACGGGCTCACTTTCAAGCCAAAAGTATCTGTCACACATCTGATTTTATGAGCTTTGTCCACTGCATATTAGACCCAGAGCTGTTTGCAGGGCCTCAAAAAAAAACTGGGCTGTAGATTTTTCCTGATAATAATTATTAGGCAATTGCTTCATATTCTATAAACTTTCCAACTGTAAATCTTCAGTCTTTTTGATTGTCACAGTGGGCTCAAACCACACGAAGTGCATATCTATAAATTGAAAGCAGCTGGACTAATCAATCCGTGGTGAGTCCAAACTCCATTGGTTTCATTTATGCTCTCTTAAAATGTTTGCATTTATACAGAATCTTTTTCATTGTTTTTAAAAATGCTTTTTTCCTTATTTTTATGTCTCATTGCATCTTCAATATTGCTAAATAACCCTTTACTATCCAATCATGGATCTCACTGTTTGCAGCCGAGCTGTATTGTGATCCTTTCCTGATGGTTCCTCAGTTCCAACAATTAATAAGTTTCAGTCTTGATATCCCACCACAATAACCAAACTACTAATCTATCCAAATGTTAACACTGAGCTATTTTATACAGAAATTTTAAAAAATGATCAAGAACTGACAATATCCAAGATATTTTCCTATTGCTTGAATAAGATGCAATTTTCAAACTCATTCTTTGCTGAAATCACAGCAGGCAAGCACAGCTAATTACATACAGGCACCATTGGCAAAGCACTCAGTCATATCAGAATGTTCAAAAGTCTCACTTGACTGAAACCTCGGCATTAAATCAGATCTCAATAGGTCTATACACTGCCCATTACTCCACAGTGGGTTCTGGGAACTGGTGATGAAGGTGACATCACTATATTCACAGATCAATACCTTACAGATAATGTCCCAGAACCTTCCTGCACCGTTCCTGGGCTTATCCTGTTCCACAGTCCATATGAGCACACAATTAAGAAGTAGTGGCTCCATAAGTCCTTAACTGCAAAACCATAACACCTTAGGAAATAGAAAAAAAGTAGGCCATTTGGCCCCTCAAGTCTGTTTCAGTGTTCAATAGGATCACGACTGATCTGACACTCCACATTCTACTTTCCTGCCCTTCTCCCAAATTCTTGATTCTTCTACTGATTAAGAATCTATGTCAGCCTTATGTGTATGCAAGGACTCTGAATCCACAGCTTTCTGTTTCAAAGATTCAAAACTCTTAAGAGAAGAAATTCCTCCTCATCTCAGTTTCAAATTGGTGCTTCTTATTTCTGAGATCATATCCTTTGACCCAAGACTTTCCCATGAGGGGAAACATCCTTTCAATATTTATCCTGCCAAGCTCCTTAAAAATGTTATGTGCCTGAATAAGAACACCTTGCATTCTTCTAAATGCCAATGAGTGTTTAACCATTGCTCATAAGACAATCCCTGTTTCCCTCTCTGAACTGTCTCCAATGAAATTATATTTGAGCTTAAATAAGAGAACCAAAACTGTTCACAGTACTCAAGATACTCAGTACTCAGTTGCAGTGAGACTTTCCTACTTTTATGCTCAAATAACATTGACTTCAGACTTCAGGCTTTTGAATTGGCCCTTTTGCCCACAATGTTGTGCTGAACATGATGCCAAATTAAACTAATCCCTTCTGCTTGCCCTTGGTCCATATCTCTCCATTCTTTGCACATTCATGTGCCCATTTAAAAGTCCCTTAAATGCCTGTATCATATCTGACCACCCCTGGCAGCAGGTTTGACACTTCGGCCACTCTCTATCCAAAATAAAACTTGCTCCTCACATCTTCTTTGAACTGACCCCCTTTCACCTTAAGTGCATGCCAATTAGTCTTAGACATTTTAACTCTGTGAAAAACTTCCTGACTGTCAACCCTACCTATGCATCTCAAAATTTTACAGACTTCTATAGACCCCTCAGTCCCTGCTGCTCCTGAGAAAACAACTCTCGAGTTTTTCAAGCCTCTCCTTATTTTAGCTCATACCCTCTCAGCCAGGCAGCATCCTGGTAAATCTCTTTTGCACCCTCTCCAAAGCCTCCATACCCATCCTGTAATGTGACGACCAGAATTGAATGCAATACTCCAAGTGTGGCCTAACCAAAGTCTTATAAAGCTGCAAAGTGACATCCTGACTCTTGTACTCAATTCTCCAAACAAGAAAGGCAAGCATGTCATATGCCTTCTTTACCACCCAATCTACATATGTGGCCACTTTCAAGGAGCCAAGGACTTGAACGCCAAGATCCCTCTGCATATCAATGCTGTTCAAGGTCTTGCCATTAATTGTATATCTTTCCTTAGAATTTGATCTCCCAAAGTGCAGCATTTGACACTTACACGGATTAAACTCCACCTGCCATTTTTCCATCCATACCTGCAACTGATCTATATCCCGCTGTATCCTTTGACAACCTAATCCACTATCCACAACTCCGCCCATGTTTATATCATCTGCAAACCTACTAAACCACCCATCTGCATGTTCATCTAAGTCAGTTATATATATAATACATATATATATCACAAACACCAGGAGGTCCAGTACGGATCCCTGCGGAACACTACTAGTCACAGATCACCAGTCTGAAAAACACCCTTTGTAATGATGCTGCTCCTTTCACAAGGTTATGTTGTCATGGAGTCATAGAGATGTACAGCACGGAAACAAACCCTATGGTCAGACTTGCCCATACCGACCAAATATCCTAATCTAGTCCCGTTAGCCAGCACTTGGGCCATATCCCTCTAAACACGTCCTATTCATTCTGATGCCTTTTAAATGCTAATTGTACCAGCTTCCACCACTTCCTCTGGCAGCTCATTCCATACACGCACCACCCTCTGCGTGAAAAAGTTGCCCCTTTGGTCCCTTTTATATCTTTCCCCTCTCACCCCGAACCTAGGCCCTCTATTTCTGGACTCTCCCACCCCAGGAAAAAGACCTTGTCTATTTATCCTATCCATGCCCCTCATGATTTTATAAACTTCTATCAGGTCACCCCTCTGACTTTCCAGGGAAAACAGCCCCAGCCTATTCAGTCTCTCCCCATAGCTCAAACCATCCAATCCTGGCAACATCCTTCCATATCTTTTCTGAACCCTTTCAAGTTTCATAACATCCTTCCAACAGCAAAGAGATCAGAATTGCACGCAGTATTCCAAAAGTGGAGTGGCCTAACCAATGTCCTGTACAGCTGCAACATGACCTCCCAACTCCTATACTTAATGCTTTGACGAATAAAGGAAAGCATACCAAACACCTTCTTCACTTTCCCATCCACCTGCGACTCTACTTTCAAGGAGCTATGAACCTGCATTCCAAGATCTCTTTGTTCAGCAACACATCCCAGACCTTACCATTAAGTGTATAAATCTGGCTCTGGTTTGCCTTTCCAAAATGCAGCATCTCTCATTTACCTACATTAAACTCCATCTGCTACTCCTCAGTCCATTGGCCCATCTGATTGAGATCCCCTTGTGCTCTGAGGTAACTTTCTTCACTGTCCACTACACCTCCAATTTTGGTGTCATCTGCAAACTTACTAATGATACCCCTTATGCTCACATCCAAATCATTTATATAAATGATGAAAAGTAGTGATCACAGCACATGATCCTTGTGGCACACCACTGGTCACAGGCCTCAAGTCTGAAAAGCAACCCTCCACCATCATTCTTTGTCTTCTACCTTTGAGCCAGTTCTGTATCCAAATGGCTAGTTATCCCTGTATTCCATGAGATCTAACCTTGCTAACCATTCTCCCATGAGGAAACTTGTCAAACACTTTACTGAAGTCCATATAGATCACGTTCACTGCTCTGCCCTCATCAATCGTCTTTGTTACCTCTTCAAAAAGCTTAATCAAATTCTCTTGTCTTTTTCCCCCAAAGAGGTTGTAAAAGTCACAGACTCTGAATAGTCTAAGGTTGAAGGATTTTAAGGCTGTTTGATTACAGCTAACAGATACTGTCCCAGTAAAATGGCTTTCAGGTTTATAAAGAAAACTTGTATAGTGAACGGGGAGTGGTCAGTCCTCCCAGCTCAGCTTTTCTCTGGTTTGGTTTCATCTGGCTATTCACTGAAATCAGTCAGGCAGTTGTAAAAGCTGCTTGACCCAAAAAAGCAGATCCTCCTCTCTGTGATATCTCTCCTGTAAGAGCCCGTGTTTGATTTTAACTTTTGTGCCAAGGAGTGTTTATGGAGATTGTTGCAAGTATTGGGAACAGCATCGTTATGGGATGATCTGTTGGGTTATTAGATAGGCTACATTATTCGGAAATGAGGAAACTGGTGAAATCTACATTGATGCCATAGGGTTGGAGGGTCCTGAGGCGGAAGATGAGGCATTCTTCCTCCAGGCATTGGATTGTAATGGAATGGTGATGGAGGAGGCCCAGGACCTGCATGTCCTTGGAAGAGTGGGAGGAGGAGTTGAAATGTTTGGCCATGGGGTGTTAGGGTTGATTGGTGCGGGTTTCCTGGAGATATTCTCTGAAGCATTCTGTGAGTAGGAGTCCAGTCTCCCTAATGGAGAGGAGACTGCATTGGGAGCAATGGATACAGTAAATGACACGTGTGGAAGTGCAGGTGAAACTTTGATGGATGTGGAAGGCTCCTTTGGAGCCTTGGACAGAAGTGAGGGGGGACGTGTGGGTGCAGGCTTTGCAATTCCTGTGGTGGCAGGGAAGGTGCCAGGAGGGGAGGGTAGGTTGTTCGATGCGTGGACCTGATGAGATAGTCACGGAAAGAACAGTCTTTATGGAAAGCGGATATGGGCAGGGAGGGATCTATATCTCTGGTGGTGGGGATTATTTGTAGGTGGGGGAAATGGTGGAGGATGAGGCAATGTATGGAGGTTGGTGGGGATGAAAGGTGAGAATCGGGGTGGGGGGTGTTCTGTCCTTGTTCCGGTTGGAGGCGTAGGGTTCAAGGGCAGAAGTGCGGGAACTGGATGATATGCGCTGGAGGATCTACCATGTGGGAGAGGAAATTGTGGTCTTTGAAGAAGGAGGCCATCTGGTGTGTTCTGTGGTGGAACTAGTCCTCCTCAGAGCAAATGCAGCAGAGCCGGAGGAATTGGAAATAAGGATAGAATATTTACAG
Source organism: Chiloscyllium punctatum (assembly GCF_047496795.1). Classification (NCBI taxonomy): domain Eukaryota; kingdom Metazoa; phylum Chordata; class Chondrichthyes; order Orectolobiformes; family Hemiscylliidae; genus Chiloscyllium; species Chiloscyllium punctatum. The sequence continues at coordinate 34,510,570 of NC_092764.1, forward strand.
GAGACAGGGTGGGAGGAGGTGTAATCCAGGAGCTGTGGGAGTCGCTGGGTTTGTAGAAAATGTCAGTGTTAAGTCAGTCACCGTTGATGAAGATGGAGAGGTCCAGGAAGGTGAGGGAGGTGTCAGAGGTAGTCCAGGTGAATTTAAGGTCAGGGTGGAATGTGTTGGTGAAGTTGATGAATTGTTCAACCTCCTTGTGGGAACGCAAGGTAGCACTGATGTAGTCATCAACATAGTGTAGAAAGGTCTCCTCTACATTGGGGAGACATGACGCCTACTCGCAGAGTACTTCAGAGACTATCTCCAGGATACCCGCACCAACCAACCCTACCACTCCGTGGCCGAACACTTCAACTCCCCCTCCCACTCTGCCAAGGACATGCAGGTCCTGGGCCTCCTCCATTGCCACTCCCTTACTACCCGACGCCTGGAGAAAGAATGCCTCATCTTCCGCCTCAGGACCCTCCAACCCCATGGCATCAATGTGGATTTCTTCATTTCTCCTCCGCCCACCTTATCCCAGTTCCAACCTTCCAGCTCAGCAGCAACCTGTCCCACCTGTCCATCTTCCTTCCCACCTATCTGCTCCACCTTTCCCTCTGACCTGTCATCCTTATCCCCATCTCCATCCACCTACTGCACTCTCAGTTACTTTCTTTCTGCCCCACCTCCCCTCCCATTTATCTCTCCACCCACGAGGCTCCCAGTCTCATTCCTAATGAAGGGCTTTTGCCTGAAACATTGATTTTCCTGCTCCTCGGATGCTGCCTGACCTGCTGAGCTTTTCGAGCACCACACTCTCGACTCTAATCTCCAGCACCTCCAGTCACTTGAAATAGTCTACTTGGAATTCAGCAAAACTTTTGAGAAGACTGCTAGCAATTTTGGCAATTAGGATCCATAATGAAGTTCTTTCCTGCTTTTTTTATATTCCTCACGGGCCCTGTCTGATTTTAGCTTCCTAAACCTTACATAGCCTTTATTTTCCCTTTTGACTAAATTCACAACCTCCCTCATTATCCAAGGGTCCCTTACCTTGGTCCTCCTTACTTGAACATGCTCATCCTGAATTTTCATCAGCAGGTCTTTCAGCAATTCCCACATGTCAAAAGTAGACTTGCCAGATAACAGCTCCTTCTAATGAACACTCGTTATCTCCTGTCTAATATGGATGTAATTTGGCCTCCCCCAATTTAGTACGCTGCCACTAGGTCCTACTTATCCTTATTCAGAGCTATCTTAAAACTTAAGGAGTTGTGATACTGCTTCCAAAATGATCTCCCACTGAAAGGTCAGTCATCTGGCAAGGCTCATTTGCCAATACAAGGTCCAGTATGGTCACTTCTCGAGTTAGACTACCCATGTACTGTTGCAAGAAACCTTCTTAGATACACTTACATTCTGCCTGTCTGAGCCTCTTGCTCTAAGGGAGTCTCAGTCAATATTGGAGAAGTTAAAGTCACCTATTATGACAACTCTGTTTTCATTACATTTTTCCACAATCTGCCTATATGGTTGTTTCTTAATATATCGCTGGCTGAAGGGGAAGCCTGTAGCATAATCTTATCAGATCGAGTCTGCCAATCCTCAGTCCATTGGCCCATCTGATCAAGATCCCATTATAATCTGAGGTAACCTTCTTCGCTGTCCATTACGCTTCCAATTTTGGTGTCATCTGCAAATGTACTAACTGTAGCTTCTATGTCACATCCAAATCATTTATATAAATGCATCACCAAAAGTATCTCTATCGCATCACCACTAACTTTCTTGGCTGAGTCCTAAAAAAATGAAAGTAACTGACTGGCGATTTCTATTTTTATCTCTAATTTCCAGGATAGGCAGTTCATTCGGTTTTTACAAAGAAATAATCTGCTTCACCCAATTTTCAGAAGTTTGCCTATTGAAGATTTATCTGTTCCTGACATCCTGGTGTCATATGACACTACTGTGTTCAGTAGAACAGATTAAAAATAAATCAAGCAGCTCAGAATGAAGTGCCTATGAAGTGCTGTGGACCAGTAACAAGGAACAGCTCATCTAGTCTAGAATAATATAAGCGTAAAGAGGAGACTGTTCTCTCTGCATGACACACTGGGCCATGTAAGCAGTTGCAGTTATTGCTCAGGTCCCTGCCAGAAGGTGGCAGAAGTAGGGGAAAGCACTCAGTAGGGGACTTTCTCAGCCCCAGAAGTACTTTGAGGAGAGGAATTGGTGCCTTTGCAAGAGTTACGGGGACAAAGCCAGAAACCTCAAAAGTAGGGGTGCAGCAGAGGTGTAGAAGGAGTTGGAGCCAGATAGAGTGGGGCAAGGTTTATGTAGATATGTGGAGAAACAGCAAAAGGAACCAGAGGGGGCATCCAACTTCTAAGGACCAAGGAGACTGGTCTGGAGAGAACAGATTTCTCACAGAAAGCCAGAGAAGCCTTGATATGTTGGAGATAATGTTCATGTTCTGAAAGGCAAGTCAGCAATATGGCTGATTCAAGTATGGATTTGAGATTGCAACAGTATTTGAAGTGTTGAGCAATGGTCATCCATTGTAAGGAGTTTATTTTTTTCAGAATAGGTTTTTCATGAATATACTTCTATGTTGGTTGTTAGTGGAATAAATGATTACTTGAGCCAGAACCTTCATGCATTCTTTGCTAGTTGATGCATAAATTCATGTTAGAACACTCACTGTTCTTCTTTACATTTTTATTATAATTTGTGATTGAAATTTTGAGCTGAGGATTGAACATGACCCTTGGACTGTAGGCAACAGCTTATTTTAAAAATAAATAAGTAAACAGATACTTGTTTAGTAGCTGGGAAGATCCCAGTCTCTGTTCTCTTCAAGGCACTCCATGACCAGTGTGTTCCTCACTCCAAAGGTCTGTTATTGAGGATGTGTTGGGGAAAGGTGGGGTTGGGGGGCAGGGGGAAAATCTCATCCAGAGGCTCTGCTTCATACAAAAATCAACATGTAACAATAGCATCAGCACAGCCTTATGTTATAAGCCTTACATTACACAGCCTCATATCCTTCAGAACTCCATCAAGAAAGGAAAAAAATACATAAAATAAGTGACAGCAAAAATAAAATCAAAGTAAAACAAATCATTCCATTATTCTCTTTTAATAAATGACACTTTTTGGTCTGATATGTTTGTTTCAAATGCTTGCAGCATGATTGTGGCCTAGAACTTAAAAAAAAAGTAGTTTCCTGATTCTTTAAAAATCCATATTCCATTGGTATAGTATGTTAATAAGCAGTAAATCTTCAAATATAAGGTCCCAGTAACAGAATTTTCAACTAGTAAATGGAGAAATCTGAGGATGTGGATTTGTTACTATGGCAGTACAAGACTGACTAACTTTTCTTTGCCGCCACTAAATTTGAAAACCTTAACTTAACCGACATGCAATTTCTGAAACTCTCTTTGGTAGGATTTGTGAGATTAATAATTTAACATATTGTGCTATAGGGAGAGGCTGAATAGCTGGGACTATTTTCTCTGGAGCATTGGAGGCTGAGGGGTGACCTTATAGAGATTTATAAAACCATGATGGGAATGGTTAGGGTGAATAGAGCAGGTCTTTTCCCCAGGATAGGGGAGCCCAAAACTAAAGGGCATAGTTTTAAGGTGAGGGGCAAAGATTTAGAAGGGACCTAAGGGGCAATGTTATCATGCAGAGGGTGGTCCTTGTATGAAATGAGCTGCCAAAGGAAGTAGTGGATTCTGGTACAATTACAAAGTTATAAAGACATCTGGATGGGTATATGAATAGGATGAGTTTAGAGGAATATGGGTCAAATGCTGGCAAATGGGACTAGATTAATTTACAATACCTGGTCAGCATGGACAAGTTTTGCCGAAGGGTCTGTTTCTATGCTTACAGCTCAATGAATCTATGCTCTGAATCCTTAAGTTCGAAGCACTGAGTTTTAGAAATTCAATGATGCAACTGTATTAGCAAATCATTTATTATAATGACTTTTATTTCAATCTATAGGAATTTACTTCTAAGGTTCCCTGAAGTCCATTCATGGCAGTGCCTTTACAGAATGAAAACAAACCAATGGAATTCCTCACTCTTTAGGTTCAATCGAGTTTCCCTGGCCCAATCTGACCTGACTAAAACGTTAAAGTAAACAATACAAAAAATTTCTAACCTTTTAAAGTTAATTAATTGATGAGCTCATTTCCCTGAGTTCCCTTTTGCACAGTTTAATTCACAAGAGAGGTTGAATTCTTCAGAAGATGAATCTTATTAAGGAGAAGAACGCCTCCCTTGCTTTCTCCACCTCCTCCACTGAGGTTGCACCAATTATCTTGATCATGAGGCTTAACAGAGTTTCCACAAATAATTGAAACTTTAAATAAAGTCAGCACTGTATCTGAAATGATTAAAGTCATATGCATTCCTGTTGGAAGGTTCTTCAGTTTGTCAATGTGAAGTCAGTTCTTTTTTGAGTTCCCGTCTGCACTATACCAATAGTGAAATCAAGATGTTTTATTAATTTTGACATTCTTAGTAACAATAAAAGCATTCTATTTTTGTAAAACAAAATCAGCTGTCTTTTCAGAATACAATTTGACATGAACTAGGACTTATACATATTTTTAAAATGATTTTTTTTGAAGTGGGGAAATTTACATACATTTGGAATTTTTAAAAATTGGTCTAGATCATAACAATGAAGACATTAGACAACTTCGATATTTTAAGAAAAGATAGCATATCACAGGAGACATTGGAAGTTGCACTATTTGTAATTTACATGGACTGATCTGTGTAAAGTGCTTTGAGAGTTTTCTAAGAGATTTTATAAGGTATAATATAATCTTTCTTTTTTTAGACCCTCAGAATCTAGTATCTAACTTATAATATCTGAAATCTGTATTTTAAACTCAGAGCTTAGAACATAATCCTTAAAAGCTTTTTCACACTCAAGGATAGTCTGCACTCGTCTCTTTATTCATTAGGCTTGAACTACTCTTCATACTTTCTATTTAACACTCCTATGAAAGCATAGGGCCAGATTTTTGCTATTGAGGTTGGTAGCTGGATTTAGGGAATTGCCTGAATCACTGGACTTCATAGGTATGAGATTTGAGAAGATTACAGAATACTAAAAGGATTGGATAGACTGGGCCTGGAGAAGATGCTTCCAACAATGGTAAAGACTAGGACATGAGGGAACAGCCTTAGCAAGAAAGGATGACCCTTCAGAACCAAGATGAGGATGAATTTCATCAACCACAAGGTGATGAGTCTGTGGAACTTGAATTTCAATTCAATTGAAAAAATGTGGAATTAAGAGTCTAATGATGACCATGAATTCATTGTCAATTGTTGGCAAAAAACATCTAGTTCACTAATGCCCTTTAGGGAAGGAAACTGACATCCTTACCTACATTTGAATCCAGACCCACAGCAATGTGGTTGACTCTTAACTACCTTCTGGGATGGGCAATAAATACTGGCCTAGCCAATGACACCCTTATCTCAAGAATGAATTTTTAAAAAGTAGGTGGATTACATCAATTGTATTTATTTCTTCTAATTGAAAGAGGAAAATTAAATGCTTGGGAAAGGAGTTGTGAGCCAGCAGCTAACGAAAGCAAACCACCTGTCAGAATTAACTTAAGGTCAAGTTTAAACTGGCCTTTGACCTGAAACTCATAGACCTTCAGGAAAGAAATTAGGCTGATCACTCCTTTGGGAATAATGCCATCATTCCAAGGGAACCTTTTTAAGTTATTATTTCACCTTAAGTAAAATAAAGTCCACCCCCTTTTAAGTAATAATATAAGCCAAAACATTATTGAGAAAATTGATTACAAATGTGATTTTGAAAGTCTAAGATATCTTTAGTTAAGAGCTGATGCAGGGTAACTGGTAGGAACCCCCTGCAGTGTAGTAAGACTTGAAGGAATCAAGCTTCTCCTTTGCCCACTCACCCACAGCTTCGATACTAGGAAGAAGAATCACTCCTGCCAGAAGCAATCAACTAGAGGGAACAGGAACGTTGCAGATCTATCTAAGTGAGAGGGAGCCTTGTAGTGGGCTTTGCAGAGTGGGAGTCATGGGAGCAGTTACACACCAAAGGTGGGAGTGTCATGGAATAGCTTTCAGCAGTCCCTTCCCTTCTTGATACTGAACTTTTTAAGAGACATCGTACCTGAGAATACAACTTTCCCCTCTTTTGGAATCCCTTGGCAAACACAGCAAGGCTTGCTGGGAAGTCTTCAGGAAGCATGGGAAAACCATGTAATTCCCATCAGCAGTTCACTATTATCCTTTAGGGAAGGAAAGTCTGCCTTCCTTACCTGATCTGGCCTTTGAGACTCCAGATGCATAACAATGCCCTCTGACTAATAGTAAGCCACTCAGTTGCATCTAACCACTACAAAGTCTGATTAAAGAAACTAAAGCTAGGAGGACCACTTGGCATCAACCAAGGCACTGAAAATTGCAACAGCACACACAGCCCTGTCAGCTTTACAATGCCCTCCACATTAACATCTGGAGACTTCTGTCAAAATTGAAAGTGCTGCCCCACTGAATAATCAACAGCACAATGGCATACTGTTGGGAGTAGGTTACCCTTGGAGTCCTCAACAGTGACTCTGGACCTTACTAAGTCTTATATCATTAAATCAAACATGGTCGATGAAATCTAATCACCACCTACTGATTTGCCCCCAACCCCTCAGCTGATGAAACAACTCTCAGAAATGTTGAGCAACACCTCAAGGACACATTTAGGGTGACAAGGCACAGAATATACTCTGAGCTGGAGAACTTAATATTCATCACAAAGAGTAGTTTGGTAGTATTACCATATACTAAGCTGTCTGAGGCCTGAAGTCAACATAGAACAGCACAGAACAGGTCCTTTAGCCCACGACGTTATGCCGAGGATTAATCTTCATGTAAAATAACTTAACCTACGCACCCCTCAACTCACTGCTATCCATGTGCATATCCAGCAGTCGCTTAAATGTCCCTAATGACTCTGCTTCCACCCACCGCTGGCAACGCATTCCATGCATTCACAACTCTCTATGTAAAGAACCCACCTCTGACATTCCCTGTATACCTTTCTCCTAACATCTTAAAACTATGACCCCTTGTACCAGTCAATAAGTTTGCATTTTCCAAAATCTGCCAACCTATGAGTTCTTCAATTTCTCTACAGCTGTTAGGGGGTCTGCAGAAAACCCCCAATGAGGAGGCTGCTCCTTTGCTGTTCTGAACTTCTACCCATACTGACTCAGTAGACAAACCTTCCTCAACAACCTTCTTTTCTGTAGCTGTGATGCACTCTCTGATAATCAACCTGCAGCCAATTCAGTTCATTCTATATGATATCAAGAAATGGCTAAAGGCACCAGATGCAGCAAAAACTAGAGGCCCCCAAAACACTTTGTCACCAATACAGAAGACTTGTACTCCAGAACAAACAATGCCCCTGGCCAAGTTGTTCCAGTACATTTACATCAATAGCATCTATTTGACAATGTGGAAAATTGTCCGGGTCTGCTCTTTCCAAAAAAACAAGGTTTGCAATGTTGATGTGTGTAAAATTGTAAAAATGGGGAAGTCCATTGCATGGTCCCTTGAAAAGATTGTGTTTTTTCAGTGCTTAGCGTTAAAATTTATGTCTGAACAGCAGTTTAAAGTGCAGGTGCACATACAGCACCTAAATTGAAACATTTTGTGTCAGCATTTTTACCAAGACAACAAGATTTTTCAAATTTTACCAAGCAATTTAAACCAAGCCCTCAGATACTGGAAACCTATCACATTTAAACCTGATGGTTTTGACTACTGGGAACCAATCAGACTGTAAAAAAATTAATAAGTCATCAACAATTTAAAAGATATGAGTTTTTTGAAAATTTGGGGAAAGCTAACTGCCATTTGCCAGAGTTAAGAGTCCTCATCTCTTAAAGAGAGAAATTGGCTCTCTCAGTCATCTGTGTATTAGAGAAAGCACAATCTAAGTATCTAAATAACATCAGTACTAACGTCAGAGAAAGCATTTTGGATAGAAGAAAATGACTGAGAAGGCATTTCGGAAAAGGACGAGAAACATTTTGGAAGACACATTCTATGAGAACTTGGAGAGACGAAGTTTGAATTTATTGCTTTGTTATATAAGTGGAATGCGTATTTATTCAAACTGCATCCTAATAAAATCTTGATTTATTCTGGATTTGGTAGTTAGAGAGAAATTGCTCAGTTTGTTAGTTATTCTGTTAATCTGTACACTGCTCGAGTTAGATAAATAAATTGTTACTTGTTGATTGTAGAGTGAGTGAAAGGATTTAATTTCATTTAACCACTCCTTTATAATAAACCGGGGGGTGAGAGGTAGACTATACCACTTGTCACTCTTCTTTATCAGATTATGAGGTGAGCTTCTTTGGGTGTTTTGGTTTTAATTATCAGAGATGTGTCAATCTCTCCTTCATAACACAAGGCAAACCCAACTTGACTGACTGCAGCCCCGATGGTTTACTTTCAGTTATCAAAGTAATGGAAGATGGTGTTGACAGTGTTATCAAGTGACACTCCAGAATAAATAGTTCATTGATGTTCAGTTTGGGTTCTGGCAGGCCTACTCAGCTCCTGACCTCATTTCAACCTTGGTTCAAATATAGACAAAAGAGCTAAATGCAAGAAGGGAGGTGAGCATGTCTACCTTTACATCAAGTCCATAATTGACCATATCATCCAGGAGCCCTTTCAAATCTAGAATTGATGGAAATCAAGGGCAAAACTAATTTGAGTCATACTTAATAGAAAGGAAGATGGTTGTGTTTCGTGGAGGCTAATCATCTTAGTTACAAGACACTGTGGCAAGAATTCCTCAGGGCCCTCGGCCCAATGATCTTTAGCTGCTTCATCAAAGACTTTCTCTCCATCAGAAGGTCAGACATGGGGATGTTCGCTAATGATTGCAAAAATGTCACAACCATTCATAACTCCTCAGATTCTGAAACAGTTTGTGTTTAAATGCAGCAAGATCTGTACAATATTCAGGCTTGGTCTGATAAATGCCAAGGAGCATTTGCGCCAGACAATGACATTTCCAACAAGATAGAATCTAACCATTTAATAGCACATCAAATGGCTTGATATTTAATAGCACTGCCATGCCTGAATTCTACCACCCACATCTCCCCGTCAATACTCTGATACCATTGATATCATCTAAACTGCTATATGAATGCAATAGGTACAGCAAGTCAGAAGCTGAGAATTCAGCAGTAAGTAACTCACCTCCTGAGATCTCAACGAGGTAAAAACAATGACTGCAGATGCTGGAAACCAGATTCTGGATTCGTGGTGCTGGAAGAGCACAGCAGTTCAGCAGCATCCAAGTAGCTTCCTGAGATCTCAAAACCATTCTCACATCTACAAGACATAAGTCAGATGTGTAATGGAATACTCTCTACTTGCTTTGATGAAAGCAGTTCCAACAACTTTCTTAAGGAGTTTGACACTATGCAGGCTAAAGAAATCCATTTGATTACCACCCCCTCGAACATCTTCAATGTTCACTTCTTCCAGTACCAATGCATAGTGGCAACATTATGTACCATATACAAGATGTACTACAAAAACTCAGCAAGGCACCCTAGACAGCACCTTCCAAACCTACAATGTTTATCACCTGCAAGAACAAGTGATGTAGTTACATGGGAATACCACCAAATGGCCGCCATGTTCTCTTCAAGCCACACATCATCTTGACTTAGAAATATGTCATTGTCCCTTCACTTGATCAAAATCCAGGAACTCACTTCCTACTAGCTTAGTGGGTGTACTCACACCAAATGGACTGCAGCAGTTCATGAATGCAGCTCAGCACTAAGCACAGCGCCCCATCCTGTGAATGAATAAAAAAAGACAATTCTAAACCAGCATTGGATTCTGGTGGGTTCAGCCATAGTGGAAGTTATCTGGCTCATCAATGAGCCTAATGACATCTCACTGGTAGTCGACAGATATCCCACATCAGCCCTGTCCGCCCTCTTCCTACCAGGCTCTCTTCCTACCGGGAGATGGCCATGGGACCTCTCCTATGATTATATGCGACCTCCATGGTTTCTGCCTCAAATGCTACATTAACTCCAGGTCCTTAAATCACATTGCCAGACAGAAATTAAGGTCATATGCAATAAAAGAAAATCAAGCTAAAGAAATTTCTGACTAAAAAGGTACCATTTTCAGATTGCTACCTTACAGACAAGAGCAATTTAAATAGCCAGTGGTCTATTCAAATTAAATCTTTCATTTCAATTTAGTACATTAGAAAGTGAAAACATGCAAAAACATCTAATCAATATGGAACAAAACTAGCTGTAGATATATGCAATAAGGTAGTATGGAGTGTTTTCCTCATGTTTCATGGGAATAAAATGAAAGTGCTGAGAAACTTGTGTTACTTGTTTTAGTGGTTCATTCTTGCACCATCCACCACAATTGCCAACTGGTCTTAGAAATGGTCGGCATGTGCATCTGCTATTTAACTTGGATGCTTCAATAAGACTTGTAAATTTGGTCCTACAAACTGCCTTCTGCCTCAAGCCAATTTTAAGATTCCAATGGTCAAAACAGTGCTAATTCCCCAGCAGTAGTCATAAAGCAGTCTAGCCAGTGACCTTTAAAGGACAGTTTCAGGCTGTTTACAAAAATGTTGCACTTCTATTTTCTCAATTTGCAGTTGATGATGCAAGAGAACCATGAAGGCTACCCCAATGGTCTCATCAAAGTCATCCACTGCCAGTCTCACTGTTCCGCTCAAGTTCCAACTCCTGCTTGAATGCTCACTGTTTGTCCATGAGATGGAAATGAGGTCTGAGCCTCTCAATGATTTTGGTGAAGAAGTGAAGCTGTCAGCATTATTTTGTACTGTCCGCTGCCAGCTCAGGGATCATCAGTGATTAATATTATGCTCTAATTGGAGGAATTACAAAATGTGTTTGTGACACAAAAAAATATGGTTGCATAGGTTTTCAAGGCTTCACATGCTCCTTTGACGTACCTAGTCTTCATTCATGTACCTATTGCTGATTTTTTCCAAAGGATAAGTGAATAGACTTTCCCACAGACTTTTAAGAATGTTTGTGGTAAAACATTTTAACCAGATGGCTTTATACTAAAAAAATGTTGCAAATAGTTTCCAGATCAGCTGTCACTTTATACTTCAACTGTTTCTGTTTTTATTATAAACAATTGTGTCTGATTGTGTTGCTGTCAATGCCAAAGTGCTTACCCTTTCATAATCTATAAATTCCTTCCTGCTTTTCTTTTCTATCACACCTGCCAAACAGATTTCCAGTATCTTTTCATAATTAGCTACAACATACAACTATGATAAATGTACAGGCAGCAAATTCAGATGTCTATAAGGCTGAAACAGCAATAAAATGTTCTGAATTTTGTAAAATGCTGCTACAGTTCCAAAAATTGTGAAGATTATAAAGTTCAACTGTCGCAAACATTTTGTGCATAAGCTTCTGTAAGGTTCTAGTCTCTGGATATAACCATTAAAAAAATCTGTTTTGTCAATTTCAAAGATTTTTGGTAAACTAGTTTTAATGCTCCTTTTTAGGTTCCTTCATTACCTTAGATTGAAGAACAAAAATATAATCAGCTGCCAAACTTTCTGATGCTATTCTTGATCCAATGTGAAAACATAAAGGTTTAGATTATTCAACTTATGTCATTTTAACCTCAGCACTGAAGTGTTGATTGAAAATTTAGCCTAAATAGTTTAATTTACATTCCAATTCCTGTAACTTTCTTTTGGCAAACACCAAGCCTCCACTCAGAAGCTGACTGTCACATTCCAGTGATTCTTTTAAATGCATTTTATTTTGAGGCTATAGTAAGAAGTTAGACCAACAGGGAAACCTCAAAATGTGAAACTCTAATTCTATTCCACAACTGTGTGTGAAGACACTGACTAAAAGTTTAGCAATGCCCTGTGGGCTGTGAAAAATCAGATGTGTTGTGCCAGGACATATGGTCCAGCATCAAGCACAGAGAGATCATGGCACAGGGCTGATAGCAGTTTGCTCAACTGCTCTCCATGTCAGAGTCAGAGACAGCATTAAAAAGTCATATCCACAAAAAAAGTACATATGGCACAGATTGAATAAGATAACAGTATCAAAATTCACTGTTATTACTTTATAATGAGAAAACAGACTGAAACTATGTACATTAGGTTTAAGATTGTTTCAGCTTACTTGGGTGAGAATCGAGGCTGCAGGATAGTGAGGTAACTGGGCACAGAACTGTGGTACAGGATGTCATTCAAGTGGGGTAAGTAAAAAGCGAAGGTAGTAATAGCAGGGAACAGTAAAATGAGGGAAGTGGTACTGTTCTCTGCAACAAACAGCCTGTGCTGTCTTCCTGATCCCTGGTACTTTCCCAGCTTACCACTATGTGGTACTGGTTTGATGTCATTTGCTACCACTAACCTTCCTTTGTCTATGTTTTGACTTGGATCACTCTCGCTGTTAGTACCAAAGGACATACTACATAAGGTCTCTATAGAAGACACACTGTTCTCAGATAACAAGAAGATTTACTTATGAGTACTACAATTGGTCAGGTTTAATTACTAGGACATTTAGAAGTTGGTACAGATACATCACATCCCTCCAAAAGCTGGAGTAAAAGCCCTGTCTCCATTTACAAACAGTGTGTGACCTCAATAGAATGGTGGTGCCAATTTAACATGAACATTGTCCCATTCAGAATCATTACTTTATACAAAAGAACTTTCCTGTTGTGGCAGAATCTAGAACGAGGGATCAACCCTTTTAAAGCAGACTTGAGGAGATTTTCTTTCTCACAAAGGATTGTGAGCCTTTAGAATGCTCCTCTTCAAAGGTGTTAAAAGCAATTTCTATGATTTTTTTAAGGCAAAGGTAGGTTGATTCCTGATAAGCAAGAGATGAATGGTTATCAGAGATACATGAGCATGTGCAGTTGATGTTACAGTCAGATCACCCATGATCTTACTGAACAGTGGAATAGGCCCCAACAGCTCTGTTGCCGATACCTGCTCTGAACTCGTATGGTCATATTTATGTTCACAAGATGATCTGATCAAACAGCCAGATCCACGGATTTTCTACTTTATTGTCGCTCACTGCATAAAACAATAAGTTACATCATATAAGCCAGGCTAACAACTATTTTAAAAAGTCCAAAGCCAATAAAGTTGCAGACGAACACATATGAACCACCAAATAACACGACACAATAACAGTATTTGTATTAATTCAAATTTTGGATCACTAAATACCCAGTTCAGGCATTCAGCAGAGCATAGCCCTTTATTTTGTTATATTCTGTGTGAAGTGTTTGCATTTGTGCTTGTGTTTTCTTTTGTGCATACATGAGTAGGGATATCAGTGTGATCACTTCAAAAGGTTTCCAGAATAGTCCTTTATCAATAATTGAAAATAAATTTGAACATGTACTGGAACATGTAATTGAAATGTGTAATATAATTCATTATTCTATTAAGAAGCCATCCACAATCTGCTCCTGCTGAGGATGTAAGTTCCTTGTACTAATTTGTGTTACTTCAGACATTTTTTCTTGCGTCTAATACAACAAGCAGCCTCCATAGACAATCCCTACACTCCATTGACTGAACCAAAATGTTGTGTGTACAATATCTGCAATGGTATGTCCTCAGCAAACAACATACTTGCTTTTTGTTTATTGAATTACTCATAGGATTTCTATTCTGCACTTTGTCACTTCAGGAAATGACTAATATCAGTCAATTCAGACAGCAAGCTAACAACTAAACGAACAGCTGGAGTCATTCACAGAAGTAAGTCAATATTTGACATTATCAGTCAAAAGATCCTCTTGAATTGAACACAAGTGCTTTTTTGTAGAAATGCATGGAACAGAGAGTAGCAAATCTGATATACAGACATGAAGGATAAATTTTTTGAAGACCTAAATCAAGTTTGCAAATCATTTTAGGGCAGCAGATTAAACAGACTGATTTGTGACAAATTGAAATGTTACCTGTGCTCTAGAGTTGGATACCAATGTAAACTGTTCACAGGTTTGCTGACCACACAAGCTTTTACTCCTATACTGCCCATAGCATTCAGAGATTGGATGCATTTGTATGTAAACCTCCTCCTACATTTCTATCACAGATCTAAGTTTTGCATTGTGTGTACAAAAATACATTTTTGTGGAAATCCAAAAAAGGAACTGTTACAAATTTTCATATTAATTTACTTCACTGAAAGTATAAGAAAGAGAAAACAGAATACTACTTTGTTCTTCAGGAACTTTATCATGTAATAAAAGTTGAGCTTCACCACAGGTTCAAAGAAAGCAATTTAAAATACTTTGTGCTTTTTATTCTCGTGGTTACGTGCCTATTTGGCTCTGAAACTGAACAATGGCCCAGCAGATACAATGAACTTAAAGTACCACACAGGGGATAGGCATTATTTGCAAAGAACCACACCAAAAAAACATGTGGTCCCGTATGGTTTTATAAACTTGCTTCTGATAGCAGCTCTTTTGATCAGTAAATCAGATTTGTGAAAGTCTAACAAATTTCAGCACGAGCAGTCTCCAGAAAATTATCTTCCTTTTGTGTTTTTATGTGCATATTTAAATTATAGCTGCAATGTAACAGGACTTCATTAAAATTCATCATTCTACTGGAAACAACTGTGACAGTTTCAAGCACTATAGTACAGCATATAAACAGAATGTGCTCTTTTCAAAATAAATTGGAATAGAACAAAACATGGTCTGTTTTGAGGTAGAATTTCTATGCAGTGGCATAATTCCATCCAGCTTTCCTTAATTTCCTTCCACAGCTGTTCATCTCTAAGCATCTTCCGCTGGAGAGTTGATAAACTGGCCAGATGTATGACTTCCAACGCAAATAGGAATGGCAATTCATGACTAGACTATGAACAAGGATAGTTCTGCAGGATATAGCATTGTATGCCATACAGCAATCTGACCAGTCTGATGCCCAATAACTTGAAATATTTAGTATCATGACATTGGTTCTGTGACCATTTAAACATGAAGAAAATATCCTATACATTCTAGAGAAACTCAGCTGGGTCTGGTAGCATATGTGCAAAGAAAGCAGGGTTGATGTTTCGAGTCCGTTAACACTTCATCAGAACTTGAGTCACCAGACCATAAACCTGAAACGTAAACTCTGCTTTCTTCCTATGTGTGCTGTCAGACCTACTGAGTTTCTCCAGCAATTTCAGACTTTGTCTCTGATCTCTAGCACCTATTGTTGTTTATGTTATTCTAAACATTCTGGTGTTCCTGAAGTATTCTATTATGCAGCCCTCTTTGAAAGCCATCGTGAATATTCAAAAACATCACAAGATTTTCCCAAATTGAACAAAAATGTTAAATGTCAAGGCACAATTCAACTACCTGTAAAGGTACTTGATTGACTCCAGGTTAATCCTCATTCCTTTGTATTTGGACTTTCTCTGATGTCAGTCGCAAACACATGGTGAGATTGTAATGGAACCTCTCTGAGAGGAGGTAGACTATATGGTCAAAGCAGGTCATTCTTAGCTCAGTCTCCAACCACAGAGCACTCAGCTTTCAACATGTCTATCTTACATCAGCAGCAAGAGGGATAAAAAGAGTAAGAAGGTAGTTCTTTCAGAATAAGTAAAAATGTGTGGCTTTTTGTGTTTGATTTATTTTGGGGGGGGGGGGCAGTTTAGTGAATGATTTGGCCTTTTGCACTTTGGTATTGGAGTTGAACTGCAATCTTTTCCTTTTGGTGAGTTGTTCATGCCTATCCAGGAGAACTTAAAGAAGTATCAGCTACAAAGCAACGAAACCCCAATACAGGGTGCCTAATACCATTAGGGTTGAGGTAAAAGACAGTGAAGTAGATACACTTATCAACCTCACCATATTCTAGTGTACAGTCTGCATGGTCGAGCAGGATGAGGTGTGCTCGCATTTTTTCTTGCACAATTTATTCAGATAAAGCCCTGATATCAGGACCCTGAAGAAAGAAGGTAGTTTGATGTCACTACAGCCTGACATGTTACAAACAATCCAATTCTTTTATGCTGGGCTCTTTACCCAGCCTGTCCTCTAACATAGAGATCTATAGAGATTTGGTGACAGAGCCTGGACAAAGTGCTGACTCTGGATTAGCTGACAAAGGCCATCAGGTCCTTTAGATAAATGAACACCAGCTACCTGATGAAGGAGCAGTGCTATGAAAGCTAGTGCTTCCAGATAAACCTATTGGACTATAACCTGGTGTTGTGCGATTTTTAACTTTGTCCACCCCAGTCCAACACTAGCATCTCCACATCAGAACTCCAAAAAGTGATAGTTAACAAGTAGATTGTATTATGTTGGATGAGACCCGAACCTGCAGGAAGTGAATGAGTCTATGTTTCTGGCCAGCAGCATGTCTGAAGCCATGAAGGAAGGTATCATCACCCTCATCTACAAACAGTAAGGGGAGTCGTTAGAAATATGAAATATGATTTTGTGGCTTAATGTGAACTAAAATTTACTTCCAAGGACCATCATCAAATGAGTATAGCCCTGCTCTGGAGTTGGTGATCCATATCCATACCTCTGCTGCCCCTGGGTCTGACAGCCTTGCGCCACTCAGGGATCCAGCAATGTGTAAGAGAGGGGATTGGATACTCACAAAACTAGATGGTATATGTCTCCAAAATGGGGTTTCAGGAGGTAATCTTAATTGGATTCAACTGTTCTCAAGAAACATCAGTCGCTCAGTTTCAATTAGTAGATAAGAATAGTTATGTTGCTGGTTCCTTTAGAACTAGCAATTATATACCAGTTACATAAATGGTAAATATGAACAGGAACACTTTATAGCCAATGCTCACACATCCACAGCTGGTTCTAAACTGGACCAAAGCTCTCCAATATAGGTTTGAAAACAACAAAGGGTAAGAGAAAAATCTGGCATGATCATCCCATTTTCTCAAACACTATCCATCAATAACTGTACCAGTCTGAAATCTAGAAAACACTAGCAGTGCAAAAATGAGCCGATGCTCAATACAGGCACAATGGATACGACAGGAGATGTGTGCAGTTAATTCCTTTTTCCCTTATAACGCTGTAGTTGTTATAAAGGTTTGTGTTGCATGACAAATAGTGAATCCCAAACACAGAGGGATTTACAAAAGGACTTCCAGAAATAGTAGGGTCAATTTTAACCTTGTCGACTCACTAGAGATCATGGAGTTTCAAACAAACACAGGCAATTATCCACTAACGTTCTGTTGCTTTAACTTGGATTCAATTTTAACCTGCTCTTCACACTCACACTGAAAACTGACAGGGTCTATCTTTAAGGCTGTACATCAGACTCTTATTACATCATTGGTGCACAATTGTTGTTTTAAATGGAGGCCTGGACAGGAGGGTTCTTCTAGGCTTCACAAGATAATTAAAGACTGTGATAGAACATAGAACATAGAACATAGAAAAATACAGCGCAGTACAGGCCCTTCGGCCCTCGATGTTGCGCCGACCGAAGCCTACCTAACCTACACTAGCCCAATAACCTCCATATGCTTATCCAATGCCCGCTTGAATGACCATAAAGAGGGAGAGTCCACCACTGCTACTGGCAGGTCATTCCATGAACTCACAACCCGCTGAGTAAAGAAACTACCCTTAACATCTGTCCTATACCAACCTCCCCTTAATTTAAAGCTGTGTCCCCTAGTAACAGCTGACTCCATACGCGGAAAAAGGTTCTCACAGTCAACCCTATCTAAACCCCTAATCATCTTGTACACCTCTATCAAATCTCCCCAAACCTTCTTTTCCCTAATGAGAACAGCCCCAAGTGCCTCAGCCTTTCCTCATACGATCTTCCTACCATGCCAGGCAACATCCTGGTAAACCTCCTCTGCACCCGTTCCAGTGCCTCCACATCCTTCCTATAGTATGGCGACCAAAACTGTACACAATACTCCAGATAAGGCCGCACCAGAGTCTTATACAATTGCAACATGACCTCAGGACTCCGAAACTCAATTCCTCTACCAATAAAGCCCAGTACGCCATATGCCTTCTTCACAGCACTATTTACCTGGGTGGCAACTTTCAAAGATCTGTGTACATGGACACCAAGATCCCTCTGCTCATCCACACTACCAAGTAGCCTACCATTAGCCCAGTAATCCATCTTCTTGTTACTCCTACCAAAGTGAATGACTTCACACTTACCTACATTGAACTCCATTTGCCACCTTTCTGCCCAGCTCTGCAACTTATCTATATCCTGCTGTAACCTGCCACATCCTTCTTCGCTGTCCACCACTCCACCGACTTTCGTATCATCCGCAAACTTGCTCACCCAGCCTTCAAGCCCCTCCTCCAGGTCATTTATAAAAATGACAAACAGCAATGGTCCCAAAACAGATCCTTGTGGAACACCGCTAGTAACTGCACTCCAAGATGAACCTTTACCATCAACTACTACCCTCTGTCTCCTTCCAGCCAGACAATTCCTAATCCAAACCTCTAACGCACCCTCAATGCCATACCTCTGTAATTTTTGCAGTAACCTACCATGGGGTACCTTATCGAATGCCTTGCTAAAATCCATATACACCACATCTACTGCTTTATCCACTTCCTTGGTCACCCTCTCAAAGAACTCAATAAGGTTTGTGAGGCACGACCTGCCCTTCACAAAACCATGCTGACTATCCTTGATCACATTATTCCTATCCAGATGTTCATAAATCCTATCCCTTACAATTCTCTCTAAGACTTTGCCCACAACAGAAGTGAGACTCACTGCCTATAGTTACTAGGGCTGTCCCTACTCCCCTTCTTGAACAAGGGGACCACATTCGCTATCCTCTGAACAAGGGGACCACATTTGCTATCTGATGTCCTAGGCTCCCAACCAAGCCAATCACAAAGTCCTCCAGAAACTACCACTCATATCCTCAACCACTTACCTGAGTCGTAGACAGCAAACTCTTGGTGCTCCACATTTGACTCCCAGCCATAAATGCTGGCTGTCTTAAAGTGTGCAAGTAATTGGAACAATGCTGTTAGAATGGTGGCACGGTGGCTCAGTGGTTCGCACTGATGCCTCACAGTGCCAGGGACCCAGGTTCGATTCCAGCCTCAAACGACCATCTGTTTGGAGTTTGCATGCTCTCCTCATGCCTGTGTGAGTTTCCTCCAGGTGCTCCGGTTTCCTCCCACAATCCAAAGTTGTACAGGTCAGGTGAACTGGCCATGCTAAATTGCCCACAGTGTTAGGTGCATTAGTCAGGGGTAAATATAGGGTAGAGGAATGGGTCTGGGTGGGTTACTCTTCGGAGGGTCGGTGTGGACTTGTTGGGCTGTAGGGAATCTGTAGGGAATCTAGTCAATATCCACTGAGGATTTATGCTAATCAGTCACTGAAGATCTGGCAACCAATGTGTGTCATATTTTGGCCTGAGAAAGGTCACTGGTTGCAAAACATGAACTCTGTTTTTGTCTTCACAAATGCTGCCAGACCTGTTGAATTTCTCCAGCACTTTCTGTTTTGTTCCAGGACAAAGAACCTCTCTTGATTGGTGTCCAATCCTCCATCTTCAATATTCACTGTCTTCACCAATACAGCAAGTTACAGAAGCTTCCAAACTCATGACCTCTATACAGGGCTGTGAAGGATAAGGACAGCACTTATTTGGGAACACCACCATATACAAGCTCCCATCCAACCCACATACCATCCTGACTTGGAGCTACATTGCTGCTGCTAGTGTAAAATCTTGCTAATAGTCCACTATATGGACTGCTATGGTTCAAGAAGGCAGGTCACTCAAGGATATTAAGGACAGGCAACAAATGTTGGCCTTGCCAGCAACATCATAAAAAATCTAATATTGTTCAAATTACCATAATCCCTCAATCACTTCCAATAACTTCTACCACTCAGCTCTCATATGTTACACTTAAGTGTTTTATCTCTTCCACACATATTTAGTACTGTTCGAAGCTTAACCCAGATTCCATGGCTTACATCAACTGCCAGTCACAGCAACATCAGTCAGATAGATATACAATACATACAGACACATTTTACACCTTTTTGCAAGCCAACAGGAGACAGGAACAAACCAGGAGCAGAAAGAATATGATGCTCACCATTATTGGGATGGCCATTGCTGAGAGCATAGCCAGTGACAAAGCTAAAACATCTGACAATGTTAGCATTCTCATAACTGATTCTCTTCCCCATATTCCCCACCTCCTTCCACTCACCTGCATTTAAAAGCTCCATATGGCATCAGCATGCATAGTTTCCCCTGCTACAAACTGGGTTCAATTCCAGTCTTGGTGATTTTTTTTGGAGTTTGCACATTCTCCCCGTGTCTGTGGGGGTTTCCTCCAGGTGCTCCAGTTTCCTCCCACAACCCAAAGATGCGCAGGTCATGCTAAATTGCCCATAGTGTAGGTTAGGTTAGGTGCATTAGTCAGGGATGTGTAGGTTAGGTGCATTAGTCAGGGTTAAATGTAGGGTAATAGGGAAGGGAAATGGGTCTGGGTGGGTTACTTTTTGGAGGGACAGTGTGGACTTGTTGGGTTGAAAGACCTGTTTCCACACTGTAGGGATTCTATGACAAACAAATGCTTGTGCATTTTTCCCTTCATATAATCAACATGTGCCATGTGACCAAGCAACAGACTGAATTAATGAGCACATAGTGTCATCACTTGATTTTTTACTCACAGCCATCAGCTCAGATACTGTGTATATGGTTTCAGTAGATGGTAAGACAGCAAGGATGAGTTATTGCAAACAACATGGTAAGGAAGGTTAGCATTTGGCCAGCATTTGGGTCTGTAGTCACATGTAGGCCAGACCTGGTAAGGACAGCAATTCCCTTCCCTAAAAATTCTTGTTGCACTGGAAAGATTGCAGAAAGCCTGCAAATGTCAAAGAACATGGAGGAGTTGAGTATCAAGTTGAGCAGTATTTGAGAGCTGATGTTTCAGTTTCCATTACAGCACAACAAACCACTACCCAATATCTGTATGCTGTAGTGTGGAAACTTCTATCAGCTATCATGGTTGTGGGTTATACTGTGTAAAGGGACATACAGGATAACACAGCAGCCCAGAAATCTGTTCTCTCAACAGGTTACTATGATTGTTCAGCTACTGCTCCAGGTAAATGCTGCCATGGGCCACAAACTCTCTCAGGCTGACAGGATTCATTTTTCTACCACAGCAACACTGCAACTTAGTTGCTTGGCAACAAAGCCACCCAGAATGCTACTGCCCAAGCTGAGCTGATACAATTGGCAGCCAGGCCTTCCAGACTCATGATGGTCATTTTCTAAAACCATCTGCAGTCTCCCCTACTGAAATACAAGCTTTCCACCATCCATGCTGTGATCACTGAGATCGCACTAGAATAACCAAAAGTACAGAGAAGACAGCCATTAACAGAATAGCTCAGTTGGTTAGGTGGTTGGTTTACAATGCAGACTGATGTATGGGTGGGTTCAATTTTGACAGTGACTGAGGTCACTATGTAGGTCCTTCCTTCTCAACCTTGCCAGTTGCCTTGGGCAAGGTGACCCTCAGGTTAAACTTGACACCAAGTTATCTCTCTCTCTAATGAGAGAGTGGGCCTTGGGGACTTGGCTATTTGATTTGAAAAGGTTGCCATTTTTATGTGGCACTGGTACCAGTTCTGGGGCAGGCAGGAGTAATACCAACGGGACAGGCTTGATCTGAACCAGGATGGCTGCTGGTGCCTCAGAAAAAGCGTAAATATGGAGTTGACATAGGTTGGGGGAATCAAAAGGGATGCCATAAAGTCATAGAGACGTACAGCATGGAAACAGGCCCTTTTGGTCTGTTGCTTGTTGAATGATAGTGATTAGTTACAAATTATAATAGCTAGTTAAACATTGTTACCGAGGCTTTTGGCAAACACAGATGACACCTCTGTCCCCTTCAAGATCAAGAGTTATTCTCCCAAATTCCCACCTAAGATAATACTACTTCATCTGATTAGGTAGGACTTAGTGCAGGCTCCAACATTAACCCTTTCAGAACCTTTGCAATCCACAACATTTCTCTCCCAGGCTTATTTTCCCATAGTTAACATGTGCACATTCATGTACATAATTACAGTAACCATAATCATATCTCTCCTCCAAGTTTTTGAAGTGACTAGAGGTTTTGCAATTCTTCCAGAGCACAGTTTCTTTGGATGTGAATGACTGGAATGTCCTTGTCTTTAGGACTGTTGACATTGATTCTGATCTTGACCTTGTGTAGTCTGTAAACTGTCACTCTTCTGGATCACTTGGATATCCTTTGTGAAGATGTTACTCGTGTTAATCCATGTAGTTGACCCATATACTCTTTGTGGGACCTTAATCTCATGAATCTCTTCAGCAGAGGAACTCTTCCTGGCTGAATTAATGCCTATAATGCCACTTGGGAGATTTTAACCTCATGAATTTCTACTGATGGTCTCTTGACAAGTTGGATGACAAGTTTGTTCTTGGACCAGTTGTTCTCTGACTGTCCTCTCTTTGAATAAACTTGGCATAACTTGTACAAAGTTAAAAATCATACAACACCAGGTAACAGTCCAACAGGTTTGTTTGGAAGCACTAGCGTTTGGAACACTATCCTTCATCAGGTGGTTGCGCGCTCCAAAATCTAGTGCTTCCAAATAAATCTATTTGACTATAACCTAGTATTGTATGATTGTTAATTTTATACACCCCAGTCCAACACCAGCACCTCCAAATCATGGCACAACTTGGCTTCTCTGTTTGCTGCTTCTTAGAACGAGTGAAACAGCTGCTACCTCAGGGACATTGCGGACAAGATATTTGTGCAAACTCAAAAGCGAAAAGAGCTAATTATAAATCATATACAAAACCCTGTTAGGCCCCACCTGGCATATTGTGAACAGATCCAGGCACCGCACTTTAGGAACAATATATTGGCCTTGGAGGGAGTACAATGCAGGTTTACAGGAATAATACCCGGATTTCAGGGTTTAGGTGATAAGGAAGCATTATACAAATTAGGGCCGTTTTCTCTAGGTCAAGGGGTGACCCAGTCAAAATCTTTAATATATTAACAGGAAAAAACAAGGTTGATGAAGATAAACCACCTCCACTGGTTGGAAGTTCTAGAACTAATCAGCATAGTCTAAAAATGAGGGCCAAACCTTTCAGGAGAGTTGTTAGGAAGCACTTCCACAGGCAAAGAGGATTGTAGAAATTTGGGACTCACTTTTAGAAATGGAAGTTGATGCTAGATCCATAGTTAGTTTGAAATCTGAGATAGACATGTCTTTGTTAAGCAACAATAATAAGGGACATGGACCAGAAGCAGGTATATCAGGCAACCCTGATCTCATTGAATGGTAGAACAGGCTCATGGGGCTGAATGGCCTACTCCTGTTCCTATATATATATTCTCAATTCTTTTATGCTCTTTGTGCTGTACAATGTTTGTAAAATACTAGTAATCTGGAGATGAAAGTATTATGCAACCTGGACAATGTAACTTCATATCTGCAGCAATAATCTTTGTTTCTTTTGCCATGATATTTGATCGGATAAGACAGTGACACTGGCTCCTGTATGTGAATGAATGACAGAGCCACTGATGGAAACAGGTCTGTCACACTTGATTTGTGTGGATCACAAATTTAGCCTCGGAATGCATTTGCTATCTTTTCTGACACTGTGTCTCTATCTCATTATCACCTATATAAGACTAGGCATTCGTTTTTTGCTGCTCTGAAACCATACCTTACTTCCATATTTCCTCTGAAAGTGACCTACAGTTTGAGAAATGGAGCATTATTTTGCAATATTTGGGCACTGCCCATATGTGAGAGACTTAGTAGCTGCAATTTGGCCCACTTTTTGTTGGTTTATTATGTGTTTCTTTAGAGTGTTCATTCCTTATAAAGTGCATAAGTTCTGTAGTTCTCCCATGATAAGGTTGATACTTCCTCTCCGGATTTGTTTGTGAATGTTCCTGGTTACTGCCTCGCAACAAAATCTAAACACCTTCCCAGTCGAAAGAAAACTGGACTTTGGAGAAAGCTGCTCCATATCTGAAGAACTGTTTTCTCCCAGATTTCCAATCCTGTTTTCTACTTGGACCCTCTCTGATATTAAATCTTGAGGGTAGTATTGCTTCTCCTACAGTGTATTCTTGATGTGATTATTTGTTGTTCTTAATTTACAGCTTTTAAATCTGCAACATCACATTTGTTGAAAACTTTTATTTCTGTAATCAAAAAAACTATTTTATTTCCCTGCCTTTAAAGATTTTGAATCGCACAGTTTAGCAAAGCTAATTATTTTCTTTTATTCCATGCTTTCAATTCTATTAAATAGATACACAAATGAATTTACTGCTTACTGGGTGTTTTGTGTTTGAAATGGTGGTTTTCTGACTTCTGCAGGCAAAATGGAGCTTTTTTTTCCCCATGGGCAAAAATGGAGGTTTTCTATTTTTCCGTGGGCAAAATGGATGTATTCCATCTTTCATGGCCTAATACACAATGTACATCCTTTTTTGAGAGATCAAAGTATTTCCCCTTGCCCAACATGGATTTTTAACTTTACTCATGGTACTTCAATACATTTGCTTCCTAGCCAAACCTCAACACGGGAATGGTCCTAAAGATGTTTGTTTCCTGATGGAATCTGTAACTGCCATGTCTGACTAGTCTAAGCTTTCTCTAGGCCACACTGCCTTTACTGTGCAGGTCTGGAGTAAATTCTGTATCTCCCTTGTTGGTCTTTCCCTGAGTTCCTGCTGACTGCTTATTTGTTCAAGCACTCACAGCTACTGACTGTATGAGTAATTGTTAAAGTGGTGAAGTCTTTAAAGCTATAAATTCATTTGGGTTTCTGGAATTTTTTTTTCTCCTGAGTCCAATGCATATTTTTTCATCTTTGTACCTTGTTTAAAGAAACAATGCCCACCACTGATCACCTTGTGATATTTGTGGATAGAAGGATGCTGCCACAAATCTTCTTTCCTTGGCTGGTTTACATTGGTAAAGGAATTATCACTAGAGAGCAGTAGCACAAAGATGCTCTTTTCTGAACAAGATATAGTTTATTTAATGATTAGGTACAAGTTACACCCTCTAGTTAGGCATTATTACCATGGACTATTAGGAAACATAGATGACAAAACTTTTCTTTAATGGGAAACTGGGAGGAATGTGTGGTAGTTCAGTGTTGCTGTGAAGCAGTCTGGGAGGAGCTTATAGAATGTAGACTAGGAAACCAGACCAGAGCAAAGACGCAGCAGCAGTTGGAGATAAAAAGAAAACAATGGCAGAGAGCCCCTTTAACCTGTTCCTAAGAGTCAGATTTGAAGTGTGAATCACAGAAAAAACAGGTAAATGTTAGGCGAGTATTTGATCAGTTGTTATTTTGACTGGTCAAGTGGTTTAAACTAGGAAGAGATGTTATTGTAGCCGAAGATTACAATGAGAAATTCACATTTAAAATGTATAAAATTCAAAATTATTAATTAAATAGCATAGGGATGGCTGAGGAGGCAATGTGTGGCAGCTGTAGTATGTGGGACCAGCAGATGACTGATAAAAAGAGAGATTGCTGATTATGAAGTTAAATTGTCAAGAAAAGAAAAAGAGCATTTACAGGTATATAAAAACAGAGCAGCTAAAGTGAGTATAAGACCTTTGTAGGGTACAACTGGGGTTTGACAACAGGAAACAGGGAAATTGAAACAAACATTTTGATTTGGTCTTGACAGGGGAGGACACTGTAAACATTTCAAAGATACAGGATAAGCAAGGTACTAATAGAAGGAAAGGTCTTGAAATAGTCTCTATCAGAGGGTCAAATTAGTTGACAAACTAATGAGACTGAATGCAGACAAGTCACCAAGACCTGACAGACTGCACTTGCAGGTTTTAAAGGAAATGGCTTCAGAGATCAGTTGAAATATTCCAGATATCACTGAATTCTGGGAGAGTTCCAATACATTTGAAAACTGCTAAAGTGATGCTGCTGTTGAAGATGGGAGGGAGGCAGAAAGCAGGAAAATAGAGGCCAGTTAACCTAACATCTGTCATTATTAAGGCAGAAATAGCAGACCATTTGGAGTAGCTTAACAGAATCAAACAATAAAGGTGGCAGTTCAAAGGAGATTCACTAAGCTGATTCCTGGGATGCACAGTTTGCATTATCAAGAATGGCACAACTGGTTAAGCCTAATTCCATTACAGTTTAGGAGAATGAGAGGTGACCTTATTGAAACATACAAGATTCTGAGGGAGCCTGACAGCGTAGATGTTGAGAAGATTTTTCTACTCATGGGTAATCTCGAACTGGGGAACAGAGTTATGAAACAAAATATGCAGAATTGCAGATGAATTGAGATACTGAGTACACTCTCAGTGTGTTGCATATCCGAAATGCCCTACTCCAGGGAGATTGTTGAGGTTAGATCACTGGAAATATCTAAATAGCAAGCAGATTGATTTTTGAAATATTGAGAAGTTGAGGGTTACGATGAACTTGGGAAAAAAGAGAGCTGAGGCCCTGGTAGATCAACCAGGCCTTTGTATAATGTTGGGCAGGCTTGAGAAGCTGAATAACCTACTTCTGCTCCTATTTCTTATGTTCACAATCCAGACCCCATCTTCCAATTTCCCCATCAAAGACTGTGTGACATCAACATAATACAACAGTAACTATTTCAGAACCATGTGCTTATATAACACCCCACACTGGCAGGTGAATGGGGTATCTTTTCAGTTGTTGAATTTTTTGTTCAGCTATACAAAATTAAGAGAGCCTTTTTCCTCAAGCACTGTTACCAAAATGACAACAATGGGATCAATCTACATGCAATGTTGATTGGCATCATGATGCATCTCTTCTGTATACATAAACAACCACTTAGTACATTTGCAGCACAAATGTACCACCTGGTGCAATTCATCCCTTAAGTATCACATACTCATTGGAGCTAATCAACAGGCACTAATAATCCAATTTCTCACATGTCTACAACCTACAGCCTGCTCGAGTAATAGTAAAGCATAGCACAGTAAATAAACTAACGTAACACAGGGTTCATTTGGTCTTTATGTATTGTATGATTTTCACTCCACAGACTTCATTCTAAATAGATAATAATTTGCAACTCAAATCCAATAATCAGGAACAACACATTTATAGAATTGCAATATTAATGTTTCAGTCTTGCGTTCTAATTTCAGTTAATAAATCACTTTGAGGCAGTCACAATAATTAACTGCAGAAGTATTAAATGATTGGTGCATTTCCATAACTGATTGTCATAGATCTCCACCCACACTCAGCACCTCAAGGAGTTGTGATGATGATGGAAGGAACATTTGCATACTGAGTAACATACATTTCATGGGTTTGTGTGAGTCTTGTAAAGTATTATAACTTGTGAAGTCTGCTTTACCACAGCACATAATGAATCCTACTGAAGAGGCAATAATTAAATATGACAGGTTTGCAGTTCAGCTAATTAAACAGTTTGACTCTGGAAGAGACGCCAAGATGGCTCGAGGTGTAGTCTTCATTTTAATCTTGAGCAAGAAGCTTTTTTTATTGAGCACACTAGCACATAAACCCTAAATCTGACTTGCCATGTCTAGCATTGTATCTTGAAGAAAGTATTTTGGAGAATGCTGGAGATCAGAGCTTAAAAATGTGTTGCTGGAAAAGCGCAGCAGGTCAGGCAGCATCAAAGGAACAGGAGAATCAACGTTTTGGGCATAAACCCTTCTTCAGGAATGAGGAGGGTGTGCCAAGCAGGCTAAGATAAAAGGTAGGGAGGAGGAACTTGGGGGAGGGGCATTGGGAATACGATAGGTGGAAGGAGGTTAAGGTGAGGGTGATAGGCCGGAGAAGGGGTGGGGGCGGAGAGGTCGGGAAGAAGATTGCAGGTCAAGAAGGCGGTGCTGAGTCTGACGGTTGGGACTGAGAAAAGGTGGGGGGAGGGGAAATGAGGAAGCTGGAGAAATCTGCATTCATCCCTTGTGGTTGGAGGGTTCCTAGGCAGAAGATGAGGCACTCTTCCTCCAGGCGGAGTGGGAGGGGTATTTAAAGTGTTCAGCCACAGGGCAGTACTGCATCCGCTGCACCCGATGTGGCCTCCTATACATTGGGGAGACAGGCCGCCTACTTGTGGAATGTTTCAGAGAACACCTCTGGGACACCAGCACCAACCAACCCAACCGTCCCGTGGTTGAACACTATAACTCCCCCTCCCACTCCGCCAAGGACATGCAGGTCCTTGGCCTCCTCCATTGGCAGACCATGGCAACACGGCAAGCCTGGAGGAAGAGCGCCTCATCTTCCACCTAGGAACCCTCCAACCACAAGGGATGAATGTAGATTTCTCCAGCTTTCTCATTTCCCCTCCCCCCACCTTTTCTCAGTCCCAAACCTCAGACTCAGCACCGCCTTCCTGACCTGCAATCTTCTTCCCGACCTCTCCGCCCCCACCCCCTCTTCAGCCTATCACCCTCACCTTAACCTCCTTTCACCTATTGTATTCCCAACACCCCTCCCCCAAGTTCCTCCTCCCTATCTTTTATCTCAGCCTGCTTGGCACACCCTTCTCATTCCTGAAGAAGGGCTAATGCCCGAAACGTCGATACTCCTGTTCCTTTGATGCTGCCTGACCTGCTGCGCTTTTCCAGCAACAAATTTTTAAGTTTAGCATTGTATCTTTTCTCAAAACAAATACTTACCTACCTACAAGAATAAGAAAGTCAAGGTCAATCAATCATACCTTAGCTGGCAACTATTCCTTTAAGGGCAGAGAATTTAGATTCATACTCAAAAAGCTAAGAGAAATTAAGCAGATGCTTGGTTAACCAGGTATTTACAAATCAATAAGAAATGTCAATATGAACCATAAGCAATAGTTTCAAAAACCAACAATATCTGCCATGGAGAACACCATGATCGATTTTAATTTCCAGTTTAAATAAACTAATTAGTCCAAAAAGATAAATTTCTGATCACTATTAATAGGGCAGTAACAACCTCTGAATTGAGATCTTTATTACCTCCTCCTACAGTCAAAATGTCAAGAGAAATAAATAACTAGGAACGAACAAAATTCTACAGAGCCACCATTTGACTGACTAGACCAACAAAATTGGAGCACTGTAGATGTTTACAATCTGGAATGCCATGATCATGCCATCTTGATGTATTTAATGCACAGCAGCACTGCCACTTAGGAGTTTAATATTTGAATTGAAGTCTATATTGGCCAACAGATGGAATATATTGAAAGTTCTTCACTGCAGTACTAAAATGCACTAAGCTGAATGAAAATGACAGCAGTCATATTAAAGATTAACTGTGCAGCAGCTGAATAAAGCTTTTTGTGGTTCATACTTTAACAGAAAGGCACAAACAATTCTGTTACTATAAACCTGCAGGAAAGATGAAGCTGACACAATATCACAAAGACACCAGAATGCAGAATGACATCATAAATGAAAAAAACAGAAATATTTCAAATCCTTTCCATTAAGTAATTTCATTCTTTTACCCAAAAGCAGAAAGAAGCTGCCAAGTTTAACTAAACTGTTTGCAGCCGAACAAGCTCTCAGGATTTATAGACCATGCTGCAGCACTTTTAAGATGTTTCCTGTTCAGTGCAATCAGTAGTTAAAAACTTAAAAAGCAATCCACTTACCTCACTGTTAGCCGGCTGGATGTGAGAGATGCATTTCTATGTTGGGAATGTAATGAACTAGCAGGACTCCTGCCCTCCACAGCCTTTCAGCAGTCTGTGAAAAAGAAGTCTACATTAGTGACCACAACCACAAGAATGAAGCTCACGCCCCCAGCCTCTGTAGCCAGTAGCACAGGATTTTGCATGGAAGCTGAAGCCAAGCAAAGACAACTTGATTTATCTGCCTGAAATCCAGCCCGAATCTTGGCAACAAACTGACAAAAGACTTGCTGCCTATTTTAAATGGACACTAATGCCAAGTACCAACAGTGCTGCTTTAATTAACTCTCTAGGGAAGGTTTTAAATTAGAAAATGTCAAATAATGTGTGATTAAGCAGGGATATGAAATGACAAGGTCCTAGTTTTCTGATTGAAAGAGGAAACAGATCAAATTTGAGGCAACCTCAGCACCACGTTTATTTCAGCTTCAAACAAATTATTTATGCTTATTTTGTTCCTGCCAGTTGGCAGCATGAGAACAGTATGATCCTCTTTACATGACAATACCATTAGTTTAATAAGTTGCATTTTTCAATATGCTCTAATTATCCAACCACTATCACTTGAAGCAACATTGGATAAAGCTAAAATTATTACACAGCAAAATGTCAGAGAATCATTCTATATTGTTAGTCACTATTCCAGACAAGCTCAACTGACTTCGGCTCACCTTCTCAACTTCAAACAATAATTACAAGGATTTGTAAGGATTTTTTTGAAAAGTCTAATGGGAATAACAACAAACAAACTTAAAGACATTTGGATCATTAGCAGCAGGTAACAAAATTAGTTAAGTTTTAAAAACCTGCTGGTAAGAGCCACAAATGTGGAGAACCATCATTGTTAGCTGATTAAGAAGCTGGCATCCTTATACATTACACATTTTTGTAGTACTGCCTGCCAGAATACTAATTAGAAAATAGAATCCCACTGAGGTAACCTAGGAATCAGGCAGCATTTTGTTCAAAGCAGGTTAAATCAGGAGCCAATTAGTAATTTTTCAAAATATACAATACACCTTCCAAATTCATACCTGAACAACCATTTTGGGTGTGAACTTACACTCAGCAAAAATAAAATTGATGATATTCTAGACACAGAGAAATGTCATTAAAATATATCCTGAGCAGTAGGATTGTTCAAAACATCTAACTCATTGGACTAATTTCTAACCATATTCTAACTCCCAGTGTACTTCATGTATTCGGCTAGATAACATCTCATTTACTTGTGACTTCTGTTGTGTGCTTCTCCATGGATAATCAATACAACAGATGCCCAAATAAAGGTAAATATTGGCGTCTGAACCAGTACTGATTGAGCAGCTTTCTAATGTTTACTCACCACTTTGTGTGAGATTAAAGGGAAAGGTATTTGCCAAATAGGATACGGCCAATCTGTGGCGAAGGAACTGAATTAGTGAACTACCAATTTCCAAATGGAGGTTAATGTGCAGGTCATTTGTTGTTATGTCTCAGAAGTACTCAAGTCTGGTATACAATGACTGTCTCACTTCTGAAATCTCACACATTAGAAAAGAAATCAAACGAACAGATCCACTTTTTAAAACTTCAGGTAGCCAGTATAAATCTTATTTTAATAAACAAGAAAAAATTCCAAACAAATTGCAATGTACAACCAAATATTTAATACCGTCTGAAAACAGGATTTTAGGAAAGGAGAGGAAGGCATACTTTCTTTCGAAGACAAACTAAAAATATTTTCTGCCTTCTGCTAAATCGAATGCTTGAGACATAATGGTCCATTAGTGAAAGTAGCCTGCAAGCAGCACGTGTGTCCCACTGGAAACACTGTCTGCAGACTGCTGTGGCTTCAATAGCCAAAGTGGCCTTTGAATTACTGAGTTGCGCACTCAGGGAATCCTGGTAATGAAAGAAAAACAGAAGAGCTTGCAAGTATAAGCCTGGGGTGTGGTAATTCAAGAAGCCAAAGCTTTGGGCCATGAATAAAGTCTTTCAGTACAGCCCAGTAAAGGCAAGAGCACACAAGAATTCCAGGTCTACCCTCTGGGGTAGGCATTGGACAGATGAAGACAGATCCAAATGTCAACTTTCCTTACTTCTTGGTAAAGTTTATGAATGAAATTTAATAATAGCTACAACAGTAAACCAAAGACATTTGTTAAGACTGCCTATTTGAAGATAAGAATGAAACTACACAAAAATACAAACCTCAAAATAGTTTACAGGATGACTGTAGTGGGCTAATATATTGGCAGGGAGATTTGCTAGAGCTGCTCAGGAGGATTTAAACTAGTAAGGTGGGGGTGGGGGGGGGGGGGGGGGGGGGGTAGGTGGGGGAAGGAGGGTGGCGGGACCCAGGGAGATAGTGAGGAAAGTGATCAATCTGAAACTGGTACAGTTGAGAACAGAAGCGAGTCAAAACAGTCAGGGCAGACAGGGACAAGGTAGGACAAATAAATTAAACCGCAGTTATTTCAATGCAAGGGGCCTAACAGGGAAGGCAGATGAACTCAGGGCATAGTTCGGGAACATGGGACTGGGATATCATAGCAATTACAGAGACATGGCTCAGGGATGGGCAGGACTGCCAGTCAGGATACAAATGCTACAGGAAGTGCAAGGGAGGCAAGGGAGGAGGGGGAGTGGCGTTTTTGATAAAGGATAGCATTACAGTTGTGCTGAGAGAGGATATTCCTGGAAATACGTCCAGGGAAGTTATTTGGATGGAACTGAGCAATAAGAAACTGATGATCAACTTATTGGGATTGTATTATAGACCCCCCCTAATAGTCAGAGGGAAATTGAGAAACAAACTTGTGAGGAGATCTCAGCTATCTGTAAGAATAATGTGGTGGTTATGGAAGGGGATTTTAACTTTCCAAACATAGACTGGGACTGCCATAGTGTTAAGGGTTCAGATGGAGTGGAATTTGTTACGTGAGTACAAGAAAATTTTCTGATTCAGTATGTGGATGTACCTACTAGAGAAGGTGCAAACTCGATCTACTCTTGGGAAATAAGGCAGGGCAGGTGACTGGTGTCAGTAGGGGAGCACTTTGGGGCCAGTGACCATAATTAAATTAGATTTAAAATAGTGATGGAAAAGGATAGACCAGATCTAAAAGTTGAAGTTCGAAATTAGAGAAAGGCTAATTTTGATGGTATTAGGCAAGAACTTTCAAAAGTTGATTGGGGGCAGATGCTCGCAGGTAAAGAGATGGCTGGAAAATGGGAAGCCTTCAGAAATGAGATAACGAGAATCCAGAGAAAGTATATAGTTGTTAGGGTAAAAGAAAAGGCTGGTAGGTATAGGGAATGATGGATGACTAAAGAAATTGAGGGTTTGGTTAAGAAAAAGAAGGAAGCATATGTAAGGTATAGACAGGATAGATAGAGTGAATCCTTAGAAGAGTATAAAGGAAGTAGGATTATACTTAAGAGGGAAATCAGGAGGGCAAAAAGGGGACATGAGATGGCTTTGGCAAATAGAATTAAGGAGAATCCAAAGGGTTTTTACAAATACATTAAGGACAAAAGGGCAACTAGGGCCCCTCAAAGATCAGCAAGGCACCCTTTGTGTGGAGCCGCAGAAAATGGGGGAGATACTAAACGAATATTATGCATCAGTATTTACTATGGAAAAGGATATGGAAGATATAGAATGCAGGGAAATTGATGGTGACACCTTGCAAAATGTCCATATTACAGAGGAGGAAGTGCTGGATGTCTTGAAATGCATAAAGGTGGAAACATCCCCAGAACGTGAACAGATGTATCCGAGAACTGTGCGGGAGGCTAGCGAAGTGATTTCTGGGCCTCTTACTGAGATATTTGTATCATCGATAGTCAGAGGTGAGGTGCCGGAAGACTGGAGGTTGGCTAACAGGGTGCCACTGTTTAAGCAGGGTGGTAAGGACAAGCCAGAGAACTATAGATCAGTGAGCCTGATGGTGGTGTTGGGCAAGTTGTTGGAGGGAATCCTGAGGGAGAGGATGTACATGTATTTGAAAAGGAAAGGACTGATTAGGGATAGTCAACATGACTTTGTGCATGGGAAATCATGTCTCACAAACTTGATTCGAGTTTTTTGAAGAAGTAACAAAGAGGATTGATGAGGGCAGAGCAGTGAACGTGATCTATATGGACTTCAGAAAGGCATTCAACAAGGTTCCCCATGGGAGACTGGTGAGCAAGTTTAGATCTCATGGAATACAGGGAGAACTAGCCATTTGGATACAGAACTGGCTCAAAGGTAGAAGACAGAGGGTGGTGGTGGAGGGGTGTTTTTCAGACTGGAGGCCTGTGACCAGTGGAGTGCCACAAGGATCATGCTGGTCCACTACTTTTTGTCATTTACAGAAATGATTTGGATGTGAGCATAAGAGGTACAGTTAGTAAGTTTGCAGATGACACCAAAAGCGGAGGTGTAGCAGACAGTGAAGAGGGTAACCTCAGATTACAACAGGATCTTGACCAGATGGGCCAATGTGCTGAGAAGTGACAGATGGAGTTTAATTTAGATAAATGCGAGGTGCTGCATTTTGAGAAAGCAAATCTTAGCAGGATTTATACAGTTAATGTAAGGTCCTAGGGAGTGTTGCTGAACAAAGAGACCTTGGAGTGCAGGTTCATAACTCCTTGAAAGTGGAGTCACAGATAGATAGGATAGTGAAGAAGGTGTTTGGTATGCTTTCTTTTATTGGTCAGAGTATTGAGTACATGAGTTGGGAGGTCATGTTGCGGCTGTATAGGACATTGGTTAGGCCAGTGTTGGAATATTGCATGCGATTCTGGTCTCCTTCCTATCGGAAAGATGTTGTGAAACTTGAAAGGGTTCCGAAAAGATTTACAAGGATGTTGTTAGGGTTGAAGGATTTGAGCTACAGGGAGAGGCTGAACAGGCTGGGGCTGTTTTCCCTGGAGCGTCGGAGGTTGAGGGGTGACATTATAGAGGTTTATAAAATCATGAGGGCCATGGATAGGATAAATAGACAAAGTCTTTTCCCTGGGGTCGGGGAGTCCAGAACTAGAGGGCATAGGTTTAGGGTGAGAAGGGAAAGATATACAAGAGACCTAAGGAGCAACATTTTCACACAGAGGGTGGTATGTGTATGGAGTGACCTGCCAGAGAAAATGGTGGAGGCTGATATAATTGCAACATTTAAAAGGCATTTGGATAGGTATATGAATAGGAAGGGTTTGGAAGGATATGGGCCAGGTGCTGGCAGGTGGGACTAGATTGAGTTGGGATATCTGGTCGGCATGGATGGGTTGGACCAAAGGGTCTGTTTCCGTGCTGTACATCTCTATGACTCTATGCCTCTAGTGGAAACTTCCAACTAAACAAAGCACTGGAAAAACTTAGCAACACTGAAGAGGTAGTACATTATCGTTCTATAATGAACGTTACAGGCCACTTGCCTTTTTGTTAACTTTAATAGCATCTTTCATTAACTTTTGTTCTTGATTTCTCTATGGCAGGAGATGATGATGATATGGATAGATATGTCACCACTACAGTGAGGGAACAAAACAGACAGGTTTCTGATTGAGGTTTTGACGCTCTATCACAGCACGGTACTTAGAAACCACTGAATTCCTATGTTAATCTGCTCTGAAACTCTCTGAGGTAACTAGGCAATAAAAACTCATACCCTGTTTACACTCCTTAAGCCCTGCTAGTCTGTAAAGAACATAAATAGAAGACATAAGATGGTTGAAGTGCTATTAAAATTAAGAAATAGGCGGTATGAGATAAATAAATATTTGAGAAACAAGAATGTGTGAAAGTCAGGCATATCTCAGCTGCTTAAGCTCTTAACTTTGGAATTCTCTCCCTGAACTTCTCATCCTCTCTCCTTCTTGAAGACATTCCTTCAGCAACACAATTTTAACCAAGCTTTTGGGCATCCATCCCAAAATTTTCTGTTGTAGCTTTTGTTTTATAATGATCTTGTGAAGAATCTTTGTACGTCTTATTGGGTTAAAGGTGCCTAAAAATAAAGTTTGCTGAAAATTGGTGGGTGTGGAGAGATTCAGACAGATCGATACACAGGCAAATGGTTGATATGTGACCACAGTGTGCCCTCCAACACCCTATCTCTCCTGCTTCTGAAATGTGCATGTAAAATCATAGAATCTCTACAGGGTTAAGCAGGCCATTAAGCCCATCAAGTCCAAGCAACCCTCTGAAGAGCATCTCACCCATCCTACCCTATTCCTATAACCCTGCAGTGCTAATCCACCTACCCTGTGCATACCTGGACACTATAGGCAATTTAGCATGGCCAATCCACCTAACCTGTACATCTTTGAACTGTGGGAGAAAATTGGTCCACCCACAGGAAATCCATGCAGAACAGGGTGAATGTGCAAACTCCACACAGACAGGATGGAATCGAACTTGAGTCCCTGGGACTGTGAGGCAATAGTGCTAATACTGAGCCACCATGCCACCTGTATACGGCAAACTAAACACACAAACTGAAGAACAGAGGTTTCTTGGTAAATTGTCGTAAGATGGTGGCAGAGTAGGACACTACAACCGGAGCTCATCTGCTCTGTCTGCTCTTCTTTTCTTGTTTCTTTTCTCTTTCTCTTCTTCCCAGTGTTTCTTCGTTCTTCTTCTTCTTCATTTCTTCCCTTTGACTCCGGGCCTTCGACAACCTCCAGTGAGGAGCGACCATCCCCGACCTCCGGCGAGGAGCGACTATCCCCCACCTTCAGTGAGGAGTGACCATCCCTGACCTCCAGCGAGGATTGACCATCCCCGACCTCCGGTGAGGATTAACCATCCCCGACCTCTGGTGAGGAGTGACCATCCCCAACCTCCAGCAATGACTCCTGCTCTGGCATAGCAGCCTACTATAGTGGCCCCCCGGTGTGGCCCAGCACTCTCTCGGCATGGCATCCTCCCGGCATTAGCATGACATCCTCCTAGCCTCCTGCAGCAGCCTCTAAATGTTCGTGTGGCAATCTTCCAACCTGGCGCAGCAGCCTCCCAGTGTGGTGTCCCCTGGCCTCTCAGCATGGCATGGCAACCTCCTAGCCTGGCATGGCAACCTCCCAGCCTGACGCAGCAGCCTCCCGGTGTGGCGTCCACTGGCCTCCCAGCATGGCGTAGCAACCTCCCAGCCTGGTGCAGCAGCCTCCCGGTGTGGCGTCCCTTGGCCTCCCAGCATGGCGTGGCAACCTCCCAGCCTGGTGCAGCAGCCTCCCGGTGTGGCGTCCACTGGCCTCCCAGCATGGCATGGCAAACTTCCGACCTGGCGCAGCAGCCTCCCCGTGTGACATCCCCCTGGCCTCCCAGCATGGCGTGGCAACCTCCCAGCCTGGTGCAGCAGCCTCCCTGTGAGGTGCAGCAACCTGCTGGCCTGTCACAGCTGTCTCCAGGCGTGGCATGGTGACTTTACTGCCTCCCACGTGGCAAGTCGCCAGCGCAGTGTGGAGCCAGGGCCCAGTGTGGACTGGAAGGAAAGTGCCAGCATGGTCTGCTGTACTGAACTCTTTTCTGTAATACTGGACATTTTATTTCTGACTCTAGTAATAAACTCTGTCTAGGCCTTTTGGTTTCTTCTGCCACACTTAGGAAAGGTATTTTTCACCTTATGCAACTGCCTCCATCAAAGAAATAACCAGAAAATCTTGGTGCTCAATGATATTTTGCTATACCAGTGCTTGTGCAACTTATCCATGCCCAATACCTAGGCCACTGCTGGTGCTGCTGATTGAGCACCAAACACGCTTAAGATCAACTAAGTATTTTAAATTTAAAAATAGTGCTGGGCATTGATGCTAAGGCGGCAGTGAATTGGAACCGAGAAATTATTTGGTTATTAGTTCGTGACTCCAAACTTGAATATTCGACCACTTGATTTTGCCACTAATCAAAAAGATACCTCTGCATATCCCAGAAATACAGTTACTATTTTAAATTCATATTTACCTTATCTCAGAACATATTAAATTAAAGACTGACATGCCCTTGTTCCTTAATTCAGAGACTTCTAATGAAATGATCGATTTTTATTTCAGGGCTCCAGTTGCAGTGAACTGATAGATCATTCTTAAACCACTTAGTTACTGGTATATTGTTAAGATGTTGGTATAATAAAGTAAATTAGAAGTTGATTTACAGTAAATATTAATAATCTAGTATCAAAATACAACATTAATTACAACCAACCCATAATTGATCCAATAAAATTACTCCTGTACATTATTTCTGAAACTTCATAGGTTTCAAGTTTCTTGCTCTGCACAACTGCTATCCTGAGATTGTACAACTCTCCCACTTTATCTGTAGATTTATAACCATAGATTATATTACTGTTGTTAACACATGTGCAATCACTTACCACTGCTAGTGTACATTACAGTATCATAAACTTGTTAAAGCAACTGGGATTTACCAAATCACACTACATTCAAAATTGCACAATAGTTTGAGCACACATTTGAAAGTTCACAATTCATCATTCAAAGTTAATGATCTTGTGTGTCATTGGATATGTTCAATGGCAAAACAGATATGTTCTGGATATCTACTGATATATATCCTCCTAACTAATCAAATCAAATCTTATTCCAAATTCTAAAGATGAAGATGATATTAATAGTTTTGAATTGTTAACTTGCTACCCCCACATGACACAACAGTTAATGGCTAGCTGACTCCTAATATGTTAGGGAGCTAAATTGGAAATGGAGTGATGCAATTCAAGTTTTTGCAATTGTGAAGAAACTGGGTATATCCCATTGCATCAGCTATTTGAAATAGGCTGGATTCTTATAATGGTCGGACTCATGTAAGCACTGGTAAAATATGTGTCAGTATCAGCCAAGAAGTTTGGCGAGGTGCATCTCGCCATTGAGATCATCTCGTCCCATCTTCTATATTTTCACAGGTGGCACAGTGAGATTCTTTCTGGCACTAGCCAGTTGCTGATTGATGGGAAATAGCACCTTCTAAGGTCCTTGTTAATGATCATCTCACCTTATTAATATTCCAGTTGGGATCTTATCGAACTTGCCTTACAAACTAGAAGCCAGTGATACTTCAAATTTACTCATTTCTATCTTTAATTATAATTAAGTGCATGAATTTTCAGGGCCGGTATTGAATTTCAGGGTTCATAGCAACTATTTAATGATTTCACACTGGTCAGTTTCCAAATGATAACCTTGATCTTTGACTTCCTTAAAAACCTTAGGAAACTTATCTGACCTTTTCAATCAGCACATAAAAGGTTGAGTGCTTACATTGCATCGTTAGATACATCTTTCAAATTTTAAACATCCGTGTTGCAATCAAATGAGATGCACAAAGTAGGAAACCCATTCCTGTTTTTTTTTGCAGAGGTATGCCACTTTAGGATGTGTCCCTTAAGACTAGAGTCACAGGACTAGATTAGATTCCCTACAGTGTAGAAACAGGCCCTTCGGCCCAACAAGTCCACACCGACCTCCAAAGAGTAACCCACTCAGACCCATTTCCCTCTGACTAATGCACCTAACACTATGGGCAATTTAGCATGGCCAATTCACCTAACTTGCACATCTTTGGACTGTGGGAGGAAACCGGAGCACCCGGAGGAAACCCACACAGACACGGGGAGACGAGCACTGGTAAGTCACACTGGCGAATCATCAGACACGTTTGTGGGCTTCTTCAGACTTGTTGAAGTCCTAAAGAGTGCACGGCTTCAGAATAAAGCTTCCTTGTCAGGGGCAGCAAACAACAAGCTTGTATGTTCTTTAGTTCTGACGGGAGCTAGTAACTGCCCAGTATAGAATAATTGGTGAAGAGTGGGAAAATTAGGCAGCATGAGCAAGAGAGGAAAGAAAATTAATTTGTTTCATTCACTGACTCATCCCCAACATCAGACTAACAGGAGAGGAAGCATACCTAACTTTGGTTCCAATAAGGGAGAGAGAAGGATGGGGGAGCACCAGCAGATCCACAGAGGAGCCTTATATAGTGAAACAAGCCCTGAGTCACAATCATCAGCAGGCATTGGGATTCAGCAGCCACTCCCATTTCGAGTTCAACCTGCAAAAGATCCATTGTGAATTTTTGCTCCCCCTGCCTACACACTGAACAGCTTTTCAATTAAGGGCAATGGGATCAAATCATCCCAGCCTTACTTCAGAGGTCTATGGTCCCAATTCTGAGTGGACTAAAAGAGGTACATTGCTACCTCAATGATATCTTGATCACCGGCTCCACAGAGGAAGACCACTCAAGAAATCTCATTAAAAAACTACAAGTTGTGAGTAAAATACAATGTGTGACTTCTTCCAGATCTTGATTGAATACTTAGGGCACAGAAATGATCTCATTTAAGCCAGGTGATGGATCTGGTTCTAAAAGGGAGGGCTGACAGAAGCCACTCAGAACTCAACCGTACACGTCCCATAGTGGAAGTTGTCAGTTCAAATCAGCGGTCTACTATTGGGACTTAAGGAGTTTGTCACTCTAAACATATGATACAAGTTTCTGGAGCAGTAGTAACAGGCCATCCAGAGGTGGTCAGGATGAAAGAGCTCACCAGGAGCTATTTTTCATTGCCAAATTTGGATGCCCAGATTGAAGAAAATTCAACTTGTGTCAGGCTTGCACCAAACTCAGAAATTCACTTCACTGTCACAATTACACCTGTTTCACCATTACACTTTACAAACCTGAGCATTGAGAAACTGGCTGAAATGTTTAAGAGGTCCGATAACCCAGAGCAACAAACCCTGGCCCTTTCCTTGTGCAGGGATTTACTGACTATGTGAAATGTAAGGGCATTCAGTGTTTAAGGTGGCAGCAGCCCAAATGTCCCTTGACTGATGGCCTTGTGGAAAGATTTACATTGCCTCATTGGAAGCATCAAAAGGGGGATAGGTCACTAGTTGATCCAGTCAACAGCCTCCTGGCCACATACTAAACACACCTCTTGCCACTACTCAGAACTTGCCAGCATATATGCTGTTTAAAGGTAAGTTATAAACCACATTCGACCTGTTGCTACTTGAAATTCTAACAAAGTGCTCAGTTTCAGAATAAAGCTCATTCTTGGTTTGCAGCAAACAAGTTTGTATATTCTTTAGTTCTTACTGGAACCTAGAAACTGCCAGGAAAACCTGACATGGCAAGCAGAGCTGCTTAACGCTGCTGCAAATACACTGTGCTCAGGGACACATACTCAACTCATGGACTGAACCAGGCTGTATCTCCAGGCTCTCCACTCACTGTCATAGCACTCACTCAGAGTTTACCTAGATGCTCACAAAATTCCTGCTTTGCATTGCATTCCCTTTTTCAGTTTTAACCCACAGCTAGAGATTCTAGGCTCATATTACTTCTGACTTACCTTGCTGTTCAGCACAGACACAAAGCCAGGAAACATATCATAGTTGTCAGCAGGCCTCAGTCAGGAAAAGAAGGATAGTCTTCATTCAAGATCCCAGCACAGTAAGTCAAAGCCAAATTCTGATACCAGCCTATTGTCTGTTCAAGATGGTGAGAGTCAGGATCGTCTCCTCATGAGGCATGAGAAACCAAATGAATGGAAGCATACCACCTAATTTAAATCTTTCTGTCATACTGCGGACTGTTTTCTCCTGGAATGGGAGAGAGGCAAGTATTAGAAAAGATGAACGTATTACAGATATCACCGTTGGTGCAACCAAAGAGGTGTCCTGAGTGAGTATGGAGGCAGCATAGAGACTGTGCAGGGTTAGTGGTGTCACTGGTTAGGATGGATGAGGATTAGTGTCGGAGATATTGCAGGCAAGACTGAGGGAATCCCTCTGTTCAGGATATATCCTGAGTGAGGCTACGCAATTGCCTTCACTGAAATGGCGTTTCCCAAGCTCAGTTGGACTGGCGAGGGTGTCAACTTCCATTCCCTGTATCACATATGCTCCACTTGACATACTTTCTGATGACAAAGCCAGTTGCAGTACCTGTTTGGGCTTCATGTAGCGGGTGCTTTTGCTTGGTTACATCATTAATCCCATGTACCAACTGGTGTCTCAGCATTTCTTAAGGGTTAAACCAAAGTCACATGCCTCTGCCTGTCATCTTAACCCAGTCAAAAGTCCTGATACGGAGTCCTCTGGAACTTCAACTGCCGAGTAAAATCGATAGTGTCTCAGAATTAGAGGCGGCTTCGGGTCTTAATACTCCCTATCTAAATCCGTCAACTCTTGAAATGTTTTGCTATCTGGTGCCACTGGGAAAGTAAGGCTCTAAATAACCAAAACAGCTGTGTGTCCACAAGCAATCAGGAGAATTACTTGTTGTTTTTCACTGCCCCAAATGTCATTTGCCCAGAAAAAAATAACACATTCTTTCCACATACTGGGCCCAATTTTTGACAGCAAGGTTGAATGAGTATTTCCCAAAGAATGACATAATACCAGAAATGCTTGTTTAACTCACAGATAACTGTTGTGAGCGGGTTTCTTCAGGAATAGGCATTATGCTCTTCACCAATGAAATAACTCCACAGAGGCTGATATCCTGTCACCAAATTAGCCTTTATTTGTATGTGGAAAGTCCTTGACACTGGTCCAGCTCCCTCAGAATCAGCTCTCAGAGTGTCAGAATGTCTGACATTTCTCTTTTTATCGGGCAGCCAGGACTCCCTGATTGAACCAGATTAACAGCCCCAATCAGGGAATTCATTTTCTATGAGGGTAGACATGGCTACCCTCATTAAATCACAATTGTTTTAATCATATGCAATAGAAAATGGATATCAATCTGTCATAGGTAAAATATTAGATGTCGTTATTAAAGAAGTGGGCATTCGGATAAGTTCAATATAATCAGTAAGATTCAACATGGTTTTTGATAGGTTTGACCAATCTTTCGGTATTCTTTGAGATGGTAACTATGCTGTGAATAAAGGAGAATTAGTGGATATACTGCACTTAGATTACCAGAAGGCATTTGATCAGGCACCACATCAAAGGTTATTACAGAAAATAAAAGTTCATCATGTAGGGGATAACGTCTTTGCATGGATGAATATTAACTGGCTGATGGGAAGCAGGGAGTAGGTGTAAATAAGAATTTTTAGGTTGACAACATGTGACGATTGGTGTGCCACAGGGGTCATTACTCAATCTCTATTGTTTACAATTTATATAAATGACTTAGGTGAAGAATGGAAAGTATGGTTGCCAAATCTGGTGACATTAAGTTAGGTCATAAATTGTGAAAAAGGATACAAAATGGTTACAAAAATATATTGATAGCCTAAGTGAATGAGCAAAGGAAGGACATAAATGCATTTGAGGTAGTACAGAATGGGTTTACCAGACTAATACCTGGAATGTCTTATGAGGAAAGGTTTGACATTTGTATACATAGGTAAATAAAAGGCAACTTGATTTAAACTAATAACAACACAAAGGGTCTTGACAGCGTATGGGGCCCAAAACTGCTCACAATATTCCAAATGCAGTTGCAGCCTCAGCAGTACATCTCTACTCTTGCATTCTAGCCCACTTGAAATGAATGCTCACATTGTATTTGCCTTCCTAACTGCCAAGTGAACCTACATGCTAACTTTCGGAGTCCTAATTCAGGATTCTCTTCAGTCACGTTGTGCTTCAGATTTTGGAAGCTTTTCCCCATTTATGTCCTATTCATCCTACCAAAGCACATAACTTCACACTTTCCCACATTGTATTCCATATGCCAATTCTTTGCCCATTCTCCCAGCCTATCCAAGTCCTTCTGCTACCTCTGTGCTCCCTCAAAACTATTCATCCCTCTGTCTACCATTATTGCTATAAACTTAGCAATAATACCCTCAGTTCCTTCGTCCAGATCATTAATGTGAAAAATTGAATAGCTGTGGTCCCAACACTGGCTCCTATGGAACTCCACCAGTCACTAGTTGCCACCCTGAAAAAGACTCCTTTATCCCTATTCTCTGCCTTCTGCCAGTCAGCCAATCATCAATACATGCCAGAACTCAGATTCTTAACTTATTTTGCAGGCTTCTATGCTGCAAATTGTCAAAAATCTTCTGGAAATCCAAATAGATCATCCACTGGCTCTCCTTTGTCTAACTTGCTCATGTTCTCCTCAAAATAATTCTGAAAGATCTTTCAAGCGAGATCTCTTGTTGATGAAGGTGTGCTGATTCAGGCCTATTTTACAATGCACTTTCAAGTACTCCACAATCTCATCCTTAATCAGGAACACTAAAACCTGAACAACAACTATGGTCAGGCTAATGGACCTATAGTTTCCCGTCTCCTTCAATGTAATGTCTCTATTCATGTCAACCTGGCCAAAGAAACACTGACATGACTACTAGACGAACCATGGACACAAATACCAGACAGCACCAACTTCATCAGCAATGACAGAATCCTCAAGCTAGTAGACCTGTCTCTCACTACCCACTTCACCTTCAACAATAAGACCTACAAACAAATCAACAGGACACCCATGGGATTATCAATATCAGGCTTCTTAGCAGAAGCAGTAATGCAGAGACCCGAATGAATAGCCCTCCTCATGATCCAACTCAAGCTTTGTGGATGGCATCTTTGTCACCATGAAATGGAACAAATTAGAGGAAACTTACAATAATCATCAACAACATCCTTACTCACATAAATTTCAGCAAAGAAGAAGAGCACAACAAGAGATTCCCCTTCCTAGGTGT
Source organism: Chiloscyllium punctatum (assembly GCF_047496795.1). Classification (NCBI taxonomy): domain Eukaryota; kingdom Metazoa; phylum Chordata; class Chondrichthyes; order Orectolobiformes; family Hemiscylliidae; genus Chiloscyllium; species Chiloscyllium punctatum. The sequence continues at coordinate 34,555,086 of NC_092764.1, forward strand.
CAAAGTGGAATGAAAAGCCATTGGAGAACTGCAGACCAGCATCTACAGGAAAGCAATCATTCCAACACCCACAAATTCAGCTGCATTAGGACATTATTTAAATGGCCACAACACACTGCAGCACCCAGAAACTATGAGCAGAAGAAAATACCCTATACAGTGTATTCAAGAACACCAGGTACCTGATGAATACAGTCCGCCGATTCTTAAAGAACAAACCTAAACAAGAAGACATAACATGCCCAGAGACTCTAGCCACACTACTATATATCAGAGATTACTACCAGACTACTCTGACCCCTTGGCAGCATGGTAGCCCACAAACATACCAACACACTGAAATAGTTACTGATGAACCAAAAGGACTCTGTACCAACAGTGGCAAAACGAATGTCATATACAAAATACCCTGCAAGGACTGCAACAAACACTACATCGGACAGACAGGCAGGAAAATAGCCACCGTGATACATGAGCACCAACTAGCCACCATAAGATATGACCAACTATCACTAGTTTCCTTACACACAGTCGAAGAAGGACACCACTTCGACTGGGACAGCACATCCATCCTAAAACTGAATAAACAAAGACATGCACACAAATTCCTAGAGACCTGGCATTCAAACCAGAACTCCATCAATAAACACATCTATTTGGATCCTATTTACCAGCCTCTGAGAAAAAGAACCGTAAATTGTGTCATCCATCGTAACATACCAAGACACACAAATTGAAAGCAGGACAGAATACTAGCGCTTCATCGTAGGCTCACTGATGTCGTTATCTAGCATGGTGACAAAACGTATGAGGACAAACCTACCAGTTCGGTGAGCAAATGTACAACCAGTTCCCTGTCTGCTTCCTCCCTCTGTTCTTAAACATAGCTGTTACATTAGCCATTTTCCAGTTCTCTGGAGCTCTCCCAGTCTCTAGTGATTCCTGAAAGATCAACACTAATGCCTTTACAATGTCAACTATCTCCTTCAGAATTCTGGGGTGTAGTTGATCTGGTCTGGGTGATTTATCTACCTTCAGGCCTTTCAGCTTCCCTAGCACCTTCTTCTTAATTATGGCCATTACATTCACCTCTTTCTTGAAGTTCTGGGATCATTTTCTAATCAACTCTGGACAGTTTCTCCCTCATGTCTTTATTACAACTGAGTAAAAGTAACTATAATGTTACCTCTGATTCTAGCTTCTCCCTCTCATACTGTGGGGTGAATTCTATCATGTTATGGTCACTGCCTCCTTGGGGTTCTTTTACCTTAAGCTCCCTAAACAAGTCTGCCTCATCAACATATCACCAAATCCAGAATTGCTTATTAGGCTCTACCACAAGGTCCAAAAGCTGCTGATTCAGGGGCAAATGAGGATTGTTTAGAGTATGTACAATTTTGCATGAAAATCTGTGAAAGCGGCATTTGGATAGGTACATGGATGGGTGCTTAATCTAGGTTAGAAGTTCGGCACAACATCGTGGGCCGAAGGGCCTGTTCTGTGCTGTATTGTTCTATGCTCTATGTTCTACCCCACCCAAGAAAAGACCAAGAGCCGGTTAATGTTTCCTTCTCCGTGGAAGGATAAACTATTGCTACTCTGAGTCAATGAATCATCACTCTATATAACAGAAAGCCATTTCTGAATGTGCTTTTCATGTCATTTCACAATTAGTTTGTAGTTTTTAATTACTATTGTAAACACAACATAAAGTATTGAGCGGAAAGTATTTAATTGTTAAAATATAAACTGCTAAGCTGTCAGCTACAATCTCAAAGTCTTCTTTCACATTTAAGACAGTGGCTTAAAGCCAATTAAAGGTTTTGAAAGTCCAAGTGGTATTTAGAGTCATAGAGTCATAGAGATATACAGCATGGAAACAGACCCTTCGGTCCAACCTATCCATGCCGACCAGATATCCCAACCCAATCTAGACCCGCCTGCCAGCACCTGGCCATATGTATCCAAGCCCTTCGTATTCATATACCCACCCAACTGCCTTTTAAATGTTGCAATTTTACCAGCCTCCACCACTTCCTCTGGTAACTCATTCCATACACGTACCACCCTCTGCGTGAAAAAGTTGCCCCTTAGGTCCCTTTTATATCTTTCCCCTCTCACCCTAAACCTGTGCCCTCTAGTTCTGGACTCCCTGACTACAGGAAAAAGACTTTGTCTATTTATCCTGTCCACGCCCTTCATAATTTTGTAAACCTCTATAAGGTCACCCCTCAGCCTCCAACGCTTCAGGGAAAACAGCCCCACCGTGTTCAGTGTCTCCCCATAGCTCAAATCCTCCAACCTTGGCAACATCCTTGTAAATTTTTTCTGAACCCTTTCAAGTTTCACAGCACCTTTCCAATAGGAAGGAGACCAGAACTGCACGCAATATTCCAACACTGGCCTAACCATTGTCCTGTTCGGGTCTGAACTCTGCTGGTTTAAAGGTAGTCCGGAGTCCGTTTGGGATGAGTTGGTTACGGATGCAGGCACTGAGGAAGCGAATGTGGCTGTGGTAGCGAGTTTGTTTCACGACATGGTTGAAGAGCTTCAGGGCAGAGGAAATGACCTGGGAGTTGCAGTGGGAGAGGGACTCCCTGAGATTCTTGTAGAGAGAGGAGGAAAACTTCTTCAAGGCAGGCATCCTTGCAAGAGGATTCGCAGTAGGGTTAAAATCAACGAGGTAAAAACAATGACTGCAGATGCTGGAAACCAGATTCTGGATTAGTGGTGCTGGAAGAGCACAGCAGCTCAGGCAGCATCCAAGTAGCTTCGAAATTGACATTTCGGGCAAAAGCCCTTCATATTATTCCTGATTATTTTGCCCGAAATGTCGATTTTGAAGCTACTTGGATGCTGCCTGAACTGCTGTGCTCTTCCAGCACCACTAAGCCAGAACTATTATCCTGAACAGCCGCAACATGACCTCTCAATTCCTGTACTCAATTCTCTGACCAATAAAAGGAAGCATACCAAACGCCTTCTTCAGTATCCTATCTACCTGCGACTCCATTCTTAAGGAGCTATGAACTTGCACTTCAAGACCTCTTTGTTCAGTAACACTGTCAATGACCTTACCGTTAAGTGTCTAAATCCTGCTAAGATTTGCATTCCCTAAATGCAGCACCACGCATTTATCCGAACTAAATTCCATCTGCCATTTCTTGGCCCATTGTCCCATCTGATCAAGATCCTGTTGTAATCTAAGGCAACTTTCTTATGGGCGGCATGGTGGCTCAGTGGTCAGCACTACTGCGTCACAGTGCCAAGGACCTGGGTTCAATTCCCACCTTGGGCAACCGTCTATGTGGAGTTTGTATACTCTCCCAGTGTCTGCATGGATTTCCTCCGGGTGCTCTGGTTTCCTCCCATAGTCCAAAGATGTGCAGGTTAGGTGAATTGGCCAAGCTAGATTGTCCGTAGTGTTTGGTGCATTGGTCAGGGGTAAATGTAGAGGAGTGGGTCTGGGTGGGACACTCTTCGGAGAGTTGATGTGGACTTGTTGGGCCAAAGGGCCTGTTTCCACACTGTAAGGAATCTAATCTAATCTTCGCTGTCCACTACACCTCCAATTTTGGTGTCATCCTTTTTGTTACTTCTTCAAAAAACTCAATCAAGTTTGTGAGACGTGATTTCCCATACACAGAGCCATGTTGACTATTCCTAACCAGTCCTTGCCTTTCCAAATACATTTGCATCCTGTCCCTCAGAGGATTCCCTCCAACAGCTTGCCCACCATCGACATCAGGCTCACTGGTCTATAGTTCCCTGGCTTGTCCTTACCACCCTTCTTAAAGAGAGGCATCATATTAGCCAACCTCCAGTCTTCCGGCACCTCACCTGAGACTATCGACGATACAAATATCTCAGCAATAGGCCCAGCAATCACTTTCCTAGCTTCCCACAGAGTTCTAGGGTACACCTGATCAGGTCCTGGGGATTTATCCACCTTTATGCATTTCAAGACATCCAACACTTCCTCCTCTGTAATATGGACATTTTGCAAGGTGTCACCATCTATTTCCCTATCCTTCCATATCCTTTTCCACAGTAAATACTGATGTAATATACTCATTTAGTATCTCCTCCATTTTCTGCAGCTTGACACAAAGGCCACCTTGCTGATCTTTGAGGAGCCCTATTCTCTCCCTAGTTACCCTTTTGTCCTTAATGTATTTGTAAAAACACTTTGGACTCTCCTTAATTATATTTGCCATAGTTATTTTATCTCCCCTTTTTGCCTTCCTGATTTCCCACTTAAGTACACTCCTACTTCCTTTATACTCTAAGGATTCACTCAATCTATTCTGTCTACATCTTACATATGCTTTCTTCTTTTTCTTAACCAAACCCTCAATTTCTTTATTCATCCATCATTCCCTATACCTACCAGCCTTTCCTTTCACCCTAACAGGAATATACTTTCTCTGGATTCTCATTATCTAAGGCTTCCTATTTTCCAGCCATCCCTTTACCTGCAAACATTGGCCTCCAATCGGCTTTTGAAAGTTCTTGCCTAATACCACCAAAATTGACCTTTCTCCAATTTAGAGCTTCAACTTTTAGATCTGGTCTATCCTTTTCCGTCACTATTTTAAATCTAATGGAATTATGGACGCTGGCCCCAAAGTGCTCCCCCACTGAAATCTCAGTCATCTTCCCTGCCTTATTTCCCAAAAGTAAGTCAAGTTTTGCACATTCTCTAATAGGTACATCCACATACTGAATCAGAAAATTTTCTTGCACACACTTAACAAATTCCACTCCATCTAAACCCTTAACACTATGGCAGTCCCAATCGATGTTTGGAAAGTTAAAATCCCCTACCATAACCACCCTATTATTCTTACAGATAGCTGAGATCTCCTTACAAGTTTGTTTCTCAATATCTCTCTGACTATTGGGGGCTCTATAATACAGTCCCAATATGGTGATCACCCCTTACTTATTTCTCAGTTCCACCCAAATAACTTCCCTGGATGTATTTCCAGGAATATCCTCCCTCAGCACAACTGTAATGCTATCCCTTATCAAAAACACCACTCCCCCTCCTCTCTTGCCTCCCTTTCTATCCTTCCTGTAGCATTTGTATCCTGGAACATTAAGCTGCCAGTCCTGCCCATCGCTGAGCCATGTCTCTGTAATTGCTATGATATCCCAGTCCCATGTTCCCTAACCATGCCCTGAGTTCATCTGCCTTCCCAGTTAGGCTGCTTGCATTGAAATAAATGCAGTTTAATTTATTAGTCCTACCTTGTCCCTGCCTGCCCTGACTGTTTGACTCGCTTCTGTTCTCAACTGTACCAGCCTCAGATTGATCTCTTTCCTCACCACCTCCCTGGGTCCCACTCCCCCACCTTACTAATTTAAATCCTCCCAAGCAGCTCTAACAAACTTCCCTGCCAGTATATTAGTCCCCTTCCAATTTAGGTGCAAGCTGTCCATCTTGTACAGGTCACTTCTACCCCAAAAGAGATTCCAATGGTTCAAAAATGTGAATCCTTCTCCCATTCACTAGCTCCTCAGCCATGCATTCATCTACTCTATCCTCCTATTCCTGCCCTCATTAGTTCTTGGCACCGGGAATAATCCAGATATTACTACTCTCAAGGACCTCCTTTTTAAATTCCTGCCTAACTCTCTGTAATCTCCCTGCAGAATCTCAACCTTTTCCCTTCCTTTGTCATTGGTTCAAATGTGGACAATGACCGCTTGCTGGCCCCTTTCTCTCTTGAGAACATTCTGCAGCCTCTCTGAGACATCCTTGATCCTGGCACCAGGAAAGCAACACACCATTCTGATTTTTCTCTGCTGGCCACAGAAATGGCTGTCTGTACCTCTGACTACAGAATCCCCTAACACGACTGATCTCTTGGAACCCAACATGCCCCTCGTTACATTAGAGCCAGTCTCAATACCAGAAACTTGGCTGTTCGTGCTACATTCCCCTAAGAATCCATCACCCCCTACATTTTCCAAAACAACACTTGTTTGAAATGGGTATAGCCATAGAAGGCTCCTGCACTCACTGCCTACCTCTCTTACCCTTCCTGGAATTACCCCCATCTATGTGACTGTATCTGAGACTTTCCCCCTTTCCTGTAATTGCCATCCATCATATACTGTTGCTGTTGAAAATTCCTCATTGCTTCTAACTGTCCCTCCAACCGATCCATTTGATTTGATAAGCTTCGCAACCAACAGCATTTATTGCAAATATAAACCGCAATAACCCTTAAACTCTCTTTAAACTCGCACATCTGACAAGAAGTACATATCACTCTACTAAAAACCATTTTTGCTCCTTCACAATCTACAGACCCAGAAAATAACACCATCTTATTCCTCTACAAAACACTGCCACAGGTTAAATTAATTGTTATGGCTTATATTTTAAATTTAATCAACAGACATATCTCAAATATATGTAATCAATAAAGAACCCATTCTACTCACTACTGCAGACTTTCTGTCGGTCACACTTAAAAACAATACACTTATCTGCTTCTACGCTGTGAACTTCGCCCAAACAGTTCCTCCAAGGTCAGTTGTGAATTTCACTGTTTGTTAATTTTCCCAGATGCACTCTGATGTCCAGCAATACATGAATTCAAAGAGCAAAGGCAGTAACTATGCAGGTTCACTGCTGTCAGTTTTCTTTTCTCTCTCTCTCTCTCCTGCACTAACTTCACCAGGTGCTTCCTTTGTTTGTTCTTCTCCCCTTTAAAACTGCTATTGTTTTAATTTTTTTTCCAGAATTTGATCAGTTCTTTAGCATAAACCAAGTTTGCTTCTCCCAACCAGTAAGGAGAGGAAGAAGCTACTTCTAGTCAGGAGTGTGATGGAATACTACCCACTTGCCTGGATCAGTGTAGTGCCAACAACACTCAAGAAGCTTGACATCATCCAGGACAAAGCAGCTCACTCGAGTGGTACTACATCCACAAGCATCCAATCCCTCCACTACTGACACTCTGTAGCAGCAGTATGTACTTTCTACAAGATGCATTGCAGAAATTCACCAAAGATCCTTAGACAGCACCTTCCAAACACACAACCACTTCCATCTAAAAGGACAAGGGCAGCAGATAGATGGAAGCATCACCACCTTCAAGTTCCCCTCTAAGTCACTTACCATCCTGACTTGGAAATATATTGCCATTCCTAAACAGTCACTTAGTCAATGTCCTGGAATTTCCTCCCTAAAGGCATTGTGGGTCAACCCACAGCAGGTGGACTGCAGCATTCAAGAAGGCAGCTCACCACCACCTTCTCAAGGGTAACAAAGGATGGGTAACAAATGCTCGCCAGCTCGCAATGCCCACGTCCCACAAAAATGAATAAATTTTAAAAACATTTTCCATGCAAAAGTCAGTCCACTAAATTTCCAATTATGTTTTGACTAGTTATTTAAGTGAGGGCTAAAGGTCTTTCCCATCTCGGATATGCAATGCAAACTTCTTTTCAGGATCTAATTATATTATAGTACATTATAGCTGACACCTTAGAGATCAAAATGAGAAAAGATCCAGAAGCAGTGACAATATTCCTCAATGACACAGTGATCTACTGGTGTTTTGGCACATTTTAGAGGGATAATGGTTGGTGGCAGAGTGGAATTATGCCTCTTCACCCACAAGCTATCCATTGACTTGATTTTCATCAAAACAATTCAAGGTGTTGGGTTCTGTCGAGTGCAACAGTACAATCAGCAGAAAATCTCAAGTGACATGCCAAATTCTTTACTTGCTGTCACACTGAACAATCTGTACCTTTAAGATATGCAGACCTATTGTATTGAGCAAATGAAAGTGGTTAATTGTAAGAGCTTGCAAAGCAACATGTATCCCACCTACTGCACCCAGGGCAATAGGAAGACTAACAATGCTATAAAGGTGAAAATTATCTTGCCTGGATGCCACACTGGATGAACTGGAGTCCAAAACTAGAAGGCACAGGTTTAAGGTGAAAGGGGAAAGATTTAAAAGGGATCTAAGGGGCAACTTTTGCATCCAGTGGGTGGTGTATATATGAAATGAACTGTCAGAGGAAGTGGTGGAGGCCAGTACAATTACAATATTTAAAAGGCATCTGAATGGGTATATGATTAGGAAGGGTTTAGAAGGATATGGGCCAAACACAGGCAAACAAGACTAGATTTATTTAGGGTATCTGGTCAGCATGGACCGGTTGGACCAAAAGGTTTGTTTCCATGTTGTTATATCTCTATGACTAATTCTCTAGCTGACTAATGTTGAATACATATTGAATTCGTATCCGTATGTCACTGTGGCTGATGGCTCAGAAATTTACAATGGGTATACTCAAATTATCCTTGCTGTAAGAGTTGAAAGTAGCCAACCAAGTAAGTTGAAAAGAGGGAAGCCATTTCACTTCTACTATCTGTTTGTGATAGCATTTCATACATTATCATCTTGGGACAGTGGGTGAGAAAATGGAAGAAAAATAAAGTAAGGAAACACAAAGATCTTTCATTCACCCCACCCCAATAATAGTTGAATGTAGTCATTCTCATCATAACCATAAGACATGCTTATAACCTTGGCTCATAAGGACAGTCTAATATACATCTCTCACATAAGATTTCTTTGGAATTGTTGTCTCACTCCTCACCATGACTATAACACATAGGGGGAGGCAAAAAGTGGGAAGTGAGAAGTTTAAGTCCACCAGCATTCAATATTTAGGATTCAGATTCAGAAGCAAATTTAAGACTGTCTAAGTTTAATTATTCATTTTTACAAAACATCCCCAAGTAATTGTAATTTAATCTTTCAGCAGTTCCAGACTGACAAAGTTGTTAGTAATACCAATATATGTTAGTCTTGGCAATAACAACAAGTTAACATACTACATTCTGACTCATTTATACTCCTTCAGAAGCACATATTACGAGAAATTTGGGGTTTGCATCTCCATTAACCCTCAATTAAATAACTAGTCAAATCATAATTGGAAATTTAGTGGACTGACTTTGGCATGGAGAATTAATGGAACTAGCTTCTTCCTCTACCTACTGGTGAGAGAAACAAATTGACTTGGTTTTATGCTAAAGAATTCATCAAGTATCACTTGGAATTTCAAAGCCTTTGACTGGCTTTGAGCCACTATCTTAAAAGGTGAAAGAAGACTTTGAGATTGTAGCTAACAGCTTAGCAGTTTATATTTTAACAATAACTATTTTCCGCTCAATATTTCAGGATGTGTTCACATTAGTACTTAAAATTTACAAACTAATTATAAAAAGATATGGAACCCATTTTCAGAAATGGGTTTCTGTTAAGACCATGAATCCATTTTGCTCCAAGACTGTGTTAGCATTTTGATGACAGTCAAATATGGCTAATTCCTGCTTGAAAACATATGTCATTTTTGCATGAATCAGCCCTGTATGTGGACTGGTAAAAGCTAGCAATGCCCGAGTCGAAGAAAACCCAGACTGACAGATCATAATTAAAGTGCAGCCACTACTGTGAATAAACAGTACTTGTTAATTACACATGCCATTTGGTAACAGTGCCAGTTTTTTTCTACACACAGTACTTTTTAAACAGTTGACACAGAGCATTTTTCTTTGGCACAGCTCCTACAGGAATCATAAAGCTTTTCAGTACAAACAATCTTTAATACATGTCAGTAAGTGAAGAGTTTGTTGATCAAAAAATTAGTTGTTACATTCACTGTACTTGGTTTCTTATTAAGCACCTCATGCTTGTTAAACAGCATCTTTGTGTTCCACATGTGGGTCTAAAATATCAGGCCAAAAGTATATTAATCTCACCTCCTTGTAATAACATCATAAAATGTGGCACATAATCTATGCATCTATTTTAAGTTCCTCAAAGTTTCCAAAAAGGCTACTGAAGAAAATATATTTAGCTTCTTCAAGACAATTTTAAAATTTCCTTTCAAGGAGACTATTCTTCCAAAAATCAACTATACAATCATAATAGTATTCTTCAAATATGCATTACTGTTATGTAATTCAGTGAAAAAGCATAATTACTGTTCATATAAAATCTAACAGCTTTAAGTGACAGGGTAACAGCCACAAACATCTTAGGGCATTGTCATTAAAAAGAAATTGACAAACATTTCTTTCTGCCAATGGAAGGAGAATAACAGAAGAAAGTTAAACGTTATTCTTCCCCTGGTTCAACATGACTTTTGTCACGCAGTTATATGATTGCAAACAAATGAAAACAGTATTTGCAAAAAAGTGAATCATGAAGGCACTAGTACAGTATGTACTTCTTTAAGTTATTAATGAAGTAAGAAAAATATGGTATTTTATAAAACCAGAATTCTAGATTCTTAAGGACAATTAGAAAAAGCAAAGAGCAGTAACATTTAGTAAAAATCCAAGACAGAGATTCAAGTAGAAGAATATGAAATGGCAGTTATTTAAATGTGTTGGAGATCTTTTCAAGCATGTTAAACCACAATTTACATTGTCTTTAAATACTAATCTTCATGTTGGGCTTAACCGCTTTAGATAAAAGTAAAACCTAGTACTTTTATTGAAAGAATCATTAACTTTTAGTTGTTAGACTTCAGTTGAATGTTACAAGCAAGTTCCTTGGCTATTTCTTTGCCAGAAGTTGGGCAAATGGGGACTGCAGATTTGAAGACTGTTCACCAGCTTCAGGAGAATGTTGGAAGTCATAAGCCCAGACCTATCAGAATCAGCCTTAATTTTTACGTCAACATTTATTTATGTTGTGCTGCTATGTCAATGGTGTTAGGACAGTTGAATATCACAAAAAGATACAAAGAGCTGTACACCACCAATAAATCTGTCATAGAAAAAAGATCATTGCAGCTGAATTGTTTCAGTAAATTCCATGCTCATTAAAAATCTGTAACTTTACACATGTTTTGCGGCATAGTGGACAGAATGTTACAGATAACTACTCATAGGTGATGGAGTGGAATGAGGGGAGAGGTTGCTGGCAGTAGAGTGGGAACCTATTTCTCAGAGGAAGGGACTTTGTTATAGCTGTTAAGTCATTGTGACAATATCTTTCCTGTTTCCAGGTTTCTTAACCAATCACAGATTGTGTGCGTGGTGCAAACTCTCTCTCTACCTACTCAAGAGAAATGAAGACAGACAATAGCCATTGGCCAAAGTAGTCACATCCCATGTGGCAATTTAAAGAAATTAAAAAGCCCATTTGAAGTGTACCTAGCAGGGGTTGGAGTATCTGAATACTGTATTGCTTTGAATTTCAGCAACTGACCTGCTGAGTTTCTCCTGCAGTTTTTGCCATAAAGTGGGTTTCTTTTCCTGCAAATAATAAGAAGGCAGCCCCACAAACATAACAGGTATGCTGAAAAGGTCCAAAGCAGAACCGTGCTCTATCAAATATGCCCAAGTTGTGTCAGGTCTTCAGGAAAAATGAGATACAAAACACTTCTCCACAACGTGACTCTCAGCATTTACCTGCGCAAGCTTTCCCAGGACAACACACTGACAGCTCCACTCAGTACTCTCCTTCAAGGCACACCTTCATATTCCCATCTGAACAGGCAGACACTCTCAACCTATTATTCCCCACATCCATCCTCCACAAATATTCTCATTACATCCTCTGTTCATAAACCTTTATTCACATTCCTAACACTTTGCTTCTCTCCTTACATGAGATGACTGCGCATAGCTCCACAAACAGGAAGGGCAGATAGGATAGCCACCTAATGGCTACTTACAATGTATCTTCAAACCTGATCCATAACAAAAAAGATCTTGATCTAAGGGACTGCAGATGCTTATAGCAACCTGCCTTGAAAGCCTGAGCTCCCTGAGGCACAGTGTTGACCTATGTCTGGGGCTATACTTAGTTGGAGGTTAGATTTCTGAGTCCATTCCTCTACGCTGTGCTGCTTCCAGTGGCTAAGGAGGAAGCAGTTAATGCTGCTGTAGTATTGCACATGGTGCTGCTCCTTTTCGGAGTTCCAAACTTTTTCATGCTGCAGTGAATGCCAACAGCAGGAAAGATTAGATCAAGATGAGTGAATGAAGTTCGAAATAAGTAAAATCACTTTTAAATAGTTGAAAGTCACTTGTCAACTAAGGAAATCAGGGACTCAGAACAAAAGCTTTGATCAGTAACCTTTCATATAGGGAGGCCAGCAGCAAAGTAGTTTCATTGTTAAAATGTTTTTGCGACTGTCAGTTATTTCATAATGGGTTCCCACTGTGCTTGCATCTCGTTGACCCTGGTAAGTTCAACACAGCTCAATAAGCCAATGCACTGGTTATTAAAGCAAGAATCCTGGGACAAATCTATAATTAATTGACTATTTAAATTATTTCACTTGACAGCTCCAAGGGGATTTCCCATTAACTTGCAAATCTATTTCGGTGAAAGCAGCAAGTTGGCAAAATCATGTTATGTTACTGACCTACCTGCACTTTTCAGAGTTTTAATTACCCCTCCCTTCCAGCTTGTACCCATCTGTACTTGTAAAACTCCACCACTGTAACCGATATTATAAAAGGAGAAATGGTGCACAATTAAATAATCTAAAATGCTCTCACATTAGGATATGCTAAAAGATCAGATTGCAGACTATTTTGAAGTGTGGACATCAGATTCATGTCTGAGCAGTTGGGTTGGATTTTCCTCTGAGGGCGGGCTTCCCAAATGTACTGTAACATTAATTTCGGAAATGATTTACTTAGCCAGCTCAGCCATTTTGCTCTGCTTCAATTTTTCAGCTGATAGCCCTTTAATTAGTTTGAGTAGGAACTTTTATCCATCTCCAAGAGGTCATTCTGTCTCATTGAGCTTCTGACCAACTAGAGGTCTGTAGCATGCCATATGGGAGCACTCAGAAGGAGTGATGGTCACTGCTGTTGCTGCATATAGATCAAGGAGGTGGCAAGTCAGAGATCTCGATGAGGGCAGGTTGACAGACCGGAAGTCGGGGGGAATGCATGTTAGATAGGGTAAGATTCAGGGTTGGTTAGGAAAGGCATAAAACTATTGTGCGAGTTCTCCATTTGATACAGGAGAACTTTGATCAAAATACACATACATCCCTCCCTTACACTGCATTCATCCACTCATCAGCAGTCCAAAGAGTACAGGCCTCATATTATATCCCTTGATATATTAAAGACAATGGCAGAATGAGAGTCTTTTTCTTATGTCTGACACTCCTTTTTTTTTGTTTTTTCTCTTTCAACCCACACTACCGCCTAACTGCAGTAAAATGAGAGTTTTAATTGCTCATTTAAAATCATCAATTGAGCTGTGGGCAGGTGCTGCACCTGACACCTCTACTACTGCTTGTAAACTTGTAGAGGGGTGGGAATAGATCGACTAATAGCACAACACCCTCATTCATGGGCATACTGATCTGTTTCCACACTCATAGCCATAAAACTGAGCCCAATGTCATTATAGAAGAAATATCTTATTGCTGAAGGATTTTGTATGTTCTTTTAGTATCGATACTAATGTCAAGTAACACTTTCTTGCTTTAGAACAGAGCAATTATTTCCAAAAATAAAATGGATCTTGAGTTGCTTTATTTTACTAATACCAAATTTAAATCATTACAATTAAGTCACATTACTGTATATTTGTTTCAAGAATGATTAATTTTAAAGTTGAGCTCTGAAATATATTGTACAGTTTCAGAACCTTAAATACTTATTTTTCAATCTTCTTATTCCATAACTGTTGCTCAATTGATCATGTAACATTTTCTACATACTTTTACTGCTTCTAATAAATGTTCTCTTCATTACACCTCATTAAGTATGATTTATTTTTGTACACAGGCTCCTAACTCAAAACTACAGTTGGAATCATCCAAGTCTCTGAACAACATGGGCCACAGTAAGAAATTTCAAAGAATCATGTAAGAAATTTAGCACAGTCTACCTTGATGTCAGGAGAATAGATTGCATTTTCTAACCATCTGCCAGATGTCGAGACACAAGAGGTCTATTAACAAAGATCGTCACTCATGAGAATCCTCATTACTATTTCATCTCACCTCAGCCCCACACTCTCTCACCTGCCAGAGCAAAACTAGATGCCTAAGATTCCCACCATGAAAATCTGAGAGGGTACCTGACAACTCCAACTTGCCACTTTGTTCCACTGGACATCCACCTTGGACACTGAGAGCATGCTCTAGGGCAGTTGCCACAGCACCCGACTCCATGGATACTGGCATCCAACAAGTACCCACCTCACTAAGTCATTATGGTATACCATTAATCTACTTACTCTATACTCCTGCACTTTAACACTCCATTTTGCAGTGCACTGGGACATTTCATTGGAATGCTCTCTTAATATTCACACACACTTTTCAGCTATCCGGATACTCAAAACATTCCTGCCTTGCCTCTTTGTATTTTCTCACTTACCTACACATTAAATCTCACAGCGTTTCTATCTTAACTTGTCTTATAGACATATAGACAAACTGTTTGTCAATACTCAGTCAAGGGGGTTGAATATGTTTCTGTACAGCTATATCAATTTCACAACCACAGCATATGATAGCAGCACTCTCAAAAAACACACTGCATGTGCTCCAAACAAATGACCATACCTCAAAGTCAAAAGGAAACAGTCCTCAGTCAAGATGAACTGCCATTGTACAGGAGGTTCCAGTATTGTGAGTCAAAGGCAATGTTTGCTGACAGTCCAGGGCGTTTGTATAGTAAGATGTCTGCTTGAAGTGATCAGGGTCAGAGGTTCCATCTCACTACATTCCGAGAAATTGAATGCAGTCAGTCTGGCAGGTCAAATGCAAGCAGTCAGGGCATTTGTGGACTGTCAGTTGGGAATCTAAATGAAGAACATTCAAGGGTCCAGCCAGTCATCAGTTGAGGCTGTCCATCTAATTCAATCAGCAGGTGGTCACAGTCAGTCCTGTTCAACGAGGGAGGGGCTGGAGTGGGGTATCAGAGACACTGCTGTGTTAAGGAATTGGGATATTAATGTTGACAAGTTGAGACAGTGATCTGGAATGCTGAGGGAATGAAGGTCATGAAGGAGGACAAGTCAACAAATAGAGGAGGAGTCAATACTGCATGGGAGGACAGGGGTGCTGTGAGAGGGGGATGTATGGGAGATCATGGCTGTGGCCTTAATGAGCAGAGTATGCACTGTAATAGCTACCAAACACAATGACTTGCGTGCCAAATGGCATAAAACGGCAAGTGATAGACGGAGCTAAGTGGTCTCACAACCAAGGGATCAGTCTAAGCTCCAGTCGTGAATGGTGGTGGACAATTAAACAACTCATTGGGGGAAGAGGCTCCACAAGTATCCCTATCCTCAATGATTGAGGAACCCAGCACATCAGTGCAAAGGATAAGTTTGATGCATTTGCAAAAATCTTCAGTCAGAAGTGCCAAATGGATGATCCATCTCGGGCTCCTCCAGTGGTCCCCAGCATCGTAGATATCAGTCTCCAGCCAATTCGATTCACTCCACGTGATATCTAGAAATGGCTGGAGGTACTGGATACTGCAAAGGCAATGGGCCCTGATAACATTCCGGCAATAGTACTGAAGTCATGTGCTCCAGAACTTTCCACTCCCCTAGCCAAGCTCTTCTGGCATCTACAACACTGGCATCTACTTGACAATATGGAAAATTGCCAAGTATGTCCGGTACACAAAAAGCTGGACAAATCCAACCCAGCCAAATACCGCCCAATCAGTAAAGTGATGGAATGGGTCATTAATAGCACTATCAAGCAGCACCTGCTCAGCAACAACCCGCCCAGTTTGGATTTTGCTAGGTTCACGCAGCTCCTGATTCTCATTACAGCCTTGGTTCAAACATGGACAAAAGAACTGAATTCCAGGGGTGAGGTGAGAGTGACAGCCCTTGACATCAAGGCCATATTTGACCGAATATCGTATCAATGAGCCCTGGCTAAACTGGAAACAATGGGTATCAGGGGCAAACACTTCACTGGTTAGAGTCATACCTGGCACAAAGGAAGATCGTGGAGGGTCAGTCATCTCAGCTCCAGGACATGTCTGCGGGAGTCCTTCAGGGTAATATCCTATGCCCAACATTCTTCAGATGCTTCATCAATGACCTTCCCTCCATTATAAGGTCAGAAGTGAGAATGTTCACTGATGATTGCACAGTGTTCTGAACCATTTTCGACTCCTCAGATACTGAAGCAGTCTGTGCTCAAATGCAATAAGGTCTGGACAAAATCCAGGCTTGGGCCAACAAGAAGCAAGACACATGCATGCCACACAAATGCCAGGGACCATCACCAATTAGAGACACTCTAACCACCACCCCTTGACATTCAACAATATTACCATCATTGAATCCCCCACTGTCAACATCCTTGGGGTTACCATTGACCAGAAACTCAATTGGACTCACCACATAAACACAGTGGCTACAAGAGCAGGTCAGAGACTAGGGATACTGTGGCGAGTAATGTACCTCCTGACACCCTGAAGTCTATTTACCATCTACAAGGCACAAGTCAGGAGTATGATGGAATACTCCCCACGTGCCTGGATGGGGGCAGCTCCAACAACATTCAAGAAGCTTGACACTATCCAGGACAAAGCAACCTTCTTGACTGGCATCACATCTACAAACATTCAATCCCTCCACCCAAGGCACTCTGTAGCAGCAGTGTGTGCTATCTACAAAATGCACTGCAGAAACTCACCAAAGATACTTAGACAGCACTTACCAAATCAATGACCACTTTCATCTCGAAAGACAAGGGCAGCAGGTACTTGGGAACACCACGATCCATAACTTCCCCTCCAAGCCACTCACCACCCTGACTTAGAAATATACCACCGTTCCTTCACAGTCATTGGAATTCCCTCCCTACCAGCATTGTGGGTCAACCCATAGCAAGTGGATTGCAGCAATGCAACAAGGCAGCTCACCACCACCTTTTCAAGGGCAAATAGGGATCAGCTATCAACACTGGCCACTAGTGATGCCCATGTCCTACATATGAATAACAAAAAACAATTGGCGGCACGGTGGCTCAGCGGTTAGCACTGGTGCCTCACAGCGCCAGAGACCCGGGTTCAATTCCTGCCTCAGGCAACTGTCTGTGTGGAGTTTGCACATTCTCCCCGTGTCTGCGTGGGTTTCCTCCGGGTGCTCCAGTTTCCTCTCACAGTCCAAAAATGTGCAGGTTAGGTGAATTGGTCATGCTAAATTGACGGCAGTGTTAAGTGAAAGGGTAAATGTAGAGGAATGGGTCTGGGTGGGTCGCTCTTCGGAGGGTCGGTGTGGACTTGTTGGGCCGAAGGGCCTGTTTCCACACTGTAAGTAATGTAATGTAATCTAATCTAAACTGTAACGATGTAGACACAAGGGGAAAGGAGAAGAATTGCAGTTGTATGTTCAGGTGATGGATAGGAACATGTGGGGTATTGGTAGTGCTTGGCTGTCCAGAGTGCCGCAGGTAGAAAGTGACATGGAGGTTTGGGGGAGAATGGAGAGCGGCAGCGATGAGCAAGTTGTACTCATAAGGTCGACAGTGTGATGCTGGAAAAGCACACAGCAGTTCAGGCAGCATCCAAGGAGCAGCAGAATCAATGTTTCGGGTCCTGATGAAAGGCTTATGCCTGAAACATTGATTCTCCTGTTCCTCGGATGCTGCCTGACCTGTTGTGCTTTTTTAGCACCACATTCTCAACTCTGATCTCCAATATCTGCAGTCCTCACTTTCTCCTGTACTCGTAAGGTGCTTAGTGTAACCGTCATTGCATTCCATGATCTCTCAATTCATAAGACGATGGAAGGTCATATCACAATGTTCATCAATAGAAAAAGGCTTCCATTTCAGCAATGTGCAATTTTTGTTTTTCAGTAATTCATGGGGTGTGGGTGTAGCTGACTGGGTCAGCATCTATTTCCCCATCCCTAGATGCCCTTCAGAAGTGGTGGTGATCTGCAGTTCATTGGTGCAGATAAACCCATAATGCTGTTTGGGAGGGAGTTCCAGAAATTTAACACTGAAAGACCAATGATATATTTCCAAGTCAGGATGATGAAGAAGAACTTCTATGTGGTGTTGTTCCCATGTACCTGCTGCCCTTATCCTTGTAGATGGGAATAGTCACAGGTTTGGAAGGTGCTGTCCAAGAAACCTAGATGCATTTCTGCAGTATTTCTTATAACTAGTACACACTGAGGGAATGAACTTGGACTGCATCAATGCCTGATGAGTGTCAAATGATGCTGAACATTGTGCACCTATCAGTGAACATCCCCAGTTCTGACATTCTAATGAGGGGTGGGGTGGTGGGGGGAGTCATTGATGAAGCAACTGAAATGGTTGGGGCAACTTCCATGATGCTTATATCCTTGAGCACTCAAATATTCCTCCTTCATTTCAAAGGGCAGATGCCTCACAAGGATGGTTTCTTGGAGAAAAGGGCTACCCAATGTGACCATTGCTGATGGCTCTGTTAAGAAAACTCCTGACTGAGACTAACTGTAGATACAGTGCATCCTGTGCTATGACCAGGGCCATCGTGGATCAGAAAATATGCCTCCTGAAGATAAGGTTCCACTCCTTGGATTAGTCTGAGGAGCACTCCAGAACGAGTATGCTGCATATATACAGAACCATCTCTTTCTTTGACCAAGGATTCCCCTAACTCTGCTTTCTCCCCACAGATGCTGCCAGACCTGCTGAGTTTCTCCAGCAATTTCTGCTTTTATTACAGTTTCAGATTTCAGTTTGTTCTTGGCATTTTGGTGAACATTTTGACCAATTTGAAGTCTTTCCTGCACCTGACCGTCCCACATTGAACAATGAGAAGATACCAAGAGTAGGAATTGGGGAAAAGAATGGCAGCAACTTAAAAAGTTCTAAGAGGGAATGTGGCTAAGGACAGGTAAGCTGTGTGTGCCCTGTTCACTAAATCATGACAGGTGTGGGAAGACACTGTTATTATGCGTAATGAAATGTTAGCAGTGTTACCTTTGTGTTAAGAGAGGTGTTGATTTGTTGCTGATTTGCCACTATGTTCATGGTGAAGGACAACTTGGACTGCCAACATTTGACCAGATGCAAGGTTGGGATTCAAAGATGGTACCTGAGTCAGAGATGCTGGGCTATCCCATCAGTGATGAGAATGTCCAGCTGTGCTGAGTGGGATGATTGGCTGAACATCAGGAAAAGTGTAAAATAAAGATATGGTAGATAGTTAATGAAGTGAGTTTAGAATAATTGTGCAAGAAGATATGCAAGGCCTTGCAGAGAGAAACCCTTTATGAAACTTGACAGAAATGACATATAGCCAAAAATATGGGAAGATTCAGTCCAGTGTTTCCTTGCTGATTGTGACAAAATGGTTGTGTGTGTGTTCTGAACATGTATTTCAACAGACACAAATGTCTTTGACTGATTTAACACCATGTTTGTGGCACCCATGCTAGTATATAGCCATTGAGATCTCCCAGGAGTAAATGCGCCAAATCTATAGCTTTTCTTTTGGCTGAAAAAGAGTATTACATTTTTTTAAAAAAATACTTTTATCTGAGGAGTTAGAACAGCTTTGTGAAGTATTGCAGACAGAATACAGGGGAGTTTCTTCAGGAACGTAAACAGATGAGGACAAGGAATGAGGCAAATCCAAATTGGGTCAATTCAGCTGGACTGAGTATGTGCAAAGCTTTTGAAGATCACAATCTGGGAGCTTTGCTTTCAGAAAGAGACATAAAATGGAAACATGAAAAGGGGTTGTTAAAAACATACTGACTATTTTCCATAAAATTATGAAAGCTCTCTGAGTGCAAGACTTGTTTGCATTTTGTGAATGCTTTTATGAATCTCTAAGTGAATCTGTTTAAAGGACATGTTTTTAAAGAATAGATTTTTGGCATTTTTACAGTAATCTTATAATCTATCACAGACGATTATGACATGCAGTTGACGGTCTTTCCTGGCTTTCATTTTATTCATGAAAATGACAAACTTCACAGCAGGCATTATATTCTACTGTCTCTACAATTGCAGCAACTATTTTCAAACAATTTTTGGAAGAGACAGTATGGTCGACTGAACATAGCCTGTTGATAGTCAGCATAATTTCATCAGACAAGTTCTGCAAGTCAGTTTGATTAGCTCCTCATGTTAACAGTTCCCTGCTCTAAACTACATATCTCTCCACAGTATGGAGTGGAAAATACAACTTAACTTAAAATTTTCTTTGAACTACAAAGTTTATTTTTTCTGATTATAATATAGATCTCTGGAAACAGTCATCTGTATTAGAAGCTAGATCTGTAGCCATTTGCAAGGAATTATATCTGTAGATAATCATACTTCAATGGTAATAACATATCTGGTTTTTGATGAGTTCAATTTTCCTCATGTTCAGTTGGATCAATCGTTATAATGTTGATTATATTAAATTTCTCTTCTCAGACAAAAGGTAAATTAGTCTTTCTTCTTTACTGTGATTGATAAATTCTGACAAAAACCCATTCTTAAAACACTATAATGGCGTGGTCCATTTTAGGTTGTCACTGTACCTAATTGCTACTCACCAAAAATCATGAAGACATAATTCTAGTTAAGACAACTATGAACCATGATATATTCGAGTACAATGTGAGTCATGAAACTCTCATAGACAATGGAAGTACTCACAACAGCATTGACTGCAGTCCTATTATAGATGACATCTTATTTTCATTGTTAAAAATCACACAACACCATGCCATAGTCCAACAGCTTTAACTGGAAGCACACTAGCTTTCGGAGTGCCACTCCTTCATCAGGTGGTAGTGGGGGGCTCAATCCTAACACACAGAACTTATAGCAAAAATTTACAGTGTGATGTAACTGAAATTATACATTGAAAAATTGATTGTCTGTTAAGCCTTTCATCTGTTAGAATATCATGATAGTTTCATTTCTTTCATGTGTAAATCACAAAACCTTTTTTTAAAAAAGTTGCATTCTCAAGTTAGCTGTTAATGATGGTGATAGCTAGACAATATGTTGAAGGTGTTGGCCCACTGTGTTCTCTGTCTATGCCATGATGTTTAGATTGATTCTAATCTAAAAAGTGTGATAACAGAGTTTTACATGAATTCATGCAGTTTTTGAGCTCCGAGTTCTACATGAATGCATGCAGTTTTTGAGTAAAGTACAATGTAACCCTGAAAGTACAAAGTCACCCCACAAAATATATGTGTGCTTGTGGGTCTTTGTCTGTCTGTGTGTGTCTGTCTGGGTTGGGGGTTGTGAGTGTGAGAAAGTGTGTGTGTAGTGAGTGCAGAGTGTCTTGAGTCTGTGAGGGGGTGCATGTGTGAGTGTGGGAGTGTGTGTGTCTGTAAGGGTCTGTGTGCGCGTCTGTGTATATGTGTGTATAGGAGTGCCTGTGTGTGTGTGAGTGTGTGTGTGTGTAGGAGTGTCTGTATGTGTGTATAGTGCAATGGTGGTCACCTGTATTGTGACATGAACCCAAGGTCCCGGTTGAGGCCCTCCCTATGGGTACCGAACTTAGCTACCCGTCTCTGCTCGGCCACTTTTCGCTGCTGCCTGTCCCGAAGTCAGCCTTGGAGGATGGCCACCTGAAGATCCGAGGTTGAATGTCCTGGACCACTGAAGTGTTCCCCAACTGGGAGGGAACACTCCTGTCTGTTGATTGTCATGCAGTGCCCAATCATCCGTTGTCGTGGCGGGACTATCTTATGCTGAAAGATTAGAGTGACTGGGCTTGTATATGCTTGAGTTTAGGAGACTGAGAGGGGATCTGATTGAAATGTATAAGATTATTAAAGGATTGGACACTCTGGAGGCAGGAAGCATGTTTCCGCTGATGGGTGAGTCCCGAATCAGAGGACACAGTTTAAAAATAAGGGGTAGGCCACTTAGAACAGAGTTGAGGAAAAACTTCTTCACCCAGTATGGTGGGTGTATGCAATGCTCTGCCCAGAAGGCTGTGGAGGCAAAGTCTCTGGATACTTCCAAGAAAGAGTTGGATAGAGCTCTTAAGGATAGTGGAATCAATGGTTATGTGGATAAGGCAGGAACATGATACTGATTGGGGATGATCAGCCATGATCATAATGAATAGTGGTGCTGGCTCGAAGGGCAGAAATGCCTACTCCTGCACCAATTGTCTATTGTCTAAAAAGTGGTTATTAATAGACCTTTCAAAGGCCTTAAATGGTGGCAGATCAAAATGGTTGCCCAGAACTTAATCGCTGAGATGGCGAGTAAAGGCTTGAAGAGCTTGCCAGCACCAAGTTATTCAATCATTTCACTTTCTCACCACTTCTTTCTTCAGGGAATGGAAATTTTCATTCTAAAATAACATGACATCTCTTCAAATTCCAAATTTGCCTACTTTACTCTGTTCTTTCTACAGCACATACCCATCTTCTTGGAATTTGCTTTATTCTTTGCCAGGTGCAAAAGAATGAGCCATCAAATTCTTGTTAGTAGTCTCCAGAAGCAGAGTGTCAATTATTGCATAAAAAAGCTCAGCTGAAAGACCCATAAACATGGTGGCACAGTGGTTAGCACTACTGCCTCACAGCACTAGAGACCCGGGTTCAATTCCCACCTCAGGCAACTGTTTGTGTGGAGTTTGCACATTCTCCCTGTGTCTGCATGGGCTTGCTCCTGTTTCGTCCCACAGTCACAAAGATGTACATATTAGGTGAACTAGCCATGCTAAATTGCCCATAGTATTAGGTGAAGGGGAGAATGGATCTGAGTGGGTTGCTCTTCGGAGGGTCGGTGTAGACTTGTTGGGCCGAAGAGCCCATTTCCACACTGTAAGTAATCTAATCTAAAAGAAAAAGGAATTTATATCTCAGGAGGTACGATGAGCTTGTTGGTGCTTCATTTTATTCAACCTGAGAAGTGGCTGTGCCTCTTCAAGTTAAGGCAGTCAAGGAAACCTGCACTGCTCAACCAGTGTGGACTATCTGTGGAGAGATTCTGTGGTATAATTGTTGTATACAATTGAGCCAGAAAGTCTGCCCTGGAGGTTGGCACAATAAACCCATATAGGTCAATTGAAATAGTTACCATACCTGAAGACCAAGGGGCTGCCTTATTAAAACTAATTCAATGAAATCTTGGGCATATTTGAAATATGATAGAACAGATCATTAAATTTCTAAATAAAGGTGAAATGTTATAAATCAGAATTGAAAACAAAACGTTGAAAGTCGTCAACACATCTGGCAGCAGCTATGAAGATGGAAAGAGTGTTAACATTTCAAGTCAAATATAACTTCTCTTCAGAAGCAGAGAATTGGAATGCTACTTTGATTTTCTAAAATCCTCAAGTTATGTTTTCACTACATCTTCAGAAATGACTTGAAGCTTCCAGT
Source organism: Chiloscyllium punctatum (assembly GCF_047496795.1). Lineage (NCBI taxonomy): Eukaryota > Metazoa > Chordata > Chondrichthyes > Orectolobiformes > Hemiscylliidae > Chiloscyllium > Chiloscyllium punctatum. The sequence goes on from NC_092764.1 coordinate 34,578,455, forward strand.
CACTTGCTACTTCATCACACGATGTGTTCCATGGCCAACATTTCTATCTCAGGCTTGCTGCAGTGCTCCAGCAAGGTTCAATGCAATCTGATATTCAGCTTGGGAACTCTGGAGCTGTAGTACTCAATATCGAGTTCAATAATTTTAGAACCTAAACAACCCTACCTGTCCCAACTCCTCAAGCCCTGTCATGAGCTGCTTTCAGCACAGCCACCTGATTTTTACCCACCTAAGGTCGCCATTATCAGCTTTTCTTTCTCTTGAGCATGACAGTATCCACCTCTTTGTCTCCCTAACTATTGTTTTCTGTCTCTGGGTGCCATCTGTGCCTATTTTCTCAATTCATTGCCCCCCTACCCTTGTCTTCAGCATAAATATCACTTTTTCCTAGCTACCATCAATTCTGAAGAAGAGTCACTGTATTCATAATGTTAACTCTGCTTTCTTTCCACAATTGCTAGGTCTACTGAGTTTCTCTGGCAATTTCTGTTTTTGTTACAGATTTTCACCATTGCAGTTCTTCGTTAAATACTATTTTCACCACATTAATTCAATGCAGGGGTTGTAGCAGGGGCTGAGGTTTTGTATCGACTAAAAGAGATTTATAGAATTATTGTCATTTTCTGAAGAGAGGTTGGTTTTTCTAGGCACAGAAAGCAATAAGGAAGAAGGTTTTAAAGGCTTTATGACAGAACCCCAGGAGACATAGCACTGTGTTATAAAAAATCATGACCACATTTGTCCAATTAAAAGTATATCCTCCATATTAATTCCCTACTCCCATCATAAAACTCTTCATAGTGCTTTGCCATTTCGACTATCAGTAATTCTTCTAATTTCATTGTCAATTAAAATTCATGGAAAATATGAACCACTTGGAATGCACAGGCAGGAGTTGCACCTGGGTAGAACTAGAACTGATATCCTAGTGGGAATCGTTGTTTGAGCAGTTGGGGAGGGTTGAAATCAAAATAACAAGGGAGATGAGAACCTATATATGGAGAGTGAAGAGAGATAAACAAGGATAGAATCAAAAGACAGAATGGGAAATAAGAAAAAAGGTAAGCAGAGAATTCAAAGGCAAGAATCAAACAAGTCCACAGTTCAAGATATTGCAAACAGAACGAAGAATGCCAAAAAGACAAGTCTTAAGGCCTTGCATTGTAATGTGCGTGCATTCACAATAAAGCAGATTAATTAATTGTGCAAAAAGATTTGAGAGGGATAATGGCATTGGGATTGTGAAGATGTGGCTGCAGGGTGTCCAGGGATGAGAATTAAATATCCAGGCATACTCAGTTTTTAGGAAAAACTGACAGAAAGGAAACAAAGAAGTGGGGTAGCATTGCTGGTTAAAGAGAAAATTAATGCAATAATGAGAAAAAAGTGATTAGTTCTAGTGAATTGAGTTCTGTCTGGGTAAAGCTTAGTAAGTCAGAAGGGGAAGAAAACAAAATGGGGATTGTGGATGGACCCTCAAAACTGTACTGATTATGTTGGGAAGGCATTAAAGAGTAAATTAGAGGGCAAGCAATAAAGTTACAACTGTTATTACCGGCAATTTTAATCTGTTAATAGCTTGGGCAAATCAAATCCGTAACAATAGAGGAGGAATTCCTGGAGCATATACAACATAGTTTTCTGAATCAATGTTGAGGAATCAACTGGAGAGTAGGCCATTCCATATTGGGTATTGTTTAATGAGAAAGGAATACTTAGCAATCTAACTGTGTGAGCCTGTTTGGAGAATGGTGACAATAACGTCATACAGCACAGAAACAGAAGCTTCAGTTCAATTCGCCCATGCTGACCAAGTTTCTCAAACTGAATTCATCCCATTTGTCTGTGCTTGGCTCATATTCCTCTAAACCTTTCCAATTCATGTACCTGTCCAAATGTGTTTAAAAAGTTGGAACTGTATCCTCTTTTACCAGTTCCTGTGACAGTTCATTCCACATACAAGCCACCCGCTGTGTGAAAAAGCTGCCCCTCAGGTACATTTTAACTTTTTACTGTGAAGAAAGAAATGGAGGCTAAGGAACTCAGGGAAATAAATATTGATAGTTTGAAAACAATCCACAGAACAGAAGAGGAAGTGTTGGAGGTCTTAAAAAATACATTGGTGGATAAATCTTCAGAACCTAATCACCTTTACCACAGGACTTTGCGAACAGTTAGGGAAGAAACTGCAAGGCCTCTAGTAGAAATATTTGTATCATCTACAACAACAGGTAAAGTGCCAGAGGAGGTCCTGTGGCCAGAGGAGGATGCCTAATGTTGTGCTTTTATTTAAGAAAGGCTGTAAGGAGAAGCCTGGGATGTATAGACACTTATCGTGACATCAGTTGGAGGGGATTCTGAGAGATTAGATTTACAAGTATTTGGAAAGACAAGGATTGATTAGGGATAGTCAGCATGGTTTTGTGAGAGTGAAATTGTCTCTCACAAATTTGATTGAGTATTTTTGAGGAAGTAACCAAAAAGATTGATGAGGGCAGAGCAGCAGACTTGGATTTTAGTAAAGCTTCTGATCAGGTTCTACATGGTTGACTAATTATTAAAGTTAGATCACACGGGATTCAGGGTGAGCTTGCTAATTGGGTACAAAATTGGCTTTATGGTAGGTGAACAAATATGAAATTCAGAAAGTGATGGAAGATTACTTGAGATGTAATTACATCAAGAGAATAAGAGCCACAGTCAGCTAATAGCAGTCCTGTTTTCATTTTATTTGAAAGCCCTTGAGATTTTGAGAAAAAAGAACAGGAGTCAAATCCAAACTTCATATGCATGGCCTTTACCCAAAATTATAGATGAGGTATATCAACCAAAAGAAATATGCCAGAATACATAGGATCATATAATCAATTCAAAAGGCAACGTGCTCCACGTGTTTGCTTGGGTGCATATTCGTCTCTGAGATTTCAGACTGTTGAGTTTCATTTTAGAGTTCTCAAAGTTGGGTAACATACAAAAAACTTGATTATGTGAAAAGTGTACTTTTTTTACTGAGTTAGGCACAACAATGATTTATTGCTGAGACCATGAACCATTCTTGCGAAAGTTAAGATCAACAGGAAACAAGAGTCTATCAGAAACATTGGATTAAATTTTAAGTGGGAACAATAATTCTAATATAGTCATGATTAATTCTACCATATAAAATCTTCTTCACAATACCAAAGTAATGGGTTTGAGTATTTGACCATATGAATGGATGGTGAAATATTTTAATCAATTTGAACTGAATCACATTAATAATGTACATTGAAATCAACTGCTGAAAATGTGAAAACAAATGCACCAAACCTTAACTGAAACATGGAGTATATAAGTGCTGGTATACTGTTTGCTTTTGGGATATGCACCTTATAATGACATTGCGAATGCTATTTAAAGGTGAATCAAATAACCAAAATAAAATATACTGAATATGCATTTTAAAATGCTTTGGTTTACCACTGAAAATGTGATCAAGACATTTCCCACTGAACTCTATTTACGGCAGCCCAGGAGTACTGACTTTCAGTCTACTAACTATTATATTGCCTCATTCTTGTGGACAGACTTTAGCTTAATTTACAAATTTAATCTTTATGTTAAAGACCTGTCCCAACTGGAACTCCATTCTCTCCGTACTATGTTGTTTTGGTCCCATTTTATTTCCAAGAAACGAGACTATGCTCAACATGTCCATGTTGTGCTTACTTAACAGTTAGCCCCGACCTGTACTGTTACTATTCAATTATCTTTCTTTATGGTCAAAGATTCAAATCGATTTCATGCTGCCTTCAGAATTCCATGAATCTTCTTTGGACTGGATTCCATTGATCTAACATTCTTTTCCTCCATTAGGTAAGTTTCAGAGCCTCAGCTGATAGTTGATTCTCTCAAATGAAGACTGGATCCAACCTTCTCTCCCACTTGGACATGACTAGTGGCTTCTTCTTGCTAGCTCCACACAGCCTGCCCATTGGATATATCACACAATAGTGTTCTTGTCCATGGATTTTAATTTTCTACTCTTACATAGTGTTTCTGCCCTGCTCATGACTAAACTAAACTCAGGGGTGGCATGGTGGCTCTGTGGTTAGCACTACTGCCTCACAGCACTAGGTAAACATCTGAGTTGGGGGGAGGGGAAAGTGAAAGCGACAGGGAGAATGGAGTTAAATGGAAAGATGAGCAGCAGGATAGCATATGTGCAGGCAGATTTAAACTTGAGGCAGACTGGGAATGCAGCAAAAAGGAAGGATAACTTAGGACATCTTATGACTTCCAATATCTCTAATGATAAGAAAGTTAGCATTAAGGCACTTTACCTGAATGCTCGTAGCATTCGTAACAAAGCAGATGAACTAATGGCACAGATCATCGTAAATGCTTATGATGTAGTAGGCATCACAGAGACGTGGTTACAGGGGGGTCAGGACTGGCAGTTAAACATCCAAGGGTTTTCAACTTATTGAAAAGACAGGGAGGTGGGCAGAGGGGGCGGGGTTGCCTTGTTAGTTAAGAACAAAATTAAATCTATGGCACTGAATGACATAGCGTCGGATGATGTGGAGTCTGTGTGGGTGGAATTGAGGAACCACAAAAGGAAAATAAACCATAATGGGAGTTATGTACAGACCTCCTAACAGTGGTCAGGACCAGGGGCGCAACATGTACCGGGAAATAGAGAAGGCATGTCAGAAAGGCAAGGTCACAGTAATCATGGGAGACTTCAATATGCAGGTGGACTGGGTAAATAATGTTGCCAGTGGATCCAAAGAAAGGGAACTCATGGAATGCTTACAGGATGGCTTTTTGGAACAGCTTGTCATGGAGCCCACAAGGGAGCAGGCTATTCTGGACATAGTGCTATGTAATGAACCAGACTTTATAAAAAAATCTTAAAGTAAGGGAACACTTAGGAAGCAGCGATCATAATATGGTAGAGTTCAGTCTGCAGTTTGAAAGAGAGAAGGCAAAATCGGATGTAATGGTGTTACAGTTAAATAAAGGTAATTATGAGGGCATGAGAGAGGAACTAACGAAAATAGACTGGAAGCAGAGCCTAGTGGGGAAGACAGGAGAGCAAAAATGGCAGGAGTTTGTGGGTATAATTGAGGACACTGTACAGAGGTTCATCCCCAAGAAAAGAAAGATTATCTGGGGAGGGATTAGACAGCCATGGCTGACAAAGGAAGTCAGGAAATATATTAAAGAAAAAGAGAGATCCTATAAAGTGGCCAAGAGCACTGGGAAAACAGGAGATTGGGAAGGCTACAAAAACAAACAGAGGATAACAAAGAGAGAAATAAGGAAGGAGAGCATCAAATATGAAGGTAGGCTAGCCAGTAATATTAGAAATTATAGTAAAAGTTTCTTTCAATACATAAGAAACAAACGACAGGCAAAAGTAGACATTCGGCCAATTCAAACTGATGCTGGAAGCCTAGTGATGGCAGATAAGGAAATAGCAGGAGAACTTAATAAGTACTTTGTGTCAGTGTTCACAGTGGAAGACATGATTAATATCTCAACAATTAAAGGGAGTCAGGGGGCTGAGTTGAGTATGGTTGCCATTACAAAAGAGAGAGTGCTAGAAAAGCTAAAAGGTCTTAAAATTGATAAATCTCCTGGACCCGATGGGATACATCCGAGAGTTCTGAGGGAGGTGGCTGAGGAAATAGCGGAGGCGTTAGTTGAGATCTTTCAAAAGTCACTGGAGTCACGGAAACTCCTGGATGATTGGAAGATCGCTGTTGTAACCCCCTTGTTCAAGAAAGGATCAAGACAAAAGATGGAAAATTATAGGCCAATTAGCCTAACCTCGGTTGTTGGTAAAATTTCTAGAATCCATCATTAAGGATGAGGTTTCTAAATTCTTGGAAGAGCAGGGTCGGATTAGAACAAGTCAACATGGATTTAGTAAGGGGAGGTCGTGCCTGACAAACCTGTTGGTATTCTTTGAAGAGGTGACAAGTAGGTCAACCAGTGAAACCCCATGGATGTGGTCTATCTAGACTTCCAAAAGGCCTTTGATAAGGTGCCACACGGGAGGCTGCTGAGCAAGGTGAGGGCCCATGGTGTTTGAGGTAAGCTATTGGTATGGATTGAGGATTGGCTGTCTGACAGAAGGCAAAGAGTTGGGATAAAAGGTTCTTTTTCAGAATGGCAGCCGGTGGCAAGCGGTGTCCCGCAGGGTTCAGTGTTGGGGCCGCCGCTGTTCACATTATATATTAATGATCTGGATGAAGGGACTGGGGGCATTCTAGCGAAGCTTGCCGATGATACAAAGTTAGGTGGACAGGCAGGTAGTACTGAGGAAGTGGGGAGGCTGCAGAAGGATCTAGACAGTTTGGGAGAGTGGTCCAGGAAATGGCTGATTGAATTCAATGTGAGTAAATGCGAGGTCTTGCACTTTGGAAAAAAGAATACAAGCATGGACTACTTTCTAAACTCTGAGAAAATTCGTAAAGCCAAAGTACAAAGGGATCTGGGAGTGCTAGTCGAGGATTCTCTAAAGGTAAACATGCAGGTTGAGTCCGTGCTTAAGAAAGCGAATGCAATGTTGTCATTTATCTCAAGAGGGTTGGAATATAAAAGCACTGTTGCACTACTGAGATTTTATAAAGCTCTGGTTAGGCCCCATTTGGAGTACTATGTCCAGTTTTGGTCCCCACACCTCAGGAAGGACATACTGGCACTGGAGCGTGTCCAGCGGAGATTCACATGGATGATCCCTGGAATGGTAGGTCTAACATACGAGGAAAAGCTGAGGATCCTGGGATTGTATTCATTGGAGTTTAGAAGATTAAGGGGAGATCTAATAGAAACTTACAAGATAATACATGACTTGGAAAGGGTGGACGCTAGGAAATTGTTTCCGTTAGGCGAGGAGACTAGGACCCGTGGACACAGCCTTAGAATTAGAGGGGGTAAATTCAGAACAGAAATGCGGAGACATTTCTTCAGCCAGACAGTGGTGGGCCTGTGGAATTCATTGCCGCAGAGTGCAGTGGAGGCCGGGATGCTAAATGTCTTCAAGGTAGAGATTGATAAATTCTTGATGTCACAAGGAATTAAGGGCTACAGGGAGAATGCGGGTAAGTGGAGTTGAAATGCCCATCAGCCATGATTGAATGGTGGAGTGGACTCGATGGGCCGAATGGCCTTACTTCCACTCCTATGTCTTATGGTCTTAAGGTAACCCAGATTCTATTCTAGCCTCAGGTGACTGTCTGTGTGGAGCTAGCACATTCTCCCTGTGTCTGTGTGGGTTTCCTCCAGGTGCTCTGGTTTCCTTCCATGATCCAAAGATGTGCAGGTTAGATGAATTGGCCATGCTACAATTGTCCTATAGTGTTTAGGGATGTATAGGTTAGGTGCATTAGTCAGGGGTAAATGTAGGGGAATGGATCTGGGTGAGTTACTCTTTGGAGGATTGGTGTGGACTTCTTTCCACACTGTAGGGTTTCTATAATGATTCATGACAAGTGTCTCACCTACTTTCTGCTCTGACTACTTCATCCAAAATGTATATGCTCATTCATATGGTAATTTTAGTTGCTGCTCTGGACCCAGACCCAATGGCTGAGATTTTCAATTTACAAATCAGGACTGATGTTGTCCCATACCCATGTGAAATCCAATTTGATAATGATACATTGCAAACCTGAAATCAACACCCTATGTTCCTTTAATATACTTGGTAGGTGGGTAGCAAAAATCACTAGCTGCTACCATTTTAAAGAAATTATTAACGGATAACAAACTGATTAACCTGAAGCTTATGTTATCCATGCCACAGTATGGTTGGTGTGGACAAGCTTGTGATAGGATTGTGTATCCGCTTTTTCACTAAGGTGGTGCAACATTGGGTGGGAAGGCTTTTATACTTTGATGTGTGCTGCATGTATCTGAGGCATCACAACAACCACGGACAATACCTCCCTTGAGAATCTCCATTGGGCCTCAAAAAACTATTGAGACAAAAAGTTTTAAATAAGTCAAAGAATATCAGTAGAATAATAGAAGGCTCGTGGCACAGAAAAAAGAGGCCAATAGCCCATCTTCTGTGCTGACCAGAAACTGAGCCATCCGGCCTAATCCTACTTTTCTGCACTTGGACTGAAGCAGTGCAAGTTCTGAGACCTCATATGCATATCTAAGCACTTTCTAAATGAATCAAGGGATTGTGTCTCTATCTGTATTTCATACAGTGTTCCATATACATATCACTCTCTGGGTGAACAGCTCTCTTCTCCCCTCTCATCTTTCTCTCTTAAATTTAAGCTGTGCAACTGACCTCTCTGCTCAGTTGAATAGGCACTTCACAAGTTTGTAAACCTCGTTGATATCGCCACTCACACTTCTCTGAGGATCTAAAAAACAACAAACTCCAGGCTGCTCAAACAGCCCTGGCAACATCCCTGTACAATTCCCCTATACAGCACAATTATATCCTTTCAGCAATTTATTGACTAGAACTGTGCACAGTATTCAGATTGTGTGCTGACGACGGATTTATACAGTTCTAGCATAACAACCTTGCTTCCATACCTCAGCTAATAAAGAAACAAAGGTGATGAAAAAGCCCTGCTACATTCAAAGGATCTGTGAACCTTTATTCCCTCCACCCATTGGTATTATTTCATTAAATTCTGTATGAAGATGGACAGTGGCATTGCAGAGTCTAAGACAGGGGTCCTGAATCTGAATAAAGGGAAGTATGATGATATGAGGCACAATTGGCCCGGGTTACTTAAAAGAATGGCAAATTGAGACAATGAAAAACACTTAAATGTATGAATAAACTGCAATAATTTTTCACACCTATCTGACACAAAAATAAAATGTGAAATAAAGCCTGACTATAGCTAACGGGGATATTAGGGATATCCAAGGAAGGGAAAATAAGCTATCCAAAAAAAGGGGTAGATCTGAGCATTAGGAGCAGTTTCGATTTCAGCAAAGGAGGATGAGGGGATTGATTAAAAGAGAGAAAACAGAACACGAAAGTAAGCTTGCAGGGAAAACATGAACTGATTGTAAAAGACTTTATAGCCATGTGAAGAGAAAAAGATTAATGAAGACAAATCGCTTACAGTCAGAAACAGGGAAAGTTATAATGGGGGAAGAAAGTGATGGCAGACCAATTAAGCACATATTTTGGCCTGTCTTCACAATGAAGGACACAAATAATATTACAACAATGATATGGGGAACACAAGGTTGAGTGAGAGAGAAGAACCAAAGGAAAATCATTATTGGTAGGGAAAAGGTATGGAAAAATGGTGGTCCTAAAAATAATGAATGCTTTGGTGATTATCTTTCAAGACTCCATAAGTTCTTGAACAGCTCTTATGGATTGGAGGGTAGCTAACGTGACCCCACTATTTGAAAAAAAAAGAGGTAGAAAGGAAAAAAAGGGAATTATAGACTGGTTAGCCTGATATCGGTAGTGGGGAAACTGCTCGAGTCCATTATAAAATATTTTATAGCAGAGCATTTTAAAATTGTGTCCAGATTGGATAGGGTCACCATAGATTAAAAAAGGGAAATAATGCTGGACAAATCTATTTGAATTTTAAGAGAATGCGGTTCGCAGAGTTGATAAAGAAGAGCCAGTAGATGTGGTTTATTTGGACTGTTAGAAGGCTTTAGATATAAGGTCCCATATAAAATTAAAATTTTATAATATGTAAAATTAAAACCCATATATTTGCGGGTAGTGTACTGGCATAGATAGAGAAATTATTGTCAAAGAGGAAACAAAGAGTAAGAATAAATGTGTCTTTTTCTTCTGAGAGGAAATTATTCCAGTACAGTTTCACCTGCTGGTAGTCAATTCCTTTTAATCCCATGATGCTGCATGCACTTGTGTAAAAGTCATGTTTTTGAGACCAAATTTTTATGCAAAATGTAGGGAGCTGATTTAAATGTGAGTAATATTTTTTAGGGGTGAAGTAATTTTGTGTGACAGATCATAAGTGACCCAATCTAAGTTATTGTGCAGTGGCCTTTCCTACTTGTTACTGCCCTGCCTGATACTCACGACTTTCCTTTGCAACTCTTCCACTTATATTTCCTTACCCATTTTCACTGCTTCTCTGTCTGATTCCCTGATTTGCCATTTCCTAAACTGACTCTCCCACTCCTGCTTCCTTGCACAAATTCTCACTTCTGGTTCCCAATTCAAAACATTGTTTCCTGCCTTACTCTCTCAAAAGAAAACGCCTCTCGTTCTTTTCCTCATCTCATCACCCCTCTCCTGAGACCTCACAGTGAGTTAACAAGAGAGAAAACAGTTCAAAAGTTCAGCAAGGAAACAGTAAGAGTCAGGAAAAGAAGTGGTAAATGTCAGGCAGGAAAATGTGACTGAAAGATTTAGACAGGGAAGCAATGAGAGAATCATCCGATAGAACAGTGGATGAGTACATGATAAGGAGAGAGCATAAGGCTTTTTCGCAAAAAAAGGGGGCAAAAAAAGGGGGATTTTTTAGGGTAAAATATGAAAATAAGTTCAAGTTTCTAGGTCAAATATCAACTTTAGTCTCATGTTTGTATGACTTAAAAAGCAGTTGCCAGAGTATTCAAGATGAAAATCTGATAGCAGACTGTTAACAAATACATAACTAATGTGTTGTACCTTTGAGAGCAGAGAATAAACACTTCAAACATAGACAGACATTACTAACTGAAAGGCCATGATGTCAGCAACGTCTGTACGTTAAAATGTTTTATGTATAAACATCAATCTCTGCTTCAGTTGCTTAAGGCACGGTGCAAACTTTTCTCAACCTTGCTTTGCAGGAATGCTGTGGTATTTTTGGCTGCTTTAGATAGGAAAGAGTGAATTAGTCAACTATAATTGGGCCTGTTGTCACCATGGAAACTGGACAACACACATTTTACAACCAGTCTTTAACTCTTCCTTGGTTATTATTTACATTCACTTCTTCATTGTTTATTTGCTACAAACATATGCTCATGTCATGTTCGACTATTACATGCTTTTTCACTGTCAGGAATTTAAATTTTTTTTACAATTTTTAAAGTGTGATGCCTGTATTAGTTCGTAATTAACTGTACTTAGTAAGCTTTAACATCATGTGTATAAGCACTTATGAAAAATATTTAATTAGAAGCTATTACTGCCCTCCTTGACATGATTTCAACATTTGTAATGATATATGAGAACTCAAATAACATTACATAATGTTATTTTAGGAATGTAGGATGTACAGAGAGTACAGTGAGATCACTTTTTCATACTAATAGACATCCTACAATTATACTCAAGTTTCTCAAGAGGAAAACTGATTCAGGTGAAAACAAATCAGTTCCCCTCAAATTGCCTAAGTTGGCTTGTTATTAGGCAACGTTTTATTCTTTTAGCTGAAGGAGTTGTTCATATTCTGTTAATCTTCAGACTGACTAGTTTACCTCTGGTTCACAGGGTACTGGGATTTACTATCTACAGCAAGTTTCAGTTAGCTGATAAACATTTCTACCATTTAGCCAGCATGAATTACTTAGAAGCCATCTCTACACAACGGAAGAAGGATAGTGGTAGCCAATCATAGCTTTTTATGATTAATCATTTTCTGCAGTTCAGAAATGGTGGATGTGAAAGTCCATAGTTTTGTTTTAGATAGGTCCAGAAAGAATAGAAAGTGTCAATTCTCTGAAGGAGTTTCCCCTTGGTATGTCCATTGTACCTAAAAAAAAACATTTCCTGAAAATTCTATATTGAATACAGTCCATATTTAAATTTATGAATATAGCATGCTTTTCCTTTAACAGAGCATGACAGATAGCACAAAAATGAGCATGAGCTTTTTCTTGGCTTTTCAGATGGGGATGTGAGGTGGTGTCTTGAGAGAGAGAAATTACTGCACTGTATGTTGTTATGACGCATGCTGAGCAGCAACGTGCTGGAAATATCAAATGGTGCAGCTGGCAATTGAAACCTTGATGCCACATGACTTTTCTACCCTCCTGACATTCTTGAAACTCTTGGAGAGGATATTCAGGTCCAAGGCACTACACTCCTGCTGCTCACTGGCTCACTTACAAACATATCTTCTTGATTTGAAGAAACTGGTCTCTTGCTTTTATCTTTGCCATAAATACCTCACTTATGTCCCCTAGAACCTGCAGTACAATCTCCAGTCTATATTAAACACCTTGGTCACTTCTCTACTCCTGTGGTTGCTGAAGTCTCAGAAATAAATGACAGTTCAGCCATTTGGATTTCTGCCAGGGCACCTCTGGCAAATGCAGAACCCCTCTGATTGGTAGGGTAACATGGCAGCAGGATGCTAATGCCATGGTTGAATTAAATGGTCATGGAAAAAGCTCTCTTCAATTAAAAATTAACTCCTGCACTGCTAAATGGCTGTCCCCATCCTCTGAAGGCAAATCTGTTAGATTAAGATTCTGTCCAAAATTTATGTTATGTATGTGAACTTATTTCAGATTGTCAAGGAAATTCTTATATACCATAAACATTGATTAGTGCATCAGTTATGAACACTTTTCCATTTCGGCACAATATGACCATATATTCTAATTCTGCTCCTTTGGCCAACTACCTCTGCTCCACACTCAATTATAGCTGGTACATTTGTCAACCCCAAATATGGTACAATATTCTTAACACTTAAGTGAGATTTACAGAGTATTGAAGTTATTTGTGGAATTAAGCAGTGGAAGAGAAAGAGGTGGTGTTGCCTTAAATTTTTTGATCTCCAGGAACTGATTCTTAAATAGCTGGTTAATTGGTGAATTTCTGATAAGTGACAAGGTTTTTTTTCCATTCTGAAGGTTCAAAACACCATAACAGCTATTAATATATAAGACATAATAATAAAAGGTTTAGAGCAATAATTAAGTAATTTCTTAGAACACATTAGATTACCTACAGTATGGAAACAGGCCATTTGGCCCAATAAGTCCACACCGACCCTCTGAAGAGTAACCCACCCAGACCCATTCCCCCACCCTATATTTACTCCTGACTCATGCACCTAACATTATGGGCAATTTAACATGGCCAATTCACCCAACTGCACATCTTTGCATTGTGGGAGGAAACCAGAGGAAACACACAGATACAGTGAGAATGTGCAAACTCCAGGTGGGAATCAAACTCGGGTCCCTGGTGCTGTGAGGCAACAGTGTTATCCACTGAGCCACTATGCTGCCCCTTGACGTTTCATAGTTGCAGCATGTTGGAGCTCCTGGGTAACAAAGCAAAACTATCGGCACCGAATAAGACTACTAGACCATAAAACATAGGAGCAGAAATTAGGCCATTCAGCTCATCGAGTCTGCTCCACCATTCAATCATGGCTCATTCCCATTCTCCTGCCTTCTCCCTGTAACCCTTGATCCCCTTGACAATCAAGAACCTATCTATCTCAGTCTTAAATACACTCGATGACCTGGATTCTACAGCCTTCTGTGGCAGTGAATTCCATGGATTCACCACTTTCCGGCTAAAGAAATCTCTCCATATCTTGTTCTAAAGGTCTTCCCTTTACTCTAAGGCTGTGCCTTTTGGTCTTAGTCACTCCGACCAATGGAAACATCTTCCCAAAATCCACTCTGTCCAAGCCCTTCAGTGTTCTGTCAGTTTCAATAAGATACCCCCCTCATCCTATAAACTCCATCGCGTATAGACACAGAGTCCTCAAAAATCCCTCATATGTTAAGCTTTTCACTCCTGGGACCTTTTTCATGAACCTCCTCTGAACACGCTCCAGGGCCAGTGAATCCTTCCCGAGCTACTGGGCCCAGAACTGTGCACAATACTCCAAATGTAGCCTGGCCAGAGCCTTACAGAGCCTCAGAAGTACATATCTGCATTTATATTCAAGTCCTCTCAAAATAAACGTCATCATTGCATTTGTCTTCCAAACTACTGACTCAACTTGCAAGTTTACCTTGAGAGAATCCTGGACTAGAACTCCCAAGTCTCTTTGCACTTCAGACTCCTGAATTTTCTCCCTATCTAGAACTTAGCCCATGCCTCTATTCTTCCTATCAACGTGCACACTTTCCCACATTGCACTCTATCTGCCACTTCTTTGCCCACACTCCTAACCTGTCCAAATCCTTTTGCAGCCAACCCGTCTTTTCAATGCTACCTGTCCCTCAACCTAACTATGCATCATCTTCAAACTTAGCCAGAATGCCCTCAGTTCCTTCATCTAGATTGTTAATGTATAAAGTGAAAAGTTGTGGTCCCAACACTGAGCCTTGTGGAACACCACTTGTCACCAGCTGCCATCCTGAGAAGGACCCTTTTATCCCCACTCTCTGTTTTCTGCCAGATAGCCAAGTGTCTATCCATGCTAGCACCTTGCCTCTAACACCATGGGTCCTTATCTTACTCAATAGCCTCCTGTGCAGCACCTTGTCAAAGGCTTTCTTGAAGTCCAGATAAAAACATTCATTATCTCTTCTTGGTCTAACCTGCTCGTTACTTCCTCAAAAAATTCTTGCAGACTTGTCAGCATGACCTCCTCTCAATGAAACCGTGCTGACTTTGCCCTATTTTACCATACACTTCCAAGTATTTAGAAATCTCGCCCTTCACAATAGATTTCAGGATCTTACCCACATCCGAGGTTAGGCCAATAGGTCTGGAAATTTCCATCTTTTGCCTTACTGCCTTTTGAAACAGGGGTGTCACGTTAACAATTTTCTAGTCCTCTGGGACCCTCCCTGATTCTAGCGATTCCCAAAAGGTCACCATTAATGCCTCCTCTATCTCTTCAGCTATCTCCTTTAGAACTCTGGTGTGTAGTCAATTTGGTCCAGGTTATTTATCCACCTTCAGGCCATTCAATTTTTCTAACACCTTCTCTTTGTTTGAAGTTTGACTAGCTTTAGCTCAAGCTTGAGTTGGAGGCTAAACTATTGACACCGAGATGCATAAGGGAGGGTTAGGTTATCTGTATTCCTGATGAAGTGTTTTTGCCCGAAACGCCGATTTTCCTGCTCCTTGAATGCTGCCTGACCTGCTGTGTTTTTCCAACGCCACTCTAATCTTACGTGTATTCTTTGTACTAGAAAGCAATCATGCCTCTTAGATTTGGTCAGTGATTAGGGACAGGTTTTGATGAGTAAGGCAGGTAAGGGGACCAAGAGGACAAGAGTGCAGGAGACCCAGCTTTTGACATTGTTCAACAGGTTTGGGGTTCTTTCAGCTTCTCTGGATGCATGTGAGAGATAAAGTGTGATGAGCTAATTGACCATGGCACAGGAAGCAATTTAAAAGGGGTGAATAAGAAAGAATGCAGTGCTAGTAGGGACATATGGTAAGGGAAATTGACATAATTCTGTGCAGCCAAGACTGTGAGTCCAGACGAATATGTTGCTTGCCTGACACTAAAGTTCAGAACATCTAATCAGGACTGGGGAGGAACATGGAGAGGCAGGAGAAAGCCCAGTCATAGAGTCATAGAGATGTACAGTACGGAAACAGACCCTTCGGTCCAACTCGTCCACGCTGACTAGATATCCCAACCCAATCTAGTCCCACTTGCCAGCACCCAGCCTAATCCCTCCAAACCATTCCTATTCATATACCCATCCAGTTGCCTTTTAAATGTTGCAATTGTACCGACCTCCACCAATTCCTCTGGCAGCTCATTCTATACACCCACCACCTCTGCATTGAAAAAGTTGCCTCTTAGGTCCCTTTTATATCTTTCCCCTCTCACACTAAACCTATGCCCTCTAGTTTTGGACTTTGTCTATTTATCCTATCCATGCCCCTCACAATTTTATAAACCTCTATAAGGTCACCCCTCAGCCTCCAACACGCCAAGAAAAACAGCCTCAGCCTATTCAACCTCTCCCTATAGGTCAATTTCTCCAAACCGAGCAACATCCTTCTGATAGGAAGGAGACCAGAATTGTACACCATATTCCAAAAATGGCCTAACCAATGTCCTGTACATCCGCAACATGACCTTCCAACTCCGACAATCAATACTCTGACCAATAAAGGAAAGCATACCAAATGCTTTCTTCATTATCTTGTGACTCTACTTTCAAGGAGCTATGAACATGCACTTCAAGGTCTCTTTGTTCAGCAACACTCCCGAGGACTTTACCAAGGGTGAGAGGGAAAAGATATAAAAGCGACCTAAGGTGCAACTTTTTTCACGCAGAGGATGGTACGTGTATGGAATGAGCTACCAGAGGAAGTGGTGGAGGCTAGTCATGATGGTCCATTTATGTACCAACAACTTAGGGAGGACAAGTCAAGGCGGCTTTACTTATAAGGACCTAGGCACCAAATGTAGAAGCAAAATCTCAAAGGAAATTATCTCTGCATTATCACATGCAAATTAACATATGGCAAATCAGATTAGCAAGGTGAATGCATAGCTCAAAAACTGTTGTAAGAGAAGGGAACACAGCTCAGCATTAAACAAAACCTGTACTGATGCGATGGTTTTCACAGAAGCCATGCTGGTATAGTTCTTGCCAACCGCACGTTTGACCAATTTATTGGAGTTCTTTGAAGTGGCAGCTTGTGGTGTAGTCAAAGAAGAACCAGTGGAGATACTGTACTTAGATATCTAGAAGATATTTATTAAGTGCCACATAGCTTATTGGCATGGATTGAAGATTGGCTGGCTCACAGAAAGCAGACAGCTGGTGCATGTGAGTCTTTTTTAGGTTGATAAACATAATAAGTCATGTGCCACAGCAATTCAATGATGGGACTTCAACTATTTCCTCTGGATAGATAGGAAAGTAAGTTGTGAGGAGGAGAGAAGGAAAGTTAAAGGATATCATAGTTTATTGCAGATGAGAATTGAATACAACAGTAGGAAAGTTATACTTCAGTTACACAGGGCAAAAATGAGATTACATCTGGAGTAATGTGCAAAGTACTGGCTATCTTATTGAAGGAAGGATATAAAGGGCATTGGAGGCAGTTCAGAAACCAATTCGGTTGTAAATGAAACCTTGTGGTTTTCCAGCTGCCTTGGCATTTAAATTAGCTGGTATTCTATCAATTCATACTATTTAAACACAGAATTCTAGAACACTTTGTATTTCCACACAAAACCTAATATTTTATTTATTCATGTCATTTTTGCTCCTGATTAAGAAGTTATGACTTAACCACTTCTAGTTTTTCAAATTTAACAATTGGATTTGTTGAGTGTTAAGTTAACATACAACTCAGCTTTCATCACTTTTCTTGGCCTTAACAATTATTCATTTATGTTTCCAAGAAGAAGCAGAATAAAGAACCTAAGTCCATAATTCACTATTGTTGTTGCTAAAATCTCTTTAATACTGATAACAATCTTTAAATATTTCAAAATAACCTTTATTCTAATTTAGGAAAATTTTATATTATTTATAGCCTGAATTTGTCAAACTGATTGCAGTGGATAAGCATGAAATTTTGTTTGGTTTTATTCGAGAGGGAGGCAGGGAAAAATAAAGTTGACAAGTTATGCTTCAGGATTTCACTTTACTCAGAGGATACGGAGTCTAGGATAGTAACAGCTTTCTTCAACAACTTTCACTTGAACAATAAGATCTGTCCACAATATTTTCTACTGTTGTTCGCATACACAGGTCTTCATAAATTGCAGAAGCAATTTGAAAAGCAGAAGGTAACATACGCTAAATTATTGTGAAAGGAAACTGGTTTGCAAAATATCTGCATCAATGCAAGTACATTATGACTTGAAATTTTTTTAGCTAAGTTAGCATTTTTAAGTTATTTCTGAAGTGGTTTACATCAACATTAAATACTTAGCTTTTTTTGACAAGATGCAGATCAGTGCTGAATCTAACCATATGCTCAAGATCCAGTTACATTTCTTATACCATTTATGATGTAAGTGTTGCTGGCAAGCTCCACGTTTATTGTTCCCCTTAAGAAGGTGGTCCTGGTGTTTGAAAGGATGATCCAGTATTTTGACTCAGTATCAGTGAAGAAATAATAATATGGTTGAAAATCTTGATGATCAAGTATTTGCAAGGGGAACGTTCAGATGTACCTAGTGCCTGTGTGTGGCCATTACTACTTGCCACTTATTGTCACAAACTTGAATGTTTATTTGGTCTAGCTAGTTGCCGGCAAGCCCTCTGTTAACTGAGAAGAACTCAATGCTTAAAGTCATCAGCTAATACCCATACTTTTGAATTAAATCTGAAGAGAAAGTTTCAAAACCATTCTGAATTATTGTCAGAACATCAGACTCGAAATGTTAACTTTGTTTCTCTTTGCATGGATGCTGGCACACCTGCTGAGTTTCTCCAGCATTTTCTGTGCTTGCTTCAGATTTCCAATATCCTCAGTATTTTGTTTTTATCATTGTGATTGCTGTCGGACTGGATCTCAGACAAGGAATGACAGCATTGGGAGTTGAGACTTCGGGTGGAGGGGTTGAGGGATTTGCCAGCTGGGCACTGTGATGATTGTGTGATTAGCTGGACTTCAGTGGGTGTTACAGTTCTGCTGGGGAGGGTCTTAGGAGGGGGGGTTCTCAGTTGGGTTGCCATCAGAGAGACTTTGCTAGTGGGAGATAGAGGTGGTTGTAACATTGGACAGGCATCGGGTGGGATGCCTGATGCCTTTGGCCACATCTGGAGAATTGTTGTTGGTTTTATTCACAGGCTACTATTATCTGTAACGGGAGTGGGGATTGTTGAGGAAAGAAAAAATGAAGCCAAAGTAGGAAAGGACAAAGGCTGCAATGTGAGAGGAGCAAGAAAGAACAAAGCTGTGGGGTGGAAAAAAAACAAGGGGGCTATAAAAATGGCGGGGAAAGAGGCAACAAGTAGGAGCAAAGAGATGGGCTGCTGGGGAGCAGAGAATGCAGGTGGCTGCCTGGTTAGGAGAAGCAGATTGCAAAAGAGACCAGACAGTTTTAGACCTGTCAATAAAAGAACACTCAACTAATTGGGACCCAAGAAAACTTGAAATCACTGGAGGTAGTGGATTATTTAAAAATGAGCATGGAATCTTCAGGCTGCATAACCTCAGGCACTACTATGTAGGGCATTATAGCAGATGCTACTTTAATGAATTCTGACAATTGTTAAATTGAAGTCTGGTATTGAAGTCGGAGATGCAGCGAATAGGGTAGTAACTGGTTAAAACGATCCATTGTTATGTATATAATATGAAAACACATTAACTGTGACCTCATCAGTCTGCATAAGGTATGTTAAGGATGATGGCTTTTTTGTGTAGAAGTATCTGTCAGAAATTTTGAAGAAAATAAACTTTTGTTGCTAACCTATACCCATTGTCTTGTATCAGTTTAAATGCTATGATACCTATGAATCCGATTCTTTCTTTCAATGTTTTGGCTTATGTTCAATGGACGGTTGATAATTAAACATATTGATGAATTCTTCTAATGTAGCTTTGGCATGAGTCCAATTACCCCACAAATCAACTCAAATATAGAAAGTATCATTACAAAGTGACTGCATTATCTAATAAATGACCTAGGAAAATGAAAAAAATCCCATGAAAAAATTATTTTGAACACTAGCACAGGGCCAGGTTCACAAAAACAAAGCTGGTTGCATAAAATGATTGACAAAGTCATCTGCAATTGTCTTACAAAACCATGACTGCAATGTGTATTTATTTCACTGAAATTTATCCTTGCAACAATCTTTATAAAGAGAGGCCTGAGTGTAAAAGCAAAGAGGTTTTGCTGAAACTTGATAAAAAATAAGTTCAACCTGACTATGGCTATGCTATTCCAATTCTGGACATGACATAGATATGAAGCTTTCGAGAGGGCAGGGGAGAGACTTTCTAGAATGGCTTCAGAGATGAGGGATTACTGAGGTGCTGGGGTTTTTGTCTCCAGGGAAAAGAAATTAAAGAATTTTATGGAGGTAGATAAAAGGGGGGGTGGGGTGGGGGGGGGGGGGGGAGGTGGAGGAGGAAGAGAAAGAGACTTGCTGACTAATTATCTTGGGGAAAATGTTAATTTCAGGTCATACTGCCTTCTGTCCACATTGGTTTTATAAAACTTGGTTAACCTGTGAAGGCCAAGCAATTCCTGATCCCTTTTCAAAATCACTTCAGTCCATGAAGACCCAAGTATTAAATAAACCAATGGGAGTCAAAGATTGACATCGTTTTTTATATCATTGTAACACATTACAAAAAACTTGAATATTTTCCCAAACCTAACCATTCCACAGCTATACACACAACTCATTTTCTCATCAAGTTTTGTAACATCTGCAAACTTGGAACATCTGCAATCCAAACCTTTGATATTGATTGTGAACACCTGGGACCAAGTACTGAGTCTTGGTGTATCCCACTGGTCATCGCCTACCAACTTCAGAATCACCCATTTATTCCTGTTCTCTGCTTTCTATTTGTTGACCAATCCTCAAACCATGCTAGTACATTACCTTCAATTACCCTCTGCAATAACCTTCAGTTTTGTTTACTAATCTCCTGTGTCAGACTTCTTCAAAAGCCTTCTGAAAATCCAAATGTAATCCAATGGATCGGTCTTATCGACTGTTAAAAACAAACATTCTCAAAACAAAATCAGATTTGTCAAACACAATTTCCCCTACATAAATCCATACTGATTCTGTCCAAAAAGACAACTATTTTCTAAATATCTAATAATTATATCTGTTACAACAAATTCTACTATTTTCCCTATTTCTGGCGTCAGGGTAATAGCATTGTAATTCCCTGTTTTCTCTCTCTACTTTCTTATATAGTGGGGTTCAATTCGCAATCTTCCAATCTGTAGGTATCATTGCAAACAAATAGAATTTTGCAAGATGACCACTGATCCATCCATTATTTCTGTAGTTGTCGCTCTCAACACTCTAGCTAAGATATTAGGCCATGGGGATTTATTAATTCTGAGTCCGATTAATTGCTTAAATACCATTATTTTACTAATTAATTTTTTTTCAGTTCACAGTAGGATAATATGGCTATTCTCTGCCCCGCTAATCCAATACATCCCCACTCACTAAACTATATTTTTAGTATTGGCCTGTCTCTTCAGATGCCAGTGGGTTGCATTGTAGTATAGTTTGAAAGATCACCATTGCCCAATAAACATCATCCTGAACAAGGTCATAGCGGTGTTGAATCTGGTTTTTAGCCTATCAATACATAAGGCAAGTTTTGCATGTAACTTAATCAATCAATGGGTGGCATGGTGGGTCCATGGTTAGCACTGCTGCCTCACAGCACCAGGGACCCAGGTTCAATTCCAGCCTCAGGTCTGTGTGGAGTTTGCATATTCTCCCCGTGTCTGTGTGGGTTTCCTCCCACGAGCCAAAGATGTGCAGGTTAGGTGAATTGTCCATGCTAAATTGCGCAGTGTTCAGTGGTGTGTGGGTTAGGAGCATTAGTCAGGACTAACTGTAGAGTAATAGGATAGAGGAATGGATCTCGGTGGGTTGCTCTTCGCAGGGTCAGTATGGACTTGTTGGGCCAAATGGCCTGTTTCCACACTGTAGGTGTTTTACAGTTGCGTAATTGGGAAACACAGATGATTTACTGGTGGTGACTGTTAGAAGAAAAAAACCCATGTGATTTAGGGGAAAGGAAACAGTAAGTACAAATGCACCTCTAGATATAATAAAAAGGGTTCTTGTGGTTTAGTGGTATGTCCCTACCTCTGAGCCAAGAGACTCGGTTTTGAGTCCCCACCTAGCTCGAGATGTGCCATAACATTTCTGAATAGGTTGCCTAGAAATAAACACCACATATGGATCCTATGTTTGTGCCCAGGTGTCTACCAATGCTCTCGATGTTTTTAAGAGAAAGGTGGGCACCACAGGGGGTAGAGTGCCTTATCTCCATACCAATTCCATTCTGACTTGGCCTCTGTCCTCTCTACTGACATCTTTCTCTCCTTTAATGGCCTGCATTGCCCATGCCAGGCATTGCACGTAATCTGATTAATTGGAAACAGGCTAATTATTGGTGGTGGATAATAGTTGAAAAGTAACAAAGGTGATTTGCAACACATATGAAATTCCAATATAAATTGCTAGACAGTAGCCAGGGGAAAAAAAGTCTTTTTTTTCATCCCTCCTTACACAAGGCAAACTGAAGTACATTGGCAATACTGACGCCCCCAGCTAACAACAGGCATTTGCACAGACTGGAACACATGTCTCAGGGTGCCATGCATTTACCCTATGAATCAGAGAACTACAATATTGGTCTCCAAATATTGGATTAGTGACATTTTCCAAATCTCTAATTTTAGAAGCTTAGATCTAACCACATGGTCTAATTAGAACAAAATGTACAAAAAGTTTGAACCATGCTCATTTTAAAATGGTTATCATATTCAAGAAAATTATAAAATTTAGCTAAAGTCTGGTCCTTACTTTTTGCCACATATGGATGTGGATGAGTACAGATACTTTGTCTGGAGCCCAAAATAAATGGACCAAATGTCATTTCAGGTCAATTTGCTATCACCAAATGTAAACAATTTAAGATGGGGAGGAACTTCTTCTTTCACAGGTTGATTAACCTCTGAAATTCTCCACCTCGGTAAATGGTCATTAATTAACTTAGTCATTAATATTTTCATATGTTTGATCATAAGAATCCAGGGTGTTTGGGGGACAAGACTTAAGTGCAATCAAGAGCAAAATCATATCATCATAATTTAAGAAAGTCATAGAGATCAACAGCATGGAAACACACCCTTCAGTCCAACTCATCCAACCAAATGAATATCGTACCATTTGCCAACATTTGGCCCATATCCTTCTAAAACCTTTCTATTCACATACCCAGATGCCTTTTAAATGTTGTAATTGTACCAGCCTCTACCAATTCCTCTGGCAGCTCATTCCAAACATACACCACCCTCTGCATGAAAAGATTAGCTCCTCAAGTTTTAAATTTTAAATTTTACCCCCTCACCTTAAATCAATGCCCTCTAGTTTTGGACTCCACTACCCTGGGAAAAGATCTTGGCTATGCCACTCTAACCATGCCACTCATGTTTTCATAAACTTCTATAAGGTCACCCCTCAACCTCTGATGGTAGAGGGAATATAGCCCTAGCCTATTCACCCTCTCTCTATATCTCAAATCCTCCAGTCCTGACAAAATCTTTATAAATATTTTCTGAACCCTTTTAAATTTAATAACATCTTTCTTATTGCAGGGACACCAGAACTGAAAGCAGTTTTCCAAAGTGGCCTAACCGTTGTCCTATACAGCTGCAACATGACCTCCCAACTGCTACACTCAATGCACTGACTAATACTCCACTTCACTATCCTGTCTGGCTGCAACACTACTTTCAAGGAACTATGAACTTGTACTCCAAGCTCTCTGATCAGCAACATTCCCCAGGACTTTATCATTAAGTGTATAAATTCGTGCCCTGATTTGCCTTACCAAAATGCAAAACGTTACACTTATCTGAATTAAATGCCACTCCACAGCCCACCTAAATTAAGTTCACTGTAGATGGAGATAACCATCTTCACTGACCACTACACCACCAATTTTGGTGTCATCTGCAAACTTACTAATCATACCTCCTATATTCACATCCAAATCATTTATACAAATGACAAAAAACAGTGGACCGAACACCAATCCTTGTAGCACACCACTGGTCACAAACTTCCACTCCAAGAAACAATTTTCCACCACCACCCTGTCTCCCACCTTCAAGCCAATTTTATAACACTGAATGGCAAAACAAGTTCAAGCTACCAACTGGCCTATCCCAGTTCTTTTTTATTGCATTATTTTGTCTCTGCTATATAATTTTGTAAAATTTAGTTTCCTGCTTTAACTGCCAAAAAACAGATTGTGCCTATGATAGTAGCTGTTATAATAATGAGATGAGTTATATGCTTTATAAACTTTCTTTCTGATTCATTGTCATTTGGCTACTGAAAGGAGATTCCCAACAATGCACTAAGATCCAAATGTCAGGCATTGATCAATTTCCAGTGATAAAAATTGATGACTTTTAGCACACACAAGCCAAATTTGAAATTTTAGTCACAAGTAAATATTAAAGATAGATGCTCCTAGGTCATTCAAGGAAACTAGTTTTAGCAGAACATTAAAAATGCAAATATCTAAAAGTCACTGTAGTCCCAGACACTACAGGGTTGCTCTCTCATTACAGAGAGATGACTGGTTGTGGTTGAATCCAAGGATCGCCATACTTCAGGCAAGGGGTGAGTTTGAGAATGTGGGATCTTCATGGTAACCTCAGCTAGTACAGGAATTGAACCCACACTGTACTTTACATTGCTAACCAGTCATCCAGCCAACTGAGCTAATTCACCCCATCAGCATTGAATGATCATGAATGTTGAGAAATGTGCCAATGAACAAGCTATCTGGTAAACATTATCCTAAGCATAACTCTAGAACAAAACCATTTTGATTAAGATTGAAAAAGAATAAAATGAACTTATTCAGATATAAATATTCTCGATGATGAACATGATGGAGATGGTTTCAAAATATGAATTTTTTGGCACTGGGGCGTTAGTGGGGCTCAGTTTGTATTTTGCAGTGAAAAGGAATGATTCTTGTTCCAGCCAGAGCCTGCAAAATATGGACAGCCTGTTTGCTTTCTCTGTTGCTCATTGTGATACTTCCTGCCGAGTTTGCATGCTAAGCAACCAATTTTCCTCCAAAACATATGCACTCAACTAAACAGTAAGTTCAAATTAACCATTATATCTTCCAGCACTTGCAGGTTTTCATTACTGAATTGGCTTTTGGCATTCAGTTACTTTTATCAATATTGTGCACTCCTTAGCGACATTAACAAACTCTCATATAGCTATATCAATGCTTAGCTGCCTTAAATGTATTGATGAACCATTCCTGCAGGAATACCAAGATTGACTGTTAATTTTTCAATATCATTCATATTTACAAGAATTAGTCAGCTTCAAACTGGATATTTTGATTATCTTATGAAACTGTATTATGTGATGTTACTGTATGCTGAATTTTGTTAATGAAGTAACAGAGAAAGCTGGTGAAGGGAATACATTGGAGATTTATGTGCATTGTAAGAAACTATTATTTGACAAAATGCCACATAAAGACCTCTTAACAATATCATGGTTCTTGAACCAGGAGGATCACTGTCAGTTGAATAGAAAAAAAGTGGCTGAAGGACAGAAATAGCAAGTTATGGTAGACGTTTATTTTTCAAATTGAAGGATGGTAGACAGTGGTGTTTCCCAAGATGCAGCGCCAGGTCCACTGTATTTTTGATAATGAATTTCGAGCACACAGTAACATTTCAAAATTTCAGTGACAGCAAACTTGGATGGGAGTAGGAATTAAGTGACCTTGAGGTGAAAATACACAGATCCTTGAAGGTGCGAAGACTTATTAATGGAGAGAAGTTAGTAAAGTTTACGAGACCTGGGGTTTCATTAATAGAAGTATTTAGTATGAAAGCAGATAAATTATGCCAAATCTTTGTAAAGTTCTGATTAGGTCAGAGCTGGGGAACTGCAGGTAGTTTTGCTCAATAATAGTGAGAGTCCTTGAGACAGTCAGAGAAGATTTACCAGAATGGTTGTAAGGATGAAGGATTGGTGGTGAGGTCCTGTACTTAACACGTACTCACTACAGCTGCTATCGTACAAGTAATATCTGCTGTAGGCATGGTGGCAACTGGCCCATATTTTGGCCAACTGAGACTCTAAGTTACCAACTAACAGCCAGGGATAGAGACAGAAAGCATAGCTTTGTTGCTATACATGGCCTGGCTTCCCAACTCTCTGCTCAACCCCTGACCTGAACACAGACATCCCCACCATTCCTCCAACCTGAGCACCGTGGCCCAGTCCCTGCTCCAAGTAGTCAACCTTCCCCTGATCTGAGAACAACTGCCCTACCCCTGACTGGAGCAGAGGAAACTGCAGTTACTGGGCCTCGAAATACACCTGGCCTCAGGCCCTGATAATGGCCACTTAACCGTCTGTTCCGGCTGCTGGTGTTTTACCACATGATGGAAGTGTGTGTGTGTGTGTGCTTGCGAAAAAGAGAGAGAAAGAGAGAGAGAGAAATGTGTCTGAGAGACATGTGTGAGAGATGTGTCTGAAAGAGAGTGTGAAAAAGAGTGTGAGTGTTTGTTTTTATAGACTCATTGATAGATTCCTCCTGTTGTAGCACTTTGTACTAACGTAGGGCTCCTCAGGTTGTCAGTACCACCTCACTTCATCAACCCCACTCCTCCACTGCCAAGTAACATCTCTACCCCCTCCCAACAGCCCTTCCTAACCTGCCCCTCAAATGTCTCCCACTTTGTTTCCGTGGACAAGCTTGGCTGACTCTTGTAAGCCTGCCCCATTCACATTAACTCTGGACCTCCAGTAACACTCCTGAACCTGGGCAGACTGCAGGCCTAGGAGATTCCATTAATATGGTGGCACTGCTGAAACTAAATTTACCTCTGATTGACCAGCCATTTTCTGCGGGTAATGTGGGAGAGAAGGTGGAAGTTTGGGGATGAGAAAAAAGTAATAATAACAGGCAATAATTTACCAGACGACTATAAAAAACTGGTTATAGATTTCAAAGCTGGCAAAGGAGAGCTTGCCCCAGCTTTTCAGAGCAAGTGCCTCAGCATTAAATCACATATCTTAATGTTACAACATTTAATCAGAAATAAAGTTGAATATCATTTTTCTGCAATTAAAAGAAAAAACTGATGCTGTATTCTCCTCCTAGCCTACTTACATTGAGACCACGTTCCCCCCGAATTTGCTGCTGAGTAGTTCAGATTCTTGCAAAATGCCCTAAAACTGAAAGATCCCAAGTTTCCTGTGGACCTTCCTCCAATACATTGCTTTCAACATTACATTGGCTCTTTCTTGCTGGACACAAACATTATTTCAAGAGTTGCAAATGAAGCTGAACACTGCAATTTTCAGCAAACTTCCCAATTCTGACCTTATGGTGGAAATTAATTAATTAATTAATAAGCTGAAGGTGGTTCACACCTATGACACTACCCTGAGGAACTCCTATAATGATGTCCCAAGGCTGAAATTATTGGCCTAAAACAAATATTTCTTTGTGCTAGATATGACTCCAATCACCGGGAATTTACTCTCTGATTCCCATTGCCTCTAGTCTGGCTTTGGCTCCATGATGCTATACTCGGTCAAATGCTTGATATCAAGGGATTTATAAACAGACAATCCTTCCAGACAAGTACAACTTTATAATTCCCCAGTTCCATAGCTACTTAATTCTAGCAGATAGGGAATTTAAAACAGATCAGACAGCTGTGTAATATCCCCAAGCTGTGTAAGATCTCCATGCTCTAGCACTGCAGAAATTTAACATGAACAGACAAAATGAAAATGGAACCCCACTAGAGTTTCAGGACAGCAGAGAATCACACTGAATAGATCATACAGCAATATCAAATACTTTTTTTATGTTTCGACACATTCAATGTGTAAACCAGACTAGACAGCAGTTCAATATAATGCCCAACTAGTCACACGTCCAGCAAACACCCCTAGTCATTTTAGGATAGTTGGTACATAAAAACAAATCAAACTACAAACTATTGTTCCTACTGCAAAACAGTGCAGAGGCTCAGGAATAAACATTTTAGATATTACCTTTCATGTTACCGAAATAAGTAATTTTGAAATGAATAGATCATATTCAGATACATACACTAAGTATTCATACTGTTTTACACTTATTTATTGAACTTGATTCGTGACAAAAAATATTAAAGATGAATATGTATAAGCTATGTTTTTACCTGTCAATACACAGCATGGTAAATTTCAATACTGTGCTGATGTTCCTGTTCAAGTACTAATGGTGAACTGTCTCAAGCAATGGGCAATTTCTTTCCTTTGTCTGCAAAACAATTAGTATGTCTGTGGTCGAGACTACAGTATTATTAATAAGAAACCAAACATCTGGTTTTACTTCTTTTAAAATCAGGACTTAATGGTTGAATAAATGTGTGATTTATGCTTTTCTATGGAATTGCATGTGGCAAACAGATGGGGGCATTACACACCAAACTATCCCAAATATGAACTGTACTGCTTTTTATTACTGAACTGTGTGCATTTTCAAAGGTTTTTCAGTCACTATTACTTGGAGTAATTGAAAAATAATACTGTTTTAGTCAGATTCTAAATTCAATTTAAAGGCATTTTTAAAAATTACATCATGGAATCAATAATGAAAGCCTGGTGCCTGTAGCACTACCTGAAATCAGTGTCTTCACATAATCCCAATGTGAAATGTTGTATCAGTGTACGCAAAGCACATGGAAATCAGAGAAACTCTTATAATTCAATATTCCACATGCTGTTATGATAAGTCTCCAAATGTCTTGAATCCGTACTAGGACCTTTCTCTACATGTACCCAGATACATTACGGAGTCTCTCCACAATGGCCTTCTTTGATACCCAGTCAGAAAGTGGTTTTTTTTGTTGAGACTATTTTCATCATAAACAAATGCAGGCACTGCTTCAAGGGCAGGCCTACTGTCCTATTCAGTGACCCATTCCCAGCTGCTGTCACAGCTCATCAACATCAGATGTTTGAAGTATTGTCTATCCTCTTCAGCTACATAGGGAATAATATTGTGCATCATCGAGAAGCAGCAAATTCACTCAACACATATTCATGGAACTATGGATAAATATTGTAAACTAACAGCCTGTAACCTCCAAGTTTCTGCAGCTGACAATCCATGCATTAAGTGTGGTTCTGGATTTTTTAAAGATTAAGCAGATTTGTTCAAAACAATATTGTTTTCTGAAGGCAATCTCCACCAGTTTGAGTCCCACCTGCAATTTGGACTTACAATTTGAAAGGCACTTCAAACTTTACATCACAATCATAGAAAGAGGTATGCCAGATATGTTTTTCAACAGCCCTCGTTCATTGTGATGTAACCTACATCTCCACTTGGTGTCTTGTTAGATAGATAACACAGAGACTCATTGTACTAGATTATATAAGCAACTGCTATTCTACCAAGATGCAGCATATTAATACATTGTACAGTATATGCTGGAAAGGAAATATTGTGCAAGACAATCTGGATAATATGCAATATATGATGCAAGGAGGCAATAAAATCAGTGGACATAATGGAGAGGATATACATGTACAGGAGCTATTGAAAACACTACACAGCATATCTTGAAACATACATTTGCTCTAATACTGGCCATGGGATACTGCACAGGATATGTTAATAGTACTATTCACTGAAAAGGAAAGTATCTCGACGTGTTGAGAGTATTTTTCTCAGATGCTGATTGTGTAATATTGATAAATACACAGCCTAATCTTTTTTTGCTGGCTAAGTGAGAGTTGCATTAAGGTTTTAGGAGGGATTCTGTGAGGTCCAATTGGATTTCTCACTGTATCAACAAGCTTCATGAACAACCACCTACACCCCCCAACTATGATGCCCTCACATCTGTTTCTAGCTCCATTTAACTACACTCCATTCCTGGAACAACCTTCAACTCAGTGGGTATTAGTTGAAAGATCTGTATCCCTTGTATCTGTGCCATTTTTAAAACCTACTTTACACCCAGACAAGCACCGCCAGTCCAGAGCTGCCCTGCACAGTTCCTGATACTTTCCCCAGAGTTGGCAGGAAGGGGCATTAACACCACTCATTGTGGGCAGGAATGGAATGGTGCATAAGCAAGAACCTCTCTTCGCCAGGACCAGCAAACCGTGTTAGCCTGGTCTGAGATTGCCACTCACTCAGTGCAGACTGGGCCATCTGAAGGAATGCTCAACACTGCATATCAATGACCTTCTCCACTTTGCCAATGTAAATGCCACCATCTTCTTTCCAATACCTCACATTCTCTGCTACTGTACCAATCTCCCACCCAGATTCATGCTCTACCATCTTGTGACTACCTGCAATATTGCCTTCCCTTATTCGCTGTCATTCACTCCAAACCCTAACATCATTAACTCCGCATGCCTTCTGTGCTGCCTACTCACTCACTGGAGATACCTTCCCACTTGCACCAAAAGTAACAGCTGTGTCACCTACTTTTATTTCCCTTAGTACCTGCTTCTCTCTCCCTCTGAGGAAAGAAGCCTATAATGAGGCAGAAAGAATCAAGACCTGTGGTGGGCTCCCACATTTGGCTCCTCACTGCACAGGATCTTGTCTCTCACCACCTTAAGTAATGAGCTGACTGGGTCCAAGCCCCTGGACTGATAACAGAGGCTGCCCTTGCTATACTGCAAGAATACTCTGACTGAAGGCCATTACCCTTAACATGACTGAGGTCTTTTGACAATCATGACAAGCATCCTGGTTTTGTACCTGCTCTAAATGGAGGGGAAAGTTGGGAATATTGACCCATGACAAAGTGGGAAAAATGCACAAAGTCAAGGTAATGCAATGCAAGGGATGTCTCTGATTGTGTTTTTGGGATCCTTAAGGGGGAGGAGGAGCAGTCCCAAGGTGCAGTCCACATAGGCACCAACATAGGAAGAGAGATGGGGATTTAAGGCAGAAATTCAGGGAGCTAGGAGGGAAACTTAGAGCTAGGACGAACAGAGTTGTTGTCTCTAGTTTGTTGCCCGTGCCACGTGCTAGTGAGGCAAGGAATAGGGAGAGAGAGGAGTTGAACACGTGGCTACAGGGATGGTGCAGGAGGGAGGGTCTTGGATTCTTGTATAATTGGGGCTCTTTCTGGGGTAGGTGGGACCTCTACAAGCAGGATGGTCTTCATCTGAACCAGAGGGGTTCCAATATCCTGGGGGGGGGGGGGGGGGTGAAATTCACTAAGGCTGTTGGGGTGGGTTTAAACTAATCCAGCAGGGGGATGGGAACCAAAATTGTAGTTCAAGTATAGAAAAGGTTGAGAGTAGGAAGGTCCAAAATCAAGTTTTAGGGATGCAAGATGGCACCGGCAAGCAAGAAGTTGGTTTGAATTGTGTCTACTTCAACGCCAGGAGCATCTGGAATAAGGTGGAGGAACTTGCAGCATGGGTTGGTACCTGGGACTTCGATGTTGTGGCCATTTCAGAACATTGTTAGAGCAGGGACAGGAATGGTTGTTGCAGGTTCAAGGATTTAGGTGTTTCAGTAAGAACAGAGAAGATGGTAAAAGAGAGGGAGGTATGGCATTGTTGGTCAAGGATAGTATTAGAGTTGCAGAAAGGATGTTTGGGGACTCGTCAACTGAGGTAGTATGGGATGAAGTTAGAAACAGGAAAGGAGAGGTCACCCTGTTAGGAGTTTTCTATAGGCCTTTGAATAGCTCCAGTGATGTAGAGGAAAGGTTAGCAAAGATGATTCTCGATAGGAGTGAGAGAGACAGGGTAGTTGTCATGGGGGACTTCAACTTTCCAAATATTGACTGGGAACACTATAGTATGAGTACTATAGATGGGTCAGTTTTTGTCCGGTGTGTGCAGGAGGGCTTCCTGACACAGTATGTAGACAGGCCAACAAGGGGCAAAGCCACATTAGATTTGATACTGGGTAATGAGCCCGGCCAGGTGTTAGACTTGGAAGTAGGTGAGCACTTTGGTGATAACAATCACAATTCTGTTAAGCTTACTTTAGTGATAGAAAGGGATAGGTGTATACCACTGGGCAAGAGTTACAGCTGGGAGAAAAGCAATTATGATGCGATTAGGCAAGATTTAGGAAGCATAGGATGGAGAAGGAGACTGCAGGGGATAGGCACATTAGAAATGTGGAGCTTATTCAAGGAAAAGCTACTCTGTGTCCTAGATAAATATGTACCTGTCAGGCAGGGAGGAAGCTGTCAAGCGCGGGAGCCGTGGTTTACGAAGGAAGTGGAATCCCTGGTCAACAGGAAGAAGAAGGCTGATGTTAGGATGAGATGTGAAGGCTCAGTTAGGGCGCTTGAGGATTACAAGGTAGCCAGGAAAGACCGAAAGAGACAGCTCAGAAGAGCCAGGAGGAGGCATGGGAAGTTGTTGACAGATAGGATCAGGGTAAACCCTAAGGCTTTCTATAGGTATTTAAGGAATAAAAGAATGACGAGAGTAAGATTAGGGCCAATCAAGGATAGTAGTGGGAAGTTGTGTGTGGAGTCAGAGGAGATAGGGGAAGCAGTAAATGAATACTTTTCAACAGTATTCACTCTAGAAAATGACAATGTTGTCGAGGAGATTACTGAGATACAGGCTACTAGACTAGGTGTGATTGAGGTTCACAAGGAGGAGGTAATAGAAATCCTGCAGAGTGTGAAAATAGAGAAGTCCCCTGGGCCGGATGGGATTTATCCGAGGATCCTCTGAGAAGCCAAGGAGGAGATTGCAGAGCCTTTGGCATTGATCTTTAAATCGTCATTGTCTACAGGAATAGTGCCAGAAGACTGGAGGATAGAAAACGTGGTTCCCCTGTTAAAGAAGGTGAGTAGAGACAATCTTGGTAATTATAGACCAGTGAGCCTCACTTCAGTTGTTGGTAAAGTGCTGGAAAAGAATATAAGAGGTAGGATTTATAATCATCTAGAAAAGAATAATTTGATAGTCAGCACAATTTTGTGAAGGGTAGGTCATGCCTCACAAACCTTATTGAGTTCTTTGAGAAGATGACCAAACAGGTAGATGAGAGTAAACTGGTTGATGTGGTGTATATGGATTTCAGCAAGGCATTCGATAAGGTTCCCCAAGGTAGGCTATTGTACAAAATGCGGAGGAATGGGATTGTGGGAGATATAGCAGTTTGGATCAGTAATTGGCTTGCTGAAAGAAGACAGAGGGTAGTAGTTGATGGGAAATGTTCATCCTGGAGTCCAGTTACCAGTGGTGTACCGCAAGGGTCGGTGTTGGGTCCACTGCTGTTTGTTCATTTTTATAAATGACCTGGATGAGGGCGGATGAGGGCGTAGTAGGGTGGGTTAGTAAATTTGCAGATGGCACTAAGGTCGGTGAAGTTGTGGATAGTGACAAAGGATGTTGTAGGTTACAGAGAGACGTAGATCAGCTGCAGAGCTGGGCTGAGAGGTGGAAAATGGAGTTTAATGTGGACAAGTGTGAGGTGATTCACTTTGGTCGGAGTAACCGGAATGCAAATTACTGGGCTAATGGTAAGATTCTTGGTAGTGTAGATGAGCAGAGAGATCTCGGTGTCCAGGTACACAGATCCTTGAAAGTTGCCACCCGGTTGACAGGGTTGTTAAGAAGGCATACAGTGTTTTATTAATAGAGGGATTGAGTTACGGAACCATGAGGTTATGCTACAGCTGTACAAAACTCTAGTGTGGCCACACTTGGAGTATTGTGTACAGTTCCGGTCACCACATTATAAAAAGGATGTGGAAGCTTTGGAAAGGGTGCAGAGGAGATTTACTAGGATGTTGCCTGGTATGGAGATCTTACGAGGAAAGGCTGAGGGACTTGAGGCTGTTTTCATTGGAGAGAAGAAGGGTGAGAGGTGACTTAATAGAGACATATAAGATAATCAGACAGTTACATAGGGTGGACAGGGAGAGCCTTTTTCCAAGAATGGTGACGGCGAGCACGAGGGGGCATAGCTTTAAATTGAGGGGTGATAGATATAGGACAGATGTCAGAGGTAGTCTCTTTACTCAGAGAGTAATAAGGGTATGGAATGCTTTGCCTGCCACAGTAGTAGATTCACCAACTTTAAGTACATTTAAGCCGTCATTGGACAAGCATATGGACGTACATGGAATAGTGTAGGTTAGATGGGCTTCAGATTCGTATGACAGGTCAGCGCAACATTGAGGGCCGAAAGGCCTGTACTGCGCTGTAATGTTCTATGTTCTATGTTCTATGCTGTGAGCATCCAAGTACATTCAGTGTGAGTCAGCTGTATGACAGCAAAAGAAGAATGAGGAGATGCAGCTGGATCCAGTCCTCACAGCATTATTACAATGACAGTTGGCGATGCAACCAGAGATGCAGATTTGAAAGTATATACCATTAGGGATTAGAAATGTGTCATGTCAGTTCTTCAAACCTGATACATGCTGGATGCCAATATCTATGGACATAGCACACATGTTGCTGGTGACCATGCAGCATGTCCTGAGATGATGTTGCTAAGGAGGTCCTTCAGAGCAAATAGAGTCAGAATTATACAGCACGGAAACAGATCCGTGCTGTCCATTCCAACCAGTTTTCCCAAACTAAACTAGTCCCACTTGCCTGCATTTTGCCCACATCCTTCTAAACATTCATGCACCTGTCCAAATGTCTTTTAAATGTTGTAACTATACCTACATCTACCATTTCCTCTTGTAGATCATTCCACAGAAACACACCACCCTCTGTGTGGAAAAAGTTGTCTCTCAACTCCATGTTAAATCTTTCCCCTCTCACTTTAAGCATATGCCCTCTGATTTTAAACTTCCCTACCCTGGGAAAAGACTTTTGTTATTCACTTTATCTTTGCTCCTCGTGATTTTATAAACCTGTGTAAGTTCACCCTCAACCTCTAATGCTCCAGGGGAACAAAATCCCAAGCTATCCTGACTCTCCTTATAACTCAAACCCTCCAGTACTGGTAGCATCCTTGTAAATCTTTTCTGCATCCCCTTTTCAATTTGGTAACATCCTCCCTGGAGTAGACTGATCAGAACTATATGCAGTACTCCAGAAGTGGTCTTGCTAACATCCAGTACAGCTGCAACATGACATCTCAACTCCTGAACTCCATGTTCTGACCTATGACATTGAAAAGTGTGGTACTGGATAAGCACATTTGGTCAGGCAGCATCTGAGGAGCAGGAAAGTCAACATTTCGGACATAAGCCCTTCATCAGTAATGTGGTGGGAGGAAGGTAGCTGGGAAGGCAATAGGTAGATGCAGATGGGTTGGGGGGTGATAGTGATAGGTTAGAGGGCAGGATGGGAAGGAAGATGGACACGAAGGACAGTTCGAGAGCACAGTACCGAGTTGGAGGGTTGGATCTGGGATGAGGTGGAGAGGGCAGATAAGAAAACTAGTGAAGTCAACTTTGCCATGTGAAGGTTAGCGTGGTGCTGGAAAAGCATAGCAGGTCAGGCAGCATCCGAGGAGCAGGAAAATTGACGTTTTGGGTAAAAGCCCTTCATCAGGTTTGATGCTGTGTGGTTGAAGGGTCCCATGGTGGAAGATGAGGCATTCTTCCACCAGTCGTTGGGTGGCTTGGATTTGGCAATGGACAAGGCCCAGGACTTGCATGTCCTTGGCAGAGTGGAAGGGGGAGTTGAAGTGGTCGGACAAAGGGCAGTGGGGTTGCATGGTGCATGTGTGCCACAGAGGTTCCCTGAAGTGTTCTGCAAGTTAATGTCCTTTCTCCCCAATGTAGAGGAGACCACATCGAGAGCAACGGACACAGTAGATGAGGTGTCTGGATGTGCAGGAAAATCTCTACCAGATGTGAAAAGACAGGATGCCAACTCACAGAACGTTTCAGGGAACACCTCTGGGACACATGCAACAACATGACATCAATGTTGACTTCACTAGTTTTCAAATCTCCCCTCCTCTCTATCTCATCCCAGATCCAACCCTCCAACACGGCACCACCCTCTTCAACCGTCCTACCTGTTCATCTTCTGTCCCACATATCTGCTTCACCCGACCACTATGACGCCCCACCTGCATCTACCTATTGCCTTCCCAGCTAATCTCCCCCCACCCTCCTATTTATCTCTCAGCCCCCTTCCTTCACCCCCCATCCCCCCAACATTCCTGATGAATGGCTTATGCGGAAACGCTGACTCTTCTGCTGCCTGACCTGTTGTGCTTTTCTAGTGCCTGATCTCCAGTATCTGCAGTCCACACTTTCTCATAGTTTTGACCTATGGAGGCAATGCCAAATGTCATTTTCTACACCTTCTACCTGTACTGCCACTTGCAACAATATATCACCAGCGTTATTGGGAAACAATTCAATTATCTTTGTGCAAGTCAGTACCACTGATGATATAAGCTCT
Organism: Chiloscyllium punctatum; assembly: GCF_047496795.1. NCBI lineage: Eukaryota > Metazoa > Chordata > Chondrichthyes > Orectolobiformes > Hemiscylliidae > Chiloscyllium > Chiloscyllium punctatum. The sequence continues at coordinate 34,614,434 of NC_092764.1, forward strand.
TAGAGGACAAGATAGATGCTTCCTTTTCATCTCTTGCCCACTTCTTCTCCTGCCACCTTCCTTCCTAAAAGCCCCCAAATCACTCCTTCCTGAAATCTTAAGGAGATGCCAGTGATAAGCCAATGCTTCTGAACATGGAACAACACTGAAACCAGCTTTAGGATCATGCTATACACTAACAAACGTATCATAGCACAGAAAAATCCAACCAGCAAAGAAGGTTACCTCAGATTACAATGGATTTATCAGATGGACCAGTGGGCTTAGAAGTAGCAGATGGAGTTTAATTTAGCTAAATGTGAGATGCAGCATTTTGGGAAAGCAAATCTTAGCAGGACTTGTACACTTAATGGTAAGGTCCTAGGGAGTGTTGCTGAACAAAGAGACCTTGGAGTGCAGGTTCATAGCTCCCTGAAAGTGGAGTCGCAGTTAGATAGGATAGTGAAGAAGGCATTTGATATGCTTTCCTTTATTGGTCAGAGTATTGAGTACAGGAGTTGGGAGGTCATGTTGCGGCTGTACAGGACATTGGTTAGGCCACTGTTGGAATGTTGCGTGCAATTCTGGTATCCTTCCTATTGGAAGGATGTTGTGAAATTTGAAGGGGTTCAGAGGAGATTTACAAGGATATTGGCAGGGTTGGAGAATTTGAGCTACTGAGAGAGGTGGAATAGGCTGAGGGGTGGCACAGTGGTTAGCATTGCTGCCTCACAGCACTAGGGACCCAGGTTCAATGCCAGCCTCAGGTGACTGTCTGTGTGGAGTTTGCACATTCTCCCTGTGTCTGCGTGGGTTTCCTCCAGGTGCTCTGGTTTCCTCCCACAATCCAAATATGTGCAGGTTAGGTGAATTGGCCATGCTAAATTGCCAATTTGGAAAGATCTATTTTCAGTTTCCTTAACTCATTGGTGTTTTAATCTAAAATCAGAACTAAGAACTGTTGGCATTGACAGTAAATTAATGAAAGACTGAATTTAAATTTTGTAACCCTTATTCTCTTGAGCCAACCAAGACAAAGTCTTGGACATCTATCACTGCAGATACTTCATCCTACCTGTTGGTGCAGGAGGAATAGCTTGCAAGTAGAGGCAGATTCAACTGGCAATTAACAGAGCCAGCAGTGAAACGGCAGCCTTCTGTATTGAATCACTTTGATAAATCACATTGGTTAAGAATAGTTTGGTGAACTGAAGTTGGTAAGTGCCATTCTAATTTCCATGTTGAGAATTCTCAAACTCTAGTTGTTTAGTGCATTTGCTGAGATGGGAAACTAAGTAATTTTGAGTCAAGTTGGGCTATTAACAAGGTATATAACTATTGATACTTCCTTTCAATTGGCAATTTGCCACTGCCTAGTGAAGAACTTGCCATGCTCCTTGACAAAAGCATTAAAGATGCTTCCAGGTGCTCCTGAGGTTGAGAATGAACTTGCCAGAATTTCCATCTAACTCTGCCACAAATCTTACCATAGCCCATGTTGCTCAGAGCCCAATAAGATTCTGCCCAGTATTTTTCTGACAAGTAGAAGGAATGTTATAACTGTCAAGTATGTTTCTCCCTCTTGGTTGGTTCTTTCACCACCTGCCACTGACCTAGTCTAGCAGGTATATCCTTAAGAGCCAATCTGCTTGATCATTAGTGCTGCTGCTGAGCCACACGTGTTGGTAGACATTGACATTCCCTACCCAGAGTACATTTTGAGGCCTTGCTACCCTCAGGGCTTCTTCCACATTTTGTTCAATATGGAGAAGCACTGATTCATCAGCCAAGGAAGGATGGTACATGGTATTCAGCAGGATTGCCCATATTTAACCTGAAGCCATGAGATTCATGGGTCCAGAGTCAATGTTGAGGACTCCCAGGGCAACTCCCTCCCAACTGCACATTCCAATGCCGCCACCTCTGCTGAGTCTGTCCTTCTAGTGGGACAGGACATATCCAGGGATAATGATGGTTGTGTTTGGGTTATTGGCTGTCAGGAATGATTTTGAGAGTATGACTATACCAGGCTGTTGCTTGAATAGACTGTGAGACAGTTCTCCCAATTTTGGCACTAACGCCCAGATGTTACTCAGGCCAACAGGGCTGTTTCAACTACTGTCTTTTCTCGGTTGATATCACATGGTTTGTGCAATTTGAATTTTTTGTTGAGACTTTGAAATAATCAATACAACTGTCAGAGGACAGGACAAAAGTGAGCACTGCAGATGATGGAGATTGGAGTCGAGAATGTAGTGCTGGAAAAGCACAGCAAGGCAGGCAGCATCCGAGGAGCAGGAAAATCAACGTTTAGGTCAAAAGCCCTTCATCAGGAATTAGGCAATGAGCTGAGGGGGTGGTGAGATAAATGGGAGGGGCTGGGGGCAGGTAATTGAGAGTGCAATAGGTAGATGGAGGTGGGGCTAATGGTGATAGGTCGAAAAAGAGGGTGGAGCGGATAGGTGGGAAGGAAGATGGACGGGTAGGACAGATCATGAGGGCAATGCCAAGTTGGAAGGTTGGATCTGGGATAAGGTGGGGGGAGGGGAAATGAGGAAACTGGTGAAATCCACGCTGGTGCCAAGGAGTTGGTGGGTCGCAAGGTGGAAGATGAGGCATTCTTCCTCCAGGCACTGGGTGGTTAGAGAGTGATGATGGAAGAGGCCCAGGACCTGCATGCCCTTGCAAGAGTGGGAGGGGGAGTTGAAGTGTTCGGCCACGGACAGTGGGGTTGGTTGGTGCGGGTGTCCCGGAGATGTTCTCTGAAGCGCTCTGCGAGCAAGCATCCTGTCATTTCAGAGGACAATTGAGAGTAAACTACATTGTTGTGCACCTGGAGTCATATGTAAGACAAACCAGATGTGAATGTCAGAGTTCTTTCCCTGAAGGACAGCAGTGAACCATTCGTAAGTGCTGTGAGAAAGTGACTTCATTCTAGCCTTGAGGTTGGACTCTTGGTGCAGAAAATTTATTGTTTTTTGCATAAGTTTTTCATGATATTTCTGCAGCTCTATTTTATCTCTTCTATTAGTGAAAGCATGTGCATATGTGGTAGGAATTAACAGGAATATAGGTTATGTTTGCATATTAGTAATTAATAATCCACCTTACTACTTGTTAAAATGTAATTTTGTTTATAATATATAGGTTTTTATTTTTTGTTTATTGATGAAACCTGATGTAAGCTTCTTTCATATAAGATAGTGGTCAAAGTCAGATCAATCAACCATCTTAGTTATAAAAATGGTCGTTTACGCATTCATGACAGAACACGGAATAGTGGAACTTGAGTTCTAATGTGCTCAGCTTATGGGGGTTTTGACAACTGTATCACACTATCAAGTCATATTTTTAATACTGGTACATTTTCTGTTGAAACTTTGCAAATTTAATTTAATTTCATCGCTGTAATGCTTTTTTTAAATGAAGTAACAGAAGTGCAATGAGGTTAATGCAATTGTTGTGGGTTACATGGGTTTCAAAACGCGTTTGATGAAATGGCATACAATCAGCTCATCAGCAAGATTAAAGGCAATAGGATAAAGAAGGTCAGCTCAGATATGAAGTGGACTGAGTTACAGGGAATAGGCAGCAATTGTGAATGGCTGTTTTTCAACTGGAGAAAGCTTTATAATTGTTTTATAATGGGATTTTTTAATAAATTGGTATTATGACCACTGCCTTTGTTATCCTTATTAATGATATGGACTTTTCAAAATTTGTAGATGATGTAAAACTTAGAGGTATTATAAACTTCAAAGAGAATAGAGAAAAGGCTTTACAGGATGTAGACAAGATGGATCAGCAGCAGTTAAAAATTTATGCAGAGGAGTGTGATGTGACACAGTTGGTCCAAAGAGGAAAGGCAATGCAAAATAAAGAATGTAATTCTAAAAGGGTGCAGAAACAGAGGCACCTGTGAATACATGTACAGAAATTGCTGAATGTGAAGGGCTAGTGAAAAATTGGTTCATAAAACACACAGCATCCTGAGCTTTAAAAATAAAAGAGTGGAATACAAAAGTAGACAAATTATTAAGAAGCTTAATAAAGTACTGGTTGGCCTCTACTGAACTAATAAGTCCAGTCTGGACACCCCATGTTAGGAAAGATGTGAAGACTTTTGAAAAGATGCAGAAAGAGTTACAAGAACGGCTCCATGGATGAGGGACTTCAGTTACATGGATCAATTGTAGAAGCTGTGCCCCTATATTATCTTGAGAAGTAAAGGTTGAGAGGAGATTTGACAGATGTGTTCAAAATCATGAATGGTCTAGACAGAATAAAGAGATACTGTTCCTATTAGCAGAAAGGTCAAGAACAAAAAGGACACTAAATTATGGTGAGTAATAAAGGAATCAAAGGCAACAGGAGGAGAACGCTCCTTATACAGTCCAGAATATAACACCTGAAGGAATGGCGCTGATAGATTCACTCATGCCATTCACAACAGAATTGGATAATATTCTAAAAATAATAAATTTCCAGGGCTGAAAAGAAAAGATGAATCAGTGGGACTAGCAGAATGTTCTTCTGGAAAGTTGGTAGAAATATGATGTACTGAATGACTTCCACCTATCCATCTTTATACCCAGTATGTCCTAAAGCAAATGCAGTGACTGTAATCGAATCACGCATATTGGGCACAAGGGGAGGTGGGTTACTTCCTCTTTCCAGTATGTCCCAACAATTAATATACTTCATTGTTCCAATTATGAGATTTTAAAGATTGGTATGAATTTGTACTGTCTTTAATGAAAAATTAAATGAATTATGTGATCGGTTCTGAACTCTGTCTGGCAGCAAGTTTGGGTAATTTGGATATTAAAGACTAAAGAAGGTTTAGATTGTTTCACTAGCTAACAAAGGTGCAAGAAATTCATATTTATAGACAATGGCAAAAAAAAAGCCAGGATGTTGCTGGACAGATTGTCGGTCTTCAAGATCCATGGAAAATGTTAAAAATATCAAGCTCTAAAAGGTTATATTTTGAACTGTACATTTGATCCCAGGAAAGAATAAAATTCTGGTCCAAAGGATAGTTAATTATCAGCCCTACCCAAATATAAGGTGCATGTAATTCATGTTGCTGTATTAACAGGCTTATAGATGGGAAGGAAACAATAGAAGCCATTACGATATTGGGTTATAAGCTAACCCAATCACAGCCAGATTGGTCTACTAAGATCTAGGAGAAAGAGGGAACGGCAGCTAGAGACCAAAAGTCTTCAGGTTCACTGCACTAGAATGACGATGGGAGCTCATGCTCAGTTCATAAAGTCTAAACATAGGAGTACACAGTTAATAGTGCTTTTAGTAGGCTAATTACACTAAACATCTTAAAACATTAAGTCTTGTCGGGTCATCTGTTCAACTATTAACTAGAAATTTGATTTTTCTCAAATTATTAGTTTTTACAGAAATTACAACACCATAGATATGCTATTCATTGTAACAATGTTCTGCTCTTTCTTGTATAGTGCTCAGCTACATCAACTTTCCTGCACCAAGGACATTATCAACATCAGTAGCACAACTATTGCCAACCACAAGCTGTTAACTGAAAGTTAGCAGCTTTAAAATACATTGTGGATGTAGCTTAAATTGCAGTAATGGTCTGATTAAAAAGGATGACAATATTGGAGGTGTTAATATCAGCCCTCTACTCATACATGAAATATTAACTCTTGTACATACCTTGCAATCGTCCAATTGCATTAGAATTGTTCAACTCAAAACAATTTTGGCTTGATCCATAGCTTTCATGAAACATAATTTCTTGCCTACTTGGTTCATAAAGTGGAAACAAAATATTTTGGTGAACAGAAAATTGGTCTGAAGCACAAAAGTATTTGGTTTTATTCACCCATGAAATATGGGCATTGCTGGCTGGCCAGCATCTATTGCCTGTTCCTAGTTACCCTTGATGAGACTTCATAGCAATCGATACAACTGAGTAGCCTGAGCCTCATTCCTGATGAAGGGCTTATGCCCGAAACATCAATTCTCCTGCTCATCAGATGCTGCCTGACCACACTCTCGACCCATATTTCAGAGTCAATCTCATTGCTGTAGGCCTAGAGTTACATGTAGCTAGACCAGGTGAGAATGACAGATTTTCTTTTCCGAAGGGGAGTGAACAGATTGGGTTTTTGCAACAATCAACAGTGTCATTATTGGATTCTTAATTCCAGTTATTCATTGTATTTCAAATTCCACCATCTGCTGTGGTGGGATTCAAACTCATGTTCCCAGTATATCAGCTGGTTTCTGGATTAATAGTTTAGCAAAAATACTACTAGGCCATTGATTTTGAAACATTACAGTGGGGAAACAATGTGTTCTTAAAACGAGCATTGCAAAGTCACAATGCAGCTTTTATTTTGTTGTCATAATGCTAAATTAAAGCAATAATGCTTAAACTTACTCCCATCCAAAGGAATGTACTGACTTCACATCAAGAAATGAAGGAACACATTTTCTATCATTATGCTGCTTAACTGCTGCAACTTTCAATAAGACCATTATTTTCAACAAGATTGTAATACCAGTCATTTATATCTCATGAGGTAGTACACACTGTTTGTGTTAATTCTGTGACAATCATAGTTACTAAAGCAGGCACAATCCAAAGAATTGCAGAAAAACACATTAGCAAATTGTGAAAGCCAATGGAAAAATGTCATTTTTAAAAATGTATTATGAAAACCCATTGAATTCTTGGGTAATGACAATTCATAAGGGACATTTTCCCAATATCAAAGATATTTTTAAAAATGTATCATAATCCATATTATGCATCTATGCTGCTTGCAACTCTTTTGCTCTTGAACTACAACAAACTAGTAACATTAGGATAATTTGCAAGTGAGTTGAAAGTCACCAAGGGCTTAGAGATTAAATCAAATTAAACACAATTTTATATTCTTCACCAAAATTAATGATGATAATATTCAGTCTTACAATATTTATCAAAAGTGCAATGCATTTTACAAAATAACAAATTCACGAAGAATTGTAGTGGAAGGCTTTCACCTTTACCAAAAAGCATGTATGGTGTTACAGTGAGGGATCTTCTATGACAAAGACAAATTAACTAGACCAGAGACAGTTAATTCTATAATAATGAATTTTCTTGTCAGAATTTTATCAGGTTACAGGTCCAGTTGCAACAGTAAAACAAACTTGAATCAACTGGACAGTTATAATTTTAGCACTCTTTAAAATTACCACTGATTTCCAAACATTCTGACATTCAAGTGAGGGCTTGGCCATTGGAATTTCACTTGCTACCTAATTGTATGGGTGTTCAAATGTCAAGCTTGAATATGTTGTCATTTTAATACAAGTTTATGGAGAGCACCACAAAATGAGGAGCATTACTTTTCACTTAGAGCACATGGTCCTGATCAGTCTATTGTTGATAAGCACCAAGCAGGAGAGGGTGTTTCCTCAGCATGGACAATTGCATCTGATTGCATTCACTTAATACTCAATAGCTAAATTAGTGACCATTGCTAAAGATAATGATGAGATGGGAAGGAATAGGTTGGTTATCTGCCCCTTAAATTGTGCTGTTTGATCCAACAAAATGCAGAGAGATGAGATTAGATTAGATTAGATGGGGGGGGGGGGGGGGGGGAAGAGGGATTAAAAAAACCTTCTTCGAAGAAGGATTTTTGCAATCAAAACTATATATATCAGTCTGACTCCACACTATAATGTAATGCTAAGAAAAACACAGTATATTGGCTATAGGTTAATTCTGGAATTTGTTACATAACTGTACAGATGTGGGTGGAACTGGAAATCTTTTACATCATCAATCGCTCATTATACACTATCTATGTGTTGGTGTAGACAGTGAATACTGTGTTTTGTTCTTGAACAATCTATGAAACCCATTGTTTATCTTCAGTTGTGTCACAGAATACTTTTAATAATATCTACTAAATGAATAAATTATCTGTTGTATTTTAACAATTTTCCCTACTTCTGTAAACCACAATTCACTGTTAATTCAGTAGACTACTCAGACCTCCACTATGTTATGCAAATGGACATTCCTCCAGTGTGAACATAATTAGTAAACGTTAGCATTTGGCTTAGGGAGGCATCAGTGCATGCCTGATCCTGTTCACAGACATGACAAGCATGCACTGCCCAGCAGGAGCCACTGGATAGTAAGTGAGTTTGAAAGCCATTCCCTGCTTTGCTGGATCAAAAAGGACAAGCTGTAGGAAATTGTAGCAGCTCCACATCTTGCTACCTGAAACCAACAAAACTTAGACAGGCAGCGCACTGAATGTGGAACTTCTTTGGTTTCATATAATTTTGTATATTTAGCAACAAATCCATTCTCTTACTGAATGGTTTGAAACTCACTATTTAAATCTGGGAAAGCAATCATTTTCCTTTCTGGATAAACCAACCCTACCAATGTGGATAAGAGACATTTCTAATTACATCCTGTGTTCCATTCTGAAGTATTAATTTGCAATAACTCCAGATAGGTCACTTTATACGACTGTACTGAACTGTTATGTTAACTTACCACACCTCTTAAATTGGCTAAAATATAACTACTACTGCCTTTAGGCACCAAAGCAATCTTTTCACCATCAGCAGAAAGAACCATTTGCACACAATACAAATCAACCATCTTCCACACCCGAATCCCGTTCTCCTAAGATTACATTATCAAAGATGTGGAGGGGGGGGATATTGGACTGGGATGGACAAAATCAAAAATCACATGATATCAGGTTATAATCAAGCAGGTTTATGTGAAACCGCAAGATTCTGGAGCCGTCGCTCCTTCCTCAGGAAACGAGTCTTATCTGGGCGGGGCAGAAAGGGAATAATGTTGGAAATAGATTTTGCCAGTGAAATCCTAATGGAAAACCATTGGCTTTAGCTAGTTTACCATGCACCTGCAGCACTGTATTGGGGCACAGCAATTTTAACTGTCAGACTTCATTGACATATGCTAATCATAGTGGACAGAAAGTGGCTGCCAATCTCTAAAGGATCAAGCAGTCATCAGCAGACTACCTGGAAAGTGTGGATGAAGGGCTTCTCTGAGGGTTTCATGAGAAAGAAGCAGGAGGCCTAATCTGCCACGAAGCCACTCAGTTCAAAGTTAATATTTGATGGCATCAAACTCAAAACAACACTTCTGAATTAGCAACCCCTCAGTTTTGTGCAACTGGCTTAGCTGCCTGTTCAAAGTCATATACTAAAGTTGCAAATTGTATTGTCTAAGTAGCTCTTTGGTGCAAAAAGTATCTCAAAGTAATTTAACTGCCCAACCAATTAAAATCTCCAACACAATCTTATTTTTATAATCAAATACTTCTGTGACAAATCAACTACATTCTTCCACACCTGAGCGAGTACAATATTATTTGTACAATGGTACAGAGATATTTTACCTATAACCTGAAGAGCACCTTAGGCAAGTTAATCTCGAAAACATGTATTTTTCCATGTGGCGCCGTTTCTTTGGAAGTGTTTGTAATGGGATAACTATCTGGCTGGAATTAATTTCAGTAAAAGTGGCTGAATAGGTTTCTATACAGAGATGTAACATTGAAGCTATATTCTGCAAAGCTGAACATTCATGACAACTGGAGCTTTGGATCCACAGATCAGAACATAGTTGCCATTCATTTACTCTCAACAACTAAGTATGTAATTTATGTTCCAAAACAGTGAAGGAGGTTTATGCAAGTCAGAATGAACTTATCAGATTCAATTTTGTAATTTACACTTGTTGATTCACTGGCCAAAAGGCATGAATAGAGTTATGTTCCTTTAAATCTGATAATAGAACATAGTGTTTCATGGTTCATCAATTTATTGGAGGTTGCAATACAGCCTTAGGTCTCGAATATGAGTTCATAGAACATAGAACATTACAAAGCAGTGCAGGCCCTTCAGCCCTCAATGTTGTGCAGATCTGTGAAATAAATCTAAAGCCCATCTAACCTACACTATTCCATTATCATCCATATGTTTAAGCAAAACATGTTTATCCAATGACCATTTAAATGCCCATAAAGTTGGTGAATCTACTACTGTTGCAGGAAGGGTGTTCCATGCCCTTACTACTCTTTGAGTAAAGAGCCTACCCCTGACCTGTCCTATATCTATCACCCCTCAGTTTAAAGCAATGTCCCCTCATGCTAGCCTTCACCATCTGAGGAAAAAGGCTCACTGTCCACCCTATCTAATCCTCTGATCACTTTGTATGTCTCTATTAAGTAACTCTTAGCCTTCTTCTATCTAACAAAAACAGCCTCAAGTCCCTCAGCCTTTCCTCATAAGACCTTCCCTCCATACCAGGCAACATCCTGATAAATCTCCTTTCCAATGCTTCCACATCCTTCCTATAATGTGGCGACTAGAATAGTAAACAATACTCCAAGTGTGGCCGCACCAGAGTTTTGTACAGCTGCAACATGACCTCATGGCTCCAAAACTCAACCCCTCTGCCAATGAAAGCTAACACACTGTATCAACCTGGGTGGCAACTTTCAGGGATCTATGTACATGGACACCAAGATCTCTCTTCTCATCCACACTAATAAGAATCTTACCATTAGCCCAGTACTCTGTACTCCTGTTACTCCTTCCAAATTGAATCACCTCACACTTTTCTGCACTAAACTTCATTTGCCACTTCTCAGCCCAGCACTGCAGCTTATCTATATCCCTCTGTAACCTGCAACATCCTTCCACACTGTCCACAACTCTATGCCCTAATCCAGGTCATTTATAAAAATTGCAAACAGCAATGGCTCCAAAACAGATCCTTGCAGTACACCACTAGTAACTGAATTCCAGGATAAATATTTCTTATCAACCACCACCCTCTGTCTTCTTATAACTAGCCAATTTCTGATCACCCTCAATCCCATGCTCCCGTATTTTGTGCAATAGCCTACGATGGAGAACCTTATCAAATGCTTTACTAATATCCATATACACCACATCAACCGCCTTATGCTCATCGACCTATTTGGTCACTTTCTCAAAGAATGTAGTAAGGTTTGTGAGGCACGACCTACCCTTCACAAAACCGTGTTGACTATTCCTAATCAAATTATTCCTTTCTAGATGATTATTAACCCTCTCTCTTATAATCCTTTCCAACAATTCACCCACAACGGAAGTAAGGCTCATTGGTCTCTAATTATTAGGATAATCTCTACACCCCTTCTTGAACAAGGGGACAACATTTGCTATCCTTCAGTCTTCCTGCACTATTCCCGTAGACAATGACAACATAAAGATCAAAGCCAAAGGCTCTGCAATCTCCTCCCTAGCTTCCTAGAGAATCCTAGGATAAATCCCATCCAGCCCAGGGGACTTATCTTTTTTCACACTTTCCAGAATTGCTAACACTTCCACCTTATGAACCTCAATCCCATCTAGTCTAATAGCTTGTATCTCAGTATTCTCCTCAACAACAACGTATTTTTCTTGTGAGAATACTGACGATAAGTATTCATTTAGCACCTCTCCTATCTCCTCGGTCTCCACGCACAACTTCCCACTACTGTCCTTGACTGCCCTGATCTTACTCTAGTCACTTGTTTATACCTATAGAAAGCTTTAGCGTTTTCCTTGACCCTACCTGCCAAAGACTTCTCATATCCCCTCCTGGCTCTTCTTAGCTCTCTCTTTAGGTCCTTACTGGCTAATTGTAACTCTCAAGTGCCCTAACTGAGCCTTCACGTCTTTACATAAGCCTCCTTTTTCCTCTTGACAAGAGATTCAACTTCTATTGTAAACCACGGTTCCCTCACTTGACCATTTCCTCCCTGCCTGGCAGGTACATACTTATCAAGGACACACAGTAGCCGTTCCTTGAACAAGGTCCACATTTCAATTGTGTTCATTCCCTGCAGTTTCCTTTCCCATCCTATACATCCAAAATTTTGCCTAATCACATTGTAATTGCCTTTCCCTCAGCTATAACTCTTATCATACGGTATATACCTATCTCTTTCCATCGCTAAAGTTCTGCAATGATTAAAATTTTCAACCATAACAGTCTTTTTTTTTCCATTTTCCCAGAATATGCCCAAAATATAGCTGTAACAATATTTTGTCCTTATTTACTGTATGGACATTTCAGGTAGGTGAGCATTCACAGTAGTCTCATAATAATGTCAAAATGAACCAACTTGCAAGGTGCATCACAGTCCCACTAATAATACGTCAGAATATGAAGCAACACAAATATAACTTTATACACAGAAAAAGGATACAAACCATGTTTGGTTTCATTTTGAAGACATTGTGAGCAATATGAACATTTTTAATATAATAATATTAAATAAGATTGATCAATTATACAGGATAGATAAAAGGAATCCTTCTGCTAAGTACATCATCCTAAAACAACTGTGATTATTCAAGTTAATTGTTAATTTCAACTTATTTGTATGCCATTTCAAGATAAGTATCCACCTCAAATAAGACTTCCATAAGAAATGTTTTCCACAGATAAATCTTTCTTACTGAGCAGAATATAGCTGACCCTATTGCCACCACACACCATCCCCACCAGATCAAGTTCACTAGATCGCAATCCCTATGATTGTTTCTTCAAAGCTTATTTCATATGCTTATACATGCCGCACATCCCTCTACTTTGGAGGCAAGTATTGGAAAATTGCAAAAGGCATGAGGAATTGAACACAGGACACAACCTTCACACTATCATCTATCATAGTAGAACTGCATGCACTGTAAGCATCCAACCATACAAACTTAGGACATGAATCCCTTGAGTTTATGAACTCAAGTGCATCCTCCTGAAATAGTTTGCAGTAGACAGCTTTTACTTTGTAATTGGATAATGATATTTTGGATCCTAAGTTGTATTTTTTATTTATACAGGTATATTTATGAACTACACAACATAGGCTCATAAATATAGGTACAATCAATAGGTCTGTAGGATGTAAATGTGACAATAGAGCATTTACTCACAGATGTCAAGTTGCAAGAATTTTCTTGTTCTGTCTACAACCCTGTGCATTTCTGCTAAACCCATGCAGCTAACCAATCTGTATCTAATATTTTAAGTTAGGCTACTGTTCACTTTAAATAATAACTGATTCCTTAAATATCATCTTCGTTTTTTGATTGTGTTGTTTTATTCCACGGCTCTGTTATTATCTCAGACAAAATTATGGTTCTGACACATTTCCTACAGATTTAAAAAACTCACAACAAGTCAACGTAGAAACGAAAACAACTTTACATTTCTGAGGTTTGGAAAAACAACTTAAATTATATTAAAATGTCAAATGTTCCATAGCAAATCTGAGACTTTCCAACATTCCACAGCAAACAAAAATAATTATGAAAGAATCCTCACCTGGTGTTTTCTGTCACTTCAAGCATAATACTGTCCTACGAGCCTGAGCTTATTTGTAAAGCTTTACGCAGATCCCCGATCCTTTAAGACTCATTAGAATGCAGTCACGCACCAGAAAGAAACAGTGCCGTGGAACAACAGCTTACACATTCCTGTAAGGGCTCTTGTCTTTCAATACTAAGACTGGAAAGCTGATCGATTCCAGTCGAGTTTCCAACTGACTCGAACCTGGCTGGATCGTAGACACACCTGCGAAGACGTTACCGAGGTCGGATAATATATTGTGTCAAAGAAGCATTAAGACCATGGATCGCATCTGCTGATGACATCATCTTATTACCATCTTACTGACAACACTCACTGCCTTTCAGTGATACTGTGGATTTGTGCAGAGAAACACTGGAGTTTAAAGAAAGAAATTTCGGATCATTGCAAGTAGTTTTTAATCTTTAAACTAGAAAAGTAAAACAAAATCAAAAAATTATCAATAATTAAAAAAAAGTTATATAAATCAAGTCTTTCAGTCTGTACACAGGAAAAGTCCTGACTGATGAATCATCAGCTGCTGAAGCCAACAGTACAATTACTGACTAACTGCTGACATGGCCCAGCAGAAAAAAAAATGATTTACAATTGTTTATTCTTTACAGATTTACACAATTTGTCCCAAAACTTACAAGGATCCTTTGAAATTCTGTACAATCCTTGAATAGGCTGTAGCACAGATATGTTGGAAAGGAAAATTTTGTTTACACACACTGAATTTATTTGGCTTGATTGCTAGAATTTATGGGTTGTTCTTTATAAACAATTTGGGTCATTGGATTTGGGACACAACCCGTTATTTAGAAAACTGCTTCACGAGGAAGGATTGCGAACAATGAAAACTTTGAAAATAGAGTAAGATCATGTACATGGTAGAGAGCAGGTACCTTACACAATCAGGTGTATAATTTGCAGTGCTAGAAAGGAAGATGAAAAATTGAGCAAGTAGAATTTAGGCATATTTAGTTTCTAAATTGCCTATTAGTTTTTATGTGCTTAAGCATTTTTCCAGCTTTCATCTCACTAAAGGACTAGAACAGATACAAAAATGTTCAAATGAATATCTCAGTTTTAATTACCAGTAGGTTGAGGGGTTATAGAGAGTGAGCAGGAAAATGAAGTTGATGCCATAATGAGATCAGCCATAATCCTGCAATCTTAAATGGCTGAGCAGGCTTAGTTCTTAGGTTATAATTTCTCAGTTTATGACTTACTATTACAGTTTCTGCCCTTAAAGGTCAGGGGAAGCGCTACATGTGCTCAAGCTCTAAATTTTGCATGTTTTTTTTCTGCAATGCTTACAGTATTTAGCATGGAATCAAAGAATTTTACAGTGCAGGGAGAAATCAGTATTACTTGCTCTCTGAGCAATGGCTATTGTTCAAGTGGTAGGTCTCTCACCTTTGAGTCTGAATGTTGTGGTCCCATTTTAGAAACTCAAGGACATAAACTGAGAATGACACCACAAAAAAGTACATTTCCTTAATAGTCATCTTTCAGATGTGATGATCATGAAAAATAGACACAGGAGTGAGTAAGCCATTCAGCATTCGAAGCATACTTCACCATTCAAGATCATGGTTGATCGGATTGTGACTTTTTTGTTCCTGTTCTCCTATAACCCAGTGCCCCTTGCCAAACAACGATATGTCTCACACAGTCTTCAATATATTCGATAATCTAGCCTCCATTCTAGCTGTGTAACAGAATTCAAAAGACCATTTGAGAGAATAAATTCCTCCTTATCATCTTAAATGGATGACCCTTATCTTTAAGCTGTGCTCTCTCTGGTTGATGTAAAATAAACAAGACAATTTGGGAAATTTAAAAGCTTTCAACTGATTTTTGAATCAGAATATTTTCTCCAACTATTAAATAAAAGCTGTGTTGGACTATTCACAGTTTTTACTACATGTGGTCTATAGTAGAGACTGCATGCGCAGCTATGGAGGGGGTATGGAGGTTATGGGAGCCATATGCGGATGCAACTGGAAGGCATAAGTTAACAATTGTTTTGGTATGGAGCTCATCAAGAGCCCTGAGGGTGGATGGGGTGGCAAGAATTGGCTTTAGCTAATTCTTAGCTAATTGGCATGAGGTTATGGGGGGGGGGTTGGTGAAGTGTGAGGAGCTGTGAAGGGGGAAGATTAGAAGGCCTAATAACTCTGAAACAATTGTAATGAAGTCCCAGAAGACTGAGATGATCTTCCTAAACAGTCTGTCTTGTTACTTGCTCAGCCCTGTGCCTGTCTATGTTCTGCTCGCTGGTTTAGAGGGCCTGGCTATGCATGACACCTAACTTCCAGAATAGAAGTTGGATGTTTCAGGGAGGAAGGTTTGGCAAATCAGGAAATTCCTACCTGCCTTGGTAAGTAAAATCTGTTCTTTCAAGCTCTGATCCTTATGAATAAGAAGTACTAGTTAAAACTGTGACAAATCCACACATCATTACTTACCCTGACCCCATGTAGCTAACAAATAGATATACAAAACAGAACAGAGCGTAGGTCAGCTGTTGTGCTCCTTTAATAGCCGGAAAGACATTTTTAATGATCACAATATTGCACTTTGATCTCCAACTATTGCTTGATTGATGGAACTGCTTTAACCCTTTATATGATCAAAGCCATGATACGTTTATCACATTTCCTGCTTCATTCTTTGTCCATCTGAAGAAACTATTAAATTTTTAAAAAATAGCTGTTTCTGTCTTTATTGATTATACCTATTTCATCTGGGCTGCAGAGGAACTTGGAGCGGGAGGGTAAAGATTCCATGGTCATGGTCCACATAGGTACCAATGTCATAGGTAAAGTTAGGGCAGAGGTTCTGCTAAAGGAGTACAAACAGCTGGGAGCTAAATTAAAAGGCAGAACTGAAAAGGTTATAATCTCGGGATTACCACCAGAGCCACAAGCTATTGGCATGGTGTCAAAAAATTAAGCTGGTAAATGGGTGGCTCAAAGACTAGTGTGGGATAAATGGGTTTGAATTCATGCGACCTTGGGGAAGAAGAGACCTGTTGCGATGGGACAGTCTTCGTCTGAACCGTGCTGGGACTAGAGTCCCAGCGAATTACATAACTAGGGCTATAGGCAGGACTTTAAACTAAATGAAGGGGGGTATGGGGGGGGGGGTGGGGTGGGGGGGGGTGGGAGGGGTGGGTGGGGAGTGAAGGGAGAGGGTTCCATTATAGGGGAAATCAGAAAACCCGAATTAATAGGGTAGGATAGACTACAGAACTCAGGAGAGGCTATTAAAATCTTGAGCGCAGACACAAATAGGATACAGTGTATGGAAAGGATTAACAATCAAACTTCAAGCACACTAGACAAATGAATGACAATGAGAAGAGGGATGGTTGATACAGGACTTATTTCTGAATGCACATTGTATAAGGTAAATGAGCTTGCGGTGCAAATCAAAATTGACAGATATGACAAGGTGGACATCACAGAGACATGGCTTACAAGGGGATTAAAATTGGGATCTGAATATTCAAGGATATACATTCTACAGAAAAGATAGAAGTTAGCAGAGGGATTGTGGTTGCCTCATTAGTAAAAAATGAAATTAAATCAATAGTAAGAAACAAAGTAGAGTCAGATGGTGTAGAATCTGTGTGTGTAGAATTGACAAAGCGCAAAAGGTTAATAAAAATATAGTTGGAATTATGTACAGGCCTCCAAACAGTAGTCGGGAACTGGGGCATAAGATATACCAGGAGAGTGAAACGATGTGTAGAAAAGGCAAAATTACAGTGATCAATGAGGAATTTCTGTATCAGGTGGACTGGAAAAATGAGGTTGGTAGTGGTTCACATGAAAAGGAATTTGTGGAATATCTACAAGATGAGTTTTTGGAGTAACTTGTGTTGAAGCCCACAAGGGAAAAGGCAATTCTGGATTTAGTGATGTGTGATGAGGCAGATTTGACAAGGGAGCTTCAGATGAAGGCACTCTGAGGAGGCAGTGATCATAATATGATTGAATTTACTCTGCAATTTGAGAGGGAGAAGATAGAATCAGAGGTAACAGTACTATAGCTGAATAAAGGCAACTACAGAGGCATGAGGGAGGAGCTGGGTAGAATTGACTGGGAGAGGGGCCTAGCAGGAAAGACAGTGTAACAACAATGGCAGGAGTTTCTGAGAGTAATTCAGGAGACACAGCAGAAATTCATTCCGAGGGAAAAGAAGCATGGTACAGGGAGAATGAAGCAACCATGGCTGACTAGGGAAGTCAGGGATAGCAAAAAAACAAACGAGAAAGCAGAGGATTGAGAAGCTTACAAAGGCCAACAGGCGGCAACAAAAAAAGAAGTAAGGAGGGAGAGATTAAATATGAGGGTAAGCTAGCCAATAACACAAAGGAAGACTGTAAGAGTTTCTTCAGATATATAAATGGCAAAGGAGAGGCAAAAGTGGGCCTCTGGAAAATGAGTCTGGAGAGACAGTAGTGGGGAACAAAGAAATGGCTGAGGAACTGGATAATTACTTCACGGCAGTCTTCACTGGGGAAGACTTGAGAGTATCCCAAAAATTCAAGACAGTGAGGGGGCAGAGCTGATTATGGTGGCTATCAACAAGGGGAAGGTACTAGAAAAGCTCAATGGCCTGAAGGTGGATAACTCACCTGGACCAGATGGACTGCAGTCCAGAGTTCTAAGGGAGATAGCTGAAGAGGTAGAATCAGGGATGGTCCCAGAGGATTGGAAAATCGCTAAAGTGACACACTTGTTTTAAAAGGGAGTAAGGCAAAAGATAGAAAATTACAGACCAATTAGCCTAATCTTGGTCGTGGAATCCATTGTGAAGGATGAGATCCTGGAATCCAGTGTGAAGGATGAGATTTCTGAATACTTGGAAGTGTAAGGTAAATAGCGAAAGTCAGCATGGTTTCATTGAGGGGAGGTCATGCCTGACAAATCTGCTAGTCTTCTTTGAGGAAGTAACGAGCAGGTTGGACCAAGGAGATCCAATGGATGTTATATACCTGGACTTCAAGAAGGCTTTTGACAAAGTGCTGCATAGGAGTAAGATAAAGGCCCATGGTATCAGTGGGAAGGTGCTAGCATGGATAGATGCTTTGCTGTCTGGCACAAAGCCAAGTGTGGGGATAAAATGGTCCTTCTCAAGATGGCATCTGGTAACTAGTGGTGTCCCGCAAGGCTCAGTGATGGAACCACAACTTTTTACTTTGTACATTAATGATCTAGATGAAGGAACTGAGGGCATTCTGGCTAGGTTTGCAGATGATACAAAGATAGGTAGAGGGACAGGTAGCATTGTGGAGGCAGGGTGGCTGCAGGATTTGGACAGATTAGGCGAGTAGGCAAAGACGTGGCAGATGGAGTACAACATGAGAAAGTGTGAGGTCATGCACTTTGGTAGGAAGAATAGAGGCATGGACCACTTTCTAAATGGGGAGAAAATTCAGGAGTGTAAAGTGAGAAGAGACTTGTAAGTTCTAGTCAAGGTAAACTTGCAGGTTGAGTCAGTAGTTAGGAAGGCAAATGCAATGATGGCATTTATTTTGATAGGATTTGAATATAAAAGCAGGGATGTACTTCTGAGGCTCTATAAGGCTCTGGTCAGACTGCATTTGAACTATTGTGCACAGTTTTGGACCCCATATCTCAGGAAAGATATACTGGCTCTAGAGGAGTTTCACAAGAATGGTTCCAGGAATGAAAAGCTTAACATATGAAGAATATATGAGGACTCTTAGTCTATATTCGATGGAGTTTAGAAGGATGAGCGGTGATTTAATTGAAACATCCAGAATACTGAATGGCCTTGACAGAGTAGATGTTTGGAAGATGTTTCCATTGGTAGGAGAGACTAGGGACCTGAGGGCACAGTCAGAGTAAAGGGAAGATCTTTTAGAAAAAGATAAAGAGAAACCTCTTCAGCCAGAGAGTGGCGAATCTATGGAATTCATTGCCACAGAAGGCTGTGGTGGCCAGGTCATTGAGTATATTGAAGACTGAGATAGATAGGTTCTTGAGTATCAAGGGGATCAAGGGTTACGGGGAGAAAGTGAGTGAATGGGATTAAGAAATTTATCAGCCACGATTGTATGATGGAGCACACTCAATGGGCTGAATGGCCTAATTTCTGTTCCTTTGTCTTTTATTTGTCACAATGCTTGTCTGGTACAAGGTTACTTTGCCCTTGAGTTTTTTTTCAGAGAGGGGGTAATTGGCCAGGCTCCATTGTGACTGAAGTTTGAATGATTCATTGGGGCCTTGTTGTTCACCCTAACAGATAATACTTCAGGCTTCAGCTAATTTACTCCGGGAATATCCACTATACACCTGGCTAAAGACAAATAGCAAAGTTACGGTCTGGGCTACCTGTTTAAAAATGTTTTGAGGCACCTGGTCTAGTCCATAACATAGTATTATGGTCTATGATGTTCTATCGTTAGATGGTTAGACATATAGATTCAAAAATAAATTCAACTGCTTGATTAGTATAAATCTGCTGCAGATTTTCTTATCTGCAACTAGAGATCAGCATAAAAGCCAGGTGAGCAATGACTTATAGTGGTGGGCATGATTCCTTCCATCATATGTTCTTTGCAGGAACTTTCAGGATTTCAAAGAGTCCATGACCAAAATAAGCAGGTAGCCAGTAAAATATTCCATCTCAAATCAAAAACACAGGAATTTCTGGAAAGCCTCAGCCTAACTATAAAAACAACTTGCAATTATACTTTGTCTTTGAAACAGTAACTTGTTCCAACTGACGTAAATGCCTCTAAAAGCACCATGGAAGAAGGCTTGCAATACCCTTGCTATTAACCACATCAGTAGCACTTTGCTCATGTTTGTTTCACATCAATGTTATGTTCTGGAATAAATAAATGATCTCAAAAGAAAACTTGGGTCAAGGTTTTATCCATTGAGAAAGCAGTCTAAATTTTGGCAGAACAGCTAATCCTGATTTTTCAGGTCAAATTGCTCAGGACCATGTGCGTCCTTTAATGCTGATAAACTATTTCTGCAATTGTAAAACAGAAAATTGTTTGAAAGCTTAGGTTATCATTTTTTAAATGGATCTGCTGTTTGGTCAACAAGAAAAGGTGACTACATTATGTTCCAAAAGTTTCAAATCCCATTCATGCAGCCAACATTATGGCAGAAGGTAATTCTTCATTTAACTTTGGTTCTGGTCAACAACCATAAGTAATAACATACTGCTTTAAATTTATTTGCACACTTCACACAATATCCTACTGTAAAGATACACAATGTTCCCTCTAGCCATGTGTTCAATACAAGATTAGTTACACTTAAAATAAAAACATATTAAAAGCTGAGGGTTGGATGGATAGAAACTACTGATGGTTTTAATTTTATATTTTCCATTTTACTTGCATGTTTTGTTTACTTTATAAACCCTAAGAAGAAACATCTTGAGCTATTCCAAAAATAGTTCTTGCTGAAGTGGTTTAAGTCTTGAGTTTACAAAATGTATTAGTAGATAGCATATTATGTGAGATGACTGTAGACTTTGCATAATGCGCTTTCCATTTGTAATTGTTGTTTTAGGAAATGGTGATTGGCTGTCTAGTCCCTAAGCTCAAGAATTTTTTTTTAATCATTCTGCTCTTCCACCTTGTTCTCCTCCTTTAAGACACTGTTCAAGTATTTTCTCAATTGCCCGAATGTCTCAAATGACTCAATGTCATTTTATTATTTGATAATGCTATTATACTTTATCCTACTCTAATTAGGCCTCCAGCAGCAGGTGGTGGTAGTGTGGAAAGACATTTTGTGGAGAGCTCAAGCAGTCAAATGAACCCTCTCTGAGAAAAGGATATCATTGTTAAAAAGAGGCTTCATCAGGAAATGGAGAGACAGACAAGGGATTTTCTCAACCAGATGTGAATTACAGGCTTCATTCTGTGTAAATATTCAGTTTCTGTAGTTTAACCTTAATATTTAACCTTATTTTATGTTTATAAAGACCTGATACTAATGGAATAAAGATTCACAGCTTCATGATCTTCAGACTATCCATGTCTTGAGTTTACAAAGTTCACAAGTTCTAATACACTATGAGAAAACTGTAATTATAGATATAAACTAGTATTGTTGAATATAGATTAATGGGCAGTGGAGCACATTGCTCTGCCTTTCACTGTGTCTGTGTTTTCAGTTATCTACTGGATGATAAATGGAAGGACTTGATTGTATCTCATTACTCAACTCTCATAAAATATGGCTTTTTATCAAAGGGATGGAATTATCTTGTATATATTATAACATGTTAGTAAGTGGGTGTTGTGATTCTGCCACCAACAGTACAAAGTGAATACATATGTGTCCAAAATCTATGTCATTTTCAACCACTGTGGACTACTTTATGAACAGCAAACCTGCAATGCACTTCAAAGGAATGATCATATTGTTCCTTCCTCAAAGCAATTTTGCATGGATATGTTCACATTTATTTTTAAGTGTTACCAATATAGATACACAGATTTCTCAAACACAACATTAAGTTTCTTTCAATCAATTTTAAATCAATTCTCATATAAAAGTAAAATACTGCTTCTGGCAGAAATCTGAAATATGACAAACAGAAAATGCTGGAGAAACTCAACAGGTCTGGCAGCATCTAGAATCAGAGTCATAAAGCAGAGAAATGGGCCATTCAATCCACCATTCTATACCATCCAACAAACACTGAACTCTGTGAAGAAAGAAAAGTAGTTAATGTTTTAAAATTAAAATTCTGCTTGGGAACTGAAATGAGTTGAAAAAGATGTTTTTTTATGTGGTTCAAAATAATTTTTTTCCAGCCTGTTTCAGTTCTAAAGAAGTTTATGGACTCAAAAGATTAACTCTGTTTTTGTCTCCACAATTCCTGCTCAACTTTGAGTTTTTCTAGCATCTTCTGTTTTTATTTGAATCAATTCTCAGCAGACTTACATTAATAATTTGAACAATCAGATATCATGAGAACATATAGTGTGACAGACAAAAAGGCAACACCAGTGCACATACATACAGGTATACTAGCAACAGCTGACCAACATTTTACAAAAATGCTTTGGATGTGCTGGTGTTGGACTAGGGTGTATAAAGTTAAAAATTACACAACACCAGATTATAGTCCAACAGGTTTATTTGGAAGCACTAGCTTTTGCAGCGCTGCTCCTTTATCAAGCAGCACTCCAAAAGCTAGTGCTTCCAAATAACCTGTTGGGACTATAACTTCATGTTGTGTGATTTTTAACTATTAAAAATACTGACACTGACAACCTTAAAAATTAAGACAGTTCAAGATCTATAAATTTAGTGCAGGCATTTAGATTATATTAGATTCCCTACAAGTCTACACTGACCATCTGAGGAGTAACCCACCCCAGACCCATTTCCCTCTGACTAATGCACCTAACACAACCGGCAATTTAGAATGGCCTATTCACCTAACCTGCACATCTTTGGACTGTGGGAGGAAACCCACACAGACAGTCACCCGAGGCTGGAATTGAACCTGGGTCCCTGTTGCTGTGAGGCAGCAGTGCTAACCACTGAGCCACCATACCACTCATTTTTAAGTTTAAGCTGTAAAAATACCACAAAATACTTTATTTTAAATATTAAAAAGTACATGAAAACATAAAGGGGAGATTTTAAGTATCAAAAGCACAAAGTGTCTTTCTAGGTGATTTGAGGTATAACCTTCCACAAACTTTGCATTCAGGTTAATTGTAAGCATATTTAAAGATAGCACAATTGGTATATTTTTACAATAAACAAAATTTCATAAAATGATAGTTAAATTTTCAACAGACCACACACAGCATTACTTCTAGAAATAATATCATATAGTCACACTTGCAAGTGCAAATCTGCACTGATTTTCCACATGTAGAGAAGCTTGGATTTTGAACTACCAAGTCAATAGAATAAGCTTCAAGAAGTTCAAATAAATAATTTTATTTCACCCAAAAGAAGCATTTAGAGATCCTCCCCTGGACAGTGAAAAAAGAAAGCTCTTCTTCTTGTAAAGGAATGTACTGATGAAGGGCATCAAGTGTCCTGGACAGTGGAAGAGACTAGGTGAATGTTTTCCTGAACATTCCACCCTTATAATAACAGGAAGAAGGATCAGTAAAAATGATATCAAGTACAATGATTTGGAATTACTTGTATTTAAAGACAGGACCTCTTCTATAAATGCTCTATCCATTGCCATAGCACCAGAAGATTGACTGCTAGTAAATAGGCTGTGGCCATGTATCAGAGATGGTTGGGAGCAGGGAGTCAGAAGGGTAATGGTGTGATTTTGGTGGGAGTCAGACATATGGGGGAAAAAGATCAAGATCATGGAGTCAGACATTAAAGGATAGAGAAAGATATTTGGGTGGAGAGAGTTAGATACAGGATAAGGAGGGAGTTGGAAATGGGGTCAAGCTAGGAAGATGAGGGACATCTGGAGAGGAGGAAGTTGGATATCATGGAGAGAGACTTGGACATTGAGGGAAGGGGGTAATTGAACATCCAGAGAAGAAATAGCTTGGCATTAGAAAGAAAGGTAAAATTGCCATTGGGGAGAGGGAGGTAAAATAGACACAGAGGATGAATGAATCAATGATTACGGGCAAGAGGATTGGATTTTGATGGTGCTTGGGGTGTGTTCTAAAGTCAGATAGGAAACAGTAAAGCTAGAGGCACTGGGGTAGCAGATAGAAGAACTGCTTCTTTTTACCCTAAGACAGTGTTGGAAAAGCATTTTTATAAGTATGCAAGTTAGCTTGCTGAGCTTAAATGTTTGTTTTCAGACATTTCATCACCATACTAGGTAGTATAATCAATTAGAGTCTCCGGTAAAGCGCTGGTGGTATGTCCCGCCTCTCTATTTATTGGTCTTGGCTTCTTGAGGTGGGTGACGTCATTTCTGGTTCTTTTTGTCAAGGGAAGGTAGATGGGATCTAAATCGATATGTTTATTGATGAAGTTCTGGTTAGAATGCCATGCCTCTAAGAATTCTCGTGCATGATTTTGTTTTGCCAGTCCAGATATGTGTGTCTTGTCCCAGTTAAGTTGATGTCCTTCTTCATTTGTATGTTTAGAAACTAGTGATAGTGGGTCGTGTCTTTTGGTGGCCAGTTGGTGTTCATGTACCCTGGTGGCAAGTTTCCTGCTAGTTTGTCCGATGTGGTGTCTTTTACAGATCTTGCATGGTATCTTGTAAATGATGAAAAATGTGTTGCTGGAAAAGCGCAGCAGGCCAGGCAGCGTCCAAGGAGCAGGAGAATCGACATTTCGGGCATAAGCCCTTCTTCTTTCCAGCAACACATTTTACAGCTCTGATCTCCAGCATCTGCAGTCCTCACTTTCTCCTATCTTGTAAATGATGTTAGTTTTGCAGATAGTATCAAATGTATCCTTTGGGTTCATTCATCGTTGTTTAAGTGTATTGGTAGGTTTGTGGGCTACCATGATTCCCAGGGGTCTGAGTAGTCTGCGAGTCATTTCTGATACATCTTTGATGTAAGGTAATGTGGTAATAGTTTTTGGTTGCGTTGTGTCTGCTTGTTTGGGTTTGTTACTGAAAAACACTACATCAGACAAACTAGCAGGAAGCTTGCCACCAGGATACATGAACACCAACTGGCCACCAAAAGACATGACCCATTATCCATAGTTTCTATTCATACAAAGAAGGACAACACTTTGATTGGGACAATACATGCATCCAAAGAACAGGTGAAACAAAGATATGCATGAGAATTCTTAGAAGCATGGCATTCTAACCAGAACTCTGCCAATAAAGTTAAAAATCACACAACACCAAGTTATAGTCCAACTGGTTTATCTGGACAACACCTGATGAAGGAGCAGTTCTCTGAAAGCTAATGCTTCCAAATAAACCTGTTGGACTATAACCTGGTGTTGTGTGATTTTTAACTTTGTACACACCAGTCCAATATTGGCACCTCCAAATCATGACTTCCATCAATAAACACATTGATTTAGATCCTATCTAACTTCCCTTGAAAAAACACAGAAATGATATCACCCATCTTAAGAAACCAAGACCTAAAAATTGAGAGGTTGGACTAACCACCCACTAGCGCTTCACTGGAGACTCTCACTGATGATGTTATCCACTTATAATCAACATAAGCTAGAAATCTTCTCAAAAATTGCTAAGCATTTTTATATTTCATCCAGTCAAACCCATTAACCTGCGGTTTCCTCAAGGAACCTGGCTTGTCAGTGTTAAGTCTGAAAGAGACATATAGGGCCAAGACTTCACAATGAAACTACATGGCTCACTTGGAAAATATTCCATATCCGTAATTGGTTTTAGTTTAAAGCACCCTGAACAGTTTGATTTAAAAAGTTCTGACTGGTTTAGAAGCCACCTTGGTTTAAAGAGCTCTGGATTGCACAAATTTCTCTCTCAGCAATGTGTGCAGGATGGAGACAGGTCCATTGATTCTGAATGTAGATCCAAGGTGGTCACAGTAAGGGAAAGTGCTAGACCAGGCTGAATAGAAAGCTTACTTCATTTTTTGGTCTTTTTTGTTGTTACAATAAAAGTTACTAAACCTGTAATATTCATTCCTCACACCCCTTGATGCCACATAACCACTCTCCATGGTGTGTCAAACCCTCCATGCCAAATCAATGCTAACCCTTTTCCCCCACACAAACTCTCATCATGCCAACTCAAAGCTCATTCATGACCCTTCCATTCTCATTCACCCAGTGTGTACTATGTACATATCCAATGATTTGAATAAAATGAATGATAAGTGTGAAATTGTTGACAAGAAAAGTCATTCAAGCGTTATTATTACATGCTTGGAAGAGAACCCTACCCTATAAATACAAGAGCTCAGTCGGATTCAGTTCTGACAAGTGAAGAGAATTGTTGACTTTGTTTGATTGACAAAAGAAGTCACAGAAAGATGTCAATGTCTCAATGTTTATTTGGGCAAGATCAAGAGATTTGAAATGTTTGAAGTCTCTTTTATTAAACATTTAACTGTCTGTCTAAATTATACTTATATAGGATTATAGAAATATTCCTTTCTATTAGAACATTTCTGACTGAGTGTTCTTCTTTTTCAGCAGTTACAAATATGTTATTGGTGTTACTTGTATCTCTGGTTTGTAAGTAGTGCACTCTGGGAGAAGGAGCATGAAGAGGACTTGAGATGGCATTGAGTTACCAATATAAAAGGCCATGGGGAGTGGCTGCAATAATGGGTAAGACTTTTTAAACATGTGTCTCAAAAAGGTTCCCAAAGCTTACAACTTTCTGAGGAACTGTGAACTATGAGAGAAGCTTCACAATAATTGCAGGTTACAAGGTGGTACAAAATGAGGAAAGCAGGTTGTCTGCTGGGTTTGAGATGGGAATATTGAATTATGTCCTGCTTTCCATTTTTTAAATGTCTCCACAGTCAAAATAACCCCATGAAAATTGGTTCAATGACAACCGATCCCTCGCCACACAAATTTTATTTTTAAACCACTCCTAGGTATATCTAGCATAGAGGTGCTTAAAATACCAGTTGTTAACTCATAGTAACATAGAATATAGGTGGAGTCAGTTATTTGGCCCTTTGAACCTGCACCACCATGATCATGGCTGATCATGCAATTTCAGTATCCTACTCCTGCTTTCTCTCCATACCCTTGATCCCTTCAGTTGCCAGGACAACATCCAGACAACATCCATATCTGATGATCTGGCCCAACAGCATTCTGAGGTAGAGAATTCCACAGATTCACAATTCTGAGTGAAGAAATTCTTCCTCATCTCAGTCCAGAATGGCTTATCTCTTATTCTTAAGACTGTGACCCCCCAGTTCTAGCCTTCCCCAATATCAGGAACATTCTTCCCACATCTAACCTGTCAAGTCCCATCAGGATTTTATATGTTAATATGAGATTTTTCTCCCCCATTCTTCTAAATTCCAGTCATTACAAGCCCAGTTGATCCAGTCTTTCTTCATACCTCAGACTAGGAGACCAAAATTGCACACAATACACAAGGTATGGCCTCATCAAGGCCATATATAACTGTAGTAAGATATTCCTACTCCTATACTCAAATCCTCTTGCTTTGAAGGCCAATATGCTGTTAGCTTTCCTCACCACCTGCTGCATCTACACACCAACCTTCAGTGACTGTTCCACCAATGACACCCAGATCTTGTTGCACCTCACCTTTTCCTAAACTGCTCCAATTCAAATAATAATCTGCCTTTCTGTTTTCAATCACCCAAGTAGATAACCTCACATTTATCCACATTATATGCATTTGCCACGTATTTGCTCACTCAGCCACTCTGTCCAAGTCATTCTGCAGCCTCTTAGTATCCTCCTCACAGCACACACTGCCACCTAGCTTAGTGTTATCTGCAAATTTGAAGATATTGCATTCAATTCCTTCATCCAAATTGTTAATGTATATTGTGAACAGCTGGGGTCCCAGCACTGAACCCTGCGGCACCCTTCTCGTCACTGACTGCCACTCTGAAAAGGACCCAGTTATTTTAACTCACTGCTTCCTGTCTGCTTACCAGTTCTCTATCCACGTCAATACATTACATCTGATACTATGAGCTTTAATTTTGTTCACAAATCTCTTGTGTGGAACCTTGACAAAACCCTTTTGAAAGTCCAGATACACAACAGCCACTGACTCACCCTTGTCCACTCTACCAAGTACATCCTCAAAAAGTTCCAGAAGATTTGTCAAGCATGATTTCCCTTTAGTCAATCCATGCTGACTTCCACTGTTTCTGTCACCACTTTACAAATGCTCAGTTATTACATCCTTAATAATTGACTGCAGTATTTTCCCTACTGCCAATGTCAGGCTAACAGGTCTATAATTCCACTTTTTCTCTCCCTCCCTTTTTAAAAAGAAGGGGTTACATTCGTTACCCTTCAGACCATTGGAACTTCTCCAGGGTCTAAAGAAAGCTGGAAAATAATCACCAAACATCCACTATTTCTAGGGCCACTTCCTTAAGTACTGTGGGATGCAAAGCATCAGATCTTAGGGACTTATCAGGTTTTAATCCTGTCAATTGCCCAATACCATTTCCTGACTGATAAGAATTTCCTTCAGTTCCTCCTCCATGCTAGACCCTCTGTCCCCTAGCATTTCTGGAAGGTTATTTGTATCATTTTTAGTGAAGACAGATCCAAAGTCCAACTTGTCTGCCATTTCTTTGTTGTCCATTATGAATCCACCTGATTCTAACTGTAAAGAACCTACACTTGTCTCCATCAGTCGTTTTCTCTTCACATATCGACAGAAGCTTTTGCAGTCAGTTTTTTATGTTTTCCATAAACGCTGCTACTTTCTCACTCTACTGCCATTGTTTGACCTGCAGAATGTTTGCAGCACTTTTATTTGAGATTTACATCATTCACAGAATATTACTTTTGTTTCACGATCAGTGCGACAGGCATTTGGAAGATAAGATGAAGGAGAAGGCTGGCTGCTGTGTCATTAGTTAAGGAATTGAATAAAATTAGTCAATGTTTTGCTGTTCTTATCACGATATTCACCTGTGTAACTATATATATTACCAAATATGGAATCTCCATGTTGTCTCCCATAAAATCAGAATCTGGGTATGGATATCATGGCAATGACGAATGAACAGTCACTTATTATAATAAATAGTATGTTCAAATATTAGATTCCTCAAGCATGTAAGTGTCTAAGTTAATATTCAGCTATTATGTTAAAACACAAGAGCATACTTCTGTAGTATCATTCTTCAAAGTGAACTCAAGAAAGATGGAGTAAGTGAATTTTAAACTGTTGCAAACACAAATATATTGTAAACTGTATGGAAAAGGCCAGAATATACTGGATAGAAGAAAAAGAATGAATGGTCCATGTGTACAATCTGGTGTTCAATATAGAAACTCAGTCTTGCAGTTGTACCCCAAGTGCAATTGTACCATTGTGGTGCTTAACGCTATGACCACACAGGATGTATCATGGATCATGTGTGTTGAGAGCCTGCTGCAGCATGTAAAACAAAGATGAGCAACATGCATACAGGGCAATGGGGATTCTACACCATCCTTTTTCTTTCCCGGGTGGAATGTCCAAAAATGTCAGTGTGAATTCAATGGTCAGTGTTGTCTGAGGCATGGAGGTCTACAGCAAATTAAGGTAATGCTTCAGGATGGCCAGGGATTAGTGACCCAACAGGTCTTTATACAACACTCATCCACCTTTCTCCTCTGCTTCTTTGGGTGGAACTGGAACACTGACTATGGTCCACCCTCTTGGTGAAATAACCGGCCAGCCCTAGGTGAGAAATGCCCAAATTTCTGACAAGTTCCCAACCATGTTAGCCCTGCTACCTGGACTGGCGGCCAAGAAGACACACAAATGAATATAACCACTCACTAGACTACAGAGATGCAAATACCTGATTGGAGATCACTCTGACCAAACATCAGACTATAGCCAAACCCCTAGAATAGGGTCTGAGGCTGCCCTCGACTTATTTTGTTGCATATCCCTGACCGACAGGTGCCTCCTGAGACTTCAGCGAGGACTACTTCCCTAACAATTTGAGACTTGGCTGCCTGGTTGCTCTACATGCTGTATATTTTCACGTAGTCTATTAATACATTTTGAACATATGAGATTGACATAGCACACTGCCATACAGAAAATTGTGTGCCTCCTCAACGGAGCATTGCAGGCCAGCAAAACAACCTGCTTGATTGCATGACCATGCTAACTGGCATGGCAAGGCAAGGTATAAATGCTGCGAGCAGGTAGGTAGTTACTAAGTGACAAGCACTAAGAAAATAAGTGAGTAACCCTGAAATGTAGCCTTCTCCAATATTGAGCTGGATGTGTGCCCCTTGCACAAAAGTGATTTTGCAGCAACCTTTCAATGCTAGTTGCTCATGCACCCTGCAGTGTAAGTCTGTGCGTCCTGAGTATGCTGCAAGAAAAAAAATCGGTGAGGTGCCATGATGGTCATGAGGTGTGAGCAATTGTTGAATGCCATTGTTGGTTGATGAGGGATGCATACAGCTGGTGCCCTGAGATGCTGTTTGGTGCTGACCAACATAGATGCTCCTCACAGCCAGCTGTAAGCTGAAGTTGACAGATATGTGCTCTGAATTCCTGGTCAAGAATTCTCAATGTTCAGCTTGTATGGTGAGATAGGAAGCTGAATATCAATGAGACATGTTGTGTCATTAATAAGGCATTTAACAAGCTTTAATCCCCCTTATTTTGCAACTTACCATTGCAAGAAACATATCTTGTCACTCAGCAAAAGCACAAAAGACAGGGTAAAATGCTCTTGACATTGAGAGAGCCCTCGCCAGACTTCTCATCTGATTCTGTCACAAATCATGTGATAGTTTAAGTCTCTGAGACCCCTACAAGATTCCACTGTCTCAGAATGGTTCAACAACTGGTTGCTGCACAACATTGTTCATACCTGCCTTCTGAGCACAAGGTTGAGGATGGTAATGCCTTATCTGTATTAAATGAAAATGCAGCAACGTAATATGAAAATCTTGCTTTGCTGCATGACATGTAATGAGTATTGATTTGATAGTACGTTCTGTACATTCTGCTAGACTCTTTGACTGTGGTTAGTGTGGTGACGATGTGATATGGGTCATTCCCCACTTAACGTATGTCTTGAAATGGTTTGCAAGTCTGTTTTTAGACAATATCTGATCCAGGATATTAAAGAGTGATGATGTCAGCAAAAGTCATGCTCTTTATGTTGCTAAATCATCATTAGGTAATTCAGAGAAATAATATGGCAAAGGATTATCTTCCCTGTGCATTGTAAATAGGCCTGTTGCTACTTTTGTCCAAGATGTGGATGAAATGTTATGTGGATGTTGAGGCTCTCTCTGGTGCTAGGATTGGTACATTTGGCATGCCTCACATACAACTCATTGAATATTCTGATTCATCTCTGGCTAGGTCAAAGTGCTAGAAAGTTAGCCATCTTGTGTGTTAAATAAATATGTATCCCTGTTGTAACACAAGCATGTTTTCTTGATGGAAAAAAAAGCAAAATACCGTGGATGCTGGAAATCTGAAACAGAGAGTGCTGGAGAAACTCCAAGGATGACCTGACAGAATTAAAGAAGTGCCTGAGAAGATTTGTTCATTTTGACCAGAGACAAACTTGGTATACTATAATAAGTTATTTTCAAGGCAGGCATGCCCCAACACCAAAAACATTACATCAAGATATCATGAAACAAACACAGAGAATGCTGTAGAAACACTAGCAGGTGTGGCAGCACTTATATACATTATACTCACTTGTTTTCATTTCAAAATCATATGTGTGTATCGACAAGTCACTCTGTAAACATGGCAGTTTGTGGCTTTTATTTCTAATGGCTTCTGATCTGTCTCAATGACAAATTGCTTGCTAAATCATTGAATGATACCTAATGTTTGAGCTAATGTTTTGCATGCTATATTGGAATAGTTGGCTTGTGCATACTATAGTTTTTATGAACCAAAGGGAGGCGGGAGGGTTCAACTTGCAAAATGTAAGCATCCAGACCTGTTTGTGATGCATTAACTTCAAGAAACCTAACTTTTCTGATGTGTAGTATTGCAGTTGGTAAGATTTTACTGATAGAACCTGCTTGAGAGAATCAAAGATGTTTGCTTTGCCACACATAGTTGACATTTTTCTTGAGCAAATCTTTCAACACTAGTACCTTTTACATAATGTTGAGAATATAATGTGAGAGAACATTTTAAAATTTGAGGCAATGTTGCGGATCTGCTTTATCCTGTAAGTTCAGCATTTATTTAACATTTCCAATCTTTCCTGGATCAGGATGGACTCCATAGGCAGAGTAAATGGGTCTAAATAAGTTTATCTGGTTGATCAACACTGATGTTGGCCTAACACTTCATGTTGCAAAATAACAATTCTTTTTATTGCACTGCCGTGAACAGTAAATTAAGATTGTGGTCATCCTCTTCCTTTGTCTTCCTCATGGCCCCAGTATTGTCAACTATACAACTATCCATGTGCTACTGGAATAGGTCCTGGTTAACTGACAGCCAAAACTGCAAATGCTGGGTAGTTTTGTCCAAATGATGGCCAAAATGCTTGAACTCTTGGGATTCATCTGCTAAATGGACATGCTTCACAAAATTTAGGATTTAATTCTTAGAGCATTGGAATCTTGTGTTGACGCCTTTTAAATGAAAGTTTCAGATGCTTTGGACCTCGGCATACTCTTATAGTGAGGCTTTTCCTTAAATAGTACTCAATAGTGCAACACCAATGAGTCTGCTGATTGATCCACTTGAATTTTCTCAAATATGTAGACTGCATTTCCTTGGAGAACTAATAAATAAAGTTGCATTATTCTTAAGATGCAATACTGTATGATCTTTAAAATTGCTCATCGAGTTAAATCTGCACAAGTACAGGTGTGTGAGATCATTGACTGATCCAATTGCATCATTTTTGATTTGTTCTGCTACAGTGGGTGTGGTTTAAATATCATGAATATGATTAAACCAAGCATTGAGCATACTCAAAGCCCTGCCACTGCTGGGCCATTGGAATTTACCAGAAAGAAGACTTTGGAAAATGAAGTTGTGTTGACGCTGCTGTGTGATTCTACCAAATTCATGAAATTGGTAATCCATTATATGCTTAGTCTCTTGTAGGTTGTACCATAGAGTGCCACATGCTGAGGTACATATCTTTCTAGACATGTAATGGTAATATGCTGCCACTACCTCCTTTGTCAACTTTGGCTTTTAGTGTTTGTCACCTGGCTGGAACAAAAATAAGTCAATGGTCTGACCTTTTCTCTTAGTCAAAATATTCATTCTAAAGGTTTTGACTGGTGCAGAGGCAATAACTAACACAAAAAGCATCCTCAATGAAAATCCCTC
The DNA here is from genome assembly GCF_047496795.1 of Chiloscyllium punctatum. Lineage (NCBI taxonomy): Eukaryota > Metazoa > Chordata > Chondrichthyes > Orectolobiformes > Hemiscylliidae > Chiloscyllium > Chiloscyllium punctatum. Next base: position 34,647,793 of record NC_092764.1, read on the forward strand.
TTCAGAAAAACTACATTTATTCTATTGGTTGTGGTATCTTCTGAAAAACATTTCAACAGGCTCTTGAGGTCACTGTCTGTTTATTGAGGTCACTGTCTGTATATGAGTCGATGTCTGTTAATGCTGAAATTAATTCTTACCTTGAGCTGGCCTTCAATATCCTCCAGATCCTTTCTGGACTTTTCTGATCATACAGATGTGTTAATTTATGAAACTCCTTAAAAATGGGAAGCAAGATGTTCTCCCAATTTTCACATACTGTACCATTTGCATTAGATATGCACCACATGGCAAAAAGGAACAGCAGCTTCAAAATAACATGCCCCAACTTTATTTGCAAATTATAACCACACCATAAAGAGTGAGCTTTTGGTTATTCACTTCATGGGAAGTGGGAATCACTGATTAGGCCAGCAATAATGCTCCATTCTTAATTGCCCTGACCTAATTGAACTGTTGCAGTTCTTGGCATGTAAGTACACCCACAGGGCTGTCAGAAAGAGAGTTACAAAATTTTGATCTCATGATAGTGAAGGACTGCCATTATTGGTCCAAATCAGGATGGAGAAGAATTTGAAAATGATAATGTTCCCTGCATTCACTGATGGAGATTGTGGATTTACAAAGTGATCTTGACAATAGCAGCTGCAGCACATTTTCTACATTACATACACTGGTGCAAGTTTCTGTCAGAGGTGAAGAGAGTGAACATTGAAAGTAATAGATGGCGTGCTAACTAAGCAGTTGCCCTGTCATGTATATTGTTAATGAAACACGAAAAGTTGGTTTGCAGATGCTGCAGGTAATTAAGAGGGCAAATGGAATATTGTCCTTCATTGATAGAAGGAGGTGTTTAAAAACAGGAAGGTTATGCTGCAGTTGTATAAGGTGCTGGTGAGGTCACACCTGGAGTACTGTGTACAGATTTGGTCCCCTTACTTGAGAAAGGATGTACTGACACTGGAGGGGGTGCAGAAGAGGTTCAATATGTTGATTCCAAAACTGAGAGGGTTGGCTTACGAGGAGAAATTAAAGAGGCTAGAATTATACTCATTAGAGTTTAGAGGAATCTGATAGAAACATACAATTATGAAGAAAGTAGATAAGATAGAAGAAGAAAGGTTGTTTCCACTGGCAGGTGAAAGTAGAACTAGCCTCAAAATAAGAGGGAGCAGAGTTGAGGACGAACTTCTTCACCCAAAGGGTTGTGAATCTGAGGAATTCCCTTCCCAGTGAAGCAGTTGAGGCTGCCTCGTTGAATGCTTTTAATGCAAAGATAGATGGAGTTTTGAAAAGTGAAGGAATTAAGAGTTATGGTGAGTGAATGGATAAGTAGAGCCCATGAAAAGATCAGCCATGATCTTATTGAATGGCAGAGCATGCTTGAGGAGCCAGATGGCCTACTCCTGCTCCTATTTCTTATGTTTTTATACTCTGGGCTTCGAGAATGTGTTAGATTTACATCATCTAAGTAAACAGATAATATTCCATCATCTCCTGGCTTGCACTTTATAGATGGTGGACAGACGTTGGAAAGACGGGTGAGTTACTAGCCAAAGAATACCATGCCACTGACTTGCTCCTGTAGCCATATTATTTCTATGACTGCTCCAGTTCCGCTCCAGGATTTTGTTCGTGCATGATATATCAATAGTAATGCTGATAAATTTCAAGAGATATGGTTAGATTTTCTCATTGGAGACAGTCATTGCCTAACACTTGTGATGAGCAAATTTTACTTGTCACTAACCACCCAAAGCCTTGATGCCATTAGATCTTGCTGCACATCGACACTGGCTGCTTCAGTCTCTAGTGAGTTATAACGATGTTCAACATTGTGCAATCATCAGCAAACATCCCCACTTCTAATGTAATGATGGAGGGAAGATCATTGATGATGCAGCTGAAGATGGTTGGGATTCAGGAGCTCCTATAATGATGTCCTACAACTGATGATTGACCTCCAACAATATCAACAGTCTTCCTTTGTGCTTGGTAAAAATTCAACTACAGTAAAGAATTCTCTCCAGTTTTGCTAGATCTCCTTTATGCCACACTCAGTCAAATGCAGGCTTGATGTAAAGGTTCACCATGCTCACCATATCTCTGGAGTTAGCTCTTCAGTCCATGTTCGGACTAAGTCTGTATTAAGATCAGGAGCTGAGGCACCTGGATGGAATTCAGACTGAAAGTCAGTGAGGAGTTTATTGCTGAGTAAGTGGGACTTTGCATATTGTAAATCTCTTTCATCGCTTTGCTGATGATCAAAACTAGGAAGGATTACAAAGATTTACCAGACTAATTCCTGGGATGACAGGACTGATGCATGAAGAGTAGTTTAGTTAGTACTATTCACTGGTGTGTAGAAGAATTTGGGAGGGAGGGGGACAGGGTTGGTGGAATCTCAGTAGCTTTTAAAATATTAACAGGACAGGACAGGGTAAACACAGGAAGGATGTTATTGATGGTTGGGAATCCTGTATAAGGATATGGGTTGGCCATATAGGGTTGAGATGAGGCAATAATTCTTTACTCAAAGAGTTACAAATCTATGGAATTATCTGGAACAGAATGTGGTTGAGGCCAAAACATTGAATGTGTTCAACAAGGAGTTAGGTATAATTCTTATGGCCAAAGGATATGGGGAGGAAGAATTGGATGATCAGCTATGATCATACTGAATCGTATACCAGGCTTGAGGGGTTAAATGGCATACTCCAACTTCTATTTCCTGTGTTTCTGTAGCCACTGCAAGGGGGCTATAGATATTTGCTACAAGTGTCTTCCTCCCTTTGTTATTTCTTTCCTCCACCCATATAAATTCTACATCTTTTGATCCAGGATCATTTCTTGCTATCATAATTATTCCAACCCTATACTAATAAAGCTAGACCATCACCCTTTCCTTCACATCTGTCCTTTTGAAAGGCTGTGTTCCCCTGAATATTTAGTTCCTAGCTTTGATTTTCTTGTAACTGTGTCGCCATTATTGCTATACGATTATAACTTCTACTTGCGCCTTTAATTCATTTGTTCTGTTCCAAACATAATATGCATTTAAGCAAAGAACCTTTTATTTTGTCTTTTTTAACACTTTTCAACCTTTAATGCTATTTGCTTCTGCTTTTCTATATTTGTACATTCTACCCCTGTCAATACCCTGTCTGAGTATCGTTATCCACATAGTTGCCATAATGCTGCCATATCTTTTGCTTTGTAAGTCTGCACTTCCCCTCTCCCAAACTTGACTTTACCCCACCCCTCACCCCCCAATTTATTTATAGCCACCTCTACAATCCTAGTCATTCAATTCATGAGGACACTGGTATCAGCACAGTTCAAGTGTAGCCCATCCCTTGAACACCAGTACCACACCAATGCTCATGAACTGAAATCAATCTTTGAGGCACACGTTTACTTTTTAAAAAATTTTTTTAACACGTAGGTCAGTCACTTAAATCCTTGACTTTATTCCCCAATGCTATATAGCCTGGGTTTCAGGTAGCAATCCAGAGATTATTACCTTGAGGTACCTTTAGCTCCTAAATGTTCAATTTTTTCAGCAGAACTCCTTTGTAGTTCTATCAATGTTGTTAGTAACAATGTGGGATGATGAGAACTGGATCCTCCCCTTCCACTCCACACCAGGTTTCATTCATTTATTTTAGACTTTGTAGCCATTTGGTAGAAGTGCATGGCTTGCTTTACAGAGGGCATTTAACAGTCAACCACATTGCAGTGGTCTGGAGTCATATACAAGCCAAACCAGGTAAGAATAACAGTGAATCAGATGGGCCTTACAACATCGGCTTCTACGTTTTTAATTCAAGTTTTCCCATCTATCATGGAAGAATTCAAACTGCTGCCCCCAGTACATGAGTCTTAATCTCTGATTACTGATGTAATGACATTGCCACTGCCTTCCACAAACTATAGGCTATATAAGACTGAGATGAGGCAGTAATTCTTCACTCAAAGAGTGGCAAACTAGTGGAATTATCTGGAACAGAATGTAGTTGAGGCCAAAACATTGAATGTTTTCAAGAAGGAACTGGATATAATTCTTATGACCAAAGGATATTGGGAAACTATAGAGGGTATGGCACAATTTACTATAGCTCAGTTGATAACAATCAAATGCATAGGGACCAGTTCATATCTCTTATACACTTCTAGTTGACACATCATCAAGTTTCTGTTCAAGCTGAATAAGTATAAAACCATTCAACATTTTAGAATAAAACTATTTAACTTTCCTGTAAATCAAGGAGCCAAAGTCAGGTACAATTAGCTAACCTTTGGTTGATTTCATATTTGTATCTTTATTTCTCATCAATATGTTAAACAAAGCCTTGTCACACTTTTCCTTTATCAGAGTTCAAAACAGAATTGGCAATATTTTCATGACTCTCGCAAAGATAAGCAACATCCTTGCTGTAATTATATTTTGTCCACATGTATCCTTGAAATTACAATGTTTAGTGAATCCTGTGAATTACAGCAAAAAAAACATAGATGCATGTATGGAGGGAAGCAATGTGGAAAACCAAGGAGATGAGGAGGAAAAAAACTGGCTCCACTCCCGACCCAAAGATCACTGCCGGTGGGAAAAGTACATATGTGTGAAGAATGGTTTTAGAAAACATAATTCAATTTGAAAATTGATGAAACTGGGGAGTAATGTTACAATTCCTATAGACGCCTCATACAATAACTTGGAATGCATGGAGAAATTTTATATAAGTACACTCATGGCAAAGATATCACATGATTTTGTACGATAACTACACGTGAGTTGTGTTATTTTGTTCGTTTTATGTTAGAGCTATGAATTTGAATCAGCTATCTTACAATTACTATAAATACAACTCATCTCTCATTCTGTCTTAAACTCAGAGTGCATTGTAAACTAAATGTCAGCTTAAATAGATTCATATAACTCTGCGTACTAGAAGCCTAGGAAAGCTGTCACTGTGTTATGAAAGTAATTTAATATCTCAGGTGTAAAAGCTAAATAGAGCTCAGTGAGACTGAATTCAGCTCTATTCAGCATTACTCAATCAGTATGTGATCACACAGGGCTGAAAATTTTCAGTTTCTATTTTTCTGTCAATTTTCTACCACAAAGTTGCCTCTAGTACATTTAATATGTCCACATTTCATGCAATCACTATTAGCCACAGTATGCTTATTTAGTTGATGAAATGTAAGTGATATTGTGGAAACATTAAATCTAATAATAAATTTAAAAATAAACAAAAGCATCAAGTAACTTTCCATCACACATGTCAACTCTCTTATGAATATATTTTAAAATCAGCATGCATTCTTCACCTTGATGAGTGTAAAATTCACAAAAGCTAATTTTTTAGCATTATAACAGTTATTTCAATTGCTTTTGAATGCTGATTTAATACAGCTTACTTAATACAGCTGTCCCAGATAGTGTATTTGAAATACCAGACTCAACTGTTAAAGTCATTAGTACATTCAAGAAGTTTTGTCAACAAACTTGAATAAGTTCATTGATCTGTTTTTAAAAAATGCATTATTTTATAAATTGTACTGATAATTTTAAAATGGCATCTGGCTGACAATAGGTTACTTTGCTTTTTCGCAATGAACCATATCAATCCACAAACTCACAAAATTCTTACAGTAAGGCAGACTACAACGTTCATGCTAAAAAGGAGACAAAAAAATCTTGAAAAATCTCCTAGTGGTCACTTTTTCCAGTCACACCTGCTTAGTTACTTATCCTTCAGGCTTCTTCAAGCACTTGCTACAGCATGTATTCACAAGCAACTTGAGACATGAAACTCAAGGGAATAAAAGCAGGCAATGCAGCAAAGACAGAAATCTTACTCCATTTACTGCCCACAGGGCAATTTCCATGTTCAGCATGTGATGATTTGCAGGAAGATGTATAAAATAGGTTTAAATCAATGTTGAAATTATAATTGTCCATCCGTTTTTTAAAAAATCCTAAATCCATCTTCCTAACAGGATACTAAATTGTTTTAATGAAGGACCTTGAGAATTACATAATTAAAGTTTGCTTACATCTAAATTGGAAGTAAATGGTGGATGCAGTTCTAAACATAATCCAGGAGTTAATTGCAGATTCTTTCTTCATAATTTTGGGGACAAATTCCTCATCATGCAAATTTAACACTTGCATCATCAACATTTATGAATGCATGGTTTCATTTTTCAATTCTTGAATGTCTGAGTCTTTAACTGTGGAAATAATTAACTGCTTTAACTGCCGGGGAGTTAAATCGACAAAAATAACACAGATTAAAAGATTAAATGTCACATTTTGAGCTCTTTGCTTAAGGGTGATAATTATTTCATTATACAAGTAAGCATTTTTAAATACTTGAAAATTTCCAATAGTCCACAGAATTTTGATGTCTTATGTCTACTAAAATCAAATTTGAATAGACTGGTAATGAACACCTTTCCACCTCTGAAGTCCTTTGAATATTACCTCTGTAGTTTATTCAATTTGACAAACTCAACTCAATATTAAGTTAGAAATTCTCAATCATTTCAAATAGAACTAAAATAAAGAGTTAAGCTACGTGAACTATTTTGTTAATCCATACCATGCAGTATCACTGCCATGAAACTAAGCATATGTATACATCCAGAAAAAAATGAAACTTTGATTGTAAAGAAAATCAAGCAGTCAGAAATATGAATCAACAGACAAAAGAAATTAAGGAAGATGCAGTGAACTAGAATGGATAAACAAAAATTAGAGTGAGAACGACAAATTTGAATACGTAAGTTTTATATTAACATAGCTTTAACAGTCAGCATAGAGATCATTCAAAATATAAATTAAACTTAAAGAGATAGGTCTGAGCATTGATAGGCCTTTCTCCAGGTGATTTCTAGAAGTACCTTATTCTCAAAATATTTCACATTTGCATGCTGCACTTAACAATGAACAGATGCAATGTAACAGAAATATGCAGGAGGGCAGAGTGAGTTATGAGGTTTGAACGCTCTCATATAATAACAGTGTAAGGACCGTTAGCAATACACATGACCATTCACATTTTACTGAGAAAGCAACAAATGCAGCAACAAAGGTTAGGGTGAAGTAGAGGTCAGTGACACCTATTAGATACAGATAGTGGTCACAGTCCAGACTTGTTACCAATGGGTGTGTTCACATTTTTACATTTTTTTACGACAAATTTTTCAGGAATGCATTCTCCCTCTGGTGACAGTTCATAATTTCCCATTGAATCTGAGTAATTTATACATCAATTAAATTGTATCTGATGGTGTTCAAATGTACACATTTTACTGTAGAGAATTTCATCACTATCACTATATTAATTTCAATAGATGAAAGAATGATCCCTGAAGATTGGAAGATAGCAAATATTACCTACTATTTAAGAAATAGATGAGGGACAGGAATGGCTGTTGGAGGTTCCTGGTTACAGATGTTTCAGTAAGATTAGGGAGGGTGGTAAAAAAGGAGGGGGGGTGGCATTGCTAATTAGAAATGGTATAACGGCTGCAGAAAGGAAGTTTGAGGGGGATCTGCCTCTGGAGGTAGTATGGGCTGAAGTCAGAAATAGGAAAGGTGCAGTCACCTTATTGGGTGTTTATTATAGGCCCCCCAATAGCAGCAGAGATGTGGAGAAACAGATTGGGAAACAGATTTTGGAAAGGTGCAGAAGCCACAGGGTCGTAGTCATGGGCGACTTCAACTTCCCAAATATTGATTGGAAGCTCTTTAGATCAAGTAGATTGGATGGGGCGGTGTTTGTGCAGTGTGTCCAGGAAGCTTTTCTAACGCAGTATGTAGATTGTCCAACCAGAGGGGAGGCCATATTGGATTTGGTACTCGGTAACGAACAGGGACAAGTGGTGGGCTTGTTGGTGGGTGAACATTTTGGTGATGGCGACCACAATTCTGTGACTTTCACCTTGGTTATGGAGAGAGATAGGTGCGCACAACAAGGTAGATTTTACAATTGGGGGAAGGGAAATTACGATGCTGTAAGACAGGATTTGAGGAGCATACGTTGGGAGCATAGGCTGTTAGGGAAGGATGTGGTGGAAATGTGGGACTTTTTCAAGGAGCAGATACGACGTGTCCTTGATATGTATGTACCGATCAGGCAGGGAAGAAATGGTCGTGTGAGGGAGCCTTGGTTGACGAGGGAGGTTGAATGTCTAGTAAAGAGGAAGAAGGAGGCTTACATAAGGTTGACGAAACAAGGTTCAGACAGAGCAGTGGAGGGATACAGGATAGCCAGAAGGGACCTGAAGAAAGGGATTAGGAGAGCTAAGAGAGGGCATGAAAAATCCCTGGCGGATAGGATCAAGGATAACCCCAAGGCATTCTATGCATATGTGAGAAACCTGAGAATGACGAGAACGAGGGTAGGTCCGATCAAGGACAGTGGTGGGAGACTGTGTATTGAGTCGGAAGAGATAGGAGAGGTCTTGAACAAGTACTTCTCTTCAGTATTTACGAACGAGAGGGACCGTATTGTTGAAGAGGAGAGTGTGAAACGGACTGATAAGCTAGAAGAGATACCTGTTAGGAAGGAAGATGTGTTGGACATTTTGAACAACTTGAGGATAGACAAGTCCCCCGGGCCTGACGGGATATATCCTAGGATTATGTGGGAAGCAAGAGAGGAAATTGCAGTACCGTTGGCAATGATCTTCTCGTCTTCACTGGCAACTGGGGTGGTACCAGGGGACTGGAGAGTAGCGAATGTTGTGCCCCTGTTCAAAAAAGGGAATAGGGATAACCCCGGGAATTACAGGCCAGTTAGTCTTACTTCTGTGGCAGGCAAAGTAATGGAAAGGGTACTGAGGGATAGGATTTACGAGTATCTGGAAAGACACTGCTTGATTAGGGACAGCCAGCACGGATTTGTGAAGGGTAGGTCTTGCCTTACAAGTCTTATTGAATTCTTCGAGGAGGTGACCAAGCATGTGGATGAGGGTAGAGCAGTGGATGTAGTGTACATGGATTTTAGTAAGGCATTTGATAAGGTTCCCCATGGTAGGGTTATGCGGAAAGTCAGGAGGCATGGGATAGAGGGAAATTTGGCCAATTGGATAGAAAACTGGCTAACCGGTAGAAGTCAGAGAGTGGTGGTAGATGGTAAATATTCAGCATGGAGTCCAGTTACAAGTGGAGTTCCGCAGGGATCAGTTCTGGGTCCTCTGCTGTTTGTAATTTTTATTAATGACTTAGAGGAGGGAGTCGAAGGGTGGGTCAGTAAATTTGCAGATGATACAAAGATAGGTGGAGTTGTGGACAGTGAGGAGGGCTGTTGTCGGCTGCAGAGGGACTTAGATAGGATGCAGAGCTGGGCTGAGGAGTGGCAGATGGAGTTCAACCCTGCCAAGTGTGAGGTTGTCCATTTTGGAAGAACAAATAAGAATGCGGAATACAGGGTTAATGGTAGGGTTCTTGGTCAGGTGGAGGAACAGAGGGATCTTGGGGTCTATGTACATAGATCTTTGAAGGTTGCCACTCAGGTGGATAGAGTTTGTAAGAAGGCCTATGGAGTATTATCGTTCATTAGCAGAGGGATTGAATTCAAGAGTCGTGAGGTGATGTTGCAGCTGTACAGGACTTTGGTTAGGCCACATTTGGAGTACTGTGTGCAGTTCTGGTCGCCTCACTTTAGGAAAGATGTGGAAGCTTTGGAGAGGGTGCAGAGAAGATTTACCAGGATGTTGCCTGGAATGGAGAGTAGGTCGTACGAGGATAGGTTGAGAGTTCTCGGCCTTTTCTCGTTGGAACGGCGAAGGATGAGGGGTGACTTGATCGAGGTTTATAAGATGATCAGAGGAATAGATAGAGTAGACAGTCAGAAACTTTTTCCCCGGGTACAACAGAGTGTTACAAGGGGACATAAATTTAAGGTGAAGGGTGGAAGGTATAGGAGAGATGTCAGGGGTGGGTTCTTTACCCAGAGAGTGGTGGGGGCATGGAATGCGCTGCCCGAGGGAGTGGTAGAGTCAGATTCATTGGCGACCTTTAAGCGGCATTTGGATAGGTACATGGATGGGTGCTTAATCTAGGATAGAAGTTCGGCACAACATCGTGGGCCGAAGGGCCTGTTCTGTGCTGTATTGTTCTATGTTCTATGTTCTAAAGCAAGTGGAGACAAAAAGGGAACTTCAGACCTGCTGGCTTAATATCAGTTGTCAAGAAATTGCTAAATTCTATTACAAATAATGATAACCAGACACTTAGAAGATTGTCACAGGTTTGGGAAGGTTCAGCATAGAGTCATGGATGTGAAATCATGATCGACAAACATGATGCAACAGTGGATAGATAAGAGGAAATCAGTGGATATGCTATAGATGGATGTTGAAAAGATTTTGATCAGGTTGCACACTGGAGAACAAAATTAGAGCACATGAAATTGGGGATAATTATTGGCATGGATTGAGAATTGGTTAATGAAGAAAGAACAGGCTGGGAATAATGTTATTCTCACATGGCAGGGTGTGACAAGCGTGGTACCACAAGGATCAATGCTTGGTCTCAGGCATTCATAAACTATATCAAAGATTTGTATAGAGGTATCAAATTAAATATTTCCAAATTTGTTGATGACATAAAACTAGGTGGAAATTTGAATTGTTAAATGGCAAACTAGGCTTGACAGGTCAAATAGGTAAAAACAATGACTGCAGATGCTGAAAACCAAATAATTGATTAGTGGTGCTGGAAGAGCACAGCAGTTCAGGCAGCATCCACCGAGCAGCGAAATCAGGTCAAATAGCCTATTCCTGCTCTGATTTCCGATACTGTTATGAAACAATAAGTAGTGATGGTCAATAAATGCCAGAGATGCCACAAACCATGAACACAAATATCAAAGAAGAAAAACTCCAAAAGGTTATTTTGTTTTTCTCAGTTGTGGGGCTAAATTTTCTGATCTTGCATTTGTAACCTTTTAGGCATAGAGTTGGAAGTGTGCTATTGATAGCTCCCTTGCTATGGAAGGATTTTCCCATGGCTCACGAGCAGGGTGTAAAATGGATTGGTTGTCAAATACATGAAGATTGGCAGCCAATTAATATGATTAAGGCACCAATTAGGGATTTTGTTGCTTTACCAGTAGTTTGGAGCAGTGGAGCCTGGATATGAAGCCTGCCAGCTGAGTGAAAGTAGTATCCATGCAGAAAGCCTATAGTCGCTGAAGCTAGAGGGACTGTTTTTCATTGCTGGGCCACAGGTAGGAAAGGCTTCAGCTATAGTCCAAATAATTATTTCAGAATTCCCTGTATTGAGGAGTTAAGCAGAATTAGCTATAAAAATATTTCATTTCCATCCACACCTCCATTGTAGATTCTTGTCAAGGTGCCCTTGTGATCCCTGGCCTGCCTCAGCAATGCTTATCTCTCCCAATGGTGCTACTGACCTCGTTCACCTGCCCTCACATTGGACCAACAACTTCTCAAGTCCATCTGCCATCCTTAACAGATCTAGTTTGTGTGTACAACGCAGCACTGCATTCAACATAAGACCTTTGTCTCAAGATGTCCTGCCTATAGAGTGTGTGGTTCATAATAGAAGTCACATTGAGGCCCCCTAGGAAAAAAAACTTTGTACACGATTGCATTTCAACCTAAACAGCTGCCTTTTTACACAAGAAAAAATGTGCATGTGTTATCATGTACATTTTTAGTTATCTCATATGCCAAACATACACACAACTGTTCTCATTCACAATTTTTTATTCCCAATAGTCTCTGCAAATGCACTAAACACATTTTCCTCAAATCATACTGAACTGTTAATGGTATGTGAATGTGAATGTGATGTGATATTGTTATTGGTTGATCATCAGGATAGTATTGTTATCCCAGGGAGTGTTGTTCCTATGTCATATGTTATCCCTGTGCTACCCTTTGTTGTTCTATTTCTGTCACTGGGTTGCAGCAGACCACTGGCTCTGATTGTTGATATGTGCAGATTCATCTTTTGTTGATTAGCCAGAACAACTTCTGCAGTTGTGCAGAACATGTCTGGGGTTGTAGTATTCACTTCAACCGTGCATGATCGAGGTAATAACTGCTCCACACAGGTCCCAAATTGCCACGAGTGCTGTCTTTTGTTGAGAGCATTGAAGGTTTTTACCCTGACTGGCTCTCCAATGCTTAATTCTGGCAGTTTTGTGGATATGAAATTTGGCTTCTGCCATATTACCTTAATTTTGTCAGTCAGACTTATTGCAACATCTGGTTTCAATAGATTTTTGCTATTGGAAGAATGGTTTGGGTGTGACATTACACTTTGTACTGGACTACTTTCCATGATATCAGTAGGTGTGTTTCTCCACTCAAGAATGCCTTGAATGTGTTGGTATGAGATTTGCTCAATGTTTTTATGAATTCTTGCTCATTTTCACCGTCACTTCAATCTTTTCACCTGATAATGGATCATTTGGAGATGATGAATAGGGCTGAATTTTCCAGTAGTGTAATTGAGGAGGGATAATAAGGCAAGGGATTACAGCATAAATGGTATGACCCTGTAGTACTATAGATCAGAGGGACTTTGGGATGCATTTGTACTGTTCCCTGAAGGTATCAGGGCAAGTAGATGAAATAGTTAAGAATGAATATGGAATACTTGCCTTTATTAGCCAAGGCATGGCAAACAAGTGCAAGGATGTTATGCTGGAACTGTACAAATTGCTGCATTGGCACCAATGGCACATCGCATGCAGTTCTGGTTATATTATAGAAATGATGTGATTGCACTAAACAGAGTTACCTGAATGCTGCCTGAATTGCAGGTCTGAGCTTCAGGAAGGATTGGATAGGCATGTAGTGAGAGAAGGTTTATATTCTTCAAGAGCTATAGCATGCTTAACATCTCTGGTATTGAAAAGCTTTGCATTTACAAGTTGTCGCAAAATTCCTTCAATAGTCAGGGGAAGAGAAGTAAAATCTCTTCAGGACTCTATTTAGATCCTTTGGGCTGATGAATCCTCCAAGCTTTCTCAATTATTTCTCTGCTAAGATGCTAATATTCTCTAGTAGTTATTTGATAACTACCTTCTTTTCTAGTTCTTCTATCTTTCATGATGGCTTTTAAGTGCAGCTGGAGCTCTCCACAGAACATGCTGAATTGGTCTTGCATTTTCTGTTTAAAGATGATATGCTCCTGAAAAATATCCTAACCTTGTGAACATATCATTGTACTCATTTAGGAGCTGTTCCATGATCAATGTTTTAGTGTGATGTAATGCATAGTAAATCTATTCTGGTTTGTTGAGAGTTACCAATCTAGGTTTTAGTATTGCACCAGCTGAGAGGAGTGGTATTTGCTTGCCATCTCTGATCTGGAACTACTTCAAACATTATTCAAAGCATTAACAGTAACCAGAGAGTTATATAACCAAACAGGAGGTCATCAGTAAACAAATAATGATTACAAGATGGAAAATAACCAAAATATGCCTTGTTTAAAAACACATTCGACTTTCCTTTCTTGACCTCCTTAAAAAAATCCAGACATCCACAATTCTTCAAGCTCAGTCCTAAAAATGACTGAATATGAAGTTATCATAGCAGTCTCATCTTACAGAATGTACGACAGCAACTTGCCAAGGGCTCCATTCACAGAATCTTCCAAACTTATTAACCTTACCAGCTGGAAAATCAACAGTAGCAGGAATATGGGAATACCATCATCTGAAAAGTTCCTTCTAAGACGCACACACCATCCTTAGTTGGAACTATATTTCATTATTCCACTATAACTGGGTCAAAATCCTGGAACTACCTTCTTAACAGCTGTATTAGTGTACATAAAACACAATTTTCTGTAGTTTAAAAATGTAGCTCATAACAAACTAATATTTACATAGCATCTTTAATGTAATGAAAAGCACCAAGTTGAAATGGAGTCATAGAGTTTTTACAGCATGGAAAAAATATCTTTCAGCCCATGTGTCCAGGGTCAAGGGTTTATCCATTCTAGTCCCAATTCCAGCACTTGTTACCAAATATTATGTATTCTCTTCCCTTAATATTGCTCCAAAAATGCATCACCTTACACTTTTCAAGATTAAATTCCATTTGCTTCACAGAAGCATTATAAAAAATGACATGGAGCCACAAAAGCATATATTAGTCAGATGAACAAAGACTTGGTTAATGAGGTAGGGTTTTCAGAAAATCTTAAAGGCGAAAAGGGGTAAAGAGGCAGAGCAGTGGAAGGAGGGAATTTCAGAGCTGGCATACCTAGGTAACTGAAGGCATACCAGAAATGGTGCAACAACTAAAATAAGGAATGAATATGTTCCTAGATTTAGAGGCATGCAGCTATCTCAGAGTTATAGACACAGACGAGAACATAGCCATAGAGGGGATTAAAGACATGAACTTATTTGAAAAGAAGAATGAGAATTTTAAAATCAAGCTGCTGCTTGAAAGGGAGCCAATGTATGTCAGCATGTGTGGGCCAATAGGGACAAAGGACTTATCGCAAATTAAACACAATCAGCAGAAGTTTTGATCCCCTCAAGGTTAATTAAATTATGCTCACATCTCACAAATTAAATTTTAACAAAAGTCACCGTTTCTGATGTCCTCCAGTATTTGTAGCCAAGATTCCATTTTCAAAGCTCTGCCTAAGTCTTTTGTGATACAGATGCTTATTGTAGGTGTGGTGCCCAGTATCACAATACAATCCTCCCAGATTGCAGTCACAGCACACTAACTGCGCTGCAAATCCTTTCTGAACATGATTTGCTTATTTAAATTAATTAAAATATGTGTAATTAACCATTGATATGTTTAGATTTTCAAACAATTACTTGATCTATTTTAAATGATACATAAATTAAATATTGTTCTAAAACTTACCCCTACCATCCTTCCTTGTGCTGAGTGGTCCCTTTGCAATTCTTCTCTGCTAAGTCTCTCAAGGACTCAGATGATCAATACTTTCATCCATGCTCAAAACCCTTGTTCAGAGTTCCTGCTGTTTTGAAATCAGCTGTTCAATGCTGATGTTAGGTCAGGCCCAGTGGGTGAAAAGGCTGTGGAAGCTGGAGGCAGTGAAAGGTGTCAGGTTGAGTCTGGCAGGTTGGATTGGCTCTGGCAGTAGACAGGATCATCAGTGCAGCGGGTAGTCAGGTCCAGTGAGGGTGGGACTTATCAGGTTGGGTTGGGTTAAGTCTAGCAGGAGAGGGAAAGTTTGCGGTTGGGCCTGTTGGGTCTGTTAAAATATTTATTCAAGACTATGACTTACTTTGACTATGTACTTAACAGTCTAACATTTCCTGAGTAAATATTTTACTTAATTTCACTGGAACCCCCCAAAATCTCCATTTAAGTAGAGACCTTTAGGCGGTTGCATGCATAGAGGAAAGGACCAATGGAAAATCCAATATCTTGGGCAATTGCTATGGAGTGTGTTACAATGAGGATTCCACTGAGTCCCCATGCAGAACTTGCATAATGGTGGCATAATGACTACTTAGTCAGCAGAAAATCTGGGCCTTATCTATTAGTACCGCACATGTAATAACAGAACTAATTATTTGCATGTTATTAAAGCTATCAAGTTATTTCAAGTACCAGCTTTTCTCTAGTTAACTATTTTTGAATGAATTGACAACTTGATTAAAATAAAGAACAAGATAAATCTCTGTTGTGATTATACATATCTTTCAGTGTTTCTTACACTGAAAAACTGGAGCGACTGGGCTTGTATACCCTTGAGTTTAGAAGACTGAGAGGGGATCTGATTGAGACATATAAGATTATTAAAGGATTGGACACTTTGGAGGCACGAAACCTGTTTCCACTGATGGGTGAGTGCCGAACCAGAGGACACAGCTTACAAATACGGGGTAGACCATTTAAGACAGAGATGAGGAGAAACTTCTTCACCCAGAGAGTGGTGGCTGGGTGGAATGCTCTGCCCCAGAGGGCAATGAAGGCCCAGTCTCTGGATTCATTTAAGAAAGAGTTGGATAGAGCTCTCAAGGATAGTGGAATCAAGGGTTATGGAGATAAAGCAAGAACAGGATACTGATTAAGGATGATCAGCCATGAATGAATGGTGGTGCAGACTTGAAGGGCAGAATGGCCTACTCCTGCACCTATTGTCTATTGTCTATTATCTCTTGGTGCATGCCAACTGTTAATCATTACAAATTGTTTTAATTGTTGCAAAGTGATTTAACCTGAGGAAATGCTTGAGTTTTTCATTGATGAAGGCATGATAAAGAGAAAGGGCCCTGCATATTTGCCTTTGCACTGCAGAATTTGGTTTAAACTCTTTGGCAAGACACACAAATAATCACGCCATCTGCCTGAGTACTACAATCAAAAACAGCTCTCCTTTGAACCTCCAGATTTTCCATTTATAAAATGATTCAAAGTCTCCATTCAATAAATACTGAGGAACGAAGAGGAATTGTAATGTAAATAACATTAACTAGTTAAATGTAAATTTCAGGTAAGTCTTCATTCCTATTATGTCGGCATTAAGGATCTGATGGCTCCAACACAACGTTACTTCAGGACTTCACTTCCATTGTAACAAATTTGTGTGGACATCTGGTTGCAATGGCATTATGAGCCCTGACTATATTCCAGCAATATGTCATGCATCCTTGGCATAGCAGGTTGGAAATCAAGCCCTGCTATTCCCGGAGTTATCACAAAAGTTAAAGATTTTATAGACGTATTCAAAGCTCATCACTTTTTCTATCTTTTAGACACAGGTTGACAAAAAAGCATGGACAAGCTTTCTGTACTGAACAAGAATGACTACTTTACTACATAAATAGGCTAGCTCCGAATGAACAACTCCAAACTGTTAACATATAATTCTACTAGTTAGAACTTTAATTCCAGTACACACACAAAGGGAAAACGGGGCAAAGCAATTCAGTCTTCCCTATTTGCTGGATCTGGTGACATGGTTCTTGTGCTGATCAGAACTTTATTTCTTGCCTTTCCTTCTCTGGACGCTGTCACGAGTTTTTAGAAGACTTGGGAGCTGGCATTCACTCATAAAAGTTCCCTGCCTTACTAATTAAAAGTCACAGCTTATTGCATAAGCAATACATAGCTGTGTAAGTTTATCAGTAGGCCAGCTGTATCAGATTTTAATTAGGCCACATTTAGAATATTGGTGTGCAGTTCTGTTCACCACACTATAGGAAGGATGTGGAGGCTTTGGAGAGCGTGCAGAAAGAGGTTTACCAGGATGTTGCCTGGATTGGAGTGTAGCAGCTATAAGGAAAAGTTGGACAAACTTCTTTGCTAGAACATTGAAGGTGAGGGTGGAACCTGATAAAAGTATATAAAATTATGATGAGCATGGATTGAGTGGATAGATGTTGTATCTTTCCCAGGGTGGACACAGTTAAGGGAGATGTGTGAGGAATTTTCTTTTACAGAGAGGATAGTAGATGCCTGGAATGTGCTGCAAGGCTAAGTGGTAAAAGTGGATATGATAGCAACATTTAAAAGGCCTTTAGACAACCAGATGAACAGGCAAGGAATAGAGGCATAAGGACAATAAGCAGGTAGATGAGATTAGTTGAGAAAACCATCACGGTTGGCACAGACATGGTTGGTGAAAGGGCCTATTCCTGTACTATGTTCTATAAGGAGACCAAAACTATACACGCTACTCCAAGTGTGGTCGAACGAAACTCATGTATAATTGAAGCAAGACTTCATTATCACTGTACTCAAATACTCTTGCAATAAAGGTTAACATTCGATTAGTCCTCCTAATTGTTGCTGTACCTGCATATTAGCCTTCAGTGACTTATTGACAGGGGCATCTACAACTTTTGTACAGCTATATTTCTCAAACTCAAAGCATTTAAGAAACACCAAGCACATCTGCTTCTCCTTTCAAAGTGAAAAATCTCACATTTTTCCACACTATGTTCCATCTACCATGCTGGTTCTCTAAGCCTGTCCATTTCCTCCTGAAGCCACTTTACGTCTTCATCACAACATTCACTGACACTGAGTGTTGTATCATCAGCAAATCTGGAAATATTACAGCTGGTCTCCATCTCCATATCATCAATATATATTGTGAACAGTTGAGGGCTAAGTATTGATCATTGCAGTACTCTATTAGTCATAGCGTGCCAATGAGAGAATGACCTGTTTATTTTTACTCCATTTTCTGTCTTCAAGGCAACAATTAATCCTTGCCAGCATAATAGTTTCTAGTCCATGTGTTTTAAACATTTCTAACAGGCCTCCTGTGGGGGAATTTATCAAAAGTCTTCTGAATATCTAAGTGTACCGTGTTCATTGGTTCTCCTTTATCAGTTTTGTTAGTAACATCTTCAAAGAATTCCAAGTTTATCAACCATAATTTCCCATTCACAAATCCAAGCTGACTATGCCCAATCAGATCATTATCAACCAAGTGTCTATTTATCCCATCCTTTAAAATTGATTCTAATATTTTCCAACCTACGAATATAAAGCGAACAGGTCTATAGTTCCGTTTCCTCGCTCACTCCCTTCTTAAGTAGTGGGGTAATATTTGCTACCTTCCAAGCCACAGTCTTCATAACAGATTCCATAACATTTTGGAAGATAATGACCAATGCACAACACTTATATCCACCTTTTTCAACAGGTCCTGCGGATGTATTAACTTGCAACTCCATTAATTTCTCCAGTACAAGCTTCTTACTCAGTTCCTTCAAACTTCATATTCTTCCAAGCCAATTTGATTTCTACACAGGAAGATTTCTGGTATCTTTCTCAGTGAAAACAGACACAAAGTAGTCATTTAGCTTCTCTGCGTTTTTTCTATTCCCCATGTAAAATTCTCCTGACTGCGCCTTTAATGGACCCAAATTTGGTTGAGCCGAATATTTCCTTTCTAATGTATGTTTGGAACCTTTACAGTCCTTTTTTTTTGCCGGGTTGCCTTCATATGTTGTTCTCCTTATCCTTATCAGTTTTGTCGTCCTCCTTTGCATTCCATAAGTCTTCCTGTGCAACCTTCAGAATTATTGCTATTTCTGGCAATTTTATGTGCCTTTTCTTTTAATCTTATGTGGCCTTGAACTTCCTTTGTTCATCCTGCCAACTGACCATTTTTGAGTTCTTCACCTGGAATGAATGTATATGTGTTGTATATCATGCAATAGTTCTTTAAAGACTATCCATTGTTATTGTGTAATTATGCCTTTTGATGTATTTTCTCAATCCATCTTAGCCAATTTGTGCTAGCCACATTCATAATTTCCCTTATTCAAATTTAACACCCTTGCTTCAGAATAAACTACCTCACTTTCAAAAATAACGTAAAATTCTATCATGTTGTGGATACAGGTTTGCTCGCTGAGCTAGAAGGTTCATTTTCAGACAATTCATCACCATACTAGGTAATATCATCAGTGAGCCTTCGGATGAAGCATTGGTGGCATGGTCCGCTTTCTATTTATGTATTTAGGTTTCCTTGGTTTGGTGACACCATTTCCTGTGATGTCATTTCCTGTTTTTTTCTCATGGGGTGGTAAATGGGATCCAAATCAATGTGTGTGTTGATAAAGTTCCAGTTGGAATGCCATGTTTCTAGGAATTCTCGTGCATGTCTCTGTTTGGCTTGTCCTATGGTGATGAAATGTCTGAAAATTAACCTTCCAACTCAACGAGCAAACCTACATCCAGAACCTCAACCTGGATGTTTGAGCTAAATCTTCTCCAAACTCTCTATCATATTGTGATAACACACCATTAAAGGTTCTTTTACATTAAGTTACTAACCAACATTACATAATTATGGATCTAAAATAACACATTCCCCCAATTTATTATTCAATGTACTGCTTTAGAAAACCATCTCTAACAGACTGCGGAAACTTATCCTCAACAGCTCAATTGGTTCGCCTCAGGCGACTGACTGTGTGGAGTTTGCACGTTCTCCCCGTGTCTGCGTGGGTTTCCTCCGGGTGCTCCGGTTTCCTCCCACAGTCCAAAGATGTGCAGGCCAGGTGAATTGGCCATGCTAAATTGCCCATAGTGTTAGGTAAGATGTAGATGTAGGGGTATGGGTGGGTTACGCTTCGGCGGGGCGGTGTGGACTTGTTGGGCCGAAGGGCCTGTTTCCACACTGTAAGTAATCTAATCTAAAAAGTAATCTAATCTAATCTAATCTACAAGCAAATATGTTCCCATGCTATGTATAGCACTCATCTGCTAATTCATACATGGCCCACACTTCCAATACTATTTGATGGCCTTTAATAACTCCAAACAATGTCTCTTGCTAATTTAAAACCACCTCAACAGCTCTAGCAAATCTCCCTGCAAGGATCAGTCCCAGGCCCAATAAAAATGGAACCTGTTCAGCTTGTACAGCTCCCACTGCCTCAAAACAGATTCTAATTCCTCACAAATAAGTGAGGAGGAACTTGTTCTCCCAATGGAGAATCTGTTGTGGATCTGTGGAATTCCCTGCCCAGTGAAGCAGTTGAGGCTACTTCATTGAATGTTTGTTAAGGCAAAGATAGATAGATGTTTAAACAATAAAGGAATTAAGGGTATTGCGAGTGGACAGGTAAGTGGAGCTGTGTCCATGAAAAGATCAATCATGAAGAGTGGAGCAGACTCAAGGCGTCAGATAGCCTGCTCATATTTCTTAAATCTGATCTCCTCCCTCCTAAAATACTTTGTGGGTGGCACGGTGGCACAGTGATTAGCACTGCTGCCTCACAGCGCCAGAGACCCGGGTTCAATTCCCGCCTCAGGCGACTGACTGTGTGGAATTTGCATGTTCTCCCTGTGTCTGCGTGGGTTTCCTCCGGGTGCTCCGGTTTCCTCCCACAGTCCAAAGATGTACAGGTCAGGTGAATTGCTAAATTGCCCGTAGTGTTAGGTAAGGGGTAAATGTAGGGGTATGAGTGGGTTGTGCTTCGGCGGGTCGGTGTGGACTTGTTGGGCCGAAGGGCCTGTTTCCACACTGTAATGCAATCTAATATTCAAATGGCAGCATGGTGGGTCAGTGGTTAGCACTGCTGACTCACAGCATCAGGGACCCAGGCTCGATTCCACTCTCGGGTGACTGCCTGTGTGGAGTTTGTACATTTTCCCTGTGTCTGCATGGGTTTCCTCCCACAGTCCAAAGGTGTGCAGGTTAGGTGAAATGGTCATGCTAAATTGCTCATAGTGTTCAGGGATGTATAGGTTAGATGCATTATGCAGGAGAAATGTAAAAGTGATAGGATAGGGGAATGGGTCTGGGTGGGATACTCTTTGGAGGGTTGGTGTGGACTTGTTGGGCCAAATGGCCTATTTCCACACTGTAGGGATTTTATGATCAGTCCTCCTATTCTTATGTGCACTAGCATGTGGCACTGGAATTAATGCCATGAGCGAATTGTTTCTAAGTTTGCAAATGACACAAAGATAGAGGGAGGGACATGTAGTCTTGAGGAGGCAAGGCACCTGCAGAAGGACTTGAACAAGTTAGGAGAGTGGGCTACGTGGTGGCAGGTGGAATACAATCATGGGAAAGCATGAGATTATGCAATTAGGTAGGAAGAATAGAGGTATAGACTATTTTCTAGAATGGGGAAAGGCTTTGGAAATATGAAGCACAAAGTGACTTAGGAGCCCTAGTTCAGGATTCTCTTCAGGTTAACTTGCAGGTTAAGTTGACAGTTCAGAAGGCAAAGGTAATATTAGCATTCATTTTGAGATGGCTAGATTATAAGAGAAGGGACATACTACTGAAGCTGTATAAGGCTCTGGTCAGACCATATTTGGAATAATGTGAGCAATGTTTGACTCCATATCTAAAGAAGGTTGTGTTGATGTTGCAGGAGTCCAGAAGAGGTTTACAAGCAGGAACCCGGGGACGGAGGGCTTGTCATATGAGGAGAGGTTGACGACTCTGGGTCAGTACTCAATGGAGTTTAGAAGAATGGGGGGTTTGGGGGGGCCGCATCAGTTTGAAGCTTACAGGATACTGAGAGGCCTGGATAGAATGGATGTGGAAAAGATGTTTTCAACAGTAGGATAGACTAGGACCCAAGGGTCCAACTTCAGAGTGAACCGCCAACCTTTTAGAATTGAGATGAGGAGGAATTTCATTAGCAACAGGGTGAGTTAATCTCACAGCCACAGAAGGCAGTGGAGGCCAAATTATTGAGTGTACATAAACAGAGAAAGACAGGTTCATGATTATTCAAGATCAGATCACAGGTTGCAAAGAGAAGGCAGGAGAATGGGGTTGAGAAACATATCAGCCATGACTGAAGGGCAGAGCAGACTCAATGGGCCCAATTGCCTAGTTCTGCTCCTAACTCTCATGGTTTTATGGTTTTGTGGTCTTATGGATTAGCCTTGTGATTACTGCACTTTTAATTTAAGCACCTGTTGTGCTTTGTAATTTCCTTCCTAACTCCCAGAAATCTGTCTTCAGGACTACTGTCTTTTCCTGCCGATATCACTGGTACCAATGTGAAACATGATTTCTGGTAGATCCCCTTCACGTAGGAGGATGTCCTGCAGCCATTCTGCATCTGTGACCCTAACTACAGAGAGACAGCACATCATCTTGGAGACACATTTACGACCACAAAAATACCTGACTGTTCCCTTGACCATGGAATCCCGTATAACTCTTGCCTTGCCATTCTTCTGTGTTCTCCATACAGTTGAGTCATCACTGGGGCCATGGGCTTGGCTCTGGCTACACTCCCCTTACGAACCATCAATCTTACTAGTTCCCAAAACGTAATCAATTAGCAAGCACAACATCTGCACTGTCTAGCTGGTTTCTTAAACAGCCTGTCATGACTCATACCCACACTGAATGTATGCTTCTAATATGTGGTGTGACCACCCCTCTCTGCATGCTATCCATATAGTCTTCTGCCTCATGGTTTTACAATAGTGACTCTAACTGCTGCTCAACTTCTGAAACCCAGAGCTCAACTTGTGACACTTCCTGCAAATGTATGGTATGTGCATAACTGTATAAATACTGCAGGACGTATGTCCCACTTGGTCCTTCTGATCTGCCATCTGTTATGGGCCAGGCAAGACCCCCTCAAAACATTTCAAGAAGGCAGCCCAGATCCTAACTTTTCTAGTTGTTTTAAGCAGGGGTAAAGTGGATAGTCCAGGAGTGATGCAACTGGTGAAACCATTCAGTTTTAAACAAAACAGAATTTATTTACACATGAACAAAAGAAAACCAAATTCAGAATAACATAACTATTTGAAAACTCAAAACGCAACTTAACAAAGAGCTATCCCAATTTCCTGCAACATCCCAAAACACTCCCCCTTTCGCAAAAAGGGAAATTCAAACACAGGTTCTTATAGGAGAGAGATTGCAGAGTCAGAGAGGATCAGCATGGAGCTGTTTGTTTGAATTCTCAGCTAAAACCTGACCAGCATCTTCAAACAGACTGCTAGCTAAAACCAAACCAAACTAGAAAAAAACCCTGAATTGGGAGAACTGGCCACTCCCCTTTCATTGTACTAGCATTTTAAAAAAATTTAAAAGCCTTTTCAAGTAGATATTTCCATACATATTGGAGTGTCTGCCTTTACGACCCCTCTTGAAAAAAACCAAGGACAACATAACCTTGTTAAAGGGGTAGCATCATCATACATACCATAATGCTAACCCATAATTGAAAATCTATTTTCTATCCTTAGCGTAAGTACAGATTCACTGTGAACACAAACTATTCCTCAAAAAATTGAGAGCCAAAAAAATCTAAAGACTTGAACAAAAACTAATGCCTAACTTTCACTTGAAAAGTTGGAAATATTGATTAAGCATATTCACCAATCAGCACTCATAAATCAGGTTGCCACTAGTATCAGGATAGATGGGTTTTTCAATCTGCATCTTATTTCTTCTCTCACTCCACAGACTTTATTTATTGCAGTAAACCTTAAGTTAATTACTTTTATCTCCCTCTGCCTTGAATTCCCTTTTTGACCCAAATTTCCGTTTACTCATTCTAAGTCTAACTCCAGTGAAGACTCTCTCACTTTGACTGTAGGTCGTACAGAACAGATTCACCAGAATAATATCAGCAGTTTGGGTTATATGGTTACTAATATTACTATTATATGCAAAGTTGCCTTACTGACTCGTAGACTGGCTTGTTGCTTAATTAGATGACTGAACATATACAGAGCAAGATGAAGACCTCATGAACTACAGCGCTACATATTGCGAAGTTATCTGGCTGTCTTAAAGATATAGTGCCTATCTGAGATTTGTGCAACAATACAATGACTTGAAAAAGAAAATTACAGGGATTATCCAATAGATTAATAAAATGAACATCATAGAATCTACTATGATGTATTGCTTGTCAAAGGTAAGTTGATGAAGGCAATAGAGAAGATACTGTTTTTAAAGAATGTCCTCATGGCTCTCTGTCATGAATTTGCATCACTAATCCCAGAAGACATGCATTTGCTTGTTCATGACATACTTCTTCTATTGCTTATCTTCAGCTGTGTGTCCTCAGCTGCTCCCTGTTTAACCCTTTCCTTCACAATGCAGTCAGAACATGTGCAAATTCCTCTTAAAGAAAATAATAATTACTGGCTGCAAAAGTTGAATTGAGTTGAATCATTTGGAACTGTAGATTTCAAAACAATAAGTAATCTTTGAAAAACTGTTAAAAGATTGCTTGTGGTATCCTAGGACTGCTAGCTCATATTGTTGAAAAGTCAAAATAGGGTCTTTGACAGTGATGTCCATGCAGTGACTGACATTCCTGAACACACATTTGCAGGGCAAGGGAGCTATGTTCAAAGCATAAGTGACATTCATTACAAAGGCTTGATATATGAATATTGAAATTAAACCTGCATAGGTATCAATGGCAGTGACCAAGAAGATAATGGTCAGTTTAAAGATACGGGCATAAATACTACCAGTAAAGATTTTGATCTTACCAACACAGACACGACAACTTTTATCTGCAAAATACAAAATGTTGCCAATGAATCACTTGTTACTTATAGCTTGATATTTAGTTTAATATGTACAATAGTATACAATGCAACAAAATGGATGAATATCACATATAAGCCATATATGATTTTGCAATAAAGTTGCAAAAACAAATAATCAGGGGCAGCATTCCAACAAGAACCCAAAACTCTAAAATACATCCTATGGTAATTCAGACCTGTTCTTACCTATGTTATTGTGGTATATGTGTGAGCCAATAACTTGTTGATACCTCTCCTCTTGCTGAATAATTTTAAGTGTATTCAAAATATTCCTTACTTCATTACTCGGCAAGCAACAAAGCCAAAACAGGCAGTCTGGAGCTATTTTGTGAAAGTTCAAATCATCCCTTCTAATTAGTGAATCATTAATGCATTTTTCATTCACTACCATTTCAGTCATCATTCATATTTATTTTATAATCCTCAAGTGTCCTCTTTCAGGACATTAGGGTTTCAAATTTGTTTGAGAACTTGTTTGTCTGGGGTCTCCTGCTGTAACTGTCCACACTGGCTTTCCTGTTCACCAAGAATAATCTTTCCTCAACCACTGTCTAGTCCCATCCTGTGATGACCCTTTCAAACTCCTGCTCCAAATTGCTCTCCTGGTCTATATTTTACAATGTCTTCATCACTTTTCATATTCTGAAATTTTGAGTTTGACCAATTGAAGTCAAAGAAACTTGCCATAGATTTGGACTCAGATTTCCTCAGAGACTGCACAGAGCTTCAAAAAGGGTGGGTTGGGAGCCAGGTCTAGAAGTCCCATACCCATTTCTGATACATATTCTTTCATGAGTAGTGCTCAGTGCTGAACTCAAACAGACTCAATATTCATTGGAGTGAGGGTCTTATCTTGCAGTCGAACAAGTTTGGGTTTTTAGAGTAAATGTACATGTTCTTGATGGGCTTATACAATCCACAGTATGGTATGAAGTGGAATTGTTTAAATTCCAAATGTTTTACAACTGAAGAGAAATATAGTATGCCTATATCAAAGTAGAAAAATAATCTATTATAGAAATTTAGAACAGCTGTTTGTTGACATTATCTCAAGGACTATCATTTGGTAATACCATAGGCAACACCAGAGTTAATGGTGTGACAGTAGGAACAGAAGCTACTGTACAAAAAAATCACCTGCTCTGCTTAGATCAGAGTTTACTCTTTTCCCAATGTGAAGATGTGAGGTGTAGTGAGACAGATTGATAAGGGAATATGTGAAGGTAGGTTTGAGTGATCTATGACAGCATGGGGAAGGGTGATGGAAGGGACATGTGACAGTAGTGGGGATTAGGCAATCAGGATGAGTAATCTGCATGCAATATCTGGGAAGGAATGGCTATAAGTGAGAGCATTATGGGGGTGGTGGGAGATGTAACAGCATGTTGGTGGCTGTTTAATCCATAGATTTTATGAGTAAAGAGCATCAACATTTCACTGAGCTTTTCAAGACCTGGTTTAGGCCTCAAAGATTATCCACTTAGCATATGCTCACTATTTAAGGTTAATGCTATGATTTAAGCCACCATAAAGCTGTTAGTACTTGTCCAGAGCTCAATGGTGACCACTGCTATTCTGGAGCTCATGGCACCAAACTAATGAACATATGAATACTGAAATTAAACCTGCATAGGTATCAATGGCAGTGACCAAGGAGATAGTGGTCAGTTTACTGATACGGGCATTAATACTACCAGGGAAGATTTTGATCTTAGCAATATAGACACGACAACTTTTTATCTGCTACGTACAAAAACGTTGGCCATGAATCACTTGTTACTGAGAGCTTGGTATTTAGTTTAATATGTACAATAGTATGCAATACTCAAAATGGATGAATATCACATATAAGCCATATATGATTGCTTACAATCATGATTGTAATGATTTACGATCTGGGAAGACCTGGATGAGATTGGTGAGAATGGAACCACATGAGAGCAGTTCTACCCCAACGATACAACAATGGGGAGATGTGGGAGGAATATAGTCTACATGGGTCAATCGTATAAAAGAACACAGATTGGTTAAAAAGGATAACAAGAGAAAGCTTGCCTTGCCACTGCATTATGAGGGATTGTATTAAATGGAGGTGACAATGATCTTGATCACCAGCTGGAGAACCAGTGAGAGTCCAATGTCACCTCTTTTAAGGAAAGATCACCATATTAAGTTTGATTCAGGCCTTTCCAAGGCCAAGAATCTTCAGGGCAGATGTCCTACCAACCAAGAGTTGATCAGAAGCTGGCAACTCTATTGAATGGCAAAACAACCCAGAGACAGGGGCTGCTGCCAGTGTGACACATATCCAAGAGCTTTACCACTGGATCCCAAGGCATGAGAGAGTGATACCAGGGAGGGATCATGGGATGAGGGTCACAAAGAAAGTAGGACAGGATCCCTATCCAGTGATTTGTTCAGGCATTGAATGTCTTTGAAACAGGAACCTCTAGCTTGACATAACATTGGTTGCAATCACCACATGACAAGTCTCATGCCTGGTCCTAGTCCACAGAGAGAGCAAAAGCAAGAACAAAAACCGAAAGAACTGCTGCTGCTGTAAATCAGAAACAAAAAAAAATCATCTCATCAGTTCAGAGGAAGGGTCACTTGACCCAAAACATTAACTCAGATTTCTCTGCCAGACCTGCTGAGCTATTCCAGCAATTTGTTTTGTGTGAGAGAAAAACAGTCAGGCAGAGAAAAGAGACAAGTAAAGGTCAGCCTGGGAGAATCAATAGCTGCTACTGGGGACCGTCAGCAACTGACAATGGATGCAGCCCATGTGATGACAAGGTCTGATGTGTAGGGGTCAGGAAAAGATATGGAAGAAGGTGCTCAGGCCCTAAAATTATTGACCCTGATATTTAGTCCTGAAGGCTGCAGAGTCTCCAAGTGGAAAATGAGATGCTGTTCTTCCAGCTTGTGCTGACCTTTGCTGGAGTATTGCAGCAAACCATAAACAGAGATGTTGGCCAGAGAACACGGTGGTGTGCTGAAATGGCAACAGCCAGAAGCTCAGGATCATTTTTGCAGACAGAATGTAGATGTTCTGCAAAGTGGTCGTCTAGTCTGCACTTCACCTCCCCAGTGTAGAGAAGACCACATTGTGAACTAGGCTAAATTGAGTGAAGTGAAGGTAAATTGTTGCTTCATCTGGAAGGTGCATCTAGGGCCCTTGGGTAGTAAGGAGACAGGAAGTGAACCAGCAGATGATACACCTTCTGCAAAAGCATAGGAATGTGCCATGGGGATGTTGGGAGGCATTGGTTGTGGAGGAGGAGAGGACCAGGATATCCCAGATGGTATAGTCCCTGCAGAAAGGTTACAAGAGATGGGAGGGCAATGTGTGTCAGGTGGTGGAATTCTGATGGAACTGGCAGAAATGGCACTAAATAATCCTTTGAATGTGGGGTGGTGACTGAGGACCAGGGGGTCTCTATTGGTGTTGGTGTTGTAGGAAGAGAAGAGGTGGGGGCAGAAGTCTATGCGATTGATCAAACATAACTGAAGGTCCTGTTGACCACAATGGAGAGAATCCTCAGTTGTAGCCCCTTTGTCAAAGCTGGCATCATCAGAACAGATGCAACAGAAAAGGTTTCAGATAATCTGACCAGAGGCTCTTCTGTTTTCTCATCCTTCTCTGACTGAGTTTATCTGGTTAGAAGCCACGTAGTCAAGGAAAATGCCAGGTACTTTCTCCTGCAGCTTATTGGTCTTCAAGAATGGTCATGGCTAATGGTAAGATTCTTGGTAGTGTAGATGAGCAGAGAGATCTCAGTGTTCATGTACACAGATCCTTGAAAGTTGCCACCCAGGTTGACAGGGTTGTTAAGAAGGCATACAGTGTTTTAGCTTTTATTAATAGAGGGATCAAGTTCCAGAATCATGAGGTTATGCTGCAGCTGTACAAAGCTCTGGTGCAGCCGCACTTGGAGTATTGTGTACAATTCTGGTCACCACATTATAAGAAGGATGTGGAAGCTTTGGAAAGGATGCAGAGGAGATTTACTAGGATGTTGCTTGGTATGGAGGGAAGGTCTTATGAGGAAAGGCTGAGGGACTTGAGGCTGTTTTCATTGGAGAGAAGAAGGTTGAGAGGTGACTTAATAGAGACATATAAGATAATCAGACGATTACATAGGGTGGACAGGGAGAGCCTTTTTCCAAGTATGGTGACGGCGAGCACGAGGGGGCATAGCTTTAAATTGAGGGGTGATAGATATAGGACAGATGCCAGAGGTAATTTCTTTACTCAGAGTAAGGGTATGGAATGCTTTCCCTGCAACGGTAGTAGATTCGCCAACTTTAAGTGCATTCAAGTCGTCATTGGACAAACATATGGACGTACATGGAATAGTGTAGGTTAGATCGGCTTCAGTTTGGTATGACTGGTCGGTGCAACTGTAATGTTCTATGTTCTATGTTAAGACCTCAACAGGCTTCTTGAAGACCATTGGATATGCTGTTGCCTTGGGCTCCACAAGGTCATTGCTGAGCAGCAGGTCAATACCATCATGGGCAAATGAGGTATGATTCCCTTAGTCACTGGTATTGATACAAGGTCACACTCCAAGACACACCAGGTAAATGGGAGTGAGATTGTATCTTCCTTCCATGCTTTTTCCCAGCTCCTTGACACTTACTGCACACTCTGCCTTTTTCCAGCAGTAAGAGTTTGGCTGACGCCAACATCTCCCTGTACAATAGCAGGCTTGTTCATCTCACACAGGGGAAATGTGGCCACTCTTTGTTCAGCTATAAACTCCTGGTAATGTTCAAGGATGTATTTAACCTCATCTGCACTCTCAGGTATTGCTTTACAGGATTTCACAGCTCAAGTCAGAGCCATAGTCTGGTCTGCTTTACTCAATGATCCACTCTCACACTAAGCACAAGGGTGCATGTGCACTGATAGTTCCCACTGGATTTCCCAGTAGGTTCCAACAGATGTCCCAAACAGGCCCTAACTTATGGCTGTTAAAAGCCACAGGCTTCTTGGCTTCACCTTTCAACTCAGCACCACTCTTTCAGTCTGCAGGGGTAGGATTCACAGCATTTCCCACTCTCCTCAGTTTCTTATCACTCTCCACTTGTAACCTTTCCCGTTGATTGGGGTGACCGAAGGGAGGGTTTCTTCTGGAAGAAGGGTTTATGTATCAGCCCATAATCACCGAACAGTGTGGCTGCCTACCTTGACCAAGTCACTCTGTCCTTCAACGTGTATTGTTATTGGGAAGGTGATGGAGATTTTAAATTCCTCAAGGAACATTATTTCACAAAATTTATCATAAGTGACTTCTGTTTTAAGTGCTGTATCCACTGGACAAAAACAATGTCCAAAAGTCATTCAAATTTCAGGTAGGTCTGGTCAGGCCATTTCTTGAGGGTATGGAATTTTTGATTGTATGTCTCAGGCATTAACTAGTACACACTTACTTGGTAATCCTGGCTGGATAGAAACCTCGTGGCAATGAACCGTGCCTATGTGATCCCATTTTGGTAATCAGGCGTAATGACTTGGGAGCATGTCGTGATGTCCTCTTCTTGAATATTGGATGACCTCCCCAATGGACAAAACTACTACAGATGATGAGAGGTATACCTGGAATGGTTTCTGCTCTGTTCCTCAACATAGGTGAGAGTGGTGGTCAATACTGCGATGATCACATTATACTGTCATTACCTGTTCCTCTGAATATCACTGGTAGTGCTAAGCTAGACGAGATGATATGTCCATCGATGAGTGATGTAAAACCTTGGACAAGGCACTGTGGTGTTTCAAAGATAACCATTTTTTACTACCTTGATTCTTGGCACATTCCTCAGGCTACCCTGAAAGATTACTCTGACTGCATAATAATGACCAGTGGTGGAATGGCCATTTTAACTGCTGTGCCTCCCACTTGAAAGACAGAAAAAAAATTCTATTCTGCCTTTTCAAATTGCGCATTTCAACAAGCAAACCAAATTGCCTTAATTCACATGCCTGAGCCAGTAGTTGGACACACAGGGATCCTACTCCTCAGCTTGAACTGTCTTAGCTCAAAATTCCTTTTCCTACAGTTTTTCCTGAAACTCCATCTCTTCACTCCCTGCTTTTTCCTGTTTTTCACATTTCTCATTCCTTTTTTTCTTATAATTCTAATTCTGCTGATCTAATTTTAATCCTGACTACTAGTCCATCTGTTTCATTATACTCCCTTTCTGTTTGTAAACTGTTGGCTGTCCCTTTTCAAATTTTGAGTTTTCTGGCTTTCAGGTAAAATTCTAATCCTAGTTGCTTTACTGATTTTTTTAACTGTCTGAGAGAGAGAACATTTAAATCTTCAAAATTAACTTCCCCTAATTCTGCTAGGAACATGTTAGCATTAAATGCAGATATTTGTCAGATATTTGCACCACACAAATGTCAGGCAGTGACCATCTCAAATAAGAGACAATCTAATTGCCACCATCACTGAATCCCCCACTATCAACATCCTTGGGATTGCCATTGACCACAAACAAATGACTGCAGGAGCAAGTCAGAGGCTAGGAATATTGGGACAAATAACTCACCTCCTGACTCCCTGTCCATCATTTACAAGCCACACGTCAGGAGTATGAAGGAATACTCCCCACTTGCCTGGACGGCTGCAGCTCCAATGACACTCAAGAAGCTTGAAACTATCAAGGACAAAGCTGCCACTTGATTAATATTACATCCACAAGCATCCACTCCTTCCACCACCGAAGCTCAGTAGCAGCAATGTACACTGTTCACAAGATGCTTTGCAGAA
Organism: Chiloscyllium punctatum; assembly: GCF_047496795.1. Classification (NCBI taxonomy): domain Eukaryota; kingdom Metazoa; phylum Chordata; class Chondrichthyes; order Orectolobiformes; family Hemiscylliidae; genus Chiloscyllium; species Chiloscyllium punctatum. The sequence continues at coordinate 34,679,601 of NC_092764.1, forward strand.
ATTCACCAAGGATCCTTTATAAAATCACAACCATTTCCATCTAGAAGCATAAGGGCTGCAGATATAATAGGAAAGGCACCACCTGCAAGTTTCCCTCCATGCCATCTTTACACTGACTTAGAATTATATCGCTGTTTCTTTGGTGTGGCTGGGTCAAAGTCCTGGAATTCCCTCCATAATAGCATTGTGGGTCAACCTACAGCATGTAGTCTGCAGCGATTCAAGAAGGCAGCTCACCACCATCTTCTCAAGGGCAACTAGAGACAGGCAATAAATGCTGGTAAGCCAATGATGTTCATGTCCCACGAGTGAATAAAATATAGCAATGCAAACTCAAGAAAGTCTTTTGCAGCATTTTTCCTTTATAATTGATGTCTAAGTCATAATTTACCTACTAAACTTATTTTCCTTCATCTGCAATTCAATTCATAATGACCATATGTCAATTGAGGTTTTGCAATTTGTTCTGGTCCCAGGGGAGAAATCTCAAACTGTTAGCCTACGGGTGAGGAGGGATGAACAAGCTCCCTTTCTTTATGCACCTGGTCCTCAGTTGGTGACAACAAGGCTAATTTAAAAAAAGATTCCTTTCCTCGTGGATGCCGTCCTCCCAGGCCCAAAATAACTTATTTTAGAAGGAGCCAATTTAATCAATTTAAACAAAAAGAGTTTAAGTGTTACTATATGCAAGAAGAAATACAACAAACTTTTTTATTAACTGGCACAAGATAATGAACTTTGGTATTTCAGCAAAATAATTTTTGCCAGTTTATCAAGAGAGCTTGTTCTCAAGATGCCAGTTAAAACTAAGTTTGTTGTTAAAGCCAAACACTCCCATCATCAGATTTAATGGTAACACATAATAATGTGAATACTTAAGTGCAGTAACAATACTAGATACAAAATAGATGTGTGAAAGCTTGGTTTGAATGTTTCTGGAACCTCATTGATTCCCTGGAATGTGATGAAATATTTTTTTCTTGCCTGAATGAGTGCAGTTCCAACAATACGCATGAAATTCAGTGCCAACCAGCACAAAACAATCTTCTTGACTGTCATCTCAGCCACCACTTAAAAACATTTACTCCCTCCACCACCAGCACAGTTGTAGCCTCATTGTATACCATCTTTAAATTGCGTTGTCACAACTCACCAAGGTGCCATTGATTGAAACTTCCAACTCTGACCTCTGCCAGCTAGAAGGGAAGGAGATCCATAGGAACACCAGCATCCGCAAGTTCCCCTTCAAGCCAAACACTATTCTCAGTTGAAAATATATTACACTTCTTTCACCATCACTGGATTAAGATCCTGAAACTCCCTTCCTAAGAGCATTGTGGATGTACTTACCTACGCTCCCACCTGTACCCTTTCGATTCCTTTCTCTGAATACTGTCTCAGATTGAATCAATGGTTTTCAGTCCTGATATGAAATTCAACCCAGAGTTAAGCTTCTTCCCATCATTAAATGTACCTGTTGTACTTCCATTTCTTACATTGTCAGTGAATGTGCCCTCCAGCTCAGTTCACTTTCTGTTTAAACTCACCATGCCTTTGTCATCTCTTGATTGAATCTGCCATCTAAGCTTTTCATTTGCATTTCCTAGACTCCACCAAATCCTGTTCAGTTGCTTCTGTTCATGCTAAGTTACAATTATTCTGGTCCTGAATTGCTTTCAGTTTAAAATTCCCAATCCCTACACTCCCTTTACTGCTCCTTTCCTTCCTTTTTATTATACCTACTCCCACCGTATAACCCATCATCTCTCAATAATTGCAATTTTCTGACTCCAGCTTCTTGTGCACTCCATTATTACAAAGCTCCACTGGTAGCAGCTGATGCTTCAGCTTGCTCAGTCACAAAGCCTAGAACTCCCTTCTAAAACTACACTACATATTCACAACCTTCTTTAAAACACTCCTATCACCAAGATATTGGTCATCACTTCCTAATAGCTCCTTGCTTTGCTAATGTTATGGATCAGACCAGACCCCTCACTATATAAGGTAGCCTAGACACTATCTTTTTCTTATTTTCAAAGCAAATGCAAAGTGCTGCATTCCAGATGCAATTCGATTAGTCAAACCACTTGACATTAAGCAAATCACAATTAATTCAACACAATGGTTAAAATATAACAAAAGAAAGAAAATCTTGGAATAACTTAACTCTGTTGGAAAATGAAAAAGAACAATACATTATTTTATGACTAAACTGTAATTGTTCCAAAAAAATAATATAAAAACATCCTTGGTAAAAGGCAAATTCAAAACATTGAAATTGTCTCACACGCAATTCCAGCAGCACAGGAGGAAAGATATCCAGAGAGGACTCAGAGAGAGAGCGTGCTGTAGCTGGGAGAGATTCATTACTTCCCAGCCCTACTTAGATCCCAGCAACAACTGCTGTAAAAAGAAATTTCTGGTTCTGTGAGAGCTCGACCCAACACATTCAGTCTGCCTCTGTCTTCAAACAAAATCCAAGGTTTCACAAATTGTTTACTCTAGTGGTTTTGGTAGACTGCTCCATACCTCTACTTTAAAACCTCTCATTAAAAAAGGACAATACAACATCTTAAAGCCACAGCATTGTTACACCAAGAATTCATTTTTAACTGGTTATATACCTTGGAAGATATTGTGTGCGCTATATAAATAAATACTATTGTTGCAGAAGGAACTTTCTACTATAATCTTCCTTGTTCCTGTTCTTGGTCATTAAAATTCATCAGTGCTTACAGTTACAAATTATATATTTAAGTGGCTGCAAACTTAATATCACAACAAAATGATGATGAACTTTCTCTATAAATATCAAAGTTCCTTAATGGACCTGCAATTAATCACACTTAGGCTAGTAATACAAAGCTACAAACAATTTACTTGATAAGACAAGATAAAGAATAGGACTTTTCTCTATTTGTGTTCTGGATCTGCTTGTTAGATACTTGCATGCAATCATTGTATGACATAATTGATTGAATATTACATGTCTTCTTTAGATATTTTAGAGTATTGTTCTGCATTTTCATGAGGTTGAATTGCTATACTTCTACATTGGCTGCATGTTATTTCTTTTAAGGTGTGGTCAGGACTGTAGCACCAGGCATGTGTGTACTGACATTTCAGACCACAAAGTTTTTGAATGTAGCTTTAACTCTGTTACCCAAATCATCTCCAACTTCAAACATATTGTTCTGGGAAAACAAAGAGATGATGTCTCTTCTTTTCAAGAAGGGACTACAAAAGATGATAAACAGAAATTACATTGGACGATTCCTATGTGCATCCTGGCAGCTGGTTGAAAGCAGCTTTGTAAGAGCTTGAGAACAAGAAGCCCATATTTCAGATGCAGGTGTTTGTGAGAGATTGAAAATGTAGAGAAAAGAATATTTGTCATTACAGGAGAGCAGCATATTTTTTTCTCAGGTGCACATACATTACAATTCTGTGCAAATCTCTCCAGGCAAGTGAAATAATAAATGTGACAAGGACCTTTTCTAGGATGTTGAAGTGTCTGAAATAACTTATCTGGCATGGTGAGAATTATGAGCAGTAATTACTTTCGCAACAAAACCACATATTAACAAGCAATAGTATAATGAAGATTTTAAAAAATCCGTGGAATGTTTTGGTTACTTTTATAGCATTAAAATGGAACAATTTTCTAATAGTGCATATTATGCACTTTGCAGACATTAAAAATGCTAAACACTTATTCAGGTTCAAAAATACCTTTTGTTCCCTTACATGATCTTACACTGGGTCTTTACATACAAATGGTTATTCTGCAATAAAGCAGAAATTGCAGCTGTAATGTAAACCAACATTGCAGCAATGTTTCAGCCAAAAAAATGCAACATCACTCCATGATGCTAATACTTACATTCATGATGGACTGCAGGATGGACATATCCATAATCTCAACAGTTCTCCTCTCCTTGTAAGTGAAGCTTACCCATAACTAAATGAAATAGCTGTTGGTTTAGACTGTTAGTGGAAAAGCTATAATTGAGCTCCAATCTTGCTTTAATGTTGTTGGAGATCAAATTGACAGAATTTTACACTGGGCTTCATTGTCTTCATTGTTGCCCAGAGGTCTTCTCCCACAAAAGTTACATGGAAATTCTGGGGAACTGTTCCAACAAAAAAAAACCTGCATGTTCATGACAGCACACAACTTTCTTCTGGGCAGGAAATGAGCTATTTTTAGAGATGGCTCATTGGGGGCTTTTTCAGCAGATGGTTGGCCAGATGTTATTTTCATCCATTGATTAATAAATTGATTCTGCCCCGGGATGTGTATGTGGTTGAATGTGCTGCTGCTAATAAAGAGGTACTTACCTGTTTCAAATGAAGCATAGTGCCACAATTGCGTTACAGCAGTTCAACAATCAACCAAATCAAATACACCAAACAATGGTGTACTTATTTAGAGGCAAGGTTAAGTTTATGAATTTTAACTTCATTGATTGTAATGTAATATATTGGTCTTCAATTTGATTAGAACAGCATAGTCAGATCTGGGTGTGCAAATGGATAAAATCATTTTTTTTATCAGGCAAAGCAGAGGTTCCCTGTCCTACTTGGATTTAATTCTAAAACTAACTGATACGACTGGCATTTGGATTCAAAAGGGGACTTATGCAGGCCCTCAGATCATAAGGATGTTCTTTTGTGGATGAAATAACTCCAAAAAGGCCAGTATTCCATCACCAAGTTAGCCTTTATTTACACATAAATAGTCCTTGACTATTTACAGAATCAGGCATGAGAATATCAGTACCTTATGAGAATGTCAGCCAGATTAACAGCTCGAATCAGGGAACGCACAACAGGTCCAGCTGGTTGATGTTTTTACAATCACTACAGTGGATTGGAAAATTAATTTAAACATATCTGTCTTTGCAGTTTGCCCTTCTGATATCTGCTTCTCCTCGGCCTGGTTGAGAACTTAGGCAACTGGGTCTTGTAAAAGCATAGCAAACAAAGGGGAATAGCATCTACATGGGCAGTAAATCACAAATTCTGCAAATTATAGCAGTTCCCCTGAAATTTGGGCATAATAAACTGCAATCATTTAGGCACCAGATCAACAAACAACAGTAACTTTTATCAATAGGAGTTGCTTCCAATTTTCAACTGTGCAATTAATAGCAGAAGAATGAAACAAATCTCCTTGAATTTCATCCAGTGATGTCAGAGGATAGCTGCTACTTTCAACGGATTCTTTCTACTCTCATGGTTACTGATATCTCTCCACAGTCACAACATATCTGAACAACAGAGATATAATCAAAGGCCACAGGGCCACTAGGTACAGCAGGAAACATAAACTGATGTTCTGAAGCATAATTTCAAAGACTTAATGACTTTGAGGGCCCATTACAAAAGATTTATGCAAAATAGGTCATATATTCTACACAATCCAGCAATGAAAAGGTGTTTGGAGGGTTGTGAACCTTTGTAATTCTTTACCCTAAAGGGTTGTGCCTTTCCAACACTGAACACATTTAAAGCTGAGTTATACAAGTTTTGGTCTTTCTGGGAATCAGGGGTAGTGAACTGCAAAGTGGAGTTGAAGCCGAAAATTAGTAGGATTATATTTACAGTGGAGCAGCTCTATGGACCATATGGACCACTTTGTGTTCTTGTGGCATAGGATGACACACTACAAGAAGAAACATCATATGAATAGGAAAGGTTTGGAGGGATATGGGCCAGGTACTGACAGATGGGACTAGATTGGGTTGGGATACCTGGTCGGCATGGACGGGTTGGACTGAAGGGTCTGTTTCCATGCTGTACATCTCTATGACTCTATGACTCTATCAGTCAAGAAAGGACGGGATGAAGGTAAGGGAGAACCACAAGGAACACAGCACATTGTTCTTTGTCTTGTAGCAAGTGGACAAAGAATAAAGAAAACTACAGCACTGGAACATGCCCTTCGGCCCTCCAAGACTGTGCTGATCCAGATCCTCTATTTAAATCTGTTGCCTATTTTCCAAGGATCTGTATCCCTCTGCTCATTGCCCCTTCATGTATCTTTCTAGATACATCTTAAATGATGCTATCATGCCTGCCTCTGCCACCTCCGCTGGCAGATGCTGGAGATCAGAGTTGACAGAGTGGTGCTGGAAAAGCACAGCAGGTCAGGCAGCATCCGAGGAGCAAGAGAATCAATGTTTTGGGCAAGTTCCCTTCATCAGGAAGGAGGCTTGTGAGCCGAGGGGGTAGAGAGATAAATAGTAGGTGGGTGGGGCTGGGGTGAAAGTAGCTGAGAGTGCGATAGGTAGCTGGAGGTGGGGGTAATGGTGATAGGTCAGAGAGGAGGGTGGAGCGGATATGTGGGAAGGAAGATGGACAGTAGGACAGATCATGAGGGTGATGCCGAGTTGGAAGGTTGAAACTGGGATAAAGTGGGGGGGAGAGGAAATGAGGATGCCATGTGGTTGGAGTGGCCCAAGGTGGAAGATGAGACGTCCTTCCTCCTGGCACTGTGTGGTTAGGGAGTGGTGACAGAGGAGGCCCAAGACCTGCATGTGCTCGGCAGAGTGGGAGAGGGAGTTGAAGTGATCGGCCACCGGTCAATGGAGTTGGCTGGTGTGGGTGTCCTGGAGATGTTCTCTGATGCACTCTGCAAGTAAGCATCCTGTCTCCCCATTGTAGAGGAGACTGCATTGGGAGCAACAGGTATAGTAAAACTTTGATGGATGTGGAACGCTCCTTTTGGGCCTTGGACAGAGGTGCTGGGGGAGGTGTGGGCGCAGGTTTTACAATTCCTGTGGTGGCAGGGGAAGGTGCCAGGAGGGGTTGGTGGGTTGGTGGGTTGGTGGTGGTGGAGGGTGGTGTGTTGGACCTGACAAGTGAGTTGTGGAAGGAATGGTCATTACGGAAAGAGGATAGGGGTGGAGAGGGAAACATATCCCTGGTGGTGGGGTCAGGTTGTAGATGGCGGAAATGGTAAAGGATGATGTGATGTATATGGAGGTTGGTGGGGTGGAAGATGAGGACCAAGGGGACGCTGTCCTTGTTGTGGTTGGAGGGGTGGGATTCTAGTGCAGAGGTGCAAGAAATGGATGAGATGCACTGGAAGGCATCATCGTCCACGTGGGAGGGGAAATTGCAGTCTTTCACGAAGGAGGCTATCT